>NC_136063.1:554909016-555509016 GCF_964261635.1 Lissotriton helveticus
AGTTGAGATGAGTGGGGTGTTAATTGGGAACTTGCAAGGGGCTGTTCATTCCCCCGGTGCCATCCTGGGAACGCTGGTTGCTGATGAACTGTCGGAGGATGGAGGAATCATGCACACTGGCTGTGTATTTGGAGGCAACATTGGTGAAAATCCCACGATGTTAGGATGTTGCCTACACATTGATGTGTGATGTCTGTTGCGCTGAGTGTGTGCTGTGTCGCCAGGGGGCACTGGTGGAACATGTGTGCAGTGGATTGCCCCCAACACATGCGTGCATCCGGCTATGGCGTATGGTCCTTGCTTGGTCTCCGGCGGTTCCTGCGCTTTGTGTTGGACGTAAGGGGCAGGGGTGCCAGGGTGCTGGAGATGTCCAGGACAGGTGTGGAAGACTCCTCTGACTCTGGCGGGTGTTGGTTGGGGTGGGCCAGGGGCCAACAGGTGCAGCACAGCCAGCAGCTTGGTGTGGGGTAGGATGTTGGTTGTCTGCTGTGTTGGTGCCGTTGGCCTGTTGGGCGATGATGGCCAGGATGCGTAGGATGGTTGTCCCTTTCAGCTTGTAGTGGACAGTGACATTGTCAGAAGTTGGGCCTGTGAGGCAGGTGCGTTTCCTGGGGGGCCGCTGTCTTTGTCTGCACTGAGTCTGTGGTAGGCCGAGGGGGGGGGGGGTATGCCGGGCGGGTGTTGTGGCCCTCTTGGGTGTCCGGCCTGCATGATGAGTGGCTCCATGGCATCTGATGCCCTTGCAATGACGCCCTGCGCTGGGCTCCCTTTTGTGGTGCAGGCTGTCGTCCAACTTTACACCAAGTCAGAGCAGGTGTTTATTTCCTGCTGCTAATGCGCCTTATCGCGTGTTTTGTGTTCTTTTTGCCGATCTGGCTGGTCGTTGTGAATGTTGAGGTGTCGTGTTTTCACGGCTTTTTGCACGGGAATGCCTACTCTGTATCTTATTAGCGATAGTTGAGGGTGTCCCCTGTAGTGATGTTTTTTGCGGCTGCTATTGCGGGTAAACTGGTGCTGTGGGCTGTTAGCACCAGCTTGTGAATGGGGTGGTAAATTTATCACGACTTTGGCTGCGATAAAGTGCCATTAATTCGGCGATAGCTCCTTGTGAATATGCCCATATGTATTTCAATGGCTGGGGGTGGGGCAGGCCGATGACAACAAGGAGGGAGTGGGTGGCAACACTTTGTTGATTATCACAGAGAGGCAGGCTGTAGGAGGGGTGCAGGGAGCTGCTCTACTGGCAGGAGCACATGTTTAGTATTGCATTTAGTTTCACACTGAAAAAAACATTAGGGACCTGAGCACAGAGTGCTCCTTATCTCCACCAAAGAGGCCCAAGAAAGGGAAGGAACCAGCTGCAGACAACAATGGCACTAGTGGCCCAAGAAGTAAGGGTGCAACAAAGCCTCTGCACGAGGAGCATTGCCATCCCACCCCCTCCATACTTTAGCAGCTACAGAGGAAGTAGAGTTCTTGATGGGCCTCTTCTGTCTGCAGTTTGGCAAGCAAAGGCTCATAATGATCTTGGGAAGGTGAATGAGTGAAAGGAAGGATGGATGGATGGATGGATAAGTGAATGGATGAATGAGTGGATGTAAGAATGGAAGGGTGGAAGGGAGAGAGATGTATGAATGAAAGGGAGGGTGGATGGATGGATGGAGGAGTGAAAGGATGGATCGGTGGATGATGAGAGAAAGGATGGAGGGAGCATGGCATAACCAGGAGAAATGTTTTAATTTCTCATCGTTTTATCCTCTTTCCTCATTCTGCAGTACACATAGAACAAGGAAAATGCCTCCCTGTATTGTTTTTGTGCAGGAAGGTGTCCTTTCCTGCACAAAACCAATTCTGCCAACAAAGCAGACAAAGGTGCCTGTGTTGGTGCTAATCATCAAATTGTTTGCTGGCATTGGCTGGAAGGACAGGAATGCACTGTATCTTGTAGATTCTAGGCATTCCTTTTCTTTTCGAGTTGGTGTAGGGCAGCGCAGCAAAAAGATGTGGCGATGCCCTATGCCTAATCTTTGTAAAGGAGGCCCTTAGTGTAAGAAATTATAATAGACACTTCAAGAAGCTAATTGGAATTCAAACTAAGAATTACGCCTCACCACCACAAATAAGGCAATGGATTGTGCAGGTTGAATTTTTTTTTTATCCCAGTGACTCCTTGTGTGCGTGCAATGCTCATTTGCAATGGTGAAATGCCTTATGTTAATAAGGTGTATTTCTACCCAGTGAATCCTGTATATGATATTATGATTAACTCTCATGGTCCAGATTATGATGGAAGAACAGTTATACTTGAGGATATGAACCTGCTTGCAGTTTAATCTTTATAGGAAACGTTTAGCTCATTAGTCAAAGGTTTCTGACTTATCTGGCAACCAAATTGATAACAGACATGATGGGAAACTTCCCTCTTGGAAATACAATTGATGAAAAGATAGATGTGGAATGTAAAAATAACTTGATATTAGCATGTATATTTCTTTTGCCTATTGCTATAGAGGATTTCTCACTTAATACACCATTTCCTGATGTAATGGTTTGTTTTTATTAACCCTTTCCACCCTTTAACTTAGGGTTTGAAAGACAAGTAAGCATTCTTTTTTATCTCCTGAATTCCTCCCTATTCAGTTGTTATTACCTAGACTATATTGGGGTCTCGAGCTTCATTTCTGATCTCTTTAAATCTCACAGAATCACCTCACAGGCACCTTTTGTGCTTTGGAGAACATCTGCAAGAGTGATGCTATATGGTGTTAACTCATTTGAAATACTTTATTTTCAATGTATCATTAGCTTTCTCATTGCCATTTACCTCATCTTCACCATTTACTAACATGTTCCTTGTTCTTAGTATGTGTACTATAAGGTGGACATGCAAAATCTCAATTTTTAAATATCAAAGCACAGTTATATCGAGTTTTAAATATTGTAGGGACAAAATATCGAAATCAAGAATATCTACAACCAGAATATCGAAGTTACGAAATATCGATGTTGCAAATATCGATGTTAGTAATATCGATAGTTAAATTATCGATGTTAATAATATTGATATTTATATGAGTGTTATGTATTTTAGTATGTATTTAATATGTATGTGTTCTATATTTTCTGTTAAGTATAGTACTCTTTTTGTAAATATATGTATACATTTTTGAGAAATTAGTACATTTTTTTAAAGTACATTTTGCGTTTTAGTACCGTAGCGGGTTGTGGGTTTATAGGAGAATAGGGTAGGAAGTAATTTAATTATACTAAATTAATTAATAATTTTTAGGAATTATTAATTTATTTTAATTACATTTTGGGGCCGATTCCGATTCGGTAAAATGGCCTCCGAATAGCCGTACGGAGCTTTTTTCCTGTACGAATCGTATGCAGAACCGTACCCGTACGTTCGATGTAGTACGATGTGTACCCAAAGCAGTTCTCCGTACGAATGGTACCGAAGACCGTACAACTCACTAATCCGTACAAATCCCATTCGGAACACGCAGTACGCGGTGTCCGTACGGATTGAAGCTGCATTTTCCGACCCAGCAAGTACGAATCGTATCGACAACAGTCCGTACGACTCTTTTTGTATGGGAGCTTAAAATGTCAGTAAAAGCAGATTTCGCCTCGAAATGCGTACGAAACGGACCCCCCGGGTATGGTGCGTACACCCCATGATTGCAGGGGTACGGTGCATCGGGGTACGGTGCGTACACCCCTGCATTTCAGGGGTACGGTGCGTATGTCCCTGTGCGTACACCCCATGATCGTAGGTGAACGGACCGTAGGGGTACGGTTCGTACACCCCAAGCTCGTAGGTGTACAGTGCGTACACCCCGTGCATACAGCCCTTAATTTTAGGGGTACGGTGCATATGTGATAGTGTTGCCCTCCGTACGAATTGCTTATACGCGATGTTTACCGTACGAATCGCGTACTCATTCCCCGGTCCGGATCATACTTGTCGGTCGTACGGCATGTTTACGATTCGTACGGAGAGGGCTCCGGATACGAATCATACTGGCGTTTTTTTTCCAGGATCGGAATCGATACCTATATGTATTAGTTATTTGTATTTGTAAATAATATTTTTAACTATATTTCTTTTAATTATATATTTTATTTACTTAATTTTACATTATTATTAAATCATTTTAAAAAACTATATTTTTAACTTCAATATTTTTGACAACTATACTTTTTTAAATATTTTTGTGCATACTTTTATGTAGATTGGACTTAGATATTTTTTACTTCTATATTTCTGTGTCGATATTTTTGTAGGTCGATTTTCTGTCCGTCGATATTCTGTCACACATTCGTATTATAATGCTTATATTTTAGTTAGGCTGTCATCCTTTTGAATATTTGTTTATGTCTCAAAGATTTCTTCCTTTTTAAGTTTCGAATAAATTACAAGGTGTCCATTTAGGTTTTCCAATAGTCAGAATTTTCTCGTTGAATGCTATTTTGATATTGTTTTACAGAAACATTATACCAGTCTGCTGTTGGAAGCACTTTTTGCACTTGCCTGAAATTGCATCTATACTCATCTCAGATTATTTTCCTTGGCCCCAGTCCGGTCTTCCTTGTCAGCTCTATAAGGCTTTCTGTTGACTTTATAATGTTAACATGGATACCATATCCAAATGATAACATTTTTGAGCAGCCGTTGTCTGTGCAGGTAACAGCGGTGGGGCTACATTTGGGGGGCTTGCAAGGGACAATGCTATGTAGCAATGAAGGTGACTAAAGGGTGGTAATTCAGGCGTCATTCAAGGTCGCTACAGAAGCTCCTATTATTGAGGGGCTTCCGTAGCGGCCTTCAGTGACCCCTGAATTACCACCCTTCAGTCACGTTCATTGCTACACTTTCCTAGCTTTGCCTTACAGAAGCTTTGTTTTTGCATATTATCATGATAATGTTTACAAAACATACAACTAGCAATAGTATTCTTAAGGAAGTGGTCTTGTTTAAGGAAGTAAGGCTACTGCCCTCGCGGAGATGCATCGCACACAGCAGGATGATTACATTGATTATTTCGAGACAGGACTGATGCTCAATACAGAAAATGCAATTACACCTCGGTTTACTGATGAATCTCATTCAGAAATCTAATCCCCTCCATTCAATTATGACCGTTATGTACAGTAACATAGCAATGACCATTATGTACAGTAACATAATGTACAGTAGATTTACATCTTAAAGCAAACATTTAAGAACGAAGTGACTGAGAAGGATTGTGCTTAACTCACTGTGAACCTTAAAAGAAAGGAAGATATGCAACACATCAGTGATATATTTTTAGTTTAAATGAGCCAAGAGGGTGATCCAATACACTACTAAAAGTAAATTACAAGTGAATATTATCGATCATCGTAACCAATTCTACATTATTCATACTTCCACCATGTTTATTTGTTCATTTTGTTTTCCAGTAGGTAATCCATTTGGTGTGATCTTTTCATATGAAACAGCTAGGAGTCAGGTAACTTAGATTAGCAGACAGAAGCCCTTCAGGAATCATGAATGTTTATCGTTAATGAATGCAGTGAAACAGCAGTCCAAACACTTGCAAGAGGAGGCAAAGGATCATGGGACAGTACTCAGGATAAAATTCGCCTGACATCAGAGTGGATTTAATGTATAAATATTATACCTCAAAGATTCTATCCGTGCTCCTTGTGAGAGATGACACGAATTTGAAATCAGCTAGAAATTACAGGTAATGCTGGATTTTTTTTAATTAATCTGTGGGTTTCACAAACATCACATAGTGGTGGCTCAGTATCTCCTGTGAGATAGTTTGCAGTCTCTCAAAAGCCTTTGCCTCGGGCCCAAATATAAATAGGGATTCTGTTCAGATATCAGACTGAGGACAACGGAAGCCCAAATTCACTCGGGCGACATGGCCGTGCTGGATAACTCATACAATGACTGAGTCCTTGACAGAGTCACAAGCACGTCGTTTTTCCCATTTTAATGTTGGGAATTGTAGTGTTGCGCTAGACTGGGCCTCTATGCAAAGCTGCTAGCGCAGGGGTGGAGGCGCGCAGCATACACCAGTCAGCCTCACGCCGTTACTTAGTCGGAAGTGACGTGCCCGAGCGCACGCCTTCCTTTTATTGATTCCCCGCAGGCCACGCCTGGCCTGCGGATGCGTGGATGCATGCGTGCATCGTCTAGAGTGCTAACAGCACTACATCCCTATCCAACTTTACAAATTTTTATATTGTCCTCGCAAATGTTCCAGAATTGGGTGATTAGTCTATCACGGTTTCAAACAAAAACACTGTACTTGCGTGTACCTTGTTGACGACTTCAGGGACTCAGCTGACAGGCATAGTCCTTTAGCTTCTGACTTGGGGGGGGGGGGTTGGGCCGTAAGTTGTTTCGCAGGGTTTGACTTCGACCAGGTTCCCGATGGTGTGGGGTGCTCCTGGTGGGGGTTTGCGTCGTTGGGGATCCACTCTCTGGCTCCGGCATGACTTCTTGTGTCCCTGCTGGCGAGTTATTTCCATCCTTATGCGTCAGGGCCCTGGGCGATGCTTCGGTGTTGTCCGGCCCTTCCGAGTTGTTGGTCAGCCCAGGGGGTACCACTTTGAACCACGAGGTGTTCCTCGACACTTCTTCCCCTTCCTTGCGCGCGGTCACCATAGTTCCTTTTGTGGCTGTCACAGTCCACGGTCCCGGTTCGTATGGCGTTTGGAACTTCCCTCCAGGACGTCTGTTCCGTATGACCACTTGGTCTCCCCTGCACAGCCGTCGTGGTGTTGCTCTTCGACGCTGACTTGCTCGCTGATTGTTCTGTCGCCTCCGTTCCTGGGTCTCATCCATATCATTCGGGGTTGGTATCATCCCCGGGGCATTGGGGAGGAGATCTCTGCGTTGTCCTTGGAACATGAGGGCCCACGGGCTTCTCTGGGTGGTGCAGTGAGGGGTCCCTCTATATTCCCGTAGGAAATCATGTAGTCTCTGTTCAGGATCTGCCTGCTCTACCATCGCTATCCGAAATGTCTTGTTTAGAGTTCGCATAAATCTTTCTGCCTCCCCGTTTGCTTGCGGCCATTGGGGTGTTATGCGCCGGTGTGTGATGCCTCTGGCCTTCAGGAAGGTTGCGAACTCTGCACCCTGGAACGGTGGTTCATTGTCGCTCTTTAACTCTTCCAGGTAGCCAAACATGGAGAACAGTTTTTCTAATGCTGGCCCCACGTGCGTGAAGGCGGTGGAGTCGATTCTTTCAACGAACGGGTATTTCGAGTATGAATCAATAGCCACCAGTGTGTGTCCATCCGGAAAACTCCCGAAGTCTACACTTATTTTGGTCCACGGTGTCGTGCATGCCTCCTCCGTGATGATCGGGCCGGCCTCTCCGGATCACCCGTCAGTTGACAGGATAGGCAGTTCTTCACGTAATCTTCGACCATAGTTTCCAGCTCGGGAAACCACACCTTCTCCCGCATGCGTGCCTTCATCTTCGTGGTACCTTGGTGGCCGCCGTGGGCGAGATGCGTAGCTCGATGTCTAAGGCGTTGTGGTACCACCAGTCATGTCCTTCTCAGCAATACGCCATCGTCGGTGGAACTGAGTTCGTGACGGACATGCCAGAATTTTGTGAGGGCCTCCTTGTCCGCTGCCGTCCACGTGTCGGGGGGGTGTAGGTAATTGGCCCAGGTTCCTTCCTGGATGGCTTGTAGCGATCTCATGTACGGGTTGTCATCAGCGGCCGCTTCTTTGATCTCGCTGCTAGTCATGCACAGGGGGCAGGATGTGAGTGCTACCCACCGGGCGTACTCTTCGCAGTCGTCATCGGTGAAGGTCGGCTCCTGAGGTAGTGGATGGCGTGATAGGTAGTCCGCCGGGTTCTTGGCTCCTGGCCGATACACCACCTCCATTCCATACGATTGCAGCTGGATCACCCATCTTTCAATGCGTGGTGGTGGATGTGGGGCTGTGCCCTTGAAGAGGTGTACTAGGAGTTGGTGATCTGTGACCATGACGAATGGGTGGCCCTGCAGGTAGAGGTGAAAATGGCTGCAGGCCCACTTGATCGCCAGGGCTTCCCGCTCGATTTGGGCATACCTGGTCTCGGTGGGGGTCAAGGCCTTGCTAGCGAAGGCTAGCGCTGTCCATTGTCCGGGCTCGTGCTCCTGGGTCAGGACTGCTCCCAAACCTACCGGACTGGCGTCGACGATGACCTCGGTGCGTTTACCAGGATCAAAGTAGGACAGTGTGGCGTTTCCTAGGAGGGCGTCCTTGATGCTCTGGAATGCTTCATTTTCTTTAGGGCCCCACTGCCAGACGGCGTCCGCTTTGGTGAGGGCTCGTAGGGGTTCGCTTTTTGTGGCTAGACCCGGTATGAATCGGCCACAGTAGGTGGCCATCCCAAGGAAGCTTCTCACCTCCGTCGGTGACTTGGGCGCTGGAGCGTCTTTGATGGACTTGGACTTTCTCGGGTCGACCTGAATTCCTTCCTGGTTAAATATGTAGCCAAAGAATTCAATAGATGACTGAAAGAACTGACACTTGTCTTTGTGGAGTGTCGCTCCATATGCACTTAGTCTCTTCAGGACATTCCGCAGATGTTTGTAATGGTCAGATGCGGTGGATGAGTGTATTAGGATGTCATCGCTGACGTTGATGACTCCTGGCAGCCCAGATAGGAGTTCTCTAATGGTGTTTTGGAACACCTCAGCTGCTGACGATATGCCGAAGTTGAGGCGTTTGTAGCGCCTGAGGCCGAGATGAGTGCTGAATGTGGTGATGAATCGGCTCTCCTCCGCAAGGGGTAGTTGATGGTATCCAGCATTGAGATCAATTTTGGAGAACCATTTTGATCCATTCACGTCGGCCACTATGTCGTCCATTGTGGGCGTCAGGTGTCTCTCTCTCCGGATGGCTGTGTTCGGTAATCGCATGTCGATGCACAAACGGATTTCGCCTGGCTGTTTAGGTTTTTCGACAATGACCATGGGTGAGACCCATGGGGTAGGTCCCGTTACTTTTTCAATGACCCCAAGATTCTCTAGTTTCTCAAGTTCTTTCTCCACCAGGGGTCGGAGGTGAAATGGTATCCGGCGGTGGCGCAAAGCGGTGGGGGAGATCGATTTGTCAATGTGGAATTTGATGGGATCACATTTGATGCACCCTAGTCCCTTGAACAGTTCAGGGAATCGCTCCAGCAATTCGTCCACTTGGTGAGCTCGGATCCGGTTGGCGAAGGCTATCAATTTCAGATCCTCTGCTGTGTGGCTACTCAGTAGGGTGTCAGCTTCCCGGTTGATGATGTGAATTGTTGCCGTTACTTCCTCTTCATCTGCTCGGATGGGTATCACGATCTTCCCCTTGAGAGGTAGGGGTGTGTCCGCGCCATAGGCGAAGATTCTCGTTTTGGACGGTAAGACCTCGGGGCGAGGACGCAGCTTGTTGAATTGTTGTAGTCCCATCACATTCACGGTGGCCCCTGTGTCGATGATCGCCTTCACTTCGCTTTGTCCCATTTGTACCATGCAGGTTGGTTGTGGTCGTCGCCGCTGCTTAAGTTCTCGGGCGAAAGAGACGACGTACGCCTCTTCGTCTTCCGATTCGGAATCATCATAGACCGTGGGCAGGTGCTTCTCTGACTTCTCCGGGACCGGGTCAGTTAGTGACAGTTGGCAGACTGCTTTAGTGGGTGTCCATGACTTCTTGGGGTTTCTGGTTTGGTTCTTCCTGCGGCAGACTGATCGAAGTGGTTTGGGATCCCACAGTTCCCACAGGTCTGTCCCTGAGCCGGGCAGTCCTTGGCCGCGTGTGGTTCATGGCCGCAGTATCCACAGCGGGCCTGAGGTGACTTCCTTCGATATCCTTTCTGTGCCTGACCACGTGTCCTAGGCCGCACAGCGTCCGCGCGTTCTATCTTGACGTTCTCCGTCTTGATCGGGGTTTTGTGTAGGGCCTGTTCCATGGCCGTCGCTCTGACGTCCGAGAGCTCGTGGGATCTAGCCAAGATAAGGATGTCTTCCAAGGAGATTCCGGGCTTGCGAAGGATTTGGCCTCTCAATGTCTTATCCCGGCATCCCTGGATCAACTGCCTCCTTATAGCCCTGGGCTGATCCTCGTCGGTGGAACTGGCCAGCTCCCTGACGTGCGTGTGGAATTGATCCATAGTCTCTCCGTCTCGTTGACGTGCCTGTCCCAACTTGAATACCTCGAAGTCCACATTCAACTGGGGATCAAAGTGTCCGTTGAGAGCGGCAACCGCGGCAGTGTAGCTAGTTGCCGCGCCCATGTTGGGGAGTGTTTGAAAAGTCTGAATATTTCATCCCCTGCGTAGTGGAGTAGTAAAGATCTTTTTACTGCGTCATCCGTCTCACGTGTGACCACAAAGTAGTTCTCTAGCCTTTCTAGCCAAATCTTCCAGCGAGGTGAGGCTGTGGACGGGTCAACTGCCTCGCTGAATGGCGGCAGAACCCCAGCTGCGGCGTGCTGGAAGGGGATATTAATGACAGGCGCTGCACCGGCTCCATCCCCCATGGTGGCGACTCCCAACTAAGGTGGAGATACCTTCAGATCTGGTCAGTCCCCTCGGGAATTAGCAGCAGCACGTGTACCTGTGCAAGGATCCGCACCGTCCGCTTCCCTCGTGCCTCGGCTTCCTCCTGCGTCACGTGCGCCGTGTCTGGTTAGGCGCGGGAAGGTCAGGACCGCTCCGGACGAACCTCCAGGACTTCCAGGCGGTGGCAGTAGTCCCTCCAGGCGTCGACACACTCCCTCGGGCCGCAGTAAACCCAAAAACGCGGTGCACGCGAGATGCGTGAGGATCAACAGGGCGTTCTCCCGCTCTCACGCGAAATGCGTGAGATTTGGCAGGGACACGCGAAATGCGTGAGATTCGGCAAGGCGTCGCAAACGCCGGACCGGGACGCCTCAGAAGCCAGCTGACGGCTCGCACCCTCACCGGAGGGCAGCCAGAGGAGGTGGGGTCGCGTCCCAGCAGGCAGGCAGAGAAGTGGCAGGGAGGAGTGCTCCAGCAGCGGTGGGCTTTCTGGGCATGAGCCGGTGCACACGCGGCCAGCGCCGCGGAAAAGGGAGCGGACAGCTCCGTAGGGTGCAGGTGCACGGGCGAGGGTTGGGCCCCCTCCGCTCGTCGCCAGTGTAGTGTTGCGCTAGGCTGGGCCTCTATGCAAAGCTGCTAGCGCAGGGGTGGAGGCGCGCAGCATACACCAGTCAGCCTCACGCCGTTACTTAGTCGGAAGTGACGTGCCCGAGCGCACGCCTTCCTTTTATTGATTCCCCGCAGGCCACGCCTGGCCTGCGGATGCGTGGATGCATGCGTGCATCGTCTAGAGTGCTAACAGCACTACAGGAATCACTATATAATCATTTTAAAGGAGGATAAAAGTCACAAACTGTGTGCTTGAAGGGCACGCGCTGGCTTGGGCTGGTGCAATCTGCCTACTGCTTAGGGCCAGTACTTTAGAATGAAGACAGAGGCTGGATTTGCTTCCCAAAGATAGGCTGCAGAATACGAAAACAATAACTATTAGCAAAAGGTACGCATGCTAAATGCCATGTACGAAACTTGCTATTATGGTATTTTGGTGTTAATTTAGATATTCGGCTCCTCATTATGACTTGTGTTATTCTACCCGCGGCGTGATCTTATGGTGAAGTAAAGCATTTCACACTTACGCTAGTTGTATGGCCCAGAATGATCGGGTCTGAAATCTCTGGGCCCGATAACCCTGGGCCCAGAGACACTCAAGCTCAGGCAGGCTGTAAGGCCTGGGGCTGTTACAAGCAGCATTGCACAGCCCTGCCTGTTGCCTACATCATTGCTGAGGAGAGCAATAACTGCTCCCTACAGCGGGCACAAGCATGTCCTTCACTCCCACCCCCTATTCTACGCCCCCACTAACAGCACAGACGACTTCTATCTGCTCAGAACGGGCAGGAAATGTGAATGCAAATAATGCTTCAAAAAGTCCAAGGTAAATCTGTGTTTGGAGCAGAGAAAAACTTGTAATGGTCACATTTTGCAGTGGAGATACCAGTGGCGGCTAGCGCTAACAAAATATGGAGGGTGTGATGGCACAAGACTCCTCATAAAACTTGTTGGCGGCGGCTCCCGTCCTGTGCAGCACTTCTCTGCCGAAGATCCTTGTGTTCACGAGCAGGAAAGGGAAGGACATTGTTTCTGCTCGTGGAAAGCGAACAGAACCAATCCTGGAGCTGCTCTCTTGCTTCTTTCAGCTTGAGAGCAGCTCCAGATTTGGTTGGATCAGGCTAACCCAGCGCTCATTTTGAGGCTGGGGACCTGTGGCAGTAATCCCCAGGCTGTTTCACAGCCTTTAGATTGCTGGGTACACAATGCGCATGTCGGATAGGATGGCTGTAGACAGCTGGCCAATCTGACATGCGCATTGGACGGGGCATCAGTCTTCCTACAATCACAGGATTGAGCCCCGCCCCACCCACACGTTGCACAGCGCGAGCCAGTGGCAAAAAAATATGGAATTGACTTGTCATTTTATTTACTTGTGCTTGCCTGCTGTGCTTGCAGCAGGTGTGGCAATGCTTCCCTAGCGTTTAGGAGAAGCTGACCATGGGAGATCCCGGACAGTAAACTTAATTCTCGCCCTCTGTTATCTCCACTGTAGTCTGGCCAACTTCTAACGAGGGCCTAGATAGGTGCTATGAAGGGAGTCAATTCCACCAAGACTGATTCCATCATTGATTTAAATTAATTATTGCCATCTAATACGTTGCAGGTTTTCAATGTTTCTTCATACATTGCATGTATCAATTAGAGCATAATATTTATATTTGCAATAATGTTCATTCATATAATCTGCATTAAAACTGAACTTTAATATTTTATACAGACTTTAAAATAGATATAGGGTGCTATTCACGAACTGCATTTTGTAATACGTTTTGTAATGCTACAATATACTACAAAATGCTATTCACAAATGAACATGCAGAGTTTATACCACCGCCTTTCCTGTACCTATAAGTACAGAGATCTCTACCTGACTGCGGAGTCAGGTATGTTTTTTGAAAGAAATATTTTTATTGTGTGTTTTTAAGTCACTATATCAATGAATCCTTTCATGATATTTTTAACAAATGTATTAAACTGAAATCTCTATGTTACTCTAGTGCCTTATTATCCATTATTTATTATTTAATTTTGTCTTGTTTTTTTAACTTTGCCAGCACTTGTGGGTTGCCTGGGTTGTTTATTTGTCATATATTGACTGCGGAGTCTCTACACATGTAAGTGTGCATTTTAGTAGTAAATGTGGGAGTGGCTGGAAAGTGAGAAATACAAAAAAAGGGAAGGGGATTTTGGAGGCATTAGAATAAGTTTACAGAGGGTCGGGGGAGTGATTTAGGAAGGGATATCAAGTCACCCACAAAAAAGTAAGCCTATAGCTATTAATAAACTGCACTTCTATAATTACTACAGACAAAAAGGGACCCGAAATCTTAGTAAAGTACTTCAGCTCAGAGCTGTAGTAAGTCTAGTACCACATATGGCCAACTGCTGGTATTGCAACCCCTTCCCATAGCAAATAATAAAGTTAGGGAAAATAAAACCTGATAGAAAATAATGTGAACTTAAATTATTTGAAATAGTTAAAAATATAAATAAATATGTTAAAATATTTAATAAAAATGGTACATATTTCTAATTTAAGTATAACATACTTAAATATCCTTAATGCATTTAAAAATATTTTAAAAATACGGGCATATTTACAAGCCCATATCGCCACTAGAACATATGTTTTTGGGACGTTGTGGTGGCGAGCTGAGCTTTGACTTATTTACAAGGCAGTGCTACACCACTTAATGTGGCTTAATGCTGCCTTATGAATAAGACATCCTTTCACGCTATACTTAGTGTGAAAGGGGTGGCAGTGGGGGTTCCGCCGCAACACCCATTGATTTAGATGTTGCCCCATATTTACAAGAAGGGCGTTAATATGGGGTAGTACCAAAATTAGAAATAGGGCGCAACGACGAGAAACGCTTTATTTCTCCTCGCTTTTCCTATTTTTAATGTGTACTGCATTGTGCAGTACACATAAAAACAGCAAAACGCTATGCATGATTGTTCATGTGCAGAAGGTGTTGAAGTTGCAACTTCTATGTGTGCTGCACAAAGCAGCACACATCGAAGTTACAAGTTGCCATTTAAGATTGTTTATTTACAGAAAGGGACACCTTCTTGCACAAAAACAATCATTCCCCCACAACGAAGGCACCCTTGCACTATTGTGCAAGAGTGCCCGTGTTGGTGCAAGCTAGCTAAATGTAGCACCAGCAAAGGGTAAAATGCAGGGCTGCACCATATTGTTGTAAATTTGGTGGAGCCCTGCACTTCAGAAGTGGCAGAGAGCGGAGTTAAGCCAAGAAGCCTAACACCACGCTCTGTTACTTCTTTGTAAAGATGCCCCTAAATTTGATTACATAATACTTTTAATGAATACTATATGTCACTTTTTCTTATACTTTACCATAGGAAGACTCCACAGCCTGGCCTGAGATCTCCACATGGTAAAGTATGGGGAACAAGTTTATTAAACTAAAAAACAAAAACAAAATTATAGTAAAAATTAATGTAAATTCATTTTACACATTTATTTTAAATATAAAACTACATTAAAAAAATGCTAAGAAAAAGGACATTAATTTTGATTTAACTCTTTAATGAATGTAAATATAGTACCGAATTAAATTAAAATAATTTTTCTGAGGTTTGAAGTAAAAAATACATTCTCATCTAAAGTACAAAATGTAGTCTTTTTATCATACATTAATAATTATTGAAAGTGGTGCATAGAATGCATTAAAAGTAAATTATTGTATTTTAATCAAACATATTTTGACATTAATTTAAATGAAAAAAGTTATTAACCTATTTTATATTTAACTTAAAAATATGTACGATAAAAAAATATATTTTAACATTAAATCATACTTAATTACATTTTTAACTGTTTTAAATTTTGTAATTTATTTTAATGTTATTTCCTATGGGGTTTTATCTTAAGTTCCTACCTCCATTATTTTCTATGTGAAGGTGTTGCACTATCTTTGGTTTCCCATGTGTGGTGCTGGACTTTCTACTGTTTTTCTAATAGTAATTTACACATGTAAGTTAGTCTGCGGGCCCCCCTCGGCTCCTTTTTCAGGGGTTGGAGACATGTAAGTTACAATTTTTGAGTAACTATACACTTGGATTTTTTTTTATAGCCAATGCTAGTAATTTCACATAAAAGTGTGAGAGTAAATTATATATGAAGAATTATTCACAATGCAACTGCCATTGTGAATAGCCCTTATAGTTTAGATTTCTTGTGCACGTCCATCTTTTGTTGAAAGGTATAACAGAACCCACTAATATATAAATGTATCCCTGGTAATCTCTGACAGGATTGATTGGTATCCAGTATACATTATGTTCAGGTAAATTGTGGGAGATGAGTGGCATCATAGTCTGTCTGTCTTCTCAGCTCAAGTTGGTCAGATAAGGCTCTTGTCAGAGAGTCTCAAGATATCTAACCGAGCTGTAATTACAGGTTGACCAATAACGATGTATGAGCCACTTAAACTTGGAGACTTGGTTTGTCATCACCACCTGTGCATGCAGCAATATTGGCATTAAATGGACACGCGTCTTTAAGATCACTGTCTGTTCTTTGTAGGAATTCATGCTTCATTTACCTACTCAGCAGTCTTCTAATTATTGCAAAGATGCTAGCAAAGGGAGAATGAGTAGAATTAATCTTTTCATGCTGGGACATGTCACACCATAATGTGGCTCAGAGACATAATAGCAGGAAAGATATTGAATGGAAAGATTATTGTAACTCCACTCCTTCTTGTTAACTTGTTAACAGTTTGCCCATGTGTCTATCTTTTGCAGGGTGACTCCAACAAAATGCAAGGGGACAAAACACTAGCATCTAATGAATTTTCATACATGTAACTGCCCATAGTAGTTAATTTTAAACACTTTGATGCAAGCCAGTGATTTGAAAATATGATGTTGCAATTTGTCAGTAAAGACTGATTAATAACAGACTCAAAAAATGCAACTGCATTTTGAATATAAACTTGTGGTCATGTCTTTAATGTAGAATGCAATTATGTCATGGAATGCTGATACATCATTTCTGCGTGGCATTCCGTGGCAGCCAGTTATCTCTAAGCCACTGCTGTATGGTGTTACATGGCTGTAGTGAATACAGTCTTTGGGCCTTATTACTACCTTGGTGGTCTCCGGTGGGACCGTCTTCATGGTGATCCTGCCTGCCAGATGAGTGTAATCCACGGTGAGCAGGGCGGTGCTGCGGTGGACTCACAGCGGCAGCTGTGCTAGGCTCATAGGAGAGCCTTACCAGCATATCGCCACTGTGACAATGCCTGCAGCACGTTACTGCACAGTGTGGAATGCACCATTTCATGCATGCCCCACCGTGCAGGAACGAGGGTGCAATTCCAGAGGGGCACACAATGTGTCCCCCTGCATGTAGCATAGGCTCAGAATCAGCCTGTTAGGGCCCTTTAACTGCATGTCTACCACCCTTTTCATGGCAGGGTCCCGGCCATGAAAACTGCGGTGGATATGCAGGTCGGAATATGCCAGTCAGTGCCGGCATATTCAGGCCATCGTCAGGCTGCGGTCTTGTGGCGGTCCCAGCGCCACACTCGTACTAGGACGTACGGATTTTGGTGGTTGGACTCCCACCATGAGTACGGCAGTCCCAGGACCACCGTACTCATAATAAGGCCCTTTATATCTCCGGCGTTTCCAGTGGACTCATTCCATAAAGCGTTGGTGATTACTGAAAGAGCGGTGCTCACAACATGAAGAGGAGTTTGGACTGCCACACTGGTGCAGAGTTAAGGACACTATGGGGCACATTAGGATTGTGGGCTGACTTAGTCCGCCCGCCATCCCGACGCAAAACGGGACAGCCCGCCATAAGGGCGGGAGTCCCATGGGGGTCATTAGTATGCGCCCACCAAACTGGCGGGCGCATCCCGCATATTTAGCATTGCGGCAGGCGGTGTTAAAAACACCGCCCGCCGCAATGCTAAAAATGCACATCATGCATTTCAATGCACAACCTGACAGGCACCGCGTGGTGCCTGCCACGTTGTATTTTGAAATGCAGGGGGGTACCATACCCCCCCATGTGCATCCCCCACCCCCCAGAATCCCTGGGGGTCCGCAACGGGCCCGCAAGTGATTTCCGCCTGCCTTTCCGTGGCGGAAAGGCATTTCCCCGCCATTATGCTAATATGGATGGCGGTTTCTGGGAGACACCGCCACCATGTTAGCAGCTTTTCCGTCCGGTCGACTGTCCGACCGGGCGGAAAACTGGCGGACAGTCTTTCTGTCCGCCGGGCTCCCCCCGCCATGGTAATGTGGCGGGGGGAGATTACAGTGCGGGCGGAGGTTTTCTGCGGGCGGATCGCCACCGCCATACGGGCGGTGACGATCCGCCCGCAATCATAATGGGGCCCTATGTGTGTGCCATTGGTCTAATGAGTCCTACGCACAGCACATTCTTCAATGGGCCCAGCACGTGATGTTACTTTCAGTGCAACAGTGATTTTCATCTTGTGCTTGCGCTCACTTTGTATGAAAGTCATGATCGTCAGAAGTGTCACAATGTTTTAAAAAAAGAAGTATTTACTCATACTTTTATGAACTTTATTGAGCTTACCTGAATGGAGTCACTCAGAGCTGGTTATGCCGACTCACTTCCTCTGTGAGAGTAAACACAGAAGAGGGACAACATCAAAGGTCATAGAGAGCAGACTGGTGTAATTTGTTCTATTTCAGCAATAGTAAACTCTTTGGAAGGATTATTATACTGCCAACTAATTTTGGGAGCAGATTAGTACTTTTGTGCAGATTACTTTGAGCAATTTGCCTGCTTTGGGAGTACCAGTAACTTTGTGCAAATTGATTTCAGCAATTGCATGCTTTGGTGTACTTTTTCAGGTTTTTATCATCGATTTGCAAACTTTACAGTGCATTTTGTGTAAGTTGTTTTCAGTGATGTGCATGTCTTTCTCTGTATAATATTGAAAAATTGGGTGTCACTGAGTGACAGCATACACAGGTGCAAAGAGCTATATTCACAGCAACTTGGTGTCCCCCTTAATCATGCTAAATGTATCTCTATTCAGCACCCTTTCTTCAGAATGCAGGTGACTCACCACTTATGGAAGTTATGATTAAGCTCTTTTCAAAGCATAGATGCACAAAGGTTTAAACCACATAGTACTATTATTTGGATGTAGAGGGTCAGAACATTTTTGACCATATACCAGCTTTTGATCTTTCTGAAGGGGGATCTTGATGAATTTGACAGAGGTGTTGTTCAATTGGACAAGTACTTCTTACAGTTGTGCACAGGTATAGGTTTTTTACAAGGACACAAAACCCGACTGAAAGCATTGATATATATGTAAATGTGCTGTGAACTTTAGCAGTAAAGTATGAGTTTCAAAATTTCACCTCGGAATTAATTCAAAATCAGATAATTGCAAGATGTTAGTAGAAGAAAATTCAAGGATGACTTAACATGCACAAATCCATCTATAAACAAAGCCATTGGCATTGCAAAAAGCAAACATGCCAAACAACTTTTGCTAATGCCACAGTTTCTGGGGAGTGGATAATAAACCCATTTTAGTAGTGTCCCTGACAGTAAGAATTGAGTTTTACGAATGTTAATAGACCAAGAACTTCTTTTAGAGAATCACAAACAATGATTTGTTTTCAATGTGATTCATTGTCAAATGTTTCCACGTTTAAGAATTACTCTGCTTTATCTCAGCAGTTTATACATTGTGGTAAAGTTGGCCATTTCTTCAGGGTATGCAGAGGTGTGAGAAGCAGTAACTTTCTTTATGTACTCAGTGAAGAATGTTAAAACATCGAAAATAAATTTGTTGAGAATAAATAACTAGTTTTAGTGTTGAGGGGTGATGATGTAGATAAAAGAATACGCATTGCTGATCCAAATATTGAACTACTTACAGTAAAGAATGAAATCAGACTTCTTGTGGACACAGGTGCGTTCATTACCATTGTGTTTCAGGAGGAGTTTAACCCATTGTCGGCTGACAAACCCCGATGTTGTAATTGTTTCATTTGAGGGCAGTAAAGTAGATTCAACTGGTTATTTTTGGGCTACTATTTCAATTTTGGGTGAGTTCATCAAAGGGAATGTCTATGTAGCGGACAGAGGTATTTATGTTCTTGGGTGGTCACACTAAGCAGAATTCAAAATGACTATAAAACCTGGCTTAAACAGACATGTTACAAATGAGAGGAATGAAGTAAATACACTGAAGGATAATTGCAGTTCAAAGAATGGTTGGGAAGAAGAATTTGAAAAAGCTTTTCAGGACAGGCTAGGTAAAATAACAAATTTAATGCATACGATAAAAACAAAACAGGGCGTACTACCTGTTAAACAGAAGTTAGATAATATTCCTTTCAGTGTAAGGAAAGATTTATCAGACATGAAAGACCTATGTTCACAAGGTGTTAATGAGAAAGTAGAAGGAACTTTATGGTTGTCTCTGATTCTCTTACTGAGGAAAAAATCAGGTAAACTTAGGATGTCTGTAGAGTTGCTTAGTTTAAATCAGGCTGTCTGGATGGATAGGTTTCCTCAGCCCAGGATTAAAGATTTGATAACAAAAACTGGATGCTCTAGCTGGTTTGTGGAGATAGATTTGAGGGCAGAATATTACCAAGCAGAACTTGACATTGAGCCTCATCATCTTACTGCTTTTATTACGCCAGAAAGAGTAGGATTGGATTTTGTAGGGACAGTGCCATATTTTGCCAACTTATATGGGGTATTTTATTGTCCTAATTGGTCATCACTCAAAATGGATTGAAATTGAACCAGTCAATCAACCAACTACTAAAAGTGTGATTGCATGTTTTCAGAAGGTATTTATCACAGAAGGATTTCCAGTAGGAAGAAAGGATTTCTAGCAAACTATTGCTAACCATTTCATTTTTTTCAAGGAATGATGCCACTATGCCCCTTTAGGATCAAATTGATTCTTTCAATGCTGCAATCTTAAATTCCTTAAATAAATGTGCTCCACTGAAAATGATTTAATCCACTAGGAACTCTCCCCCAGAAAAATGGTAAGCAGAGGATCTGAGAGAAACAAAACTGATCACTCTAAATATAAAGAAGAACAAAAAAAAAGTATCACAAAGCATTGAGGAAATCAAAGTAGTATTATTTTATTCGAAGACTTGAAGAAAATAGTAGCTCCTCAAAAGAATTATTTAAAATTGTGAAGGAACTTGCCCAACACACTTGCCTCACCCAATCAATGTCTTATACAGAGGCCAATTGTGAGGAATTAAGGAATTATTTTTCGACAAAACTGAAAAAATGTATTAATCTTTTGATCTCCAACCATCTCCACATGGTTTTGTTCAGTCTCTGTTGGATCCCCACCCTGATGCCCACTTTCATCTTGTAAACCTTCAAACAATTTTCAGAAACACAGGCCCTTCAGTTGTTGTCAAATGTCATATTCGGGTCCTCTGTTTACCCCTTCCATCATTTTATTTATTGATTAAGCTCCAAGCACTCAACAGTACAATAACAAAAGTAATTTTGTAAATGAATGTCCAATGCCTTTTATTCAGACAAGTGTTCTTGTTGCTCTATTATTTCATCTGTACAAAATTCTTGGTCGACAGCAACTTCAAGCCAAGCCAACACGTGTTCCGTCCGTTCAGTTACAACTCGACTTCATCAGGGCTGAAATGAACAAAATTGTCTGGTAAGGAATGAAGGAGGTCAATATGTTGCAATATACCCATCACCAGGTCACCAGGTGTTGCAACAGTGGTAGCAAAGAGTTCTGTGATTCGTCCATATTGATGAGTGAATTGATGCAGTAGGCAAAGGTAAAATTAAGAATTATATATAGAAATTAAAGTAAAAATTAACCAGAATATAAAAGTGAATCCATGAAAAAATGGGGGCGCGAGTATGATAAGTATTGAAGACAGTCCCTGTCAAACTACACATGTGTCAACATGCACCTATCGTTCAAGATAACCAAGAAAGGCCACATCGTTCTCAATGTAATTGTGCCATTAGCAATTCGCATGATCCAGCACCTTGCTTACCTGAAAACATGAGTTATTATGTCCTACGGTATATCACCCAAAAAAATCTGCATCCAAAGTCTAAGGAACAAATAATCCAATGTAAATCAATCATATTCTTGTGTTCAAGTGTTACGAATAGTCTATCTTAACATTAATTACACTCACCCGTCTGCATGTCTGTATTCAATCTCGGAATATATAATCAATGGTATAGTCTCACTCCGCAAGTGTGAGGTCAATTGGAGATTATATCACCTACATATAATCGCATTATTATTGTGCGTCAATGTCATATATGTCAAGTGGCACCCAGTCATCTGTATTTTCTCTACACAGCACTATTTAAGCTGTGCCTATATTGTAAAAAAATAACACAAGTATAAATTAACCCGATAGCTCGGCACGGGAGGCCAAGATGCACCCTGTCATCCGTATTCTCTACACAGCGCTATTTAGGCCGTGCCTATATCGTAAACAAGCATAATACATTAACCCGTTAGCTCAGCATGAGCGGCCATCAAAATTAAAAGGAACTACAAGTAGTATAACTAGATCTATCATACCAGTGGCTCACTCGAGTATCCTTATCCAAAACCGAACTAACACCATGTACCGACAAGAAGAGTACGCCTGTCGACTTCAAATCTCTCTGCGTTGTGCCCCGGCGCCATCTTCCACCTTCAATTTCAAGTTGTTCGGGACCGTAAGTAAAAATGATCTCAGATGGGAGCCATGTTGTAGTGTGTATACATCACATGTATCAACAATTACTTGACACATGTCTATTGAATGCCACGTATAATGTAAGAGGTACTTATTATTATAGGCAGCAGAGTACGTGCAACACATGTCTAAATCTATAGATTATTAGGCACAAAAGATTCAATACAAAAAATGAAGAAAGGACTGAAAAGAGTCGAAATTGCCGGCGGCCATCTTGTAATTCTTAAATGGTAAAAACAAAATATACTGTTACTCAATCTATACCTCATATTTAATAAATATGGAAAATGTATATATCTATAACACCAAATTATCCATATCCACATATGTAATTGGAACATCTCAGTATAAACAGTTATATAGGTCAGTGGCCAACCAATCTAATTCAGCGTTACCACGTATCTAAGTTAAGCATAGCTTCAATACTCGCGATACGACAATTGCACCAAAAGCAATAAAAAAAAGAGAATGCATTAGTAAATTTTGGGCAAAACGCAGAACCGCAATGGAAAAGCATAAACAAAGAATTGTGAAGAAAGAAAAATAGAATAAAAAGGGGCATTAATACCATAATAATAATCAGATTAAAAAAATCATGCAAAAGGAGAAAGATGAGAAACTATAATTTTCTTGTTTCTTAGTATCAAAATCGTCATCTTTGGGCTATGAGCAAGATTGTTTTTTTTAATTTTATTTTTTTATATATTTTTATTGATTATAACACAAGAATAGAAATGTACATATCGGGTATCATGTGGTGGAACATATTGTAGTGGTGAACGGGCAAATGAATTGAGGAAATACACAACAATTATAAGCATCTGAAAGTCATCAATACCAGCGTAGAGCCGGGGCAGAACAATACGGTACAGATAACCTTAAGCAAACATCATCGGAGCCCGCCCACCCAGGATACAGGATATGAAGATCGGACATTCGACACCCGGATATGAGGAACAAAAAGCTCAGGAGAATATGCCACATCTCTTGTGAAGAAGGAAAAAGGGAAAAAGAAAGGCCATAGAACAAAATAAAGGAAAGAAAAACAAAAAAAAAAACCTCAGCCCCCCAGCCTGCACCCCTGCAGATGGCTACGACCTAACCCCACTAGCAGCGTGCCTGTCGCCCACTAAACTAAACCCCAAGGAAGGGAAAAGATGGAGGAGGAAATGTCATACAATACGATACGGGCTCCCGGACTCCCCTCCCCCCCGCCAAAAGCAGACATCCCCTACCGTCGTACTAAGCGAATTAAAGCAAACTAATAAGCAAACAGATAGGGGAGTCACAGAAAGAGAAAAGACCTTCCCGCCCAACCCCCGGCACAACAGAGGCGACAAATCCCTTTTCGAACATAGCCATTGTACCAAACCCAGACAATCAGACTTCCATCTGGCCCCTACGCTCACAGAATGCAACCCAGCAGAGCCAAAAGAAAGTCACCGTACCGATCTCAGACAGTCAAATTCAGCCCTGGCCCTTACGATCCATCGCACAAACCCCATCCAGTAGGAACGACATAGTAGCAAAAGAGCCAAAACGTTGTAGAAAAAGGAGATCAATATATCCTGAAAGGGTCAAAAATGTTAATTCTCGAAGTCTACCAGATACACGAAAGTCAGTCCAAAAAGTATTAATGGAAGTCTCCAGAAGCGAAGGAAGAAATGAGTCCTGTGCGGGCGATGACTCTGCCGATCTTGCTAGTTGTTCAGGGGCTCCAGTAACGTACCACTGTAGTCGTGCATAGACAAATGGCACCAGGTTTAGATTATGTTCGGGGGTTCTCCTCTCGAGTTAGATCAAGCTTCGCGGGGGTCACCGTATGTTGCAGGTCTGACACAGGGCTGGAGTCCGGTCTCAAACACACAGTGTCGATGCTTACAGTCAATTTGTGGAGAGCAGCCTCCATTTGCAGGTGATGAGCCCCGATGGCGGCCATTACGGTCCCCAGTGTTGGTCCACACATCGTCCGATCCATCTCCGCTTGTACGATAACAAAGCAGGTCCTCAACCCCGGAGGCCGGCTACTCCGGGGAAACAGACAGGAGCGGGATGGACGGAGGCGGCGGGCGACTTACAGGCTTGGCGCTCTTTACACCGTTTCCGCGAGCGGGGGCCCCACCCGCGGACCCCAAGGGATGCAGCAGGGTCCCGGGACCTGGCCCCCCACCGCAGCGATCACGTCTCGTCGCCGTCCGTCTAGTAGTCGCCGGGACCAAAGACCACCACCAGGATCGAGAATAAGTTTCACTCCGATGAGACCGGACTCCGCCAGGTACCCGCGGCTGATGTTGTTCAACTGAAACCCGGCTGGGTCAGTAATCGAGGCCCCGGCTCACACACTGGAGTAGGCCCGAAAATAAAAGACGGTGTAACTTCGTCAATAAGAGCGATAAAAGCTCCGGGATTGCCCCCCTGGGCTCAGCAACGATTCAGACACACGGGAGTCGGGTGGGAGGTCAGGATGAATTTCAGGATAGGTCCGCCAGCGACGGAGGTCGACGGAGCCGGGAGCTTATGTGGCCATCTTGGTTGCTAGCGTAGCTCCTCTCTATGAGCAAGATTGTTGATTTATGGAGAATGACCAAGTTGTCAATGTGTTTCTTGTACATGAGACATTTATGTATAGAACGATGACAATTTTGATACTAAGAAACAAGAAAATGATTGTTTCTCATCTCATCAGACCGTGATCTTCTCCTGTTTTTGTGGGGGATTAGGTGGCTTTCCCTCCTACTGAAGCACCAAATACAAATAGTCATAAGGTTTATGGACAACTACTGACCCAATTGGAGTGTGTGCCATTACCCAGCCGCTGCTTCTGTATTATTATCAATTTATTTATTCTAGATTAGCCACTATTTTATGTCCCAATTTTACTCATATTTTTAACCAATAACTCGTAGAGGCTACCTATCCAGAAATCCGGAAGGAACCGGTACAGTTACCCCTGGCCAAAAAATCAGGCATTGATGTGTCCATCCTCTCCGACTATTGGCCTTTATCACTTCTCTCCTACATGTCAAAGATTCTAGAAAAATAAGTGGATATCCAATTTACTCATTTTCTAGAAAATAACAAGCTTTTGGATTATTCCCAAACAGGATTTTGTGCTACAATAGCACTGAGTCCACGCTGTTAGCTGATATTAGAACCAGACAAAAACAGGATTCAGAGTCAACCACAGCACCGAGACAGTGCTAATCACCGTGACAGACAACCTCTACACCCTACTTGACAGAGGAGTATCTGCCGTCCTGTTCCTCCTACACCTCGCTGCAGCTTTCAACACCGCCTCCCACTGCTCACTCATCAAACAACTACACCAAATTGGAATCAAAGACAATGCCCTTAGATGGATGCCATCTTTACTCTTGGGGTGCACCCAAAGGACCTGTCTCCCACCTTTACCTCACAACCGAAACGTACCATCTGCTGCATCTGTCAAAGTGTGTCCCTCAGTCCTAACCTCTTCAACATCTACATGACGCCACTACCTGACATCGGAAGAGTCCACGACATCAACATCATTTCCTACACAGACAATACCCAGCTCGTCCTCTCGCTCTCAGCAGACCCCATGGCTATAAATTTCAGCTCCCACAATTGTATGAAAAACGCCTCCTGGATGAAGGATAACTGCCTGAAGATCAACACGGACAAAACTGAAGTGGTGATCTTCGGCAGCCACAACTCCCATGGAACGACACCTGGTGGCCATTGGAACTAGGACCCACCCCCAAATGGAAAACCCATGCCCGGAACCTCAGCATCATCCTGGATCACAAACTCTCCATGAAACAACAGGTAAACGCCGTCTCCTCAGCCTGTTTCCACACTCTCAGCATGCTCTGCAGAATCTTCAAATGGTTCCCCATCAGCACCAGAAAAACTGTGATGTAGGCCCTGATCCCCGGCAGTCTTGACTACGGCAATGCACTCAGCACTTTCAATACTGTCTCCCATAGTTTGTTGATTAACAAACTCCACAAATTTGGCCTATATTTACATGCACTTTAGTGGTTGAGCTCTCTTTTGGATGAATAGAACACAGATAGTCCTGTTAAGGACTTGCAGATCTTGCTCCTTCACATCCTTCTGTGGAGTCCCTAAGGCTCCTCTTAGAGCCCCACTCTTTTTAATATCTATGTTTCTCCTCTAGTAAAAAATTGTGAGGAAATAGGGTTTCAAACTCGCCTCTTATGCAGACAGCACCCAGTTGAATATATCACTGGGAGAGAAACTTGATGAGACCCCAGGCAAATTACGAGCGAGCCTGATCAAAGTAGCAGGATGGATGACAGACCATTGTCTAAAAGTAAATGCAGAAAAACAGAGATCCTGCTACGTGGTGGGGTACGTTTGATTTGAGATGCCTCCTGGTGGCCAGCCTCCTTTGGGGATATGCCCACTCCTAAGAAATTGGCCACAAAACCTGGGAATCATCATTGGTGATCGTCTTTCCATGCAAGAACATGTTAAGATCACCTGTGGTAAATGCTTTGGCCTTTTCAAGCTTTTGAGAACATTATTTACCTGGATTCCAATAGCTTGCAGCAAAACCATAGTCCAGGCTCTTATAACAAGTAGACTGTACTATGGTAATGTCCTTTTTAAAGGCATGATGGACTACCTGTTTTCAAGGTTACAGGTCATCCAAAATGCTGTCGCTAAACTAATCTGTAACATGGACAGATTGAATTCTGCATTGGCTTGCCTGGCTTCTTTACATTCGCTTCCTATATGAAAAAGGGACAATTTAAAACGTTTAGGCTACGCTCATATCAATCTGCATAAAATGGGACCAGAGATCTTCCAGGCTAGAGTGGAATTTTATAGGCCCACTTGCAAATTGAGATCCCATGATCCAGCCCATGCTAAAATCAAATACATTAGGAAAATTAGAACAGATGGCCAATCATTTTCCTATTTAGCTACTGTCCAGTGGAACTCTTTACCTCTGAATAGTTGCCTCATTGATGATCATGCTAGGTGAGAAAGGTGTTAAAAAACTGTCTGTTTCCGGGATAATGCCTCTCATTATTGAATCTAGTTCTGTGGAGTACTCTTAGTGGAGGTATTAGGCAGCTGTCTATCACCATGATGTCCCACAGGGTATAAGAGTTGCGCTTTACAAATATGTAAAATAAATAAATAAATGGGAAATCATGACAGACAATGGTGTACAGTTAATTTCTTCAAAAATGGTTTCATTTCTAAACAAATTTGCTATCAAACATATCAGAACACCAATGTATCCCCCACAAAGCAATGGCAAAGTAAAGCACTTTACAAACTTTTGGTAGCCTGTATTCAGTCTACTTATAGAAGTAAAATGGTTGTCTTCAAAGCAATCAAAGATTTAGTGTGGTCATATCATACAGCACCACATGGGGTTACTGCAAAAACTCCTTTGTATGAGAGGTAGGAATGCGCCTATGGAGTTGTGCCAATTTTAGATGGTACAGTTGATTTCCAGAAAAGGGGATGTGGAACACCGATATGTCATAGAATGCTGTTCTTACATTTCAAAAAGAGATCCCAGGTACAGGGCATAAAGAAAGACATAGTAACACTGGCTTATTGATGCAAAAGATGAAAACATCTATTTATTCTGTGAAACACAGTATCACTAGGGGGGCGATTCTGATTCGGAGCCCTTCCGACCGAATCGGTACGTGTCGAACGGATTCCTTTCCGACCGAGCCATTCCGATGGGCTCGGTCGGAAAGGAATCAGACTCAGATTTCCGGATGGCCTACGACGGGCTTGTAGAGCCCAACTGCCATCCGGAAATCCTCCAGTACTCCCCCAGTCGCCTCTTTACGACCGAGGGAGTATGATGTCAGTTTTTCACTGCCTTTTCGTGCCGGTGTGTCTGGCATGAAAAGGCAGTCGGAAACTGTCTCTGGGGGCACCCAGCAGGGCCCCCATGGGTGTGAGACCGCCGAATGGCGGCCTGGGGCCACCTATGATGCCCCTCCGTTGATCCCTGCACCCGGTGGCAGGCACCTTGGGCTGCCGGCCTCAGGGTGCAGGGATGAACTGCACCCCTGTATTTCACATTGCAAGCATGCTTTCCGGTCGGAAAGCATGCTTGCATTGTGAACCATACAAATGTGTCCGAACAGGGTTCGGTCGCATAGTACTAGCAGGGCTGTAACCAACCAAAGCAGGTCGGTCGGTTCCGGCTCCTGACTCAGGTCCGTCCGACATCAGAATCGGCCCCTAGTTCTTTAGATGCAATAAATAACAATGAAAATATATATTATATAGATAACATACTTTATGATCATCAGACATACTACTACTCAATCGTACATACATACATTCCTTATCCCTTTCATTTACACTCTGTTAAAGAGATACATTGTGTATTCATTCATTATTTTGATAACACAAAGTAAAACAGGATGTTTCAGGATACTGATATAACCAAATATATACATGTTAGTGGCCAGAAAACAGTAATTCTGAAGAGCTAAAGATTTCTATGCGCGTTTCGGTATGTTGCCTTAATTAGGAAGCCACTGGATGCATAAATCCAAGTAATGTCTCTGTCGCACTACTGGGTATTTAGATAGGTCATTTAAAACGTTCCAGGTTTGTCTAGAAATGCCAATATATGTTGTGGATAGGTATGTAATTTCTGTTTTACATTCTGTGGCCGGCAGTTATCTCTGAGACACTGCTGCATAGCGGTGCATGGCTGTTGTCAATAAAGGCCTTTATTTCACCATTGTTTCTAGTGGATTCATTCACTTCCAAAATCTCAGTTGTTAGATTGGTTATTCTTCAGTAAAGCAATATGGTCATCACGGGTTACATTAAGCTACATAGGAGGTTGATGCTTATAAAAGACACCCCTGACCAACTCACTTGGTATGTCCCGCTGTGGGGGATATTCAAAACAAACAGGTGCATTGAATGAAGGAGGTCGTTGATACCTCTCTCATTGACAATGGTAGTGTATGGCGAAGTGATGGGTGGTTTAGATTAATTCGATTAAAAAAACGTGGTAGGTCTGCCACAGTTCCATCTTATAACATCGTTTTTCCATCAATTTCTCACATTACTTTTGCTTCAAATCTTTCATGTTTATTAATTTTGATTACCTTTTGTTTAGTTTTGTAAGGACTGGGTTAATTGACATTAGTTTTCACTCGTAACTATTTGTACACTTTTGTCCATAAGCATTCCCCTTCTCCTACCCTGACAAATGTCATCTGCTTTTCCTATCTCAGTACTGATTTTCATGACAAACTTTTCCCTATACCCGGAGCAAACTGACACCTGATAGAAACCATAACGTATCATAGCACTTAAGCTGAAATGTAATTGGGATGTAATATTAGATTTCTGTGTTTTCATTATCATTATCTACATCTCTTTATATGTACCTCTTATGTACAGGGACTGTTTTGTTGCAGTGCGATAAGCAGAAACATAAAATGGTAAAACTACCACTTTATGGGCCCCATTAGGATGTCGGGTGGATCGCCACCGCCATGCGGGTGGTGGCGATCCACCTGACATCCTTCCTCGCCCGCCACCTATTTCCCCCCGCCATATTACTATGGCGGGGGGATCGCGGCGGATGGAAAGACCGTCCAATGCTTCAGCTCCTTGACCGGGTGGAAAAGGGTTTCATATGGTGGCGATGTCTGTTAGACACTGCCATCCATATTAGGGTGAAGGCGGGGACATTCAAAGCATGCGGGAATGTCCTGTGGGGGCCCATTGAGGGCCCCCAGGAACTCTGGAGGGGTGGGGGGTGCACATAGGGGGTTCTATGGTACCCCCCTGCACTTCACTGTACAACGTGACAAGCACCGCACGGTGCCTCTCACGTTGTGCATTGAAGTGCACAATGTGCATTTTTTGCATTGCAGTGGGCGGTGCTGAAAATGTTAAAAATGCGGGATTCGCCCGCCAGTGTGGCGGGCGCATCCTAGTGGCCCCCACGCGACCGCCGCCCTCATGGCGGGCGGTCCCGTTTTACGTCGGGATCGCAGGCAGACAAAGTCCGCCCGCCATTCTAATGGGCCCCTATGTGTCTTCTTCTCGCAATGTGAGAAAGCAAAAGTATTTGGTTGCGGGCAGGTGGGTGGGCGGAGATACTCTACGAGCAGGGCTAGGCAGAGGAGGAGTGGTATGCTCACTCCTGAGTGACCATGACTGGTTTGGTCATCCCCTTGGCGCCGCCCAAACCAGTCATGCGCACTCTGCCCTTTCTCAATGCAGGCTGCAATGCAGCCTACATGGGGAAAATGGCCTCCCTATAGGCGCCTGGCCGGGCGCCGTCCCAAACAATCACAACGCTGCCATTGCAGGAGAGGGGAGGGAGGCTGCCTGCTTCTTGTTTCTGCCAGAGGCAGGAGAGGAGGAGCTGAGAAAACACGGGACCCTTCCGGCCGGCAGACAGGTAAAGTTTTTACATTTATAATTACATTTACCAACCCCTCCCTCCCCGCGCGACCTCCCACTTGCGATTAATGCTGGCGCGACTGCTTACTTAACGATTTGGGAACCCCGCATTTTTATCATGAAAATAACGTTATGTTATCAGTGTTTTTATAGTGTCTAATCGCCTATGAGGGTATTCAAGGGTCCTGAGGCAGGAATCTAGGGGTCCTGTAGCAGGTGTGTGAGCCAGATCTGAGGGCTTACTTGAAATGCGAGGTTTTCAGCTTCTTTTAAAAGACAAGAAGAGAGGAGAGAAAAACCTTTATCACTTTTGCTTTTTTCCAACCCCTTTAAAAGAGATAACGCCTTTAGGGTGCCTGTTTTGGCACACTTAACATATATAATTTTATTTAAAATCAAAAGGAGGATCTAATCTACTTCACATTATCACTGCTAACCAAACTTTTTTTGTTCTAATCCTATACCTACTGTATCACATTTTCAGCTCAGTTCTTGTTCATTTCTTTGTTATCATGTCTGAGATTACAGCTTGTCAAGTTTAGTGGCAGTAAAATCAGTTGGGACAACAATGACTATACTATCGATGTCAATGCTAATGGATGAGGCTAAATCCGCAAAGATGCCCCTACATCTATGCTTTATAAATTATAAGGCAACTTTCAACCATGTATATCGCAACATCCTATGGTCCAAATTGCACAGCTGTGGGTTGCCACAGCCCCTATTAAATCTGCTGATCAACTTGCACACAGACACATGGGTTCAGATAAAGCTGGGTGCTGAGTCGCTTCTGTCAAGACAGATACCAACGGAAAAAGGGCTTAAACAAGGATGTGTTGTAGCACCCACATTATTTAATTTAATTTTTGCAGACCTTGTACCGCTTCTAAACAATTGTACCTCACACGCCCCAAAACTAGGTGGCTTAACATTGCCATTTCTTCTATATGCAGACGACAAAGTCCTAATTAGCCAAACGCAAGTAGGCTTACAACATCTTTTAAATGTGACTCAGGACTATTCCAAAGCAAATGGTCTTAAAATAAATTTGGAGAAAACAAGAACTATAACAGTCAGCAAAAAAAGGCAAAAATACGCAGCTTGGTTCTGGGAAAAGACCCGAATTGAGGACACGTTGGAACATAAATACCTTGGCGTGAAAATAGATAAAGGCGGCTGATTCTTAGCACAAAGAACTGCATCAGGCATAAAGGTCTTACTCTGTCGATCTCTTTAAAAGCATTACACATCACACTAAACAGCCCATCAAAACTGCCCTTGGTACAGGTTGCCCGCACTAAAATTCTGCCAACAATTACCTATGGCTGCGACGTGCAGAGAAGAGGAGATGCTAAAATACTTGATACTACAGTAACAGCTGTTTATAGGGTCATTTTTGGTCTGCTCAAATGCATCTCGTGCGCAAATCAGGCTACACTTAGGCATACTGAACCAATCTTTTGCAAGAGAAGGGGCATATATCATCACCTTGAACAAAGTGCAGAAAGCCGCTCAAGGAACTGTAAATGAACATCTATGGAAGGAGTTACAACAACAAATTGCCTCACCCGCTGCCAAATATCTGAAAAGCTTCCTGCATAATATAGGGCAGAATAAGCTCTGGGAAACACTATCAACTACCGCCACGTTTAAAAAGCTGGTCTGGACGAAAGTCAAACATCTTTCATGGGTGGAGGATAAGGCATCTATCTCGAAAAGGGCACATGAATACCTATACGGCTCCTGACGCTCAAAATTACTTTAATCTGGGCTCTGCTAAAACCACAAAAAACAAGTTTTTTAGGTACAGGCTTGGTCTCTTACCCTGCATACAGCACCTTTCTCCTTGGCAAAAGGAAAAAGCGGGCTCTACCTGACACTTATGTGGCTTAGCGTCAGAAGACCAGCTGCAACTGCTATGTCTATGTAAAGAACTCTCACAAGAATGAGAACAACTACTAAAACGGCACTTCAATCAGCGAAGGGTATGCACCAGGAGACAAGCAGCGCTGGCATGCTTTGCACCAGACGAACCTCGACTGAACTGCTGTTTAGTAAAGTTCTTGAGGTCATGCTAAAAGAAAATGCCAGCACAGTAGTCACTATTTACCTTTATTCATCTAGAAACAGACATAAGTCCAATACAGAGGTTCGAAGTGATTGGTCCCCACCACTTACTCTGTTCTTGCCACTAATGCACTTTATACAAATCCAAAGCACTTCTCTGAACTCTAGCATAAGCATTGATGGCAAGTGTGGACTGGAACTAAGTATGTTGTACCTAATGACCCATGACCGAACTGCCGTCTAGCAAAGGTCCGGAGGCTATGTGGAAAGAAAATGCTAGCGTAATAGCTACTAACTATTTTAGTTGTCTGGAACAACTGAAAGCTTAATATGATGATTTGCAGCAGATACTCCCTACCATTTACTCTATCTTGGCACTAAAGCACTTTACTGACGTTTATAGCACCTCTTTGCATTTTACTGATTTCCGACATAAGTAGTTAAGGGAAGTATTGACTGGAACTCCGGGGCATATTATCAACAAATAGCGATATTTATCGCTAAGTCGGGTTAGCGGCAATTTTTTTATCGCCGCGTATCACAGGATTTTATCGCTGAGATAACATGCTATTAGCAACGTTTATCTCAAAAGCGATAAAATTACCGGCGATAGCTGCAAAATCCGTGAATATCGCTGAGAATACAGCAATATTCACGCATTATCGCTAACAGGGTCTTAGACATTATATCCACCTCCCATTGGATATAATGGCTAAGAACTGGTCTGAGCAGGTGTTAGTTTTTGGAGATATTCGCGCTCAACACGAATATTTCCATCGCTACGCCTGTGTTGGTAATAGGCAATAGCGATGTTAGCGACTGCTTTCAGTCGCTAACAGGTTGGGTATGCCCACTTTGCATGTCATTAGCGATAAATATCGCTGACATACAAAGCGGGCCCCAAACCGCTCGCTATCGCCTACAAGCTGTCGCTAACTGCTGTTAGCAACAGCTTGCTAATAGGGCGATAGTACTATCGCCGCTTAGCGGCGGCGAAAATTGCCTATCGCCCCCCTTAATAACATGCCCCTAAGTACCTTCAAACGATATGTGAAAATTCAAAAATAACTTGATTGGGAAACTTGTTTTACACTTGTTTGATTACAACATAGATTTAAAGAATTATAAATATAAGATATATGAATTGTGAATTATTTTACATGTTTATTTGGGTTTTAAATTGAAACTATTTTTGTATTGCAACGGTTTTAATTAACTATGCAAATAAAATAAACTGACACTGGAAAAAAATAAAAGTTTAGTGGCAGTATAGAAAGTGCTGGTTGGGTGCAATTTTAACCAGGCCCTTTTGGCACAGACGAACAGTGTCAGATAACAGTCTCTGGGACCATAGAAAGTTTGTGAAGAAAAACTATATCAAATGGTTCTTAGACTTGAAATCACACAGATTGAGTGAGCTTCTGAACTGATTAAATAGGTACGGAAAAAAGCACAAATCAACGTGCATGCTGCTTGTGAGCACAGCATTGTCATGTGACAATTTAGGTTAGCAAGGGTCAACAGTTTCCCAAAAGATTAGAAAAAGATGTATGAAAAGTAGCATAGGAAAACATTTCAAAAATTATTTTGAAAACTTGTGAACATGAAAATAGAGGAAACCCAAAGAGATCTATTAAAAGTAAAACTCTTAAGACAAATCATGTGTATATTGGTACACTGCAACAATGTATCGGCTATATGTAGAGGGGCAAAAGAAAAACTGAAAGAAACATTTTCGAAATTTTTTTTTCTCCAACATTTCTGAAAAATGAAATAGAAGAAATCTAATAAAGGACAGATTCTAACAAAAACCATATAAGCATATTGGTAGATTGAAAAAAGCTAAAAGAGAAGAAACATACACTTTGGCAGTATCTTCCTACATAACTCGCAAAAATAGTTTTGGTAGTACTCCTACATTTCATTAGCTCCTTAAGTTCAAGTTTCTTATCTTTGTATTCAAACAGGTTGGTTTCAATGCATAGATCATATGATTTGCATTTGCCATGCTTATTGTGGCCTTGCAAAGGTGGAATATTCGAAAGTGCGTGGATGGTAGGTTGCTCTTGTGTGGGTAACAGGGACCTGACTACACAATCCTGTACATTTTTGCCTCTCTTAAATTCAAAAGGTGTTTGGTATACAGTTTAAGATCATCCCTTATTAAGTCCAAGGGCCCCATTAGGAAGTTGGGCGGATCGCCACCGCCAATGCTGGCGGTGATGATCCGCCCGACACATTGGCGGTGGCGATCCGCCCGACATACTCCCCCGCTCGCCACCCATTTCCCCCTGCCATATTACTATGGCGGGGGGGACCGCGGCGGACGGCCTGTCAAGGAGTTGACTGGGCGGAAAAGGGTTTCATATGGTGGCGGTGTCTGTTAGACACCGCCATCCATATTAGGGTGTATGCGGGACATGATTTTCCGTGGCGGCAACGCCGCCACAGAAAGGCATGCGGGAATGTCTTGTGGGGGCCTGTTGCGGGCCACCAGGGACTCCGAAGGGGTGGGGGGTGCACATGGAGGGTACCTATGGTGCCCCCCTGCACTTCACTGTACAACGTGGCAGGCGCCACGCGGTGCCTGTCACGTTGTGCATTGGAGTGCACAATGTGCATTTTTAGCATTGCGGCGGCGTAATGTTAAAAATGCAGGATGCGCCCGCCAGTGTGGCGGGCGCATCCTATTGGCCCCCACGGGACCGCCGCCCTTATGGTGGGCGGTCCCGTATTAAGTCGGGATGGCGGGCGGACAAAGGCCGCCCGCCATCCTAATGGGCCCCCAAGTGTTTTTTTACGACATTTTCATTACTATAATTCTGAGTGCAAAGCGTAACTCACTTTAGGTCGTTACTAATATTAGAGTGTGTCTTGAGTTCTAAAGGGTATCTATCTCCTATGAAGATCCACACTCTTTTCCTTTGTCATGTAGTTTTCACTAGTCAGTAAGAACTGCATGATTGTGGACAACATAAACTTAGGATGTTGCCAGACTGATTCAATGCTCCCCACAGGATATGTAGTCCCTTTGGCCAGCTACCTCGCAGTGCCACAGTTAGCCCCCCTAAACCTAGACAGGGAGTGACCAGTTCTGACAATTACTGAACATGATAACCTTGTTCCCTCGGGAACTGTGGTGACAGGCCTAGAACGTTTTGCTCAGTCACTCTTGCTTTCTTTCACTCAGAAAAATATACAAATAATACATAAAGGGACGTTTTCAAATATTTATGGAACCATAGTGATTCTTGTACAGAAAATGTGTGCTGCAATGATTAATAGACAGAAGACAAAAGTTATAATGAGAGTCAAAACAGTGCATAAAATGAAGAGTTGCAACATCTTGTTGAGGCACATGATATATGCATACTTATATAATATTATACCGTCCTAACAAACTCCAATGATTCAAACCCTAACCTACGTGTCTAGGGTGTGTGTGTATTGTCTGCCAAGAAATCACCTTCTGGATGATCTAAGCCCTTTACCAGGTGGGTAAGAATGTAGGGCCACGTCTTTGTCATTAACTGGACACCCCTCACAGAGATGTCAGTAAGCTGCTGGGCGAAAGCTTCAGAATGCAGGGACCCCTTGAAGTCAGCAGAAGCTGTATTTGAAAACAAAAGGATATATATAGAAAAGAGCATCCTTGCCTCGGCCCGTGATTGTGATTAGGCTGCCTATTGTATATATTCCACAGATAGCTGCATCACAATATGAACGTAATAACAAACACATTTGTATCACACATGTGAAGGCCAAGCACATAATGCCAAGGCAGTGTGATGGTGTTCTCCCGAAGTTCTTTTGAGTTAGCTCGGTCAATGTTTCTTAGAAACTAACCCAAGTGTCAAAAATGAAAATGTGTGTCAAAAGTCGATGTGACAGAGGGAAGACAACTTTAGGAAAGAACTGTGTACATGCAAATTGGCACTATTTCCTGCCAGGCCAAGTCAGGCGTATGACACCCACTCCTAGAACATAGGGCGGTTAAAAGCTATCCAAAGCCACTAATCCCACCTCTAAAATAAATCATCCTAAAGTGTAGATGATAAAAAGATGATAAAATCACCTTAAAAATCAGGCTATTTGGATGCCCAAAGTATAAAGGAAGCCAAGAGATGTTAAAAATATAAAAGCAATAAAAGGTGAGTAAATTAAAGAAAGACTTAGCAGTTAAAAATGGGCCTAATCAACACGTTCCCAGCACACACAAAGCCAGGTGTTTATATGTTCCGAGTGATAGAAGAAACATTGTTGTTCCCAGCATCTGCAAACAAACAAACAAATATGTTTCTATCCACCCCTACAGCAAACACTGAAGGAGAAAACACAGCCAATCGATGTTACAGTGAAACAGAGTCTAAATCCAAACCGCTAGGTGGGGAGGCAACCAAGGGAAGCTCATAGAGCACGGCTAGGAGCCGAGTTATCAGAAGAGGTCAGCTGCACAGATTGGCCTTTAGCGGGTTCAATAGTACGTGTATGTCTGCCAAGTCAACCAATTGCGACCCCCAAGCAGACGTCCAAGGTACACTTGTAAGTGCACAAGAGACAACGGAACACAGGCTGTACACAATAAAGCCATGCAGGCCAGAAAGACCGGGACCAGTGCTCATCCAGATCTCAAAGCAACGTTGTGCCAAAGAAATGCACAATGTGTTTAAAGCACAACTGTCAGCTCAATGTGATCTTGAACTGGTAAATCCATTGCAGAGCAAACATTTTAAAAGCAATATCCCTGCAACTAGGATCAGAACCAGCAGAAGACCTCCAAAGATGCTTACGAGGAGGGAGTGGATGCATTTTTGAATAACTCCAAAACTGTCTAGAAGGTATTGACTAACCCAGAACCAATGCTCCTGAAAAAACTTGCAATTCCGTTTGTTCTAGACATCTTCAAAGTATGATGGACCAGCTCCTCAAAGTGTAGAGGGAAGTTAGTAGGGAGAAGTGCCTGTGTCCCTGAAGAGGAACACGCAACTTGAAGATCAAATGTCTCCTTGGCCGAAGTTAAGCCATGTCGTTTTAAGACAATAAGGCTTTTAGTTTGCTCAGGGTTACAAAGTGCACATTAGTAAGATTAATTGAAGGCCAAGGTGCACAGTCTAAATATCGAAGCCTAAATATCGACCTACACTAATATCGAGTTGGTAATATCAAAGGGACAGAATATCGATGTTAACAATATCGATGGACAGAATATCGACCCTAAGGTAAGTAATATAAAAAAAAATTATATCGATGTAAGTAATATCGAAGTTAGTAATATCGAAATCAAATATATCGATGTTACTAATCTCGATGTTACTAATATCGATATTTATATTATTGGTATGTATTTTATTATGCATTTAATATGTATGTGTTATATGTTTTTGTTAAGTGTTCTACTGTTCTACTGTCCCTCACAATAAGGGACCAGTCAGATGACCCAAGCGAGTGCGGTAAGCCGGAGGGGCTATAGATCGAAAAGCCGGCTTCATAAGACCCGCAGAGGCTTGACAGGTGAGATGAGGATCAAAAAAACAAAAACAAAAAAAAACAAAAACTAATATCGATATTTATATTATTGGTATGTATTTTATTATGCATTTAATATGAATGTGTTATATGTTTTTGTTAAGTGTTCTACTTGTTTTAAATTATATGTATACTATTTTTATAAGTTAATAATGTTTTTTAATTCAATTTAATGTTTTAGTACCGGAGCAGGTTGTGGGTTTATAGGGGAATAGGGTGGGAAGTAATTTAATTATACTAAATTAATTATACATTTTTAGGAATTATAAATTAAGTTTAATTAATGTTTGCGTTTAAGTTCTGTAGCGGGTTGTAGGTTCCTAGGGGAATTGGGTGGGAAGTAATTTAATTGTAATTAAGTTATGTTTTATTTTCATTTATTGGTATTGATATTTGTAATTAGTATATTAAGAATAATTCTTAATTGGTAATTAATATTTAATAAATATATTTTTTAGTATAAAAAATATATAATTGTCCAATATGTTTTAATTGTTAATTACTTTCTAATAATTAATATGTTTTTGTTATGAAAACTATTTTATTGTTCAATATTTATTATTTGGTAATTCATATTTATTAGTTAATATGTATTGGTATTTATTATTAATGTATTGTTAATTGATTATTCATTGGTAATTATGGTTTTAATATTTTCCAATGGTTATTTTTAAAATAATTTAGAGTGATTTAAAAATTAAATCAATAATTATTTTAAATACAAAAATTATTTATGAGTATGTTATATTTAACTTCTACCCTATTCAACACTTTCCCTACTGTTGCACTCTCTGGAGTTGGAATAGTAATGTTTACCCCTACGCTATCCAACACTTTCCCTACAGTTCCACTCTCTGGAGTGGGAATAGTAATTTTTACCCCTACGCTATCCAACATTTTCCCTACTTTTCCACTTTCTGGAGTAGGAATAGTAATTTTTACCCCTATGCTATCCAACATTTTCCCTACTGTTGCACTCTCTGGAGTGGGAATAGTAATTTTAAGCCCTACGCTATCCAACACTTTCCCTACTGTTGCACTCTCTGGAGTGGGAATAGTAATTTTTACCCCAACCCTATCCAACACTTTCCCTACTGTTGCACTCTCTGGAGTGGGAATAGTAATTTTAAGCCCTACGCTATCCAACATTTTCCTTACTGTTGTTTATTTTGGAGTTGGAATAGTAGTTGTATTCCCTCCGCTATTTAATATTTTTTGTATTATTTTAGCTAATTTAGTATATAATAAATTTTTTAAATATTGAAAGTAAATTAAATTGTTTACATTTATTATACATAATTATTTAATTTTATTTATGTTATTGTTTTATGTGTATAGATGTATTTGTAATTTATAATTTTTAAAAATAATTTATAAGTTATTAAAATAATTATTAAAACTGATTATTAAGTAAGTATATATATTATATATTACATGTATATGTTTAAATAATGTTTTATTATTATATACGTATTACTTATTAATTTTAAACATTATTAAATATTTTAAACTATGCTTATTTTATTTATAAGTGTTATTTAGTTTCTTTTACATATTCTTTTAAACAAAAAACACCGATATTTTTAATAACCAAGGGGCATATTTACAAGGACGAAGTTAAAATTATCGCCGCTTTAGCGGCAGGAAACTGCTGCTAAAGCGGCGATAATGGCCTTGATAATAGGTTCTTGAGAATTCCAGAGAACTCCAATAGAAGCCAAGTTTACACCAGAGCATGGGCTTCTATTGGAACTCTCTGGAATTCTCAAGAGCCTATTATCAAACCCATTATCACCGCTTTAGCGGCAGTTTCCTGCCGCTAAAGCATCGATAATTTTAACTCTGTCCTTGTAAATATGCCCCGATATTTTTAACCTCAAAATTTTATTTTCAATATTTTTGTACTTGTTGTAGATAGGATGTCGATATTTTTTACAACGATATTGTTGCTCCAATATTTATCGGAGCAACATACTAGGGACCCACTTAAAGATTTCTTGCAGTCTGATCCGCTGAGAAGGACTTTAGTATCCTTATTCCAGCACTGCAATGTAAAGGAAGCTCTCATTGTTCATGTATGAACCCTTCACCTGAGGCTTTGGTTTATGCCCACTTGATGGTGGTGTAGATGGTACTGAAAGTGAAAAGTTGAGATTGGTAGTTTAATGTACTCATGGATTATCCATTCTGAGGATGCCATCTCAGCAATGGTAAGAGGTAATTTTTCAAGTCTTTCAATGTGTAACATTGTGTATTTTGCATCTTTCTGCGCCATAGCTATCTGTTGTTTCGAAAGGTGGTATTGTGAAAACAGATTAGTGATGTTGATGTGTCGCCACAGCACATGGCCAGAACGTAATGTCTGTAGTCTCCAGTTTAAAAATAGAATTGACCTAAGTTGGGACTTCCCATGTTGTAATGCAGATAAGTCCTGCTCAAGCACATCTAGGGCATCATTAGGATGGCGGGCGGACTTTGTCCGTCCGCCATCCTCACGGTGAAAGGGACTACCCGCCATAAGGGCGGGGTCCCGTGGGGGCAATCAGGATGCGCCCGCCACAGTGGCGGGCGCATCCTGCATTCCTGGCATTGTGGCGGGCGGTGCACTCAGCATCGCCCACCACAATGCCAGAAAGGCATGTTGTGCACTTCCATGCACAACATGGCAGGCATTGCGCGGTGCCTGCCATGTTGTGCATGGAACTGCTGGAGGGTACCATAGGTACCCACCATGTGCACCCCCAACCCCCAGAGTACATGGAGGGCCGCGGGCCCCGCGGTCAATTCCCTTATGCCTTTGCCACCGAAAGGCATCTTTCTGCACCCATCTTAATATGGCTGGCGGTGTCTAACAGACACCGCCACCAAATTAAACCTTTTCCGCCCGGTTAACTCGTTGTCCAGGCGGAAAAGCGGCAGACGGTCTCTCCGTCCGCCGCGGTCCCCCCGCCATAGTAATATGGCGGGGGGAAATGGGTGGCGGGCGGGGTCGGATCACAGGCGGATCGCCACTGCCATGCCAGCGGTGGCGATCCGCTCATGATCCTAATGGGCCCCCTATTGTAGATGGACTATGTTACCTAAAGAATACATTCTAGATGACAAGGTAGTCATACTGTTATCCACTTCTACAATGCCTGTTCTAAGTTGACACTGTCATAATTTACGCAGCCTTTCAGCAGCTTCTTGTTGAGATATTTTCCATATCTCGTAAGAATCAGCGTGAAGGAAGCACTTTTGACGTGGTCCAAGGACCGATTAAAAGTCTTGTAAGTCCAGTTCATCAGATAAAAAGGAACAAATGCTATTGTACCTAGGGCAGTGTAGAGGTTTTCAGCCAATTAAGGCACAACTTTCCAACACTGTAAGTTGTTACCACCCCTGTGCACAGAACGTATGTCAGGCCTGTTTGCTGCAAATCTTTAGATGTTGCCCAGGAGTCTTTCCTGATACCTGTTAGTGTCTAGTTGCCACACCAACCATCCCTTCCAATAGGGATCTGATGAGTTATGTTGAATCTTACGCAGCATAGTATCTACTGTTTTTTCATCATAAAGTGTTAACCATTGTCAGCTGTCAAATTAAGTAAGAGTGGGAACCCTCAGTGTGTTCAAATCTTTTATCTTGGCTAAGTCAAGACACGTCTGTTGCACAGTTTAGTTGAGGGGAATCATCTGTTGTGGTATTAAGCAGGCTCTAAACAAAGCCTCAGCTCCTTGAACCTGCCACTCTTTAGTCCCCCAAATAGATTTTACATGCACTGTATCCTTCAAAAAGTCGAAACCTTGTACAGAGAGTGTGGAAAGGAAAGAGTAAATCAGCTTAGTGTCAGTTAACATATTATTCTTTGCAGGTGACAGTGCAAGCCTATAATAAAATTAGGCTGGATGTCATAACCAGAAAAACAGTCAAACTTCTGTGCAAATGTTTATGAACTACGCCTTGGAGGTGAAGTGCAATGTCCCCATTGTGTAAAGTTAAATACTTAGGGCCCCATTAGGATGGCGGGCGGATTGCACCCGCCGGGCCAGCGGTAGTCACCGCCGGCCCGGTGGGGGCAATCCGCCCGCCATCCCTGTAGAAAAGACCCCCGCCATAATATTATGGCTGGGGGGTCCACGGCGGACGGAAAGAGGGTGCAATATGATGGCGGTATCTTTCAGACACCGCCAGCCATATTAGAATGTGCCTTAGTGAATGCATTGCTGCCACGGAAAGGCATGCAGAGTCTGCTTGGGGGGCCCATTGCGGGCACCCATGGACTCCGGGGGGGGTGGTGGGGGTGCACATGGACCCCCACTGCCTTTCAAATAAACAACGTGGTATTTTTAGCATTGCGGCGGGCGGTGCACTGCGGACCGCAATACGGGATGCACCCGCCACTGTGGCGGGCGCATCCTAATTGGCCCCACGGGACCCCCACCCTTATGGCGGGCGGTCCCTTTTACCGTGGCAGGCGGACACAGTCCGTCTGCTATCCTAATGATGCCCTTAATTAGGTGTACTAGCCTTGGGTAGGAGATAATGACCGTGATGTTGAGAACAGAATATCTAATTAAAATTAGCTATACCATCAGACACATCAGAAGAAATTTGAGTTGCATGTTCTAGATCTTCTAACATGTCATTTACAGTATCAATGTCCCAATCATCAGAAGTAGTACTGGGGGTGATAATATAATCTAAAGAAATTTCAAACAAATGTGGAATTTGCAAGAGTCCAGTGCGACCCCACACATCAAACAATGTCCCATGCAATCCCATTCGGAACTGGTACAGCTAAAATGTTCACCAGGGACAAGTCTCTTTGTTCCCAGTGTGATGATGTGTGTGGTTTCAAAACCAAATTAATAGTGTGGTATGCAGAGCATTCTGGGATCAAATTGTCTATTTAGAAGAAGGAAGAACACAGCCACATAACCAATCCAAAGGACTAGGAAAAGTAATGCAATTGTATCCAAAGGTGTAACCATGGAGAAAAAAAAGTATGGTATTTTCAGCCAATGAAAGACGACACACACCTATAGTTCAAAAGGCAGGGGCAGTAGAACCTCGGATGCTTCAGAGGAGTAGTCATCAAAGTCGATGAAGTATCAAGACGCTGTCTGGACTATCTTGGCAAGCTTAGCAGGATGGTTTGAATTAGACATAGACTCGATCTGAGGTACATTGATGTAGACCCTGTTTTTAGGATTCAGAATTGAAATCTGTGTTTCTCTACTTGTAGACTGCATAGTTGTTGTTTTTGAAACAGGTAACAGACATACTTCATTGTTGTTCATCGTTGTCTCTTGTATAAGAGAGCCAGTTTATTTGTAATTAAAGCTTCCATATGAGCCTCCTGTATGGCGGCAAAAGGAGATTGGTTGATGTCAAGGAGTCCACGCGGCTTACTTTTGAAAATCGACCACAAAATGTGGTTTGATCAGCTCAATCGAGAAAAGCCTTTTGTCTCAGCATTCAGGATGGGCAGGAGAAGTACAGTTTGTGTACCTATCCACTATCTTTTCTCAGAGCAGATCCCTTATCTTTGTGATTCAGATGGTTCTTGCCAGAACAACCTTCACTTCTCCAGTGGAGGCGCAGTTTATTTGGACATTGCTTCGTTTGTTCCGGGTATCGTTTAATTCCTTTAAAACAGCCAAACGTTCATTGGTGTCAAACAATGTTTTTGCCTCCACTCTGTTGGCATTATCGAGGTCTGGGACCCACATTTTAACACCGAACAGGATCTCATAAGTATTCTGACCACCCAGGGACTTTCTTGGCGTATTGTTAAAAGCCCTCCTGACTCCATATAGGTGATGGACCCAACTGCGACCAGAGCCTAATACCCTTGCTGTTACAGACTGCTTTAAGTCCTGGTATTTCGTCTTCATGACAGCATTTCACTCTGGATGGTATGGAGATGAGAAACAGAGTCACACACAAACTTCCCATGGCCTCTTTGTACGTCAGAGAGCTAAACACCAGACCCTGATCAGAATGTACTTTGCCAGCTGCGCATGTCCCAATAAAGACTCCTCGATCCTTTATAACAGTTTGCGTGTCAACCGGTCGCAATGACCATACCCACAGGTATCAAGAGCAAGAATCCCCTGCTACCAAGATGTACTTTTAAGCCCCATTAGATTATAGGGGACTGCAGTGGTTCAAATTAAAAAGAGGTGTCTGGGGTGGATGCGCCATTGTGGAAATCTTCATCTGCTGAAAGATGTCACATCTCAGGACAAAGTCCTTAGTCGGTTTGTAAAGATCCAGCCACTAATAGTGTTGCTCCAACAGATACATTGTAGCAGCCACCCTTGCATATGCAGAAGCCAGACCCTCATGTGCAGCCGGTATTAGCCCTAGTCTGTGATCACTATTTGGTATTACTCTGTCCCCCACCCCTGAAATCTGAGCCTATGGTGTGTTTTGTGCATCTAGCTTGTAGGAGTACTTGAGTGGAAAAGCCTTTCGGCAGGGGTGTGTTGTTGCACGTTGTGGTGCCATCAGCCAGAGTATTCCCTGTAACATGACCGCAAACATGTTGATGACTCAGTGTATGAATGACATGAGTCCATGGAAAGCATTCCTTCAGCGTTGCCACATGTTCCCTAAGCAACTTGTGCTTCAATGTGCAGCCTTTTGAGTCCCTGAATCCCTTTTTGCTCAAATAATGAAGATACTCATTATATGACTGCACACAATAATACAAATCACACACTATCAATGTGGGCAATCCAGCATTCATATTCTGTAGTGCCAGTACTAGAGCGTTAAGTTCTGCCAGCTGTGTGGCGCAATCACCTAGTCACTGCGTGTTGGTTTTTTCAGGATGGAATGTTCCATCGTGCAAAGAGCATTTCACAACTGCGCATGCAGCTGAATATTGCTGTTTGATCCCTATAGCAGGCTGAGCAGAACCATCAGTGTAAATGATGTGGTCATAGCGTTCTAGAAGCATTATTTTATTAGGCAGAGGCTATTCTTCCTTGTACTGGAGAAATGCTTGTGTCAGCAATTTAGCATCAAATCTGTAGCCTACATCCATTGCAGTGAGGGAGCTTGCCCATTGTATCCATCTTGGATGTAGTGCTTTAACCTACGGAACACTTGCTCTGGTAACCGCCTCTAAAATTGGTAGCACAATAATTTGTTTCCCTAGAGCCAGGGCACGTTCTCTCACTACATCAGTCTAAACTGCTGTCAGTATTTTTTCAGTGAGTGCAAAACCCATTTCAGAATTTGTATAGAGATGTGATTTATATGAAATGGTACTGTGTTACCTTCATTGAACGTGACATATGTATACTCTGATGCTCCTGCAATTACATGGATCACTTGGTTTGTAGTGTTTACATGTGTCTGGAAGTGTTTGGAAGCAATCTTGTCTTCTTGAAAGTAACGTAAAAGTTCTGTATGTTCTTGTGTCCAATGTGTGCCTGAAAAGGCTGGGCGCATAAGGCCGTAGAATGGTTTTACCCATTCTGCGTAATCAGGCATGTTATGTTTGACCAAAACTGAGAAATCCTAATATGGATTGCAATCTTTACAGAGTCGTTGGAGGTTGGAGAAATCCTCATTTTTCTAAAAAATGCATCGCCAGGCTCTTGCCCTGACTTGATAGCTTGTATCCCAGAAACAGGACACTGAGATTGGCATTCTTTGATTTTTGTTTATTAAATCTGTAGCCCATGTGAGCGAATCCCAAGATTATATGGTCCATTCTGGTCAAGTGCTCAATCAGGTCAACGCCAGTTAAGTATATGTCACTGACATATGACAATGCTGATCATCAAAATTATCAAGTAATTCAGTGGCTCTTACTGAAAACAGCCCAGGGCTATTCCTAAACCCCTGTGGTAAATGGCAGGATTGTTTCTGAAAACCTTTTGCCATGAAGGCTTTCAAATATCTGTTTCCAGGTGCTATATTTTGGCAGAAATATTCATTTGAGATGTCTATTGTTGTTTTGTACTTCTTCCGCACTATGTTATTGATTAGTGTGGCACTGCCTGCATTTTGTACTGCAAACGTGCGAGTAGCTGTGTTCAAATGTCTGTAATCTAATCCTGGACTGTATGATTGATCTGGTTTCATTACTGAAAACAGAGGATTATTCATTGAAGAGGTGCAAATTTCAATCACACCTTGATATTAAAATTGTTTTAGGATTTCCTTAACTTGTTGTTGTGCTTAATTTTTTATTGGGTATTGTCTTTGAGGTTGTGTGGTTGCCCTCAATGGTATATAATGATAAGGTGAACCGTCATCCCACCTAACATGGTTGCCGGTACGAGTGTTTAATGGATTTTGGAACAAGTTTGGAGAAGCCTGGCAAAAACACTGTTTCCCCCTTTGGGCAATCCATTACGAAGTCAGGCGGCCAATCTTTTTCGGACAGCAAAATGTCATAACCTTGAGCAAGTTCCTCCTAAAAGAGGACATTAATCAATCTGGGCATGTCCCCTTCCAATCTTAGTTGTACTTTGTAGAAACAATGTGGAACGCATACCCTGGTATCTGGTGTTTCTACCGTGATATACTCAGTGCTACTTCCACCAGACAATCCATCAGGTTTTGGTGAACTATTGCGACTTCTACTGCTCTGCCCAGCAGGGTAAATGCCCACTCCCTGTTCAGAAGCAGAGTCCTCAGTATGCGGGGCATGCCTGGCCTTTAGTCCGGCTACCTTCTTCTTTTCAAATTGAGATTTTGATATTTTGGGCATGCCTTCCTGTTTAATTATGTGTTCAGATGAGCGTTGTAAATCCATCCTTGGTTTCATTTGCTCTTCTGATTTCTGCTGACTGTCGTCCTCTCTCCGAACGCCTATCAGATGTATCCTAAAAAGAACGAGAGGAACATGTATCAGTATCCTGATACCTATCAGGTGGTTAAACATCATCACGATTATGTAAATTGTGGCTTTTGTCTGTAGATTACTTTGTAGGAGACCCACTCCTTGATTTAGTTTTTTCTTTATTTTTCTTTGTTGTCCCACTTCTTCTTTGTGGAAGAGTTGGGTGCTTGCTTAGAATTATCCTTACTCTTTACCTGTGGGTTTCCTAGTCTGGCTCCCAAATCATCTCTACCCAACGTCGCATAGGTTTCTTTGATAATTGTAGGCAATTCACACTACTGTTGCACAGGAGGTTAATCTTTTAGACTTTGGTGTATGGCTAATGCTCCTGCCTACCCTTTGATGTTACTCAACATCATGGCAGAGAGTGAGGCAAACTTGCCCATTAATGTCATACTTAAATCCAGGCCATGTGCTGCCCTGTGCTCATTTTTTACCTGTTTTAAAACCTCAGGTAAAACCACCAAACAAGAGGTACCATGTGTTGTGGTATATACTTGTTAGACTTGGCATCTCTTGGCATGTTTCCCCTGACTTTCTGCTTTCTGACCTCCCGGTTTTGAATCTGTTTTTGCAGGTGTAATGATTCTGCGCACTTTCCTCACTGCTGTCCAGTGGTAAAGTGCAAGTGCTCCTGTAGAAAATATGTTATGGACTGGTGTTTCCATGATTGGCCTATTTGATTTATGTGTCAGTCCCTAGTAAGGTACACTGCGAGTGCCAGGGCCTATAAATCAAATGCTGTTGGTAGGCTGCAGCCCTGGATTGTGCCAACCCTCGCAAACAGCCCGTAAAGTTCAACTCTGGCCTGTCATTGCAGAGACTGTGCGCAGCCTGGGGCTGCCATGTTGACTTGGCAAGTGCACACACTTGCAAGTCCTTAAAACTTCCCTTTTCTACATGTGAGTCGCCCCTAAGGTAGGCCCAAGGTACTCCCATGGGCAGGGTGCATTGTATGTAAAAGGTAGGACATGCCCTGGTGTGCGTGGCATGTCCTGATAGTGAATTAGAGCCTACTTAATTTTTCACTATTGCGAGGCTACCTGTCCTCATATGCCAGAGTGCGCAGTTTGATTATAATATCCTATAATCCTAACTGACTCCGGGAACATGGTAGAAATTCGAGTTTAGTATGCCTAAACTCAGAATGATAAAATACATCTTTTAGTGAAGTTGTTTTTAACATTCTGTGTTCGAAAATACCACTTTGTGAAATTAGGTATTTTCTTGTCTAACCATCCAAGCCTACCTCTGCTAGGTTGTGTATTCCTTGTCTGAAGTTTGAGTGACAGGGGCCGGGGGATTCCAGGAGACAGGGTGAGTCAGCACAGGGCTGAATAGCAAGATCTACATGTAGATGGGTGGGAGGAGTTGCACCTAGGACCTGAATAGGGCTGGGCCTTCCCTCCACAATGCTGGCTCCACCTCCTGCGGTGCGGCAGATGTCCCTGCCCTACACTGTGAAAAGAGAGATGGAGTCTTGTCAACAAAGTGCTCCAGGACTGACCAAAACTGGTTTGGGCTAGGCAAAGGCCTCTCTGCCTTCAAAGAACAAAGAGAAATTGAGGATAAAAAGCGGACCCAAACCCCAGACCTTTAGATCTCGCTGGAATCAAACAACCTGCTAAAAAGAAGAGCTAGAAGAGCTGCCAGGAGGATTACTGCCCCTTTGATGTGTTGTTGCTTTGTTGAGTTGGCCTGCAGCTGCTGCTTCTGCCTTGGACAGTGAAAGGACTGGACTGAACTTTCTCTAATTGTGCTGAGTATCTGCAAGGGCCTGAAACCGAGCTGGCCTCCTGTTAAGAAGTCTCAGGGACTGCAAAGACTTCACCAACCGCTGGGTACCGCTCCTGGAGCCGTTGTTTCAGTTGCCACAGAGAAGAGGGAACCGCGACCGCCTCTGTCATCCAACTCCGTCGCTGGCCTTGTGTCCTCTAGTCACTGCAGGCTGCACCGTCTCGCCCTGCACCACATGCCTTGGTCTCACCAACAACGTCTGCACGATCGCCACCGAGCTTCTGCATGCACCGCATCGAGGGGCACCGCAACCCGCATCGCCTCGCTTCACTTCGCTGGCCTGGTATCACTGACACGGTCGCCACTGGCATGACACCGTGACCACCTCGTCACGCACAGCTGTCTGGCTCGGACAGCAACAATTCCTGCCAACCGGCTCTGTCACTTGCATCGCAACTTGCCAGCACCGCATCCAGCACTGTCTCGCCCTGCACCGCACGCCTTGGTCGCACCGACACCATCTGCACAATTGTCACTGAGTCGCTGCCTGCACCTCTTCGAGGGACACAGCACCGTGCACTGCTTCCACTTTGCATGTAACCGCGATGGACGCCACGACCAGCTCTGTCACCTGCACCACGACCTGCCAGCACTGCATCAATCACCGTCTCACCCTGCACCGTAAGCCTTGGTCTCGCCAACGCCTTCTGGATGATCGTCACCGAGCCGCTGCTTGCACCTCATCGAGAGGCAACGCACCGTGCACCGCTTCCACTTCGCATCGCAACCGCGACAGACTCCAAGACCGACTCGTACCTCCAAGTGAGCTGCACTAAGAAAGGTACTGTGAACAAATCTGGCCCACTGTTGCTGGCCCGTACCAACGCGGTCAGCTGGAACTGTGAGACTCTGTTGTTTTAGGAATCACGGTAGGCTTGGACCGAGCTACCAACTTGTACGAACTGTTCTTCAACATATTTTTGCCATTTAAGAAACATCTGATGAAATAACTATTTTTAAAGTACTGTATTGTGGATTCTTGTTGTATTTGGTCTTGTTTTAGGTATATAAAATATTGGATATTTTTCTAAACTCGTGTGGTGTCCCTCTGTAGTGCTTACATTGTATTACTGTTGGTTTTGTGCAAATGCTTTACACACTGCCTCTAAGATAAGCCTGACTGCTCGTGCTAAGCTACCAAGGGGGTGAGCAGGTGTTATTTTAGGAGTGTAACTCCGTTATCCTGACTAGAGGGGTAGTTTTTGCCTCGCTTGGATGCAAGTCTCAGCTAGCCATAAATCCCATTTCTAACAATACTGCAGCAAATACTGTACCCCAAGTGGCACAATCTTCTACTGGATAAGCCACCTCATTGGCAAATTGGCAAGCAAATTTCTAGTATTCTGTGTTTTACCTGCAGGCCTGTATGGGGCAACACTGCTTCAAGTTGGTTTGTTTTTTGTGTGATCCAAAACGGAATTTCTTCCCTTTTGGTGGAAACCTTTCCCCATCACCGCATTTCACGTTTGAGGGCCAATGCCTGGCATAGCTAATTGTGGTGCTACTGCTTGAACAGTCCGCACTAGAGTGTGTTTTAATGATCAGATCATGAACTGTGTAAGACTTCTGTATATTGTTACTAGAGTATTATATAATCCCTGCTGCTGGCCTGTGGTCAAACGATCAACACCAGGATGTCTTGTGTAACCAGCTAGGACTGACCATTTCTTCACCTCATTGCTGAGTGGGCCCAGTCTCACATCTTGTATACTATGGGTAAGGGCACCTTTAAACCAATTAGTATGTTCTTGGTATGTTAGAGGGATTACAATATCCTTTCAAGCTTGAATTTACCAACAGCCAATACACAGGATATACCTACTTAGCTGAGGAGGATATTCCCTACCACCATAGACATTTCCGGTTTAAAAGGTGTGTAGGGATCTCTGAGGGAGCTGGATTGAACCATACAAAATAAGAAACCAACCAATATTGGCGGCGCCATGTTGTGCAGTTTACACTAATCAGTAGGAACTGTGTGTTTGTGGATGACATACATTTAGGATGGTGCCAGACCGATGACCGATTCCATTCACCCCCACAGGATATGTTGTCCCTTGGACTAACTAGTTTACAGTGCCTCCCTGAAGCTACACAGGGACCAACCAATTCTGGCAACTTCTGAACATGAATACACTGTTTCCTCAGAAACCGTGGTGACAGACCTAGAACTTTCTGCTCAGTCACTCATACTCTCTTTCGCTCAGAGAAATATACAAAGAATACATAAAGGGATGTTTTCCAATATTTATTGAACCATAGTGATTCTTGTATGGAAAATGTGTGCTGTAATGATTGATAGACAGAAGCAGACAAAAGTTATGAGTGTTAAATCAGTGAATTAAATGAAGAGTTCCACCATCTTGTTGAGACATCTAGCTTACGCATACATATTCAGTATTATAATGACCTAACGTACTGCTACTATGCAAACCCTAACCTACATGTCTAGGGTGTTAGTGTATGGTCTGTCAAGAAATCCCCCATCTGGATGATTTAACCCCTTACCTGGTGAATAAGAATGAAGGAGCCTGTCTAGGTCACAAACTAGACACCCCTCAAGGATACGTCAATCAGCTGCTAGACTGCCTCAGCATGCTGGGACCCCTTGAAGTCAGCAGATGCATTTCCTCAGATTGTATTTGGAAACAAAAGGGTATATATAGAAAAGGGCATCCTAACCTCAGGCCGTGACTGTGAACAGGAAACCTATTGTTTGTATTCCACAGATAGCTGCATCACCATATGGACGTAATAGGAAACACATTTGTATCACACACATGAAGGCTTTGCACATACTGCCAAGGCAGTGTGTTGGTGTTCTCACAAAGTTCTTTTGTGTCAGCAAAGTCAAGTCAAGTCAAGTCAAAGAATCTTTATTCGGTGATTAAAAAACACCATAAAAGCACACTCATATATACATAGTAAAAAATCATTAAACATTTCAAGGTTCTTTGTACAGTGAATTTGCAAAACATAAATATAACAATTTAATCCTATTTAACGCTTAAAGGTTAAGATAAAAACAATTCAGACTTCTCCTTTGGTGAGCCTTAAGCGCAATGCTACCTTAATAAAATTCATGATGCTACACAGTATTAATGGTTCCGCAGCTTTCTGTAAAAATACTAGTGCCTCCCTAGCGTGGACCAAGTTAGCTTTCTTCAAGAGGTTTACCAGGTATCTGCGTCTGGGCATTGAGTAAAAGGGGCAGAGTAAAACAAAGTGAAGGGAGTCCTGCGGAGACCTGTTGTCGCAGCCGCAGGGCCCCTTCTCTTCTATTGATGTAGCAAATCCCGCTGGTGATGCCAACATAAATGGGAGTAGGTTTAATCTGAAACGGCACATCGAGAACCTATGCTGTGCATTATACATAAGGTACAAGTATGGCTCCATAACATCCACACTCTTCACTAGGTGATGGGCCCTCACTGTCTTTTTACACCCTTCAGCCTCATCTCTGCGTAGGTTTTTCCGCTCATGAAAAATTCTCCCAACATGCAGTTTATTCTGGGCTACAATGGTTGTAGGATGAATAAAAAGGTTCCCAAAACCTAGCTCCTCGAGGGTTTTCTTCACATAAAGGAGCCAGGGGATACGCATACACTTGTCCCTCTCTAAACAGTCCGATAGGATTTCTCTACTCAGTGCCGCATCAGGGTTGACCCAAATTTTTAACCAAGCAATAATGGGCCTCAATTTTATCAGATCTTCAATATATGGTCTCCCTAACTCCCTATGGGCGATCAAACCAGCAGTACTTTGTGGTACCCTCAAGAGTGATTTCAGATATTTATTGTCAGCAAAGTCTGTGTTTCTTAGAAATTAACCTAAGTGTCACAAATGCAAATGTGTGTCAAAAGTCGATCTGACAAAGGGAAGGCAAATTTAGGAAAGAACCGTGTACATGTAAATTGGTACTATTTCCTACCAGGCCTAACTCGGGCATATGGTACATAAGAAACAGGGGGTCCCCGCAAGGAAGAAGAATACAATACGAAGTTTGCAAAATACAAGAGTCAAAACAATTACACATAATCATGAAACTTTTGCACAGTATTGCAATTTATTAACAACACTGAACATATCAAATAATGACAACTACTGGATATAAATCAAGCAATTTAGGAAGCCCAGAGGAGGGGAAAGGGAGGAAAGGAAAGAGGGGGTGCTCATAGGAGTAAATTACAGAAAGGATTTAGTCATATTAAGTCAGATAAATCAAAATATTGACATACAACAATTGAACATTTCAGATGCAACAACCAGAATTTAAGGACAAAATTGATGTACTTTTTAATGGAGACATTCTACGGTATGAACCACATCAATGGAATTGTCAGGGACATGAACCGGATGTCTGGGTTTAAACACAAGCCGTCGACGTTTCGACCCCTGTATTGTAGGTCAAGTTAGGTCCTTAGACGGGGTCTTCATCAGGACAAAAACGGGAAAGGAGGTGATGGGGCGCCAATATCTGGAATTTAAAGAATGGGGGGGGAGTTAGACATTCACTAAAAGAGTACAACTATTGTTACACATATGCTAAAGACGTCGTGACAACGGCGTCAAAGTGTTTTATTAACACAATTACCATGGGCAACAGGCCGCAGAGGGCTCTGCTGTAGGAACTCGGGTACACCACTCAGTCGTAGGGGAATATCCGCCGCGAAACCCAAATCGCGAGCTATACAGGAAATTAAAAACAGAGGAGAAAGATCAATAATGGACTTGAAAGGGAAAAACCTAGTCATCGAGGGCTCCCTCTAGTATCAAATAGGTGGAAATATGCAAGCCTTTGAAGTCTATGGTAGGGATCAAAGAAGGGACTTAGAAAATGTACATGTCAATGAATAACTCTAGTATCAAATAGGTAAAGTTATGAACCTTTGAATTCAGAGGATACACATAGGTAATCCTGAATATTGATTCATAATAGTTGCCCGATGGAGTGGTCTGACTAGGTAAAGGTGGTTTAAACAATTCGGACCAACACATAAAGGTGCCGTAGTGCTCACCTTAGTTAAAAACACAGATGGCCTGGGATAACTACAGAACCTGGCTGTAGAAACGGATATCCTAAACACCGTAGACAGAATTTGTCAATATCTGTATCATTTGAAGAGGGGGCATAAGTCCAAATAAAACCGCTGTGGGAAAAAATTGAAAACACTGGTCAGTGGACTGGGGTAGCGTACCAACCTTATATTCTAAAAGTAAACAGCACTTACTAATCTGAATCGGGACGGATGGACACCGTAGGTGTGCTGGTTTGGGGGGGGTTGTGTGCGGTACTGCAAAGACAAGGTAAGAAAGTCACTAATTCGGCTGGCTCGTTCGGGGGTTCTGCCAGAGACCACAATTGCAACGGAAAAAACACTTACTTGATCCTCAATATAATTATAAACAGGACCACGTAGGGCAAAATTGCTCGATATGTCTCGAACGTCGGTCGCTATGCGGGGAGACAAAAATCGAAAAAGCGGATCCGTTATTCATTACTAGGATCGGCTTACAAACAAACAAGATGCCTCATCACTCATCAGCAAGGGAGGCGGGAGAGGAGAGGAACTCACGGTTAGTCGACTCGAAAGACGCCGTCCAGCGGAATGGCGAGAAAGACGGCGGAGTTGCTTTGACACTACGCGTAGTTTTGGATCACGTGTCCGACATCCCATGAAGAGTGAAGAAATACTTCGCCTGTCACGGCGATCCAATATTATCATTAGTCATACCCTTAGTTGTTGAATATGTTAATTTGATCAATGATATTAAATGAAAAAGGAGCAATCATGGGGTTGTGGACAGTTACGGTGATGTGCAAATTTAGTCAAAGTTCCATAAAGAAATAAAAAAAACGCAAAATTTCTAGAATGACCTTGCAATTCTCAAAACATGAGATTGTAGACGGATTATTTTCAAAACATGGATTATTAGGCACTAAATATCTTGCAAAGACAAAGGGTGAGTATACATCAAATACTTATTCAATGACAGTAGATGACCTGTTGGGTTGAAAAAGTCAGACATAGACTCGGGCACTTCTCTAACAAGAGAGTGAAGCCGAGTAACAGTATCTTAGTTCATACATTATAGGGTCCAATGAAAACGTTACAGGAGAGATTATTAGCCAAGTGCTGCCAGTTGTGACAGGCTACTATCTAATTCATTAAGGCCATTTTTAATCGTATCCAAAAGTGACATCCATTTAGCTTCACGTGACTTCAGTATGGTCATTAAATTGCCCCCCCTCCTGCTAAGGGTTACTTTTTCAACAACCAACCACCTCAGGTCACTTACTTGATGGCCACTTCTTTGCCAATGGTCCACCAAAGGGGCCCCTGTCACCTTACACCTTATTCTACTGCTATGGGATGAGATCCTCGCTTTGACCTTTTGCTGGGTCTGGCCGACATATAACTGTTTACAAGGGCACATGACGATGTAAATTACACAAGCCGTGTTGCAATTAGTGTAATGCTTAAGGTGATATGTGCGTTGACCATGTTGAAAACTTTTGGTCTGAATAGTTGTCTCACAGGCAGTACATGTCCCACATCTATAGTGCCCTACCAAATTGGGTAAGTTCCATAAGGTAGTGATGGTGGGTTGACTTGCAGGTTCCAAATAGGAGTGAACTACCATATCTCTTATGTTCTTGGCCCGTTTGAAGGAGTGGAGAGGTGGATTCAAGTGTCCAATTTCTTCTGCCACAAGGTGCAATTCTTATTGATGATTCGCTTAATCTCATTACTACGGGTAGAGAAGGTCGTGACACAGACTATGCGATCCATTTCCCCTTTGTTGGTCAACTCTGGATTCAACAGGATGTCCCGTGGGTTGTACCACGCCTGTTTTCTAGCTCGTTTGACCATCCGAGCAGGATATCCGCGAGTGATAAGGCGATCACACAACACCTCAGATTCTTGGATGTAATTGCCCGTAGTAACGAGATTAAGCGAATCATCAATAAGAATTGGCACCTTGTGGCAGAAGAAATTGGACACTTGAATCCAGGGGCCCCTTTGGTGGACCATTGGCAAAGAAGTGGCCATCAAGTAAGTGACCTGAGGTGGTTGGTTGTTGAAAAAGTAACCCTTAGCAGGAGGGGGGGGGCAATTTAATGACCATACTGAACACACGTGAAGCTAAATGGATGTCACTTTTGGATACGATTAAAAATGGCCTAATGAATTAGATAGTAGCCTGTCACAACTGGCAGCACTTGGCTAATAATCTCTCCTGTAACGTTTTCATTGGACCCTATAATGTATGAACTAAGATACTGTTACTCGGCTTCACTCTCTTGTTAGAGAAGTGCCCGAGTCTATGTCTGACTTTTTCAACCCAACAGGTCATCTACTGTCATTGAATAAGTATTTGATGTATACTCACCCTTTGTCTTTGCAAGATATTTAGTGCCTAATAATCCATGTTTTGAAAATAATCCGTCTACAATCTCATGTTTTGAGAATTGCACGGTCATTCTAGAAATTTTGCGTTTTTTTTATTTCTTTATGGAACTTTGACTAAATCTGCACATCACCGTAACTGTCCACAACCCCATGATTGCTCCTTTTTCATTTAATATCATTGATCAAATTAACATATTCAACAACTAAGGGTATGACTAATGATAATATTGGATCGCCGTGACAGGCGAAGTATTTCTTCACTCTTCATGGGATGTCGGACACGTGATCCAAAACTACGCGTAGTGTCAAAGCAACTCCGCCCTCTTTCTCGCCATTCCGCTGGACGGCGTCTTTCGAGTCGACTAACCGTGAGTTCCTCTCCTCTCCCGCCTCCCTTGCTGATGAGTGATGAGGCATCTTGTTTGTTTGTAAGCCGATCCTAGTAATGAATAACGGATCCGCTTTTTCGATTTTTGTCTCCCCGCATAGCGACCGACGTTCGAGACATATCGAGCAATTTTGCCCTACCTGGTCCTGTTTATAATTATATTGAGGATCAAGTAAGTGTTTTTTCCGTTGCAATTGTGGTCTCTGGCAGAACCCCCGAACGAGCCAGCCGAATTAGTGACTTTCTTACCTTGTCTTTGCAGTACCGCACGCAACCCCCCCCCCCCAAACCAGCACACCTACGGTGTCCATCCATCCCGATTCAGATTAGTAAGTGCTGTTTACTTTTAGAATATAAGGTTGGTACGCTACCCCAGTCCACTGACCAGTGTTTTCAATTTTTTCCCACAGCGGTTTTATTTGGACTTATGCCCCCTCTTCAAATGATACAGATATTGACAAATTCTGTCTACGGTGTTTAGGATATCCGTTTCTACAGCCAGGTTCTGTAGTTATCCCAGGCCATCTGTGTTTTTAACTAAGGTGAGCACTACGGCACCTTTATGTGTTGGTCCGAATTGTTTAAACCACCTTTACCTAGTCAGACCACTCCATCGGGCAACTATTATGAATCAATATTCAGGATTACCTATGTGTATCCTCTGAATTCAAAGGTTCATAACTTTACCTATTTGATACTAGAGTTATTCATTGACATGTAAATTTTCTAAGTCCCTTCTTTGATCCCTACCATAGACTTCAAAGGCTTGCATATTTCCACCTATTTGATACTAGAGGGAGCCCTCGATGACTAGGTTTTTCCCTTTCAAGTCCATTATTGATCTTTCTCCTCTGTTTTTAATTTCCTGTATAGCTCGCGATTTGGGTTTCGCGGCGGATATTCCCCTACGACTGAGTGGTGTACCCGAGTTCCTACAGCAGAGCCCTCTGCGGCCTGTTGCCCATGGTAATTGTGTTAATAAAACACTTTGACGCCGTTGTCACGACGTCTTTAGCATATGTGTAACAATAGTTGTACTCTTTTAGTGAATGTCTAACTCCCCCCCCCCATTCTTTAAATTCCAGATATTGGCGCCCCATCACCTCCTTTCCCGTTTTTGTCCTGATGAAGACCCCGTCTAAGGACCTAACTTGACCTACAATACAGGGGTCGAAACATCGACGGCTTGTGTTTAAACCCAGACATCCGGTTCATGTCCCTGACAATTCCATTGTTGTGGTTCATACCGTAGAATGTCTCCATTAAAAAGTACATCAATTTTGTCCTTAAATTCTGGTTGTTGCATCTGAAATGTTCAATTGTTGTATGTCAATATTTTGATTTTTCTGACTTAATATGACTAAATCCTTTCTGTAATTTACTCCTATGAGCACCCCCTCTTTCCTTTCCTCCCTTTCCCCTCCTCGGGGCTTCCTAAATTGCTTGATTTATATCCAGTAGTTGTCATTATTTGATATGTTCAGTGTTGTTAATAAATTGCAATACTGTGCAAAAGTTTCATGATTATGTGTAATTGTTTTGACTCTTGTATTTTGCAAACTTCGTATTGTATTCTTCTTCCTTGCGGGGACCCCCTGTTTCTTATGTACCACATAGCGCCCAGGTCCCCGTGACTGCATGGGTAAAAAAAAACCTTTTGTGTAATGTAACTTGGGCATATGACACCTTGATCTTTTAAATAAATTATAGGATACCCACGATCATACAATTTGGAAATCAAAATGTCTGACTCTAAAAAGTAGTCTGCTTTAAAAGCAATATTTCTCCTAACTCTTAAAAATTGTCCATACTGTAGATTATCATGTAGGCTGTGAGAATTGTGACTGGAAAAGCAGACGAGGGTATTGCGCTCCACAGGCTTATGGTAAATGCTAGTGTACAGTTTATTATTGAGAACCCTGGCAGTTACATAAAGAACAACATTCCCATCAAACTTGGAAAAATTGGATGATTTACTATCTTCCAGAATAGCAAACTCTGGGCAAGAATACTAGCTTGAATAAGTTGATCACATGAAGCCTCTCTCAAAAACGTTTTCCTATTTGTTATGGCTTCTTCATACTTCTAAGAAAGAATTTTCTCTGTGCATTCAATTTTTTTAATGTTTTATCTTTTTGAGTTTGTTCTTGGTGTGCTACGCCATCTGTTGCACTGTGTCTGGCAGTGCCCTTGAGTATCCAAAACTGTATGGGTCAGAAGCTCCTTTTCCCTTAGATGTGTGCACCTTTATGTTGAAACGTAATGTTTCTCCTCTTGTTGTTAATCAAATAACTTTCACATGAATCATTGTTGATTTCTCATCAAAAGTTTTAATCTTAATTTTCTTTCTTATATAAACATCCTTTTTCATTCTAGCATCTTATATTCTCAGATGCGAAAACATTTCATTTGCAGTTTCTTATAAACCCAATGCATTTCGGGTCTTACTTGACCCTTCCCCAGGGGTCTGAAAACTCAAAAAGATAAAACATTAAAAAAAAGTGAGTGCACAGAGAAAATTCTGTCTTAATCATACATAATTGTCTACCACTTTCAAAATGCACCAACAGGACAACATGTCTTTTGAAGAAATTGCACAAATTACAGCTAAAAAAACTGAAACAATGGTGTATTCAACTGAAGCAGCATCAGAAATTTACGGACTTATACATGAAGCTAGATCATTCACTTCACAAGTGAACACAGTAGCACAACTTTTGAAACAATTTGAATATGTAAGTAAACGTGAAATAAATCAACGGTTGCATGCGACCACTCTGATTCATTATCATAAAATACAACGTATCCCAAGAGGCTTAAGGATTGCATTAAAACCTATGCTTTGCAGGAACAACAAAACATTTTTGGAAAAATGGTACCAAATATTAAATAAGTGCTCATTGGATTTGATTTTATTAATAGTTGAAGAGCTAGCAAACATCTTCAAAAATCTGGAAGAGCAGTAATAAAAAGAGAACTGGGGCAGAAGGAAGATTTTAAAGATATTCTAGAAGATATCAACACAAAACTTGAGAAATACGCTAAAGAAATACATGAAAGGAAGATAAAAAAGTATTGTAAAGATACAATAGACTATAAACTAGAAGAAGTATACACTTGGGCCGAGTTTCACAATCAAAGAAGATGGACAAAACCTAACATTGAAAGTAGTTCATCTCAAGAAAGTGTGGTCACAGAGGCAGATATAGCTCAGAATAGCTCCTTTAAACAGCCAACCAGGTACCTCACAACAAAAAGAAAATTATCAACTTTCAACAAAAGCACAAAAAGCGTCTTTTTTGGCCACAAGCCCAGCGGCCAACAATGCTCCGCAAACTGAAACCCAGAGGACCAAAGGAATCTGAGGAAGAAATAGAAAAAAGAACCACCAGGAGCCAGACAAAGACAGTCTAGTTATTAACATCTCAAGCATGAATCTGAATGTAGCTCAAGAGAAGTTGCTCAACAAAGGACATCTTTTGTTCCGACACACAAAAGCAGCGTCGACGAAACTGAAGTAGCCATCGTTAAGTTGATACGAACATTGAAATTAAGATTTTTTTTTATATCATTCAACCAACTTCGATGTCTTCTGAGCCTGAAGAATATAAAGGATTCAAAGAAAAAAGTACATTCTGTGCTCCAGTATCCCATAAAACAATCGACTTGTTTGGAAGGATGGTACAATCAGAAATTAAGCAAATCCACTTTGAAAGCGGCACACAGAGCAACTTTTCTAAAAATGATTGGAGTATACTACAAAGTTTGTTAAGGAATAAAGATCTCACTTTTCAAAAAGCTGATAAGGGCGGTTCATTGGTCGTGATGGATACGTCATTCTACGAAAATAGCCTGAAAACACATGTAGAGGATCAAAATTTTTATATGAAATTAGATCATGATCCCACCATCAATTTCCAAGAAATAATGAGAAAAATCTTAGACCGAACATTGGGGATTAAATGGATCTCAGAAAAAACATGTACATTTTTGGATAAAAAATGTCCTCGTTGTTCTCACCTGCACATGCTCCCTAAGGTGCATAAGAATCTGCAGTCACCTTCATTCAGGCCCATAGTAGCCGCATGTAGGTCGATATTGGAACCAGTTGGACAATATATTGATTTCTTTTTACAACAGATCGTTCAGAAATGGGAAACCCATGTTAAAGACACCACAGCATTTTTTCAAATTTTAAGATCAAAACATGGATAATTGGTGGCTATGTACAGTGGATGTGACCGCCCTGTACACATCACTCCACCATAATGAAGGTCTGGAAGCTTTGGAATGGAGTTTATTGAGAAACGATTGTGAAGGCGCCACTAAAATATTTCTACTCAGATTGATGAATTACGCTCTATACCACAGTTATTTTCAATGGCAGAATACCTTTTATGCCCAATGTAACGGAACCTCTATGGGTTTTGCGGGGGCTCCGTCCTACGCGAATACCTATATGGCAAAATTCGAATATGACAACATTTTACAGAATCCTAGATGGTGTGAGAAACTTATAACATTCAAAAGATATATTGATCACATATTTATCATTTGGAAAGGAGAATATCAACAACTTGAAGACACCATAACACAATTATATTCCTGCAATGGGCACATCAAATTCACTTATCACGTTGCTAAAAATCAGTTTGCATTTTTGGATGTCCTAATTACTATTGAAAAGAACACTATTAAAACTAATGTATTCACCAAATTCATGGACAGAAACAATTGTCTTCACTATCAGAGCTTCCATCAAGAATCTCTAAAAAATCATTTACCACTTTCGCAATTCATTAGACTAAAACGTATCACATCTAACCCAGAAGACGCGAATGAAACCATAAAAATGTTTGGAAGAAAGTACACCCAAAGAGGGTATTCTAAAGAAATCGTTGAAGAGTTAATGAAGCGTGTAAGTTCCATGAAAAAAAGAAATCAACGATTTGCATATTGAAATATTCAACGCAAGCAAAGAAAATAAAAGGCATCATGAATAAACACTGGAGTTTAATACGAAATGAACCCAAATTACAGAATCTGTGTGATGAGAAAATCACTTTTGCTTTCAGGCGCGGAAAAAACATTAAGGAATTTTTGGCACAAAGGAAAGATTCGAGTCAACAATACAAGTTCAAGGACATGCAGAGATGTGAGAACTGCACCCACTGTAATAATGTCATGGTGGGAAATGAATTCTCACATCCGACGAAAGGCACAAAAATCACATTAAAACACACAAGCACGTGTGACTCCAAGAACGTTATTTATGTGATCAAATGCCCCTGTGGCAAAATATATGTGGGGCTTACAGAGCGGAAAGTGAAAGTCCGTATTACAGAACATAAAAGCAATATTTAATCAACAAATTTGAAATCGACAGTGGCAGTACACTGGGAAGAATCTAATCATCAAATTTCTCAACTGAGATTTACAATTTTGGAAGCAGTACAGTTACGTCCAGATATGGACCCACAAAAACAACTATTATGAGCTGAATTTTTTTGGCTTAGAAAATTGAAATCAATGCAACCGACTGGGATGAATGATCGCATTGAACTGTCATGTTTTTTTATAATAATGCATATAAGCACGTGTTGCAATATGTACTGTTCAAATGGATTTTGGATAAAGTATAATCTAATGTTAATGAACTGTCTAAATAGGCCACCTTGACCATTTTACGTATAGCAGTGGTCAACTTAAACTGGGCATATAAATGATTCAATAATGTTGTTAATGCATGCCCACTTAGATAAGTATTGCATTGTGGAAAAGTAAATTTTGCCATGTTCTGTGTCACTACGAGTCCTCCATCATATGTTATCTGTGCATGATTAATATGCATATGTATTCCCCATGTTCGATTAATGACGCAATTACAGTTGTGTCCATCTCTAGTATGCCAGTTTCCAGTTCTCGTGAATACTACGAATATCAGGCCTATGTAAAGCTACGTTGCCACGTTTCTCAGTGTACACATTATTTCATTATAAAGTCCCCGTTTCTAGGCCTCAAAAGGGCCCGGACACTAGATTCAGCTTCTGTCTCCTGAGCTTCGCTGAGGAGCGATACAGCCCCCACCTGTATCCTCGACCCTTCACTTACTTCCTGCCTCACAGTGCCCGGTTCAGCCTGGCTCTGCCTCTGAGTCTGCCAAGAGTATGTTATGATTCTAGTTATCAGTCCTGCCCTCCTTCTCTGCATTCCTAAGCTACTGAACAGCTACTGAACCGCATCAATAGTTTCCGTCATTGTCTAGCCTTTACGTCTCCATGTTAGAGAAATACTGCATTTAATGGTCATTTAATATTCTTCATCACGCACTACATGTAGAATAATGCATGCTCCAGTCTTAGAGTCTGTTAGCCTTTACCCCGATAACTTTTGGATTCTATCAACATGTTCTCTAAACATCAGATACTAGATACCGTTTAGGTACATGTCGCCCTGACTCTCCAGACTTCAGTCTCTGCTCCTAGCACAGAGTTCGTAGCCCCCAGCTTCTCCTAGTAATACGTCATTGCCAGTTTGCGCGCACCATCAGGTTAGAGGTCCCGGCTCCTTAGGTAGCCCCCTCCATGTTTCCGCCCCATTCAAGACATATTCTGTTACGTTTGCATCACATGTCTATGTATACGCCCTGTTACACCCACTTTCACCCTTATCTTTCGCGACTGCTACGCGTCACACCCTTTGCTCCACCCACCGCTCCGCCTATCATATGTACTGTAATGTAACTGTTTTACTATATATGCTGATGTATTGTTATTAAATGCTAGCGCGCTCATCCCAGATCCAGCCCCGGCAGCTGCCGGGCCCTGCCATCCTATTCCTATGCAGGTTGTCCTGTTCCTGTCCTTTATGCTGTAATAAACCTGCAAACTCCTACTACCTCGAATCTTGACTCTTATTTATTGAGCTATCTGTTATTGCTATGCCTAGTCAAACCTAGATCCGGTATTATTTATTTATATACCACATAATGGCGCCCGAACAGGGACTTGCCCTTTCCCCACGCGTCGGTGAAGCCACGCCGGCCCCCTGACCCTCTGCAGTCGTGACGGAACTCTTCTGCGCACCGGCAGATATTTCTGCTTTAAGTATCCCTCAGGCCCACGGAGGAGACGGAGGAGGCGGTCCAGCATCCAGACGAGACGGTGGAGGAACGCGGCGAGTCCCGACCAGAGCCCAAGCCGAGAGTCCAAGGTCCGAGGTATCCGGAGGCCCACCCGTAACAGAAGTCCGAAGTTCGTCCGTCCGGCGTCGAAGCAGTCCAGTCCAGTCCGAGGCTTTCCGTTCTTGCTGCCCGGTGAGTACCGTTGCTGGGGTAGTATCTAGACAGGGTCAATCTAAATTGTCTCTGGTCCGATGGGTCTGGGTACGCAGATCTGAAACGAAGTGTTCACCTAGGTGGATACGGGTCTTGATGCGTCCCTTTATGGGACCGGTATGTTCCGTGCTGTTTCAGCAGCGCATCCAGTAATTCTAGTCTGTTCCGTTCTCGAGAAATTCATGTGTTTCTGTTCTCAGTGTTCCAGGTAGTATTCGGTCCGAACTGTTGCTTCATAATGTTATTCAATGTATTTTCAATGTCGTGGTATGCCTGAATTGTTTTCTCAATTGTTATTGTTCCTCGTGTATTGTATTGTGTTCAGATTCAAGTTTGCAATGTCCCTCTTTTCGAGATTACGTCAGTTAAAAACTAGAAAGGGTCTGCTAGAAGAAGCAGTTCCTGTCCCGCCTAGGGACAGTCCAGGTCATTTTATGTATCAGAAGCATGGCATAAGCGCCATATTGTATCTAGATTTATGGGTAGAGTATACCAAACAGTTAGAAGAAAAGTATAGATGGCCCGTATCGGGTACATGGGATGCCGAGTGCATCATGAGAGTAGAAGAAGCATTATGGAAAAAGAAAGCCAGACAGTCACAGAAAGATGCCATCGAGTTATGGCGCAAAGAATCTCATAAAAGAACCGAAAAAGAAATCAGAAAGTCAGAATTAAGTAGAGAATCCTTAGAACGAGCACAAGAAAGGGAACTAATCGAGATTGGTGAACGAGTCAAAACCGAACAGTCAGACAGACAGAGGCATGCCCTTATTAAGGGTATGTATCCTCTTCTTGCCGAGGGCTTGCCAAAAGCAACCCCGGAGGCATCCAGTAATTCTCCGCCACCACTAGTTCCGACTAAGCTACGTCACAAACCGACCGCAGCTGATATTTTCATCTCGTCCTATTTGGACGACACCGTCCCGGAATATGCAAATCCTGTTCCGCCAGTCCCTGTAAATCAGGCAATTCCCGCCCCTCCAGACACCGGAGTACCTGTTACGGTACCCCCGGTCCAGCCCGCCATACAAGTCCAGCCTGCATTTCCATTTCCCACTCTGCCAGGACGAAGAGCATCAGTAGACGACTCTAGTTTAGGGGCCGCAGGAGGAGGTCCTCCTGGAACCCCGCCGCCACACTAGCGTTTAACGTTAGCCGAATTACATGCACAAGCGTCACAGCGTACGCCCAGATATCAGTCTGTTGCAGAAATAAGAAAAGCCCTTACCGAATGTGGCTATGATCCAGTCCCAGGCGAGGATAATATGGTTTTATATTCATTACGCGTGAGAAAGGTGACCGAGTATCTAGTCACCCTACCAGATATGAAAGAAGATCTAGACAGAATATATCGTTTCATCCGTACAGGGGATGATCCAGAAAGTATTAGTGAAGTCATGTCTCAAAGGAAAGCTGAGATCCAGCTCATGTTATTAAAGTTCCTGATTAATTGTCTAATAAGAGAACAAGATTCCCCGACTAAAGATCAGGCCGAAATGAAAATCCTGACAAGGTGGAGTGATAATATAGCCGAGGGTAAGCACAAGACTATCGGTAGTATAGAGAGTATGTACAAGAAAATCTGTAAATAAATAATAAAGTTACACGAACAACGTAAAGCAGCACAAGTAAACGAGAAAGAAAATGACTCTTCTACTGAAGAGGTAGAGGACGAGAATCCCGCCAGAATAGCGTATGTAGGAAAATCTAGATTTCCAGACCGCCATTTGCGCCTAGAACACAAGTCAGTTTTACATCATCCAGCACCAGAACAAGGTTCTCTGGAACAAGTATTTCAAGCTACCGATCACATTCTGAAATCACGAATCGGTTATAACGAGTTAAGTACTATGCATGAACAAGAACTAGTCCGATCAGCAGTCCGATGGATTACTGATTCTACCACTTTTCCAGACGAAATAGTGGCACAAATGTTTCTGAAATTGCCCCCAGCCGAGCAGCGACTGGCGGGTATGTATATGATCCAGCACCTCATTACATTGTATGAGGGTCAACATTCTGATCCAGGTCCGTTACATGATGTCCTGAACGAGTTACTCCAGTATAAATGGAAAGGTTTAGGTACCGATTTAATTAGTGTCATTCTGGAACAGCGCCACAAATATAGTATGTTTTTGAACCAGCATTTTGTTCATGTCTCACCCCCAGAAAGTAAACCCTTTTACATAGACAGACAGAATCCGTTACGAGAAGTGCATCCAGTTAAGACAGAGGGTGGTGAAATGCAACGAGTGTTTGTTTACACCCCTATCACAAAGATGGAACTCTTAGAGATGAAAAAATTAATTCCCTGTCATGATAAAGATCCAGCAGGGTTCCACCGAGAATTAAAAGACATGCTCCGTATGGGAGAATACACGTATCCAGATATTATTAAAATGTTAAAGGTCCTGTTGCCCGCAGGGGTATATGAGAAACTCAAGGAAAAAGAATGGGAGGTGGGAGAGAAAAAGATCGATTGGGCAGTTCTAGAAGCTGAAGACAAGGCACGAGTACCAGGTACCGGTCTTGGAGATAAATGTAAAGAATTACCTGAACTGTTAATACAAGTTTTGCCCAGACTATTAGCAACTAAAAAGGAAGACTGGGATGCAATCTCAGCATGTAAACAGAAACAAGACGAAGACACTAGTGATTTTTACTCTAGATTTTAAAAATGTTTTATTATAAACAGTGGCCTCAAGACGAGTAGCGAGTCATACCCTCATCTTTTTGTTACTAAACTAGTCGAGAATTCAAGTCCACAAGTTAAAAACCGAGTTTTGAAAGTCGAAAGTACCTGGCAAGCTAATACCCCGTCCCAGATGTTACAGATGCTTCAATATCACCAGAATAGAATCAGAGAAGAGCAAGATCATGAGAGAAAGCGTATGAAAGACACGAAAATGAAAGTACTAGTTGCACAATCTGTTCCTCAAGACAGTCAGAAGAGGGGATCAAATCAAGCCAGTCATCCTGCAGCTCCCGTTAAAGGGAACTGCAATTATTGTAAACAGCCAGGTCATTTTATAAACGAGTGTGCAGTTCTGAAACACAACATAGCTACCGGTAAGACTAAAGAAAGACCACGTCCGCCTAGACAAGAGCAAGTTTCACAGACTTCTCAGCCACAGAATGCACAACAGACAGTTACAGCACCGCAGCCCATCGCTGCAACACAGCATGTTACACAGCAGATGTACCAGTATGCACAGTCCGAGTATCCAGAGTATCAGCCATATTCATGAAACAGCCTAGAGAGGGAGGTAGGCTTGCCTCTCATCGAGATACCTGTAGATCAAGAAGGTCCCTATGTTCACAGTCAAGTACTAGGGAAAGACAGAAAGTTTCTGATCGATACAGGGGCAAGTAGGACCACCATCAGCCACGCCGAAGTTCCAGGGGCTCCGCTCTCAGGCTCTAGAAATGTTTCCCTTGGATTTTCAGGAAAACCTATTGTAAATGAAATATCAAAGCCAGTTACTCTAGAAGTAGGTCCATTGTCCCGCACTACTGATCTGTTACTTACTAAGTCATGTCCAGAAAATCTATTAGGCATTAAAACACTGAAAGAGTTAGGTGCAGTTATATGCTGTTCCCCAGAGGGAATACGATTGTTCCTACGTGACTTCAAGGGTCACTATGTATTACGAGATTTTGATCCCAGATTGTCCAATGTCCCGCAGCATCTATGGGCGCAAGGTCCAACTGATGTTGGCTTTATGCAAATCACACCCCATCGTGTGACTCTCAAGCCAGGTGTAGTGTTACCACGAATCAGACAGTACAGATTGCCACCTGAGGCTGTAGCAGCCTTATCCAAAATTATTGACAAGCTCAAGGCTCAGGGAGTAATTGTAGAAACTGACTCCAATGTATGTAATTCTCCGATCATTCCAGTCATGAAACGTACTGATCCAAATGCACCCCCAGTATATCGATTAGTGATTGATCTCCGAGAGCTTAACAAATGTATTATTCCCCAGTACCCAGTTGTCCCAGATATCTCTTCCCTATTGACAGCCATTGATTCCGAAGCCTCATTTTTTACGGTCATAGACCTCAAGAACGCATTTTTCAGTGTCCCCATTCATCCAGACAGCCAGTTTCTTTTCGGATTTTGTTTAAATGGAAGGAGCTATATGTTCACACGCACTCCTCAAGGTTTCACAGAAAGTCCTAGTATTTACAGTCAAGCACTCAAGAGACAACTAGACAACATTCACATGCCAACTGACACTGCCCTGCTCCAGTATGTCGATGATCTCCTGATCACAGCCCGTTCTGAACGTGCTTGCGAGCGAGCATCCCTTACAGTCTTGTATTTCCTTGCCGAGATGGGGCACAAGGTGTCCCCTTCTAAGCTTCAATTCTGTGTCCAGCAAGTGATCTATTTAGGCCACTTACTGTCCAAGAGGGGTAGGCAGTTGACACCAGATCGTATCCAGTTAATAGCGAGTCTTCCTCAGCCAAAGACCCAGAAGGAGGTACGTGCTTTTATCGGCCTTACTTCTTATTGCAGACAATGGATTCCTCAGTATGCATTTCTAGCCAAGCCACTGATACAGTTAACGACACAGGAGGCAGCCGTATCGACTGTCCTCCCTTGGACATCTGAACATACACTTAGTTTCAATGAATTAAAGAAAGCCCTATGTCAAGCTCCAGTTCTAGCAACACCGAACTACAGTAAGCCTTTTACACTTTTCGTCACAGAACGCGAAGGTACAGCATTATCTGTTCTCACACAAGATCAAGCAGGACAATACAAGCCTTGTGCTTATTTTTCGAGCACATTAGATCCTGTAGCCCAGGCTCTGCCTGCGTGCCTCAAGTCAGTTGCAGCCACAGCACTAGCTATCAGACAAAGTGATTCCATAGTCTTAGGACACTCCCTGACAGTACAAGTTCCACACTCTGTGGAAGTTCTTTTAAACCGAACACAAACTCAGCACTTGACAATTGCACGTTTAACAGGTTATGAATTGACACTGTTCCAGCCACACATAGAAATCAGACGCTGCAACGTCCTAAATCCTGCCACACTGTTACCGTCAGTTAATCTAAATCCTGCCACACACGATTGTGTGGAAGTAGTTAACATCATGACAAAGCCAAGACAAGATCTGACAGATATTCCATTACCAGATCCCGACCTGACACTTTATGTGGATGGTTCATGCATGAGAACAAGTACAGGAGAACTAGTAGCCGCGTATGCAGTGACTACTGACACTGAAGTTATTGAAACACACCGTATTGACACCCTGTCTGCTCAAGCAGCAGAGCTAGTTGCTCTGACTCAAGCCTGCATACATGCCAAGAACCTGAAAGTTAATGTTTACACAGATTCACGCTACGCATTTGGAGTCGTACACGACTTTGGAGTGCTCTGGCAGGAGAGAGGTTTCATGACTTCTCATGGAACCAAGATTCAGCATGGTCTCCTTATTCAAGCTCTGTTAGATGCCATACACTTACCGACATCCATTGCTATCATGAAGTGCAAAGCACATACGAAAGTTACTGACATTATTTCCCAGGGTAATGATCTAGCGGATCGCACAGCCAAGCTCACAGCTCAGACTTCAGACATTCCAGTTAACATGACACAGACACTTACTCCAGATCCAACTACCTGTATGACAGTTAAGGACCCTACTCAAGATGTCATAGATATCCAGTTACATGCTACTCCCGATGAAATCAAGAAATGGTCCGAACAAGGAGGGGTCCAGACAGATCAGGGATGGGTCACGAAGGGTAAAGCCACATGGTTTCTCCCCGACTCCATGGTTCAAGTCATTATCAATACCGTACATAGTCCAGCACATTTAGGAGAGAAAGCAATGTTAGACAGTATCCAGAACATTTGGTTCAACAAGCATTTACGAGCTGCAGCCAAGCAGAAAGTCCGTACCTGTATGATATGTTGCCAGTTTAATCCAGGTAAAAGTGTCCCGGTGGAACAAGGTGGATTCCAGCCCCCTGACCACCCTTTTGAAGTCCTCCAGATGGATTATATTCAGATGGAGCGATGTCGAGGTTTCAAGTATGTCCTTGTAGTTGTATGCGCTTTGTCCAGGTGGACAGAAGCATATCCAGTTCCAGATTACACAGCCACGACTACTGCCAAGCAGTTGGTTCGTGAGTTCTTCCCCCGTTATGGACTCCCTAGAGTCGTATATTCTGACAACGGCCAGCCATTCTCATCCGAGTTGATGAAACATGTTTCCCTGTTGTTAGGGTACCAGTGGAAGTTCCATTGTGTACGCCATCCTGAAGCAGCCGGTCTCGTAGAGAGACATAATCAGACCCTGAAAATTCGCATTGCCAAAGTATGTCAAGAGAAAGGTGTGGACTGGCTAATAGCTCTGCCGGTCGCCCTGTTCTATATGCGCATGGTCGCACATTCCAGATCAGGTCTGTCCCCTTATGAGGTCGTATTCGGCCGCCCCCCTAACATGTGGGGTACACCTAGACCCCGAAGTATTACCGATGTTTCAAGTAATATGCTGACAGATTACCTAGCTTCCTTGATGTCTGCCCTCAACTCTTGTCGTTCACAGGTTGCCGCCGCATTTCCAGACAATACCGAGGTGGCACCGCATGAAATCGTTCCCGGATCCATGGTCCTAGTGCGAAATTTTGATCGTTCAAGTCCGCTGGAGCCTCGCTGGAAGGAGCCCCGACAGGTCCTCCTGGCCACCCGTACAGCCGTGAAGTTGGAGGGACGCAAAGGCTGGGTGCATCTTTCGCATATCAAAAAGTTTTATGGATTGAAGCCCGTTTCAAAGAACATTTCAGATCATTTAAAGGACTGCCAAAGTACTATTCTTAAGGACTGTCCCGCAAAAGACAATGTTACTGCACCCTCCCTGTTAGAGACAACTCCGCAACAGGAGTATAAGAAAAAGTTATGGTCTAGTAAAATAAGTCAGCCAGTTTGATTGTCTAAGTCCTCCCCTAGGTGAAACGGTTAGACCGGTTTCTGACATGTATAAAATAGACCCCCATAGTGAGAGAGTTAGTCAAAACTCAATCCGATGTATCATTTTTCTAAGTTTCATATTATTTCTCAGCATTATGATTTCCTGCACCAGTTATGCATTTTATCTGTATTTTCCAGTTTCTCATGTAAATAAGTCTTCTAATGTTACAGTAGAGCACACGTTTAGTGATCTGCCTCCTCATGAACTCTCTTACCGCCTCGCTATGCGTAACAATTCTTTTATCCGCATGTTACATTACTCACACCAGACCAGCAATGCCACAAATTGTTGGGTGTGTGGTCGACTCCCCCCTTTCCAGACACCGAAGGGAGTTCTGCCACTCTTTCCTTATCCATTTTCACATAATGGTTCGTGTGGAGCATGGTCCACGTTAACGTCATCCTCAACAGATATGTTTTTCCTTAACAGTACATGTTTTCCAGACAAGCAAGGTCTTCCCCACAGAACAGGGTTAGATCTAGAGAATGAAGTTTACAATTTAGGTAATTATTCTTCGAATTTTATGGTCCTGAATGTTCAGTCTGATACTACTCCAGACTTACCTGCTATTTCAGTACTACCAGTCAAAGGCGAATTATGTGTCCGAAATAATGGTTCCGTACATGTAGGCCATAGTGATTGTACTACTATTGTCAAGTATAGTGACAGTGGGAAATCTATTTTCAAAGCTTCACGTCATTCTTATTTTGTTTGTGGTCAAACCGCATATGTTCGTCTGCCCCTCGATTGGGAGGGAACCTGTTACATTGCCTTCCTACTGCCACCAGTTTTCCTAGCCCCATCTGATTATCATAGAAACACACATCTAGTACACATTAGACATAGAAGGGAGATCGAGTCCCCGATTGTCGATTATACTGAAACTGCTCTAGAACAGTATACAGATTTTAATAGAGGTTTCTTCTTTTTTATAGGACCTATCCAGAATAGCAAGCTAATCCGTAGGTTAACCAGAACCCTTGAAGCTGTAGTAAATGAGACTGCCTCTGCTCTAGGTAACTTAACCGAAGAGCAATCTGCTATGAGATTTGTCGTGCTCCAAAATCGTCTCGTCCTTGACGTCATATTGGCCGATAGGGGCGGGGCATGTAGAGTCATCGGATCTAGTTGCTGCATTTTCATTCCAAATAACGCGCCGTCCGTTTATTCAGCTATAACCAGACTCCATAAAATTGCCCATCTGTTACACCAAGATCCAGGCACCTGGACATGGTCCGGTTGGTTCTGGAATATAATTTCCGCTTGGGGATGGAAAGTCTTGTCCTTTCTAGGTATTGCAGTAGCGATCATATTCAGTTGCTGCCTCTGTATACAATGTGGCCCTGCGATTTGCGGCATTTGTGCTACCTCTTGTATTCCTAGTCCCAAGCCCCGTTCTAAATCCCGTTCCCAGAAAATTCGAGACGAGCAAATGATACTGTATGAAATGATAGATGGTATCATGAATATTGATGTTTCCTGATGGAAACGTAGTGACAAGGAGGGAATGTGGAAAAGTAAATTTTGCCATGTTCTGTGTCACTACGAGTCCTCCATCATATGTTATCTGTGCATGATTAATATGCATATGTATTCCCCATGTTCGATTAATGACGCAATTACAGTTGTGTCCATCTCTAGTATGCCAGTTTCCAGTTCTCGTGAATACTACGAATATCAGGCCTATGTAAAGCTACGTTGCCACGTTTCTCAGTGTACACGTTATTTCATTATAAAGTCCCCGTTTCTAGGCCTCAAAAGGGCCCGGACACTAGATTCAGCTTCTGTCTCCTGAGCTTCGCTGAGGAGCGATACAGCCCCCACCTGTATCCTCGACCCTTCACTTACTTCCTGCCTCACAGTGCCCGGTTCAGCCTGGCTCTGCCTCTGAGTCTGCCAAGAGTATGTTATGATTCTAGTTATCAGTCCAGCCCTCCTTCTCTGCATTCCTAAGCTACTGAACAGCTACTGAACCGCATCAATAGTTTCCGTCATTGTCTAGCCTTTACGTCTCCATGTTAGAGAAATACTGCATTTAATGGTCATTTAATATTCTTCATCACGCACTACATGTAGAATAATGCATGCTCCAGTCTTAGAGTCTGTTAGCCTTTACCCCGATAACTTTTGGATTCTATCAACATGTTCTCTAAACATCAGATACTAGATACCGTTTAGGTACATGTCGCCCTGACTCTCCAGACTTCAGTCTCTGCTCCTAGCACAGAGTTCGTAGCCCCCAGCTTCTCCTAGTAATACGTCATTGCCAGTTTGCGCGCACCATCAGGTTAGAGGTCCCGGCTCCTTAGGTAGCCCCCTCCATGTTTCCGCCCCATTCAAGACATATTCTGTTACGTTTGCATCACATGTCTATGTATACGCCCTGTTACACCCACTTTCACCCTTATCTTTCGCGACTGCTACGCGTCACACCCATTGCTCCACCCACCGCTCCGCCTATCATATGTACTGTAATGTAACTGTTTTACTATATATGCTGATGTATTGTTATTAAATGCTAGCGCGCTCATCCCAGATCCAGCCCCGGCAGCTGCCGGGCCCTGCCATCCTATTCCTATGCAGGTTGTCCTGTTCCTGTCCTTTATGCTGTAATAAACCTGCAAACTCCTACTACCTCGAATCTTGACTCTTATTTATTGAGCTATCTGTTATTGCTATGCCTAGTCAAACCTAGATCCGGTATTATTTATTTATATACCACAGCATGACAGCACACGAAAAGAGATTTATGGTGTACATTATCTCAAGCACCCTTGCTATTACGAGTTTTAGACCAAATGATTACACTAATGAAATACATTGATATTTTTTTCTTGAAAAAAAACGCTACAACATGTTTACAGCTGAGAACAACGTGAATTTCCGTGGAAAGGTAGTTGGAGGTATTGTATACATCACTAGCTGACAAGAATAGTACATTATGGTCAGGGGAGTTTTTCACTGTTACCAACCCCAAAATAGGGTTGCGGACGCTTTAGGAACCATTCGATTCGAAAAGACATGAATTACGTCAACACTTGAAGAATTGTGAGAGCAGCCGCTAGCGAGAAAGGTCGCATGCGCGTTATCCCGCAAAAGAAGCAGCGTTCTTTAATGTAAGTGTTGTAATTAAACTTCTGAAAGTATTGAGAGTAACGTTGAATGGAAAAGGTCCCCTATGCATACCCCATGATAGTAGTAGCATTCTAGACATGAAGCAACTTACTGAAACTTTGTAACCATGTTACGTATGATCATGCACGCGTTCTCTGGTGAAACAATGTTACCAATATTTTGATACAGAAAAGTCTTTTGCGCTTTTCCCGTGTCAGTTTAGCTCGCACTGTTAGTGTATCAAAGAATGCTAAAAGTCCATATGTCTAGCGTAAGTGAACTTTAATGTTTTTTGGATTCTGCAAGGTTGCTTTATGGTTAGTTCATGACTTTGTTAAAACATCACGAACATCTTGAAATGCAGAAAGATCGCATTGAATCATGTAATGTACCAGTTTAATCAGACATATCGACTGTTTGAATCACGAGAATACTGACATCATGCTGAATCTATGATAGCTAAAATTGCCATAAAACCTTTGTTTTTTTCTGTTTCTTTAAATGAGTTAAGGAATTTCAGGCTGTATGATTGATCTATGCTATTCACGTATTTGTTTTCAGACCCCTGAGGAAGGGTTAAGTAAGACCCGAAATGCATTGGGTTTATAAGAAACTGCAAATGAAATGCTTTCGCATCTGAGAATATAACATGCTAGAATTGAAATGGATGTTTATATTAGAAAGAAAATCAAGATTAAAACTTTTGATGAGAAATCAACAAAGATTCATGTGAAAGTTATTTGATTAACAACAAGAGGAGAAACATTAGGTTTCAACATAAAGGTGCACACATCTAAGGAAAAGGTGTTCCTGACCCATACAGGTTGGGATTCTTCATACTTCTGCCAGCAGAGCCTAACTGCAACTCTGTCCCTGGGAGTCTTTCTCAACTCTTATGGACATCTCTACACACCCTAGAACTCATATCAGCAAACCATCTGCACTGGGGGGAATGCCGATTAGGACCATGACGTGTTAAATCTGAGCTGACTCTATTACACATCACTTCAAAGGCTACTAAGATTGCTGGGTTAGCAGAGGTCTCGTAAAGACACATTTAACTCCTTAGAACAGGAAAAGACTTTAGATCACTTAATTCTGTGCCATTGGTCAGGTGAAATATTGGGATTGTTTACAAATTGTCCACAATACAGAGGTTGAGCGACTTAACCACTACTTCAATCAATCAATCAGGGATTTGTGAAGCGCACTACTCACCCATGAGGGTCTCAAGGTGCTGGGGGGATGGGAGGGTGCGTGCACCTCCGTCTCATCAGAAGAACCAGGTCTTGAGGCTCTTCCTGAAGGCTTGCAGAGTGGGGGTTCATCTGATGCTGAGGGGGAGTTCTTTCCAGGTCTTGGCTGCGATGTAGGAGAAGACTTTTCCTTCCGTTCTGGCTCTGTGGATGTGTGGGATTTCAGCCAGGGCAAAGTCGTTGTAGCAGAGGTTTCTCTTGGGTGCGTAGAAGGAGATTCTTTCGTTGAAGTATTGGGGTCCGGTGTTGTGGTGGGACTGGGAGGTGTGAGTGAGCAGTTTGAGGATCACTCTCTTTTTGATGGGGAGCAAGTGGAGGTCTCGCAGATGCTGGGTGATGTGGTCTTGTTGTGGAATGCCAAGGACGAGTCTGGTTGCTTTGTTCTGGATGGTCTGGAGTTTACAGAGTGGAGATTTGTTGATCCCAGCACAGAGAGCGTTCCTGTAGTCCAGTCTGCTGGTTATGAGTGTGTGGGTGATGGCCTTTCTGTATTCGGGGGGGATCCAGTTGAAGGTCTTGCGGGCAATGCGCAGGGTATTGAAGCACATGGAGGAAAAGGAGTTGATCTGTTGGTTCATGGTGAGGTAAGAGTCGAGTATGATGCTGAGGTTGCAGGAGTGGTCCATGGGTGTGGGAGGGTTGCTGAGGGCAGTGGACCACCAGGTGTTGTCCCATACGGAGGGGGTGGATTCGAGGACGAGGACTTCCATTTTCTCCGAGTTGAGCTTGAGGCAGCTGCTACTCATTCAGGATGCAATATCTTTTTTCCTTCCTGGAAGCTTTGTCTGGTGATGTCTGGTTCATTGGTGAGGGAGATGATGAGCTGGGTTTTATCGGCGTAGGATGCTATGCTGAGTCTGTGCTATCTGACAATAGTAGCGAGGGGGGCCATGTAGATGTTGAAAAGTGTGGGGCTGAACCAGTCAGTCAGTCATAAGCTTTTATTCGATACGCAGAGATATCTTGTAAGCACATACATAATACAATCAAAACAGTATACAAAAATTTTATGCCACAAGAAGTCAGTAAGAAATGTTAGAATATTAAAAAGTGATAAAAGGATATAAAATCCGTTAATAAATTAGCTAAAACAAGGATTAAACAGCTACTGACAATCTCTTACATCGAATATGCCAAAACTGCTTTAAAAATTTAGCTATTCCACAGACTATGGGGGGGGAAGTGTCCGTGCTTAGGATACGCAAGGCTACTAAATGACTGCGTGTGCCCATGTTACGGCAGAGTGGTTTCAGCCAAGAGCTCCTAGGCCTTGCATAATCCGGGCATTCAAATAAAACATGCGCAATAGACTCAATCTTACTCGGGCAACATGCACAGTTGGGAGAAGTGCGATCCGCTGTTGACCATTTCGATACCAGGGCACCTAGCGGGAGGGAACCAACTCTAAATTTAAAGTAAAGAGCACGGTCAAAGGGGAGAGTAATCAAGTCCAAGTAAGGTTCGATGGCCACAGTGTCTTTAATTTGTAAAAAGGTGGCAGTGGACCTGCAGTGATTTGGGCTAGAGATTAGACGCTCAGCAGTCCATTTCCAAAAAAGCGCCTTGACAACTTCTTTTGGAGGGGCTGAGCGGGATGACCAACAATCCCCTAGTCCTATATTCTCCAACAGCTTTTTGATGTCCTTTAACCATTTTATCTTGGCCCAACCCCCCTGGCTCATTATGTCTCTCAGGGCATCAGCATAGGATTTTAATTCTTCGCACCTCCAGATCCGTGTCCACAACAGGAGCGGGCGAAGCTGGGCCTGATCTTTAATGTTTTTACATCCCGTGTCCATCCTCACAGGTACTGACGGTGTGCTCAGAGGAACTGCGATAAAGGATTTTAATAGCTTGCTCTCAGCAGTAACTAGGGCATCCAGTCGGCAGTGACCCCACAGTTCTGCCCCATACAAGGCTGATGTCGCTACTTTGGCCTTGTAGATGTCAAGTACTGGGGTAAGGGATCTCCTAGTTGAGGCCCTGTACTCCCTCATGAGAGCTCCTCCTACTCTCCTGTGGTTAAGGACCATTTTTTCAATGTGGTTTGCCCAAGTCATCCTGTCCGTAATCCGAATGCCAAGGTAGTCGAATTCGGCTACTTTCTCCAGGGGAATAGAGTTGAGTGTAGGTGGGCAGCCCAATTTTTTAGGTGGGTTAACAACTAGGTATTTTGTTTTGTCCACATTTATTATTAGCCCTTTTGCAACACAGAACTCCTGGAATCGTGTTAGAAGTTTCTGTAGTCCTTGTGGGGTCTTCGAAATCAGGAGCGTGTCGTCCGCAAAAAGCAGGGTTGGGATACGGACACCTCCAAGACAGGGGGCGTCAGCTGGTTCTTGTTGAAGGTGTTTTACCACCCCATTCAGATATAACGAAAATAGGGTGGGTGCCAGGACGCAACCCTGTCTTACGCCCCTAGACACTGGTATTTTTTCCGTAAGCTCTCCGTTATTACCCCAGCGGACCTGTGCAAAAGTGTGGGCATGAAGGCTTATAAGAAGGGACAAGATGTAAGGTGGTAGCCCCAACTCAAAAAGGACCCTCCAAAGCTCTTCCCGGGGAACTAGATCAAAGGCAGTCTTCAAGTCTATAAAGGCTAAGTAAAGACTACCCTTGCCTAGTTCCACCACCTTCCACCCCAAGAGGGACAACCTAAACACCTGCTCTATAGTCCCCATACCAGCCCGGAAACCTGCCTGAAAGTCTGATAGGATTTTATTCTCCTCCACCCAATGGAGGATCCTACCAAGGATAGCTTTACCAGCTATCTTTTGGGTGGAGTCTATCAGACTTATTGGGCGATAGTTTCCCGGGGTTTCCCTGCACCCTTTTTTATAAATGGGGACAACCACCGCCCCTTTCCAGGATTCTGGTACTATTCCTCCCCTCATAATATCATTTAGGAGAGCTGCTATGATCCTTCCCCATTCCGCTGGGTAAGCCCTCATCAAATCACCCGGAAGGCCGTCCGGGCCCGGTGCCTTGCGTGGTGCCACCCAGCCTATAACCCCCTCAATCTCTAAGGGAGTGAAAAGGTCATAGGCATGAGGTTCGATTGCTAGTGTGAGATCCATCCCCACAGACAGTTCCCCGTCTGGTGGGAGATATAAAGACCCAAAGTGTTTTGCCCAACTTTGAGGCGGGATGCTGCAGGGTCTGATGGCTGCATCGGATTTGCTCCGTTTCCTTATAAGATTCCAAAACACCCCTGAATCCCTAATTTTGCTAGCCTGGAGTAGGTCTTCCCAGTAATTTTCTTCCCACTCCCTTCTAGCCAAACTAAGGGTCTTTTTGTAAGCCTTCCTAGCTTCCTGGATCACACTTTGGGATTTGGATTTAACTGCCTCAACTAGCTTTGCCTTATGGGTCCTGCATGCTTGGGTATACCACCCCTCAACAGATTTTTTAGTTCCTGTATTGCCCGGCTTTTTAGAGTACAGGGTAAACACGTTGGTTAGGGCTTCAATCAGGGAGAGAAATAACCCACTCACTTTACCCACCCCTTCTAGCGAGGATTCCAGAGATATTACCACGCGGTTTAAATGGGATTGGATTTCCCCAACCTTCGCCTCGGATAGGACCAGTTTCGCCCATTTAATTCTTCTACCACATGGGGAGACTTCAGATTCATCTAGTGGTACGAGTGCCTCTTTAATGTTGGCCTTCCTTAGGGGTTGCCACCAATGTTCCATTTCTAGGGAGAGAGGGTTGTGATCGCTTTCTGTCGAAGGGACCACCTGCATGTCCTTTACATAAGGCCATAAGCACACATCTATTAGGGCATAATCCAGCCTAGAGGTGTGCCCTGGTCTGTTGTAGGTATGTGCACCCCCCCTATCCAAGGAAGTCCTCCCATTCGCTGCCCTTAAATTAAATTCAAGAGTAAGGGAGTATATTTGGAGCGCCACTTCTGTCCACCTTTTAATCGGTGCGATGTCCAGAGCTGGGATCCCCCACCTGGCATCCTCCTCATCCTGGTCGAGGGAAACGTCCGAGCCCAAAGGCTCGAACGTGCAGTTCATATCACCTACAACCAGGGTGCGGGTCTTATGGGGGGTGTTGTTTAACAGTGTCTCGAGAAGAGCTATCACAGGAGACTTTCTCCCACCCTTTGTGCCCCGAGCATACACATTAAAGATGTTTAGAACAATTCTTCCCCTTTGGTCTATGAGGATAATGTTTTGTATGTCTGGGGAACCTGTGGGATAGTCCACTACTCTACAGTTTAGAGAAGCCGCGACCCAAATAAGAAGGCCGCCCGCTGGGCGGCCTCTCCCGGATTCCGAGACCCGCGCAGGAGAGGAGTATGAGGAAAAACCCACCCTATGGACCGGTATCAGGCTCCAGGTTTCCTGGAAGAGGCACAAGGAGTGCTTATCAACCCATGCAGTAAAGTCTGGGAGGGCCAGTTTACCAGCAATCCCTGCGATGTTCCAGCTGAAAACCTTAAAGACTAGGTCCGTCACAGCTGGATGATCGCTGGGCGCTTGAAAGCCCCTATCTATAGGGCTCCCCCTATATATCCGAGGAGAGCAGGGATCTTGTGGAATTATTATAGGGTCTCCCATTCCACTTACAAGGTTTATTTGGGTGGGTGGTGCTTCTACTTGTTCTGCTCTGCTCGCTGATTCCAGTCAGCAGGGGCCAATTGCCCACATTTGTTTCTCCCTATCGCCTCCTACAACCCCGACCCAGTTTTGGCCAGAATTAAGAGAACTTTGACTTCCTCCATTTGGGCTAACAAGGTGCCTAGGGTAAAAATATGAGAGGTCTACCAATTTTACCCCCGGGGCCCCCATGTTTTTAATAGGAGTACAAATGGATGGCACCACTCTGTAATCTTGGAAGTTTATAATTACACAGTCTCCCTCCAGCATTTTTTTCCCTTGCCCTACCCATCCCACTCTACGGACACTTAGGATAATGCCGTCCATACCCGGGGGGATTGGTTTATTTGCCTTCAGCCAGTGAATACACTTGTTCTTGAGTGATTGATGGTTTTCCAACTGACCATCCTTTAGGGGAGGCACATTAGCCATGACTGCAACAAATGGTTGACAGTCTGGTGGGAGATTAATTGGGGGGATCCGTCGTGAGGGGATACTGGGGGCCTGTGGAGAGATTTTTGGAGCAGAACATTGTATTGCAGGCCTGGGGGCTTTCCTAGTCGTTGGGCCGCTGGGTTTACTGCTACCTTCTAATTTTTGTTGGACTTCCTTATTACCATCAGTTGTCTGTTGCTGTTTTTGAGGTAGAGATTTAGGCTTATTTTTCTCAGGCTCTTTATTTGTTGGGAGTCCCTTGTGGCTTGGACCTGGTTTCAGATGGGGAGGAGATTTGGGAGTTGGGATTACTAGATTATTAGGAGCAGCTTTATTTTGGGTTGTTGGGGGCTTAGGGCCTTTCTGCGCTGATAGATCATTCCCTTTAACACCCACATCCTTATTTACAGTCACTCTAGTTGCTTGTTTGATTGTTGTTTTGAGTGAGTGTAACCCATCCAGAGTTGACTGCTCCAGTTTGTCAATCCTCTCCCCTAGACTCTTCACTTGAGTTAGTAACGGTTTCAAGAGGGTATATACCTTCTCCAGAATATTTTCGACCGCTACTAAGTCTGCTCGCTTTGGGACCTTAGTTGTGTGAGGGCCCTTTGGAGAAATCAATACATCCCCTTCTGTGTCGGTTTCATTCAGCATAGGGGCACCCCTTGTAATACTTGTGTTAGGTACAGGAGACTTCCTTACTCTTTGGTAGAGGGCGGCCTGTCTCACTAGCCTACCCTTCTTGCGTTTGCGCGATTTTTTACCTACGAGGGGAAACTCCTGCCTAGTATCAGGAGTCACGATAATAGGTGAAGCCCCAACTAGCTTTCCATCTGGTACAACTGTGGTAGGTGCAGGGGAATTTGGGGACTCGGGGTCTCTAATAACATCACTTAAAGAAATAGGTGGTAGTGATACGGAACAGTTACTAGGGCCATCGTCTTCCATTGTGACTATAGGAAGAAGAACTGCCTGAGTTTCCAACCTATCTATATTTTGCTCAATACCAGTCAGATGGAGGGGTTCTGAAGGAGCACTGACCATACTAGGGGGGGTACCTGCTTGAACCCGGGTAATGGCTGGCGTAGGCGACTGGGCGTCTGCCCCCAATGATGAACGTCTTGCGGGGAGGTATACTTCAGATAGACGCCGCTCAGAGATGGCGATCTCCTTTTCAATCACCGCCGCTACCCTGGTAATGAAACGGTCCATTGACCCTATAACAGGGCTCGCGACATTAGATCCCCTTTCGACCTCGCCCCTGAGAGGCTTACCAGAGCGTGTAGACATGGTTTGAGCAACAGAAGGGCAACAGGCACCAAGCGTGAGTCGTCGTGGTTGGTAAGAGGAAAGGGACGAGGCCCAGCCCAGCCTCTGTCAGCCCCTGACGGCCACAGACGGCCCGCCCTCTGCCCGGGCTCCGCCCGCGCGCGTCCCGCGACGCGGAGGGGTTGGCCCGCCTTTGTAGCGCCTCCGGGCGCGCTGGCTGCGGGAACCGGAAGTACACGCAAAGCCCGCTGGGAGCTGTAGTCTCCAGCCGCCGTGAGTTGGTAATAGCGGCGAGACTTACAGCGTTCCTGGACCCAGGGGCAGAGGCTGCGTGTGATGAGATGTGCGTCCAGGTAGGGTTCTCCGTGTAGCCAACAAGAAAGAAAGCCTCCCGCTCCACCGAGGGGCTGGCCCGCCTTTGTAGCGCCTCCGGGCGCGCTGGCTGCGGGAACCGGAAGTACACGCAAAGCCCGCTGGGAGCTGTAGTCTCCAGCCGCCGTGAGTTGGTAATAGCGGCGAGACTTACAGCATTCCTGGACCCAGGGGCAGAGGCTGCGTGTGATGAGATGTGCGATGTGCGTCCAGGTAGGGTTCTCCGTGTAGCCAACAAGAAAGAAAGCCTCCCGCTCCACCGAGGGGCTGGCCCGCCTTTGTAGCGCCTCCGGGCGCGCTGGCTGCGGGAACCGGAAGTACACGCAAAGCCCGCTGGGAGCTGTAGTCTCCAGCCGCCGTGAGTTGGTAATAGCGGCGAGACTTACAGCGTTCCTGGACCCAGGGGCAGAGGCTGCGTGTGATGAGATGTGCGATGTGCGTCCAGGTAGGGTTCTCCGTGTAGCCAACAAGAAAGAAAGCCTAGGGCTGAACCAGGATCCTCTGGGTACTCCGCAGCTGATTGCTGTGGGCTCGGAGACGAAGGGTCAGAGTCTGATTCTTTGAGTTTGGACGGTGAGGAAGGAACAGCACTAGTCTAGGGCAGTTCCTTGTATGCCGGCGTCGTGGATTCTAGTAGTAAGTGTGCAGTGGGAGACGGTGTCGAAGGCGGCTGCTGGGAGGTCTAGTAGGATGAGGGCAGCCATGTGGCCCTGGTGGAGGAGAGTGTGGATGTTGTCTGTGGCGGTTAGGAGGGTGGTCTCGGTGCTGTAGTTACTGCAGAATCTGGATTGGGAGGTGTCGAGGATCGATTTGGTTTCTATGACGTTCGTGAGCTGGATGTTGACGATTTTCACAGTGACTTTGGCTGCATACAAGAGGAGAGGGATGGGTCTGTAGTTCCTGAGGTCTGTATGGTCTGCAGAGGGCATCTTGAGGAGGGGCTTGACTCCCTGCGCATTTCCAGTCGTCAGGGAAAGTGCCGGTTTCGAAGGAGAGCTTGATCGTGCATCATAATTTGGGTGCCATTGGGGGCGGCTCTGTGGAAGATGTGTGATAGGCAGGGGTCATGGGGGCTCCTGAGTGTATGCGCCTCATGATCTTAGCAGTGTGTTCTGTGGTGACAGAGGTCCAGATGGTGATGGTAGGTTGGGTGGCATTGCTGATGGTAGGTGTGGGGCTGGTGGCTTGGTTCTGTTTGTTGAAGTTGTCGTAGAGAGTCTTGATCTTGTGATGGAAAAGGAGCCGAGTTTGTTGCAGAGGTCCTTGGAGAGTTGTCTGAGGTTTCGCTGGGGGGTTTGGTGTATTCTTGTATGATGCTGAAGAGTTCCTTGGAGTTGCGGGACTTGGAGAGGATTCTGTCCTGGATGAAGTTATTTTTCTGATGCGTTGGTGGTGCTCTGTCATGGCGGTTTTGTAGGCGGTGCATTCTTCCAAGGTGTTGCTGTTCCTCCATGTTTTTTCAAGTCATTGGAACTAGTGTCAGGATTCTCAGAGGTCGGTGATGAACTAGGTGGCTTTCGTGGGGGGTTGTCTGTCGGAGTTCCGAGCATGTTTGCGCATTTGGTGATCCATCTGTAGAGCTTTTTGGCTGCAGAGTTGGCGTCGGTCGTGGAGGGTGGAGGGGTGCGGTTGAGGTTGGAATTGAGGTGCTCTTCAGTGACCTTGCTCCAGTTCCTGGGCGGGGGAGTAGAGTAGGCTTGGGGGGCATTTCTGCACGAAGCCTGGTGCGTCCACTTACCTGCTGGCCCGGTGACCTTGTCTGCAGCGTCTGGGGGGCTAACGCTGTGTGTCTCCCTGCCGCCGCTTCCTTCCACCTTGTGGCCGGAGACTACAGGTCCCAGGCAGCTTAGCGGGCACTTCCGGTTTCCCTCACTATCGCGCCCGGAGGCGCTACTTAAGAGGAGAGGCTCCCTCGGTGGAGCGGGGGGCATTTCCGCACGAAGCCTGGTGCGTCCACTTACCTGCTGGCCCGGTGACCTTGTCTGCAGCGTCTGGGGGGCTAACGCTGTGTGTCTCCCTTCCGCCGCTTCCCTCCACCTTGCGGCCGGAGTCTACAGCTCCCAGGCAGCTTAGCGGGCACTTCCGGTTTCCCTCACTATCGCGCCCGGAGGCGCTACTTAAGAGGAGAGGCTCCCTCGGTGGAGCGGGGGGCATTTCCGCACGAAGCCTGGTGCGTCCACTTACCTGCTGGCCCGGTGACCTTGTCTGCAGTGTCTGGGGGGCTAACGCTGTGTGTCTCCCTGCCCCCGCTTCCTTCCACCTTGCGGCCGGAGACTACAGCTCCCAGGCAGCTTAGCGGGCACTTCCGGTTTCCCTCACTATCGCGCCCGGAGGCGCTACTTAAGAGGAGAGGCTCCCTCCGCGTCGCGGGACGCGCGCGGGACTAGCCGGGCTAAGCCCGGGCAAAGGGCGGGCCCTATGTGGCCCTCAGAGACCTGAGGAGACTGGACTGGCCCACGGTCCTTGTATCTTTTGGTAATATTAACAATTGTGTCTGTGGCATGTTCTGCTAAGTCTTAAACCTCTGGGTAGCTTTGTGTTGGCATTTAGTATTGCTTGCTGTTCCCCCTGAGGATATCACTGTGTTCATTGTTAAGTCCTTGCACACTGCCTTTTGTTAGGGGTGAATTTATATCATTATAGGCAATCATGTCTAATGTTAAAAACCCTACCAAAGGCCAAGGAGTTACTACCTTAGATAACTATCTTCTAAAAGTTGTTACTAAAATTAATAATGACCGGAGAGTCTCCTTGGGGAAATCTAGTTCACCGGGAGTTTCTCTTCTTGATTCCGTACTTGTAACATCTCCTGTCACTGTTGTGGATAATATGGATTTGGTTTGTAAGGATGTTTTTGCTGCAGATGTTCAGGTTCACCCTCCCCCACCAGCATCTAATCTAAGTGTTGACATAGAGGTGTGCGTAGATGACCCAGTGGACACTGAGGAGAACACCCCTAAAGGTGCGAGAGCAGTTCGAGCCTGTAGGAAAATGCCACCTAAACGTGGTGGCGGTAGACCTAGAAAGGCTTTAGATAGTGTCCCCCCCCCACGCAAAAAGAAAGGTAAACAGGTAGATACAGAGTTGTTGGATCCTGTTCCTAGTTGCAATACGGACACAGTGTCCTTGGAACGGTTGTTGGGTGTTTTAGAAGTGAAACTGTTGGCAAGAATGGCAGAAATCATCATACCTTTGGAGAAAAAAATAGATTTACTAACACTGGAGGTTGATAGATTAAGTAACCTAGTTTCAAGTCAGCCAGGTCAGACTGATGAAGGGAGTGCCGTTAACAGGGCCCATGATGAGAGGCTGAGTCAGGTGGCCTCTAGTTCATCTCCACTGTTACAGCAAGCGCCAATACTTGGTAAAGTGTTGCAATATAAAGCCAAGATTGTTCCAGCTACCCAAGGGCCAGTAGTGTATAACAAACCTAGGGCCAGATGTAGGTAGGCATTTACCGGTCGGTAACGGCCGAATTCGGCCGTTACCGACCGGTAAATGGAATTTGAGATGTAGGGGGCATATTTTTACAGAATCTGTAAATTTACCGATCGGTAAATTTGCCGATTCTGTAAAATACCGAATCGGTATTTTTACAGATTCGGTAAATTTGATATGTAGGTGGGACTCTTCTGAGTCCCACAAGCCTTACCGAATCGGTATTTTACCATCAAATTCAATTTGATGGTAAAATACCGATTCCGGTGTGCATGCACACGTGTGCATGCACACCTGTGCCATATGACAGGCAGACCTGCCCTTAGGGCAGGTATGCCTGCCACATGGCAGCTGAACCTGTTTTGGGGGTGCTAGAGGGTGTCAAAGTGACACCCCCTGCACCCTTGTGAAATTCGGTATTTACCGATTCGGTAAATACCGAATCGGTAATGCCCATTCATCCCTATGGGCTTCAAAGCCCATAGGAATGAATGGGCATTACCGGTCGGTATTTACCGAATCGGTAAATACCGACTTTTACAGATTCGGTAAATCCACATCTGGATTTACCTACATCTCCCTCCTTAAATTTTACCGATTCATAAATACCGAATCGGTAACATTCGGTATTTATGAGTCGGTAAAATATATTTACCTACATCTGGCCCCTAGTGATTTTACTCTAGTGGTAAATAGTGGCGCTCAATCTAGAATAGATCTTCCTCCAGAGGCAGCACCCTTTGTGTGTATTTTCTCAGGGGTCCCCGAACTTAAAGATGGGAAGACTGAAAGTCTTCAGGAGTTAAAAAACAAAGTAGCTTTCTGGCTTACAAAAAATAGACCACACCCCCCTGCAATTGATGGTCGTATTCTAAATGTACGTAGGGTGGGGTGGTTAGGCCATATGCCTAAAGATATTCCAGGGGACTTGGTTATTATAAACTTTAGAAATAAGTATGTAGTACCCTTTCTTAGAGGTTGGAATTCCCAGGCCAATGATGGCCCTATCGTAACATGGGTTCTCTCGGATTTTTATCCAAAACCTCGCCCCTGTCCTACGGTGTGCCCTTCATTGCCACCACGGCCAAACATTTTCCCTTCTCTGGGCCCTGTTAATACGTTTTGCATGGAGTCCCTGATCGCTGCGGGGAGATATGCACCATTGACCAATTTGGATGAAAACGATTGACTCTTTGTTGGGCAGGCTTTAGGTACCCCGGGGGTAGAAAGTGGTCCCGTTAATATTGTTAAAATCACAGAGGTTCCATCTGTTGCACAACGTTCGGATTCCACCATTACAGCTATTTTTCCATTGGCATATGATGATAATATAGTTCCTCTATTACAGGATGTAGTACCCTCCCACTCTAAGGCCGAAACTTTTGTCCTGGCGGTTTCAAACGGCACCAAGTTTGGTAGTTGGAATATAGCTGGGCTTGAGTCCCGTATGTGTATCCCGGACTGGGTGAATTTTATACCACAAGGTGATGTTTGGTCATTTCAGGAAACCTGGGCACTCTCATCGGTGTTCCTTGTGGGTTATTTAAACTTCGGTAAACCTGCAACTAAAGGACACAGAGGGCGTGCTATGGGAGGCTTAACTACCTGGGTTCGCCAGTATGAGGGCGTCAGAGTGGAGGAGGTTCCAATTGATAGCCCTGATATATTAATGGTTAGCATAAGATCTTCTAAAGGCCTTAATATTCTTTTGATTAACATATACGTTAGGGGCATCCAGGGCGGAAGGGTCTCTCCAACCCTCCGCCTCCTGGATGACGTCTTATCAGGAGCATCTGTAGACGGGTACACGGTTGTGATGGGGGACTTTAACACCTGTTTTGAACCCCTGAGTTTAGATGATGGCTCACTCACTGAGGTTGAAGATATGACCTGGGGGATTCCCCAGCTTGAGTTATCCCCGATTGGGAAATGGACACAATCCGCAACATTTATAAAAGGGTTGTCTCTGGACCAGGGACTGCGAGCATTAAATGGCAGAGTGCGATCAGATAGGACGGGTAGGCATACCTTCAGCAACGGCAGACACAGTAGCCGTATTGACTATATTCTAGTCGATGTGAAGCTGTGGGCTGCAGTTGTGGATATGGTGGTCATGACCCGCCCGGAAAGTGATCATGATCCGCTGGTGGTGGAACTAAGGGACCATAGTTTCCTTGGGTCTGAGAGCTGTAGGTCTAACGCCGTTCAGGATGAAGTCGTACTCAGTAACGATATGAGAAGGGTACGGTGGCCAAAAATTTCTGCTAATGTAGAGGCACGTAAGGAGATTAGATCCCTGGTGTCTAACTCTCTAGAAGAAATATCTAGTTGTGGGTCACAGGATGATATTAATGCTATTATCACTAATATTCACACCAGTCTATTTTTGGAGTTGAAAAAGCTGTTTGTGAAGTCTATCTCCAAGCAGGGTAGGAGGGGGGAACCTAAAGTTATAACCTGGTATGATGAGGAGTGTCGTCGGACTCATGGGGATTTGTTTAAAGCAATAAAGCAAAAAAAACATAGCCAAATTAGGACTTGTAGGAAGGCATATAAAGATGCTAAGCACAAAGCCAAGATTAATTGGGATGAGGAACGGTGGTTATCACTAACCGAAGCATGCAGCTTCCGAAATATGCGACAGTTCTGGCATCGTTTAAAATGGGGTAAAACCCAGGAAGATCGCCCAAGCCCTGCTTCGGTTGGCCAACATCAGTGGGTATGTTATTTTGAGGAGCAATTTAGGAACTATAGTAGTGCCCAGGTTGACATTCCCTGTCTTGCCCTGGTTGATCCCCTTAAGTTTACGAGTAGTGAAGTAAAACATATTTTGCAGTCTATTCCGAGGGGTAAGGCACCAGGCCCGGATTGTATACCTGCTGATTTATTTCAGCAGGATCAGGATCTCTGGGTCCCCTATGTAGTCCATTTGGCTAATGCTCTGGCCTCTGGAGCTAAGGTTCCCGAGTCCTGGTTTGGGGCAGAAATTCTGCCAATTTACAAGAAAGGCGATCGGTCGGTTCCTTCCAACTACCGTCCGATCAGCCTCATAGATGCGGTGCAAAAAATCTCAGCCCGCCTTGTTCTTGGCAGGATTCAGGACTGGATCAGTGAGTTCGACATTCTTACACCACTCCAGGCTGGTTTTCAGTCCCATGTGAGTACTTTAGACCAGGCTTTTCGGTTCATTCTTCTTTATTGGAAGACTGTTATCCTAGGTAAAGGTAAACTCTACGCAGCTTTTGTGGACTTAAGGTCCGCGTTTGACCTTGTCCCAAGGGCAAAGTTGTGGGATTGTTTAGTGAAGCTGGGTATGCCAGCTCCCCTTGTACGTCTCTTGGTGAATTTACATGCCCAAACTTTTGCCCAAGTACGCTGGGGAAAACCAGGGGAGGTAACGGATAGATTTCCAGTCGCTAAAGGTGTAAGGCAAGGGTGTGTCTTAGCTCCTACCCTGTTTTCTTTATATATAAATGGGGTTACTAATTATTTTGCTAATCACCCCACTGATGCCCCGTCCCTGGCTGGAATGAAAATCCCTTTGCTCATGTTCGCGGACGACACTCTTTTAATCTCTAAGACCAGACAGGGTCTTCAACAGACCCTGACTAGGTTTGAATTGTTCTGCTGCGAGCATGAGCTTGAGGTGAATGTGTCCAAAACAAAATTCATGGTACTAAGAGGACCCACTTCGATTACAGCTAGGGTTACTATGGGGGGCACAACCCTGGAACAGACTAAATTGTTTACCTACCTTGGAGTTACGTTTAGCGAGACCCTTAGTTGGTCTCAACAGGTTGACTTATTGGCATTAAAGCATGCGCAGATAGGAGGAGCCCTTCTTAAAGAACATAAAAGCTCCTATACCCGGCCTTTGTCCCCATTAATGAAGATTTATGGAACGAAAGTTCTACCCTCTGTCTTATATGGGGTGGAGCTCTGGGGCTACAGCAATCTCGATCCTCTGAAAGTTGCCCAAAACAAATTTCTTAGGGTGGCCATTGGTCTCCCGCAGTCAACACCGCGGATCCCACTCTTGTACGATCTTGGGTGTCAACCAGTGGAGGACCTTGCCAGATTGCGACCGTTAGCGTTCTGGCGCCGCCTTTGGACAACGCCCGAACTTTTGCTTTATGCAAGAGCATGCATTGAGGTCAGGGATCTTCCTGGCTCCTCTAACATAGGTTGGTTCAAAGATTTAAGAACTACCTTGTGTGCCATGGGGCTAGGAAAACTATGGTTAAACCCCGATACTGCAACCTTCCCCCCCAAAAAGGAGTTGAAGCTACGATATTGGGATTGGGTTGTAGGAAAAAGACATTCAGGATTGACCGGTAGTAACCTTATTGGTACTTTTGTTGTTATGAAGGATGTCTCCTGTCTTGAAAAGTACTGGGATGTTATAACCAAGCACCTGGACCGTAAATTATTTCACCAATACAGATGCGGTTCATTGCAATTAATGGAGTTCACCAAAGCGTCGGGTAAGGGTGGGTCTGGGTACTGTCCTATGTGCTCAGGGCAGGGTGAAAGTGAAATTCATTTTCTGTTTGTTTGCCCGCTGTATGTTGCCCCAAGATTAAAGTGGTTAAGTCCAGTTTGTAGAAGCTTGGGAACTCGCTCAGCAGCAACAGCCAGCAGGATATTAAAGACAGATCTGTCGCCCGTGATTGTAATTGGAGTAGCAAAATACTTAGCTGGGCTTGGATCTTAAGAGCAAGGTTTATCAACTCGACTTAGGCTCTAGCCTAAAAATCATAGGCCTTTCATTGACTGTGTGCAAATGTGTAATTAGTTATTGTGCCCGAATTTACTATGGTTATTTAACTAAGGATCTATTGTAAATTTTTAAAATAACTTTCAAACGAAGTTCTGTATAAATGATTTAATATGGTCTTAGATTGTTTTTAATACTATTTTAAATTATTTTTATAAATAATACATGTATTTTAGCCATTGTAAATTGTGATGCATGTCTTTTATGATGTAATAATCGAATAAAGACTTCCTTGAATTGAGTAGGCTTGTTTGCTGTGGGTTTTGCGAAGCAGAAATGGACGCAGTGGTGTTCCTTCCAGATGGGTTGCGTGGTGTGGCTGAAGTGGATGTTGTTCCTCCTATAAAGATGGATGAATTTTACTTTAACCCAGCATTATGAGAGGCTTAAGGGAGTGTGATCAATAAGTTCACTCCACATGGTTTTACATTTCTTTAATAAGGAGGCAAGATGGGTCAATATAATATATAATCAATCACCTTGGAGGACTCCCTTCCAATAAAGGTGGGACAACTATGGAGGGGCTGATCTGGGTCTCCCGTATACATCTAAAACACCAGGTTAAACTAATTCAAATTGCTATTTAAAAGTTCTCCTTAAGTTGATTGTTCCACGTGTAGGGTATCTCCAACAAAAAAGGTATGCTCCACTGACTAGATGGGGAATTATGCATCAGTAATCTAAATCTACTGGGAAATTGAATAGAACAGCTAATAAGTTGGGCAAACTAGAATTGAGCAGTGACACACTGAAATCAAGTTTTAAAGAAATAAGTGTAATTTAGCCACCTTCAGCTCAGCCTGATACAGCCGTAATTGCAGGGGAAAAAAGGAACTAAACCTATCCACAAAAAAGAATTACAAACTGCCACATACTATAGTTTGCCTTTGAACCTAAGTAAGTATCATTCCATCATAAAAGGTCTAAAGTATGAGATGTCTTGCTGGTAATTACTGTAGTATCAAAAAGAGAGTAAATCAGGAGAGGGACTAAGAGCTGATTAGAGTGTCTGGAATTCACGCTCCTTAAGAAAACAAGTTACTTACCTGTAACTTTAGTTCTCCAGTATTGGAATCTTCCATAGATTCACATGCCTGAATCATTCCCCGTCGTCGAGACGGGAGTCTCCGGTATATAAAAAAGCAGTGCTTAGTAGTATAGCAAACTGAAAAGAGGCCTAGGCCCATTTCCCTTTTGCAACCCATAGCCTTTGTTATGTAAAAAAGGCCCAAACTTTTCCCTGAACCAATCAGAGCTCCTCACCCTCTAGAACACTCCTGAGAGAACCTTCTGCCCCTCAGATTTTTCGCGCACTTGTGCATATAACACACTTCTTGTGCTAAATCCGAGGTGAGCCTCTCAGGGGAGGAGGGTGGGTGCATGTGAATCTATGAAAGATTCCAATACTGGAGAACTAAAGTTACAGGTAAGTAACTTGTTTTCTTACTCCAGTATTGGAACTTTCATAGATTCACATGCCTGAATCAGAATAGCGAGCAGTGAAAAAACAAAGCACATTTTCCTGATACATTACATAATCATGCAATACCATTAGACAATGAAGCATAATCTCATAAACATATATACATACTTATATAAAATGTGACTTTGTAAACAAAAGAAATTATGGATGGAGGGATGCAAGAAAGGCTCACCGTTACTGGATGATATTCCGCAGTACCGCCTCTCCCACCGCCGCATCCGATTCTGCGGCTGCCTCCAAGCAGTAGTGCCTGGTGAAGGTGTGCGTAGATGCCCAGGTTGCTGCTCTGCAGATATCCTGGATTGGCCCTCCTCCAAACAATGCAGTGGATGTGGCCACTGCCCTCGTGGAATGGGCACGGACTCGTGCATTCAAAGGCTTTCCAGCAGCTTGATGACAGTAGACAATTGCACTGGAAATCCATCTGGCAATTCCCCTGTTTAACAGCGGGAAACCTTTCCTGGGTGCGCTGAAGGCGACGAATAACTGGGAAGACTTACGAAACGCCTTAGTTTCTTTCAAGTAAAATTTCATACATCTCTGAACGTCCAGCGAGTGTAATACTCTTTCTGCCGCTGTTGATGGATGAGGGAAGAAACGCTTCAGCACCAATGGTTCGTTCAAATGAAAATCAGTTGGCACCTTCGGAATGAACTTTGGGTTTGTCCTGAGAATCATTCTCTTGAAATTGCAAGAAAGGCTCCTGAATCGTGAGCGCTTGTAGTTCACCTACTCTTCTCGCCGAAGTCAATGCGATGAGAAGAGCCACTTTCCAGGACAAGAACTTCAGGTCTGCCCTGTGTATCCGTTCAAATGGTGGCTTCATCAATTGAGAGAGTACAATATTCAGATTCCATAATGGTGGTGGAGGCTTTACTGGTGGAAAGACTCTGAATATTCCTTTCATGAATTGTTTGATAATCCTTGAGGACCATAAAGTTGGGCTTGACGATGATCTCCTGTAGCGGGATAACGCAGCCAAATGCACCTTGATGGAGGCGTGTGCTAATCCTGACTTCGCCAACAGCAGAATGTAAGGTATAATTTGATGAGGTGCAGCAGTAAGAGGGTGAACATCATGCCTCTTACACCACAGACAAAACCTTTTCCATTTCATTCTGTAGGTTTTGTTGGTACTCTCCGCTCTGACCTTGGACAGGATCTCCCTACATTCATGTGAGATGTTCAGATGGCTAAACTCACAGTGTTCAGGAGAAAGGCTGCTAATCGCAAGGATTTCGGGTCCGGATGGTGCACCTGCCCCTTGGACATTGTCAGAAGAGATGGAATCAGGCGCAACCGAATTGGACCGTCCTCCGACAGTAGCAGCAGTTCCATGAACCAGTGTTGCCTGGGCCACCACGGGGCTACTAGGATCAGCCTGCATGGCTCTTTCTTGATCTTCACCAGTGCGCGGGGGAGAAGAGGAATTGGAGGAAAACCGTAGGCAAAGGTGACGGACCATGCCATGGAAAACGCATTCCCCCAAGATCCCCTCTGGGGAAGCCAGCTTGCAAAGTACCAGCATTTTCTGTTTTCTTTTGTAGCGAAGAGGTCCACCATCGGTGTACCCCATCTCCGAAACACGCTGTCCAGGATCTCCTGGTCCAGCTCCCATTCGTGGCAGGACGATTTTAGCCTGCTGAGAGTATCTGCTTTGACGTTTTGATCCCCCGGGAGGTGTTCTGCTGTCAATGATATTCCCTGCTGAATAGCCCATTCCCATATCTCCTGGGCTTCCTGAGACAGGGAGAGAGATCTTGTTCCCCCTTGCTTGTTTACATAATGCATTGCCGTAGTGTTGTCGGTTCTTATCAACACCGGCGCACCTTTTATCCGTGGCAGAAAAGCCAGTAATGCCAAGCGGATCGCCCTGAGTTCCAGCAGATTTATATGTAATTGTTGCTCCTCTGCCTTCCAACGGCCGCTGACCTGAAGGTCCTGAAGGAAAGCTCCCCATCCTTCTAACGACGCATCCGTCGTTACCACTAGCGGAGCTGCTCTTGCTAGAAACGTCAGTCCTTGAGACACATTTGCCTTTTGAGTCCACCACTTTGCTGCCTGCAGCATGACTGGTGTCACCTTTATTGTATCGTCGAAGGATCCCTCCACCTGACGCCATTGGAGATCGATCTGTTCTTGCCATGGTCTCATCCTTAGCCTGCAGCAAGGTACCAGTGGAATACAAAGAGGACATTGTGCCCAGCAAGGATTTGTACCTGCGGACTGAAAGAGACTTTCTTTTTCCCAAGTCTTGGAAGAGGGACACAATCCTCAGCTGTCTTTCCTCGGAGGGAAACGCTTTGTTGCATTCCGTGTCTAATATTGCCCCCAGAAATGTGATCACTCTTGCTGGGTGGAGGTTTGACTTTCCCTCGTTGAGAGTCAATCCTAAATTGGCGAATAAGTCCATGCAGGCTTGCGTCGACGCTCTGGCCTGTGTCTTTGATGGTGCCTTGACTAACCAGTCGTCGAGGTACGGAAATATTTGATGTCTTTGCTTCCTCAACACAGCCGCCACTGGAGCCAAGCATTTCGTGAACACTATTGGCGCTGACTTCAAGCCAAATGGCAGCACCCTGAATTGGTAATGTCTTCCGGCTACCCAGAACCGAAGGTACTGCCTGTGTGCAGGATGTATTGGCACGTGGAAATACGCGTCCTGTTGGTCCAATGTGGTCATATGATCTCCTGGGTTTAATAACGGAAGGATGTCCTGTAGGGATACCATCCTGAAAGATTGTTTCTTGAGATAGGTGTTTAAGGATCTGAGATCCAGAATGGGGCGCCACTGGAGCTTGTTTTTCTTGATAAGAAAAACCGGGAGTAAAACCCCTTGTTTTCCTGGGATTTCGGTACCGGTTCTATTGCTCCTTTTTGGAGCATTGCCCGAATCTCCTGCCGGAGTTGATGCAGATGATTGGCTCTTTGGTGCGTCGGTGGCATACAAGGGGGCGTCTGAAGAAATTCTAGGGTGTGACCGAATTGAACTATATTGAGGACCCATTGGTCCGTTGTAATTGTCTGCCAATTGCGAAGATAGTGAACAATCTTTCCACCCAGGGGAGCATCTGACAGAGCCGGAAGATGAAGGTCGTCATTGGCGACGGGTGTTTCCTCGCCCACCACGTCCTCTTGGAGTAGATTTTGTGTATCCTCCTGACTGACGCTGGTAATATTGTTGACGGTACGGCTGCGATGAGGACTGATAAGAAGATAAATATCTCCCTTGTTGGTATCCTCCCCTATATGAGGATTGCCCTCTACCCCTGGAGCCACGAAAAGGGGTTTTCCTGTACTGCAGTGTTCCCAGAGCCTTTGCAGTATCAGTATCCTTCTTGATACTTTCCAGCGTATCATCTATTATGTTTTCCAAATAATTCTTCTCCATTGAAGGGGAGGTCCAGGATTTTGTTTTGCACCTCCGGCCTAAATGCTGTTGCTCGCAGCCAACCTTGCCTGCCGAGGACCGCAGCTCCTCCCAGGGATCTAAATGCCGTGGTCGCTATATCCATAGCGCAGTCTATGACTTCAGCCAAAGTCCTCTCTCCTTCCATAAGAATTTTCTTCGCCTCCTGCTTCTCTGGATCTGGCACCAGGTTAACGTATGGAGACAGGTCGCACCACATCTGCCTGTCATACCTCCCCAATATCGCAAGGGCATTCGCGGCTCTTACCAGTAGAGCAGACATTAATGAAAAACGCTTCCCTGCGTTATCCAACCTTCTGCCCTCTTTGTCTGGAGGTGTTGCAATCGGAGCAGATTGGTTCCTGGATTTCTGTTGTGCCGCCTGCGTGATAACAGAATCCGGTTTGGGATGACCCAAAAGGCAAGTTGGAGCATCGACCGGTGCTTTATACTTTTTATCCAGTCTGGCCAGAACCGGTGTTACCGTCGCTGGCGTCTCCATGACCTTCAATCCTTCTTTCCAGATATGGGACACTATAGGTAGAGATCTCCGATACGAGTCTTTAAAGTCATATAGAAAACATTCAGTTTTCTCCTCTGTCATGGTCAGTGCAAACCTCTTAGTGGCTCTCTCCATCAGATTATGAAATCCACCAATGTCCTCCGGTGGCGAGTCCACTGGCCTCTGCGGAGGAGTTGCAGGTGATGGGGCGATATAATCATGCCATTCTGCACTTGTGTCCGCAATCTCACCATCCTCCTGATCCTCATCCGAGGTATCGTGGTGTGTTGTCGGTGGTGGGGACCTAAAAGTAGGTTCCGGTACAATCTCTCTCCTCCGAATCGTAGTTCCTGGAACCGATCGTGGACATGGAGTAACCTCTATGGCCTATTGAGCGACTCGAGTCGCTGGGTATCGCTTCCTATAATCCTCCAACATTCCTTGGGGATCCTTCAACAAAGAGGATGGTACACTGGTCATCTCCTCTCGTTGCTGTTGTCGATATCGATGTTGTTCCTGGGGTTGTTCTTGATAACTCCCATATTCTTCCTCAGAATCGTATTCTTGGCACTTGACCTGTAATTGTGAAGGGCTACTGGCAATACCATACTCCTCATCCTCCTCCGAATCTTCCTCCTCCAGTAAGTGAGACGGTAGCAATGGGGAGACCTTGCTTGGAGATGTAACCTCAGGTGTTATAGGTTTTTTCCAAGGCACCAACCTTTTTTCTGGTGTTTTTTCCCTCGTCGACGAGCCCGTCGACGAGATTCCCATCGCCAACGTCGTCCAAGTCATTGTCGTTGACGCTACCGTCGATGTTGTAGTGACCGTCGACGCTGTCCTCGTCGACGTCGTCGTCCTCGTCGACGCTGCCGTCGTCGACACAGTCCTCGTCGACGCTGCCGTCGTCGACGCTACCGTCGTCGACGCTGCCGCAGACACGGTCGTCGACGCCTTCGTCGACGGTGAAACTGTCGACTATAAAGTCGTCGACGGTGACGCTGTCTTCTCACCAGCCTTCTCCTTCTTTGTCGACGACGGAGGTGTTTTCGTCGTCGTCGATGGCCCCTTTTTAGTCGACGGTCCCGTTGACGGAGTTGATTTCTCCATAGAAGGCGCAGAAGAAGATCGTTTGATGGTAATATTGATCTTCTGAGGTGACTGTGGTGGATCTGAGGTGGATTTTGCTCCTTTCACCTCACCAGCAGATCCCTTCTTCCCCTTAGATGAGACTGAAGGGGATTTTGAGGGACTGCACCCTGAAGACCCTGAAGTGGTCTTTTTTGGGGCCTTCCCAGGTCTTTCCCCTGAGGAATGTGTCTGAGGAGATCTACTTCTCTTGTGAGATCTCTTAGACGCCACAGATTCCTCCTCACTCTCACTTGAGAGGATTTCCTTCCTGGCTTTGACTTTCTGAAGCCAGATCAGTAGCCTTCCCTCACGATCTCTTAAGGTCTTATTTGAAAAGGTACGACATACCTTACAATCTGCTGCCTTATGGTCTGGGTAGAGACAGTAGATGCAGTCCTTGTGAGGGTCCTCTGTATAAAGCCTCTTCTTGGAGCAGGATGAACAAGCTCTAAATAATCCTTTTTTCTCTTTCTCAGACATGGTTGATGTAAAAACCTCAAATCCAAGTCAAAATACTGTAGAAGTAAAGAGTTTGAGCAGAGCTCAAAGGAGACTCCCTAGCACAACAAGCGGTAGAAAAATCTGAGGGGCAGAAGGTTCTCTCAGGAGTGTTCTAGAGGGTGAGGAGCTCTGATTGGTTCAGGGAAAAGTTTGGGCCTTTTTTACATAACAAAGGCTATGGGTTGCAAAAGGGAAATGGGCCTAGGCCTCTTTTCAGTTTGCTATACTACTAAGCACTGCTTTTTTATATACCGGAGACTCCCGTCTCGACGACGGGGAATGATTCAGGCATGTGAATCTATGAAAGTTCCAATACTGGAGTAAATATCATAATTAAACAAAAGAAGGATGCCATTCCTCCAGAAAAGCAAGAGAAAGTAATGAGAAGCTGTCGGTTGGGATTAGAAGAGGGGCTGATTGACTGAATCGGGGGATCCTAGTGATCAGAAGTGATTGCCCTCTCCCAACCAGATGGATGTCATGCTCCATCATTGGGCTGCTCCTTGTTGGTCCGGCGCTGCAATGGGCCCCTTATGGGGGCTCTATATCATTGATGTTAAAAAAGATTCCTCCAAAGAAATCTCCAAGTCATCATCTACCACTTCCACACTTCCAACTAAATATTACACTTAATTTCCCTGAACATTCCGTTTATAGTTCTGAACCAGGGAATTGTAGATAAAAAATAATTAGGTTTCACAATACCTTTACCTGAAACATTAAAAATGAGAAAACTATATTCCAGTAACCCAAAAAACAATTACACTAATGGTTCAGAAGCCTTGCCCATTCCTTTCTCAACAAGAAGATATTGCATTGCTTATGATCTGTGCAGATAGTTTTTTCCCTCAGACATGTGTTCCAAAAATCTCTACAGCACAGATGGTGGGTTTTCTTAGTCAAAATGAGTATGAATTTCTGAAAAAGAAGAACCCGTGCATTCCAATTATGTACATTCTACATAAAATCCACAAATACAAGAAGGATGCCCCTGGAGGCCTAGTAGTTTCTGGGCGTGGCTCAATTTTGCAACCCCATTTGCATATACATTGGTTCTTTCATAGAAGCTTTTGTATATAAGACAAAAGCCTATATCAGAGATACCATGGATATCATCAAGACAATAGTATAGCTGGGCGTAATTCCATGTAGCATACTCATGGGTACTTACCTAAATAATCCATGAGATTATGTGGAATTATGCAAGAAGAGTAAAAAACATTTAATGCTATTTTCACAGTGCCAACATTGTTTCAAGGGATCTTCCTGATCACATATTTTGTAGGGGTAAGGGTGGATCCCCCTACCCTTGAGAGCACTGCCACATACACAAGGATTGGTGATAATAGCCTGAGATAATGGGTGAGCTCCTAAGATACCACATTTATTCTGACATGGGTAAATCAATATTTTTAAAGTTGTGCGGTGGCTAAAGCAGTTGAGTTATATACTGGCTCATGTCAAGCTTGCAAGGATGCCAACAAGGGTCTTGTTACACACAACTCACAGCTTGTACCTTGTTGAGTTTCTACAAAGAGCAAGGGGGAAAGTTATCATTGACTTTGTAGTATCTACGCTGGGTTTACTTGATGGCAAGAAACTCATCATAGTGCAGGAAGATTATCATTCAAGTGGGTTTATCATTCTCTGGTGATGGCGCCCATCAATTGGGTAGTTATCACTTCCCTAGAAGGTGTGTTCACAATAGAAGGATATTACTGGTTTATGGTTTTTGATCATGTGTGCAAGTTATGTCCATGAAATAAAAGATAACTTTGCTTGTGTATATATATCAAACAACTCACTGTGACATTGTAAAACCCACAAAACAATGGATTGTTGAAAAACATGAATAGAATTGCAAGGGAAAACATATTGCTGGCTTTTAGTTTTGGTACGAATGATGGTGGTACTTAGAGATATATCCTGGAATTATCATGTTACTCCTCACTCCACTACTGAGATCAGTCTTTTCTGGTTGTTAAGCTTTATGAATCCTTTTTCTAAACTGGTAGCAATGTATATATAAATTCAGGAAAGGAGTAGTGTAGGAAATTCATCCTTTTTGCCCTGATCACCCCCCTTATTTGCCTGCTAATGATGGTTACTGACTCTAAAAGTGCCCTGGGCTCGGATAACCAGCCCCCGGCCAGTGCTCTGTCCTTAACAAGTATATGGTATTTGGTGTAATTACAATTGGTTCAGACACCCTACCTGTATGTCCCTAGTATATGGTAGGGCATGTAGGTCGAGATACCCCAAATGACTTAATGCACTTAAGCGTGCACTGCTGTGGTGTCTTGTGTCATATTAAATCCAGCCCTACCTTGCAGGCTGGTTTTCAAATTAAACTGAGTACAAATTCGACATTGGAATTAAAAGTACTTTCAAAGTCCAAAACTGCTTTTCTATCACATATAAGTCACCCCAAAGGTCTGCCCAGGTGCCCCAAGGTTAGGATGTCTTGTTATAAAAAGCTGGTATATTATAAACAGCCAAATTTGTTTTTCCCCATTAGCTCTGGAGATGGACCTCTTGGCCGCTGGAAAACCCGTTCTCATTGAACCATAGTTCACAAACAGCTGATCCGTTTTCCTGATCCCTTTAGTCTTTTCCAAATAGAACTTGAGCACTCTCTTAAGATCCAAGGAGTTCAGTGACCGCTCGGCTGGGGTCGTAGGATTTGGAAAAAACGAAGGGAGGGAAATGGACTGATTTATATGAAAATCAGAAACCATCTGAGGCAAAAAAGATGGATGAGCCCTCAGGACTACTCTATTGTGGTGGAAAACAGTATATGGTTCCTTCGCACAGGGCGCTTGTATCTCGCTTACTCTACGCGCTGAGGTAATTGCCACCAAAAAAGCCGCTTTCCAAGAGAAATGTTGCAAAGAGGCCTTGTGGATGGGCTCGAAAGGAGGTGAATTTAACCTGGATAGAACCAGGTTCAACTCCCAAGGAGGAGAAGGATTTTGCACAGGGGGATACACTTTTCTCAACCCCTGGAGGAAGTCCTTAATCACCGGAACCTGAAAGAAAGAAATCTGATTAGGTGATTTCCTGTACGCTACTATGGCTGACAAATGCACTCTAATGGAAGCATATTTCAATCCAGAAGTTGCCAAGGAACGGAGGTATGGCAGGATTACCTCCTCCTGCCCCTTAGCTCAATAGGCTAACATGGTATGGCTTGATTTAACTGTAATAAAGTCTAACTTTTGAAAGGAGTGAGCTAGCAACATCATTCAAAGTATCAAAATAATATTTACAATAAATGCCACAACGTGCCAAGGTCGTGTTTATTATAACTATTGCAGGAAAGTAGTTTTAGAACTTGCTTTTCTTAAGTTACCTAACACAGCCCTTTAGCAGTTTCTTTTGATTGGCCAGCCTCTGAGAGCCCGAGCCAAGCTAGGGAGATAATTTGGTGTTCAAAGGTAGAAGCAGAGATGTCATGGGACCCAGGCCAGCCAACACTTCCTTGATCCCCAGCCAGATGAAAGCCCCTCTGATTAGATTAGGAGAGAGACAGGAAGGGAAGTGTAAGGAAAGGTTTGCCTACACCTGTGGGTTGGATTAGCCAGACCTGCACCCCATGGAAATATTTTCTCCATTCTGATTTTTAAAGAGATGTACATTCTTGGACAAAAATATGACTCACTTCCCAGAAAGTTGTCATAGCAGAGGTTGGCAAATTAAACCCCATTGATCGAGGTTCTCCCCCTCTTGCCAGTCCAGAATGGGCGATAAATATGGGAGAGCAGAAATAGCACCCCTTAAAATCTGAAGCAGGACTGCACTGCAAGGCACTTAGACTACACAACAGCAGACTGCACCTGCTGCACTTAAAAAGCTTGACATAGGAATGACTTTGCCTGTCTTTAAGGATAAGTAGTGGACTACCTGAGCAGCAACAGGTAGAAAAGTGATCAAAGAAGCCACATGCAACATCCACTTAGAGGGCAACGCCAGCTGACCAGCTTAGCCTGGATTTTCCTGGACTGAACAGATGTATTGTGGGAGTTGTAGTCCCAGGCCTTCAAAAGGCAAGCCAGAGCTTCTGGACCCTTGGCTGGTGCTGTGGACCCTTTCTAACCCTCATTGATCATTTCAAAAGAAGATCCAAAAGTTGGGAATTTTTTGCAAACTTTTGTGAAAAAGCTTCTGAAGGAGACCAGCATTGACTACAAAAGCCAAGCCAGCGATGTCGGACCACGACTCCGCATGACCAAGCAGGTTTCCCCTGCTGAAAGCTCTGGAGTTCTCACCATTGATCACAAAGGCAAAGAAGTCCAGGGTTCACTGATGATTTGACAGCAGCAAGGTGCAGCTGTCAAATCAAAATCCACATCTGAGGTTTCGATTGCTTGACATCCAGAGAAAAAGCTCCAAAAAAGTGGCAAAGGAGGTAAAAACTTGACCGGGCCACCAACTCACACTCCATTGCGGTCAGCCTGAAACTTTGACTTTTTTTCCACTCAGGCATGACCAGATAACTGCTGTTGGCACTTTAAACTTTCAGGCGCTAGAAGGCAATTTGTTTTTTTTACTTTGAAAATTCAAATCTCCAGTTCCCTACATTGAACTTTTAGCGTTTTGGTGTAATTTTAAAGTTAAAAGCATTATGTTGATAAATTGGTGTTAGATTTTTATTGTGGTGTGTCTTTTAATTATTTACTGTTCTCATGATATTACATGCTTTACACACCTGTCTCCTAAGTTAAGCCTGACTGCTTGCCAGCCAAGCTACTAAGATTTGAGAAAGGATACATTTATTGAGACTTTACTGTACCTTTCTTGAGATTGAGGTACTATTACTAGCTGTATGTACCTACCTGCACCTGCTGATAAACCACCATCCAACTAGCAGCAAGGAAGGTGAGGCTGATATTCAGACCGTCCTGGCTAGGGTCCTGTGAGACAAACTAAGACTCACCATATTAAAGTACAGGATTTTGAGGTGGGTTATATTTTCAGGATGTGCCAGCCACTTGACATCATTAAACATGCTCCAAGATTTTCCAAGATACCCGCATCATTAGAGATAGTAAGGGGTCTGTACAAAAAAAAAATGGATTATGGTAGAACAAAATGTGTTTGTGAATAGTAGATTGGGTACAAGTGATGTTTCAGAGTGATTAGTTGCTGGTATGAGTTTCCCTAACATAAGTTGAGTCCAAGTACAGTGAATATCTACTTCACAATGTTTTGAGTACTGAATCTTGTGTTGATTGTAATCAGGATGACGATTACAAATGACATTGGACAGCATTGACATCCATGGAAATCAGAAGCATTACAACCATCTGGCCGGTGTACATACCAAGACTCATAATGTGAATTCTACTGAGGAAATATTGACTTGGACCCACAGGCAGCCAACCTTCTGAAGAATGTTGCAATAAAAATGAAGTTGGAAACATTTGCTCCCTATCTGGTCAAAGAGAGCTTTCAGAAACAGACTTGAGGAGAACCAACAGAGCGGTGAGTGTGGCAATTTATTTGAAGGGCTATGTTTCCTAATTAATATGTTTGGTAATTCATATTCTGATAGATTTCTTTATAGTTACTTTTTGACTGTGTTATTTTCGTTCTTCTTACATTATGTATACAAGTTTTTGTTTTGTTCTCTGTCTTGGGAGAAAATAAAAATTTTGATTACGTGTATAATATTTGTAATCTATTGTATTGTCCATTCTAAAAGGGTAAATACACGATCGCGGCCCATGCTGGGAAGAGGGGTGGGGCCGGGTGGGGGAGGTTTCGACAGACGACAAATTGGGAAAACAAATTATTTATTTAATTTTCCCTTGTGTCGTCTGTTGAAATCCGCATTGACCTGGCCCCACAGCCCTTCCCTGCATAGGCCGCGGCTGGACATACATGTTATGTCTAGATGAGTGTTATACTCCATGCAACAGTTGAATTTGGAATATGGTGGCTTGAGTTTCGACGAAGATCCTGTAGAGCAGTCAATAGGATCTACCATAACTGTTGTGTGGAACTTCATTTTAGTAACTGGTGTTTCGTTTTGGACTTGACTAAATAAACCTCAAGTTATGGTTGTAATCTTGGAAGCTGATGATTCTTTAAATTGGATCCAACAGAAGCAATGTTAATATCCATACGGCCAGATTCATCAACGTAAAATCGGCTCGCAAAGGGCCAGATTCTGAGAATCTGGCCCTTTGCGAGCGCAATTTTTGCATTTGGGATTCATCATCCCAAATGCAAAAATCGCTATTATAGAAATCGCAATTTTGTGAGGAATTGCATTTAAGGAATCTCTATTTGAGATTCCTTAAATGCAATTCATGAAACATTTAAAAATTGCGAATTCGCAATTTTGGGCCGCTATTTACCGCGAAGTCAAAGCTCGTGGTAAATAGCGGCAACTTAGAAAAATGCACTTAAGTGCATTTTTCTAACTTGTATGTTACACACACATGTCCATGGGACATGTGTGTGCGTAACACCGGCGTCCAATATCATTTCAGGGGTGCAACAGGGTGTCCTTTGGACACCCCTGCACCCTTGAAATCGCAAACTCAAAATGCGAATCGCTAATAGCGATTCGCACATTGATATGTCTTCCCATTCATTTCTATGGGCCTTTAGGGCCATAGGAATAAATGGGGAGTTATTCCTTATTTGCGATTAGCAATTAGCTAATCGCAAATAAGGAAGCTGTAGGAATCGCAAAATAAATTGCGATTTGTACATGAATCCCGTTTTGCGAGTCTGTGATAGCGATTCCTTAATAATCGCTATTACAGACTCGCAAAACGGAACTTTGATGAATCTAGGGGATAGTTGGATTAGTTACTTACCTGTAATCCTAGTTCTCTTCCAGGGGTATCCTCATCAAAGTCATAAGCATTAGAATATTCCCGCCCATGCCCGGGACCCCGGAAACACTATATTATATGTGCCCCACATATATATACTCATATATATATATATATATATATATACATATATATATATATATATATATATATATAAAAACATGCAATAGCAGCCAAATCACATCAGAGCTGAAATATGCTGTGAAGAATTTCCACCATACATGAATAAAAAGCATTAGAAACATGAGAAACAACACCAGAGATTGTTTAGAAACTGTTTGGCTGCTTAGGCAGCAGTAGAAATTCTTATAACTCACTGAAAGCATAGAAATCTCCCAGGCTGCATTGCAAACACACAGTCTAAAAAGACTGAAAAGCTAACCTGTAGCTGTATACAAAAAACTGACACCGTGCCTTTGAGGCACCCATGACCCCCGGTATCCCATCATGCCTCAGGGGTGACAGTTAGGTCAGTTGTTCTTTTCGGAGATTGAAACAAACCCAGTAACAAAAATAGGTTACTAATATCTCCTTATTAAAGAATATCCTTTACCCGGGGAGGCGGGAGGGTTGCTTATGACTTTGATGAGGATACCCCTGGAAGAGAACTAGGATTACAGGTAAGTAACTAATCCTTCTCTTCCAGGGTATCCTCATCAATAGTCATAAGCATTAGAATAGAATAGCGAGCCTCTCCTCTTCCCTGCGGGCAAAGGAATGACAAGACAGTAATCTCATCAACAAGCCTGAGCAGGCCATAGGCTACCCAAACAGATTTCTCAAGGAGGCTTGCCCTACATGAGTATCGGCCCTGGAATCAGATTCGAGACAGTAATGTCTCGTAAAGGTATGAACTGATTTCCAGGTTGCAGCCTTGCATATTTCTGACATTGGAATGTCATGTAAGAAAGCAACTGTGGCTGCTTTCCCTCTAGTGGAATGTGCTTTGGGTGACACCAATAAAGGCTTGCCTGCAAGCTGATAGGCCAATTTAATGCAAGAGACAATCCATCTGGAGATGTACCTCTTGGCCGCTGGAAAACCCGTTCTCATTGAACCATAGTTCACAAACAGCTGATCCGTTTTCCTGATCCCTTTAGTCTTTTCCAAATAGAACTTGAGCACTCTCTTAAGATCCAAGGAATGCAGTGACCGCTCGGCTGGGGTCGTAGGATTTGGAAAAAACGAAGGGAGGGAAATGGACTGATTTATATGAAAATCAGAAACCACCTTAGGCAAAAAAGATGGATGAGCCCTCAGGACTACTCTATTGTGGTGGAAAACAGTATATGGTTCCTTCGCACAGAGCGCTTGTATCTCGCTTACTCTGCGCGCTGAGATAATTGCCACCAAAAAAGCCACTTTCCAAGAGAAATGTTGCAAAGAGGCCTTGTGGATGGGCTCGAAAGGAGGTGAATTTAACCTGGATAGAACCAGGTTCAACTCCCAAGGAGGAGAAGGATTTTGCACAGGGGGATACACTTTTTTCAACCCCTGGAGGAAGTCCTTAAACATCGGAACCTGAAAGAAAGAAATTTGATTAGGTGATTTCCTGTACGCTACTATGGCTGACAAATGCACTCTAATGGAAGCATATTTCAACCCAGAAGTTGCCAAGGAACGGAGGTATGGCAGGATTACCTCCTCCTGCCCCTTAGTCGGATCTAAGTGATGATCCCTACACCATATGTAGAACCTTTTCCACATGAACGCATAACACGCTCTCGTGGAAGGTCCCTTAGCCTCCTTTAAAGTGTGCATACATTCAGGAGGCAGCTTCAGATGCCCATATTGCAGGACCTCAGGTGCCATGCTGTCAGGTTCAGTGATGAGAGGTTGGGATGTAGTATCCTCCCGTTCATCTTGCTCAACAGGTCCGATTTGCAAGGAAGTCGTCTGTGTGGACACACAGGCAGATGTAGCAGGTCCGGGTACCACCACTGTCATGGCCAATCCGGAGCTATCAAGATCATCTCCATGTCCGACCTGAGGAGCTTGGAAACTACCTTCGGAATCAGAGGTAGGGGAGGAAACGCGTAAGCAAATGTTCCCGACCAATCCATCAGGAGAGCATTCCCCTGCGTCCATGGCCGGTGGAATCTGGACGCGAAGGCGTGGCATTTTGCGTTTTCTTCGTCCGCAAACAAGTCTATGGCTGGACGACCCCAATAAAGAAAAAGCTCTTCTTCCACTTCGTCATTTAGTACCCAGTCTGGCTGATCTTCGAAGTGCCTGCTGAGTGCGTCTGCTTTGATGTTTAACTCGCCTGGAAGGTGCACCGCCACCACTGAAAGGTTTCGAGAGAGAAGCCAGTGCCAGATGGTTTGAGCCTCCCGGGAGAGAGGGCGTGACCGCGTGCCTCCTTGTTTGTTCAGATAGAACATGGTGGTTGTATTGTCTGTCTGAACTAAGACTGAGTTGGACTCGATCGCTGGAAGAAAAGCTTTGAGAGCTAGAAAAACCGCTCTGAGTTCCAGCATGTTTATGTGGTACGTCCGCTCCTGTGCAGACCACTGACCCTGAATCTGAAGGGGACCCATGTGCGCTCCCCAGCCTTGTAGAGAGGCATCTGTCTCTACAGACTGGGTTGGTGGTGGTTGGTGAAAAGGCACTCCCACCAGCACATACCTCGTCCGAGTCCACCATTTGATGGCATCCTTCGCTGCTTGGGAAAGAGTGATATGATCTTCCCAACGCCCTGTCGACTGGTCCCACTGGTCTTCGAGGGCCTGTTGTAGAGACCGCATTCTCAGCCTGGCGTTCGGGATGAGAAAAATGCAGGACGCCTTGGAACCCAGCAGGGAGGCTACCTGCCGGACTGTTGGAAGCCGATACTCTAATAGAATCCCACACTTCTGCCTCATGGAAAAAGTCTCTCCTTCGAAGGAAACGCTTTTCCCAATTTTGTGTCCAGAACGGAGCCTAGGTAGTGGATGGACTGTGTCGGCCGCTGGACTGACTTCTCCAGGTTTACATGGAGACCGAGCCTGTGAAACTGGTGTAGGCAAAGTTGCAGATCGTGCGTTACCTGTACAGGAGACGGGCCCTTTAGGAGCCAGTCGTCCAGGTATGGGTAGATGAAGAGCCCCTTCTTGTGATGAAAAGCTGCCACCACTGCCATGCATTTGGTGAAGACTCGTGGTGCGGACTTGAGACCGAATGGTAGCACCTTGTACTGGTAGTGTTTGCTTCCTACGACAAACCTCAAGTACTTGCGATGCCTCAGTGCAATCGGAATGTGAAAGTATGCATCTTGCAGATCCACCGAACACATCCAATCTCCGGCTTGAAGATGTGGGCATATTTGGTGAAGAGCTAACATGCGGAACTTTTCTCTGACGATGACTTTGTTTAGGAGACGCAGATCGAGTATGGGCCTGAACTTGTCCTCCTGATCTTTTTTGGGGACAAGAAAGTATCTGGAGTAGACTCCCTTTCCCCTTTGAGAGGGAGGAACTTCCTCTATAGCTCTTTTTTGTAGCAGAACTTTCACCTCTCTTCGGAGCAAGCTTAGCTGGTGAGGGCAAGAGTTCTTTGGAGGAATGTTCTTCGGAAGCGCACGGAAACGTAGCATGTATCCATTGCGCAGTATATTCAGCACCCACCGATCCTTTGTGATGCTGAACCACTCTGCCAGGTGTTGTGAAGCCCTTCCTCCCACTGGAGTGGGCAACGGCGCCAGAGGAAGCCACTGCTCAAGACTTTCCTCCTCTCGTGGTGTTAGAGGACTGCTGGTGACCTCCTCTACCCCTGCTGGATTTGCCTCGAAACTGGGATTTTCCCTCGCTCTTATTTTGGGACCACTGAGGGGTTTGAACCCTCTGTTGAGCCCCTCTCCCCTTGTTGGCCTTAAAGCGGCGTTTGAATTCTTTTTTCTTCGCCAAACCCACTGCTTTTACTGTATCCAGCTCTGTCTTCATACGGGTCATCTCTTCGTCAGCATGTTCTCCGAAGAGAGAGGAACCCGAAAAAGGAAGATTAAGGATGCGATGCTGAGCATCCGGCTTCAGCCCTGTGAGGCGCAACCAAGCTGACCTCCTGGCACAAACCCCATGTGAGTAGGAATGTGCCGCAAGCACTGCACCATCCGCTGCTGTGCTTATCAACTTCAGACATCCTTCCATCATTGTTTCTTCGAAGTCCTTCTGGTCCTGCTTTGGCAGCTTGGATTTGAACCTTTCCATGGAGTCCCATAAGGCTCTATCGTATCTACCCAGCAGTGCGGCCGCACTGGAGACCTTCAGCATGGAGGCAGCTGAATTGCAAACTTTGCGACCGCACGAGTCCTGTGATTTGCTGTCCTTATCTGGTGGGACTGAAGAGGAAGCAGCAACTGCATGCGTCTTCCTTGCCGCTGCCACTATCACAGAGTCTGCTGGAGGGTCAGATTTTACAAAAACTGGGTCAGAAGAAGCTGGTTTGTATTTCTTCTGTATGCGGGCTGGCACCGCCCTGATGGCTGCTGGAGTTAGGAAAATGGCCTTGACAGGATCCACAATCCCCGGGACTAAAGGAAGCAGTGGACGAGAGACAGATTTTTTGTGCAAAGTCTCAAAAATTACTGTCGTAGTAACCTGGGGGACAGACATTTCAATGCTCAGCTTCTGAGCTCCTCTTTGCAGGACATCTAGGTAAGTGCCGATGTCATCCACTGGAGAGGATCTAGAAGTAGGACTATCCGTCAGTGTGGGAGAGTAATCCCTTTTGGAAGACCTGGTAGAAGAGGTAGATGAAGTAGACGGAGTTCTTCGACGTCTACGGTGAGCACCGTGCCTCCTCTCACGTGATCTTCTTGGGTGCTCTTCCCTTCTAGGAGAGCGAGATCTGACCGGGTCTTCTCTTCTGGGCGGATCTTCTCTTCTGGGAGATCGAGATCTAATCGGATCCTCCCTTCTGGGAGAGTGAGATCTGGTTGGTCTTCTCACAGGCGATTTGTCTGCTTGGCGCCTGGGAGGACTACGCCTGTCCGCCTCATCCACCAGTCTCTGGAGAGGAGATCTCTGCTGCGGACTGACATACTCGTGCATACGTTTGGTCGCTCCTGACTCTCGCCAATGGTCCAATGACTTGTACCATCTGGGTGACAGTCTGACCTCCACCGCCGAAGGATCTGGCTGACGCACAGGAGATACGCGGACAGGACTTCTGGACCTTGAGGATGTTATTGAGGAGCCAAAAGACTGTGAAGTAGAATGACGAGAAGCTGACTCCGTAACCATGATCACAGAATTCCTTGACGACGATCGAGCTCTTTCTGAATGTCTCGACGTCGAGCATTCTGGCGTCGTATGTCTTTTTCTTGACGCCGAATGACCCCGGGGGGGTCGGCGGGTCCATCAATCTTGACTTCGAATGCCTCGATGGCGATCGATGCGAGGATTTACGGTCTCTCGACATCGAGCGGCGATGACCAGCCGCCGACGGAGCCCTCTCTCTCAACGTCGAACGGCGATGACCAGCCGTCGACGGAGCCCTCTCTCTCGACATCGAATGCCTGTGCGACGACGGCGGAGGGGTATTGGTCCCCTCGACGCCGAACGTCGATGAACAATCGACGGAGACTGCGTCCTCGACGCCGATCGATGTTTTGTTTTCGACGCCGGAGGGGTCTTGGTCCTCGACGCCGAACGTCGTTTCTTAGACGACGGCGGAGGGGTCACACTTCTCGACGCCGGTCGTCGCCTGTATGACGACGGCAGGGGAGTGACTTCCCTTGACGCCGATCGTCTCCGGGTTGACGACGGCGGAGGGGCCTTGGATCTCGACGCCGACCGTTGCCCGGTTGACGGTGGCGGAGTCACCTTTCTCGACGCCGGTCGTCGCCCGGTTGACGACGACGGAGCTGGATCCTTCGACGTCGTCGAAGTACCTGGTCTTCTTTTCGACGGGGAGCCCGCCGTCGATGGTAGTTTTGAAGATAAATGACCCACCGGTGGCTCTTTCCTCAGCGCCAAGCCTGACGCTGAAGCTGAAGGGTGGGATTTCTCTTTTGAAGATGTTCTAGCCTTCTTGGAACCCTTCTTCACCGGAGACCTTCCTCTGGATGACCTGTGAGCCAGGCCATAAATGCGAATTATCTCCCTGTCTTTGAGAGTTCTGCCTGACAGGTGCTCGCAGTGAGGACAGATGCCTGGATCATGTTCTTCAGGCAGACACAAGATACAAACGTCGTGGTTGTCTGATTTTGCTTTCTTATTGCCACAAGAAGGACATTTGTCAAAAAGTGAAGGTATTCTCATTGAAAATGCTCACTAAACTGACTTAAAAAGACAGTTTCTTACTTGACTAGTTGTTCAATGTCAAAGTAAGTAGAAAAAGTTGTTAAGAATGAAGTAATTTTCGGTCAGAAAAACAGAAATTAGTGGAGCTGTGTTACCAGGATCCTTCCTGAAGGAGCCGGAAAGAACAACTGACCTAACTGTCACCCCTGAGGCATGATGGGATACCGGGGGTCATGGGTGCCTTAAAGGCACGGTGTCAGTTTTTTGTATACAGCTACAGGTTAGCTTTTCAGTCTTTTTAGACTGTGTGTTTGCAATGCAGCCTGGGAGCTTTCTATGCTTTCAGTGAGTTATAAGAATTTCTACTGCTGCCTAAGCATTAAAACAGTTTCTAAACAATCTCTGGTGTTGTTTCTCATGTTTCTAATGCTTTTTATTCATGTATGGTGGAAATTCTTCACAGCATATTTCAGCTCTGATGTGATTTTGCTGCTATTGCATGTTTTTATATATATATATATATATGTATATATATATATATATGAGTATTTATATGTGGGGCACATATAATATAGTGTTTCCGGGGTCCCGCGCATGGGCAGGAATATTTTAATGCTTATGACTTTGACGAGGATACCCCTGGAAGAGAACTAGGATTACAGGTAAGTAACTAATCCAACTATCCCCTAGATTAATCAAAGTCCCGTTTTGCGAGTCTGTAATAGCGATTATTAAGGAATCGCTATTACAGACTCGGAAAACGGGATTCATGTACAAATCGCAATTTATTTTGCGATTCCTACAGCTTCCTTATTTGCGATTAGCTAATTGCTAATCGCAAATAAGGAATAACTCCCCATTCATTCCTATGGCCCTAAAGGCACATAGGAATGAATGGGAAGACATATCAATGTACGAATCGCTATTAGCGATTCGCATTTTGAGTTTGCGATTTCAAGGGTGCAGGGGTGTCCAAAGGACACCCTGTTGCACCCCTAAAATGATATTGGACGCCGGTGTTACGCACACACATGTCCCAAGGACATGTGTTTGTGTGTAACATACAACTTAGAAAAATGCACTTAAGTGCATTTTTCTAAGTTTCCGCTATTTACCACGAGGTTTGACTTCGCGGTAAATAGTAGCCAAAAATTGCGAATTCGCAATTTTTAAATGTTTCATGAATCTCAAATAGAGATTCCTTAAATGCAATTCCTCGCAAAATTGCGATTTCTATAATAGCGGTTTTTGCATTTGGGATGATGAATCCCAAATGCAAAAATTGCGCTCGCAAAGGGCCAGATTCTCAGAATCTGGCCCTTTGCGAGCCGATTTTACGTTGATGAATCTGGCCGTATGGATATTAACATTGCTTCTGTTGGATCCAATTTCGCGGTAAATAGTAGCCAAAAATTGCGAATTCGCAATTTTTAAATGTTTCATGAATCTCAAATAGAGATTCCTTAAATGCAATTCCTCGCAAAATTGCGATTTCTATAATAGCGGTTTTTGCATTTGGGATGATGAATCCCAAATGCAAAAATTGCGCTCGCAAAGGGCCAGATTCTCAGAATCTGGCCCTTTGCGAGCCGATTTTACGTTGATGAATCTGGCCGTATGGATATTAACATTGCTTCTGTTGGATCCAATTTAAAGAATCGTCAGCTTCCAAGATTACAACCATAACTTGAGGTTTATTTAGTCAAGTCCAAAACGAAACACCAGTTACTAAAATGAAGTTCCACACAACAGTTATGGTAGATCTTATTGACTGCTCTACAGGATCTTCGTCGAAACTCAAGCCACCATATTCCAAATTCAACTGTTGCATGGAGTATAACACTCATCTAGACATAACATGTATGTCCAGCCGCGGCCCATGCAGGGAAGGGCTGTGGGGCCAGGTCAATGCAGATTTCAACAGACGACACAAGGGAAAATTAAATAAATAATTTGTTTTCCCAATTTGTCGTCTGTCGAAACCTCCCCCACCCGGCCCCACCCCTCTTACCAGCATGGTCCGCGATCGTGTATTTACCCTTTTAGAATGGACAATACAATAGGTTACAAATATTATACATGTAATCAAAATTTTAATTTTCTCCCAAGACAGAGAACAAAACAAAAACTTGTATACATAATGCAAGAAGAACGAAAATAACACAGTCAAAAAGTAACTATAAAGAAATCTATCAGAATATGAATTACCAAACATATTAATTAGGAAACATAGCCCTTCAAATAAATTGCCACACTCACCGCTCTGTTGGTTCTCCTGGAGTCTGTTTCTGAAAGCTCTGTTTGACCAGATAGGGAGTAAATGTTTCCAACTTCATTTTTATTGCAACATTCTTCAGAAGGTTGGCTGCCTGTGGGTCCAAGTCAATATTTCCTCAGTAGAATTCACATTATGAGTCTTGGTATGTACACCAGCCAGATGGTTGTAATGCTTCTGATTTCCATGGATGTCAATGCTGTCCAATGTCATTTGTAATCGTCATCCTGATTACAATCAACATAAGATTCAGTACTCAAAACATTGTGAAGCAGATATTCACTGTACTTGGACTCAACTTATGTTAGGGAAACTCATACCAGCGACTAATCCCTCTGTAACATCACTTGTACCCAATCTACTATTCACAAACACATTTTGTTCTACCATAATCCATTTTATTTTTGTACAGACCCCTTACTATCTCTAATGATGCGGGTATCTTGGAAAATCTTGGAGCATGTTTAATGATGTCAAGTGGCTGGCACATCCTGAAAATATAACCCACCTCAAAATCCTGTACTTTAATATGGTGAGTCTTAGTTTGTCTCACAGCACCCTAGCCAGGACGGTCTTAATATCAGCCTCACCTTCCTTGCTGCTAGTTGGAAGGTGGTTTATCAGCAGGTGCAGGTAGGTACATACAGCTAGTAATAGTACCACAATCCCAAATAAGGTACAGTAAAGTCTCAATAAATGTATCCTTTCTCAAATCTTAGTAGCTTGGTTGGCAAGCAGTCAGGCTTAACTTAGGAGACAGGTGTGTAAAGCATGTAATATCACGACAACAGTAAATAATTAAAAGACACACCACAATAAAAATCTAACACCAATGTATTAACATAATGCTTTTATCTTTAAAATTACACCAAAACGCTAAAAGTTCAATGTAGGGAACGGGAGATTTGAATTTTCAAAGTAAAAAAAAACAAATAGCCTTCTAGCGCCTGAAAGTTTAAAGTGCCAACAGCAGTTATCTGGTCATGCCTGAGTGGAAAAAAAGTCAAAGTTTCAGGCCGACCGCAATGGAGTGTGAGTTGGTGGCCCGGTCAAGTTTTTACCTCCTTAGCTACTTTTTTGGAGCTTTTTCTCTGGATGTCAAGCAATCGAAACCTCAGATATGGATTTTGATTTGACAGCTGCACCTTGCTGCTGTCAAATCATCAGTGAACCCTGGACTTCTTTGCCTTTGTCATCAACGGTGAGAACTCCAGAGCTTTCAGCAGGGAAAACCTGCTTGGTCATGCGGAGTCGTGGTCCGACATAACTGGCTTGGCTCTCGTAGTCAATGCTGGTCTCCTTCAGAAGCTTTTTCACAAAAGTTTGCAAAAAATTCCCAACTTTTGGATCTTCTTTTGAAATTATCCATGAGGGTTAGAAAGGGTCCACAGCACCAGCCAAGGGTCCAGAAGCTCTGGCTTGCCTTTTGGAGGCCTGGGACTACAACTCCCACAATACATCTGGTCAGTCCAGGAAAATCCAGGCTAAGCTGGTCAGCTGGCGTTGCCCTCTAAGTGGATGTTGCATGTGGCTTCTTTGATCACTTTTCTACCTGTTGCTGCTCAGGTAGTCCACTACTTATCCTTAAAAACAGTCAAAGTCATTCCTATGTCAAGCTTTTTAAGTGCAGCAGGTGCAGTCTCCTGTTGTGTAGTCTAAGTGCCCTGCAGTGCAGTCCTGCTTCAGATGTTTTAGGCAGGGATGTAAGCCCCCCCGCGAATAAAATCTTGCGTGGTTGACACGAACTCCTCGAGTGCTCTTTTGTCTTCTTTGGGAAAGTAAAGAAGAATTGGAGCGTCATATATATATATGAGTATATATATGTGGGGCACATATAATATAGTGTTTCCGGGGTCCCGTGCATGGGCGGGAATATTCTAATGCTTATGACTATTGATGAGGATCCCCTGGAAGAGAACCCTGAATTACCCGTAAATATTGCACAAAGTGCATAATTTGTGTAAGTAAAATGTACTGTTCTAACTTCAACATCCACAAGAATGGGGGAACAAGTATAAATTTGGGTGTGGTGGTCAAATATACTTTTCTAGTTCGAATACCACGAATATTGTGGAAAGTGCACAAATTGATGAGGTTGTGAGATTTACTACTTTAACACTAATCCACAAACATTGGGGAGTGTACATAAATTAGGGGGAAGGCAAATATATCATTCACACTCTGATTATTCTATAAGTTGTGTATTTGGGCGTGGGGGGTCAAATAAAGTATAATCACACAAACATAATTTGCACAAATTGTTTATATGAAATTTACTATTGTACCCCCAGATCCATGAATATTGTAAAAAATACATACATTCTTTTTCGGGGGGATTAAGATTTACTATTCTTAATCCATTCCTGCGAGCACTATCCACCATATTTCCAAATGATCCCCATAACCTGTAGGAAAGAAAGAAATTAAAAAGAACACCTTGAAAAAATATATGAATCCAGACTTTACGAACATAATAAAAATTGCCAAGTTTAATTAATGAAATGCACTCCAAATAACATTTAAATACTGTAAAAATAAAGCTTTACCCACCCAAACCCCCAAAATAGCCCCAGAGAAAAATAAAAAAATTGATATGACCAAAATAATATATAACAAAAAAATTGCTCAAAAACACATCCTTAACACCCAAAAACAGTAACAGTAAACCTTTGAAACTATATTAAATTACACAATATTTTAATATACTATCTCTTTCACAGCAATATTATTGACAAACAAAAATAAATACCTACGAATGCTTTGCCCAATGACACATTTGATGTTGCAATATGTTTAGCAGAATATTTTTCTAGATCACATTTAGGACTAGCTATTCGGGCAACAAAAAGGCTACTACACTAATATATTCTCGATAGTTAGGCCTGGGGAAAAAAGCTGCCATTTTAAACATATACAAGTTTCCTAAATTGCCTTCTCTTTCAAACAATGACTTTTAACACACATTTGCGTGCAGGGCATTGAAGGATTAGTCGCTCTGAAACTACAATGCTTACAAATTCCACTTAGTAAGAACATTATCAAGACTCCTTGAACATCCCCTACAAGGTTTGTGCATACATTGAGGAAATGTGGTTGTTTATTGTTCGTCCATGTGGCGACGCACCTATCCATAAAACATAAACAATAGTGGCCTGGCTATCTGCTTGACAGATTGCTCTCTATAGGCATCCAGAATTCAGCTTTGGACTGGTTACAGGACTTCCTCAAAGACAGGTCCCAAACAGTGAATCTTGGACCATTTAATTCCAAGACTACCCCAGTAACCAAAGGAGTACTACAGGGTTCCTGTTTGGGTCCATCTTTGTTTAACACCTTGGCTGCTAGGGAGATTATCCTGCTGTGCTGCAGACCCTTGTTTCCCATTGTTTATGACGAGCTCAGCTCGTCATGAGCACACGAGCAGTGTACTGCATGACGAGCTCAGCTCGTCATGAGCATGGAAGGGGTTAATGTGTACGTCGCCCCCCTTTCAGCACTCCTTGGGAAGATCGAGTTACCCCGATTTCCTACGCGGACGACACTCAACTTCTTCTTTCTTACAAGAATGATACTCCTAACATCCAAAGCATGTTCGTGGAAGGTATGAAAGCTATAACATCTTGGATGAGCAGTAATTTTTTGCAGTTGAACGCAGGAAAGACGGAAATAATGCTTTTCAAGGATGCTGTCACCAGCTGGTCTCCTAGCTGGTGGCCAGAAGAATTAGGTCCAGCACCATCTCCCAAGGCAGTAGTTAAAAATCTTGGGGCACTAATAGCTAATTACTTAAACATGCACGAACATATAGCTGTAACAAAAAGAGCTTGCTTTCATGCCCTTAGCCTCCTTCATAAGGTCTTCTGCTTCCTCCCTGCATCTACACGTAAAACCCTGATCCATGCCCTGGTACTTAGTTGTTTGGATTTCAGCGATGCTTTGCTGATCTCCGCCAAGGAATCTGCCTTGCAAAGCCTTCAGGTGGTACAGAACACAGCTGCTCGTTTGGTAACCAGTGCACCTTATCATGCTCCCTCACTTCCCCTGCTACACAAACTTCACTGGCTACCTATTCGCAAAAGAATTCTATGGCAGGACCAGAGGCTCAGATTAAGCTTTTCTTTTTCCGCAATTTATTACAATAGAAAAAACACAGCAGCCTCAGAAAAGCTCATAACGAAAAATGCTTATATCTGAACAGTAAAGCATTATCCATAAACACACAATCCAAGAAAAAAAGTCTCTGGGACTACAACTCCCATCCTTGTCACATAGAACAGTCTGTACGGAGTCCTTCCTTCATGTCCACCATCCATAGATAGGCAGTCCCCTCTCCATGTTCCTCCTCTTTCTTCGCTGCTCTCGCAGCCAGATAAGTGTTTTTCCTTCCTCTCAGTGTTTTGATGCTGTTTGGGGGAATTCTGGTTTATTTGTACTGTGTTTTGGGGGCTATGGGTCTCTGATGTAATTTTGTCTTCACAGAGCCCCAGACAAGTCGCGGAAGCGCCGTTTCGCTTCCTTCGCAACTTTCATTTCTGTGCGTGTTGCGGTGCGCTGTCACCCGCTAGAGGGCGCTGTCATGTATTCCTATAGGTTCTGAATCGATCCCCCTATTCCTGACCCTATTCTAGTTAAACAAACCAACAAGTTAACTAGCAGTCAGCCCATGAGGCAGAAAACCCCCATGATGCAGATACCGTTATCTGACGCAGTCACACTACGGCACAGGAACGTGTTATCTGATTAGGTCATAACGCTTGCGATCTAATTAGACAAGCGATATTCCTCCAGCCCCTGATAAGGCATACGGAGTTCTCATAACAAATCAAACCTATGACAACCTGGGCAAAACCCTGCGGCCATTGTTTTGATTTCACCGAGAACTTCAGTAAAAGAATGTGCTAACGAGCAAGTCGTATGACATCCTTATTGACGTATCTATGTCCATCCATACGTCAATCTCGGCACCTTAAAGGTATAAATATTACCGATCTTGCCCTATGCAAACACACGCGTGGTGACGAGACGGAGCAGCCATACTTGCCGAAGCCAAGAGCAGAGCAGACCCCGCTGGCAGCAGCCCCGCCTTCCTGACGCGCTGAGAGAAGCTGCTTTCTCCTGCCGAGAATCCAGCACCGGCGTTTCCGGGTAGCCCTCGCAGGCAGCCTGGAATATCGAGACCAGAGAGAGAGATACCATTCCTCATTCATCCTAACTTCCAGGTACAGAACTGAATAACCCCTCACAGAGAATTCTTTAGTTATTCACTTGGCAAAAACAAACTTAACTGAAACTGTAACTTTCTATTCCCGCCCACGTATTAGGCTTAGGTCAGGTACACGGGGTAGGCGTATCTAGAAACACCAGTTGAGCACGTTTAGTCAAATGTATATGTGTATGTAATATATTTTATTCATTTTAAAACATCTTATGGCTTAGAAACCATATCAATGTTTTTACAGTATTATTTTATACTATTGCTTTTAATATATGCACTTTACTTAACTATAAGTATTGCAATAATATCGATCCATTTCTCTTGTATGAGAAAAGAGACTGATCAATAAATAACACCTTTTTATTGAACACGCCCGTCTCTTCCTTTTCTCTACATTCTGATGAGACTAAGAATGCACGTACTGACTGAGTAAAATAAATTGCCTTTTGTTCACACGACTCTCGAGATATACTCTTGATTAGGGGAGAGCAAAGTTGTCATGTTCTATGGTTGTCAGAAACTAAATCCCTTCTTGTCTAATCAGGGAAGTTAAGTCCTCCTTGAACATTCGAGAAAGTTTCTAGTGAACTCTGAGCTAAGCTGGCAAACCCAAAACTTTAAGTCTAGTATCGACAGTAGTAGACCTAGTTAACGTCTGGCCTAGGCCTTTACTGCTGTAGGTATTATTCCAATGCGCAGAGCCTATTGGGATGATAGGAACTACACTACATGGCGCCCAACGCGTTTGGAAAGGGCGATAAAACTAACGTAAGACATTTAGAGTAACTCAGTCGTGCTTTCTCACTCAGACCCCTTTTCCCAAATACTCCAAAGACGTCTGGAGTGGGTGAAAGGTTATATCCGCCAGACCTCGCAGGAGGGAACTCCTATGTATGGTTCTTGGTATAGTCAACGTTGAAGGATACACTGTTCCAAAATATTGTGCATCTAATCTTTGTTTCCATAAGAAACCTGATCTGCAAACAAAAGAAATAACCTTCAGGACAGTAAAATGTCAGACAATGAAGAAGAAAGAGAGGCAGTTAGATTAGCAGCTGAACTCGCAGCGGCTGATGCTGCAGCACTAGATGCGGACGGGGATATAATACTCATCCCGGTCATCAAAAGGAGATCTATAACCCTGAAACTTATAGAAAATGGACTGACACCTAGAGGTGGCACAGTCATATTTGTAATTGAGGCACACGAATATCGGCAGACAGAGGTATACTATTCATGGATACATTTTCCAGCAGCAAATACTGTAACAAAGTACTTCCACTATTACAAAATAGAGGAACCTCCTAATGAGTACACTCCTTTCGAGGAGGTGGAAGTACCACTCAAATTTCAAGAGCATTTGCTCTTATTTGATGGCGCCCTAAAACATAACAATCACATCACCAGGCTCGGTCCTTTAGGTAGACCAGGAGCAACGTGGCCGGTCCTAGCCGGATACACACCACATCCAGACATCAATGGGATGTCTGCAGCAGAGCTGTTAACACAGCTAAAACAATTAATAAAAATTCATAGACAGTTAGTTCAGTATGTGATGCTGACATCAACAATTCAGCCAGCGATTAAACTTCCGCAGCTGACCCCTCACCAGGGAAACACAAATAAAATTACACCACAGAACATACAATCCTGCCTAGGTAAAGTACCGGCTAAACGGGAACAAATACCATTCTGGCTAGCGCAAAAAATCACCCAAATAGAGGCGGTGTTTCCTGACACCACCCCGCTAGAAAAGCACAGGATTCTGACTATCTGCCTTCCAATGGGAATCGCACCACACATTGAGGACTGTGACACTTGGGGTACAGTCTTTGCTTCCATCTACACAAAAACGCACGGTGTTCCATCCATTTCGGTAATACCAGATGTGCTAAAACAAATTCAAGATGAATATGGACCTGAACCCGCTTTAACTCTTGGTATGAAATTACTAAAAGACTTCAAGCAGGTCTCGGCTATATTATTAGCCAACATAAAGGGAGAAGCAGCAAACGTGGCGATCCGCCAGAGGTTAAAAGAGACAGATATAGCAGACCAACCAGCTGAAATTGCCAGAATCATAGAAAAATCCTATGAGGAACTAGGTAGAGATAGTTTAGGTGGAATACCAGTAAAACCACAACTGACTGAAAGTCCAGAAAAAATATTTTTTAATAACAATTCACCAAAAAAGAACTGGGATGGAAACAAACAATCCAATCCTAAAGAAAAGAAATTCCAGTCCAGAGGAAGGTCTCCTAGGCGAAGAGAGAAATCTCCGAACCAAAGACACAGGTCACCTCAGAGTGACCCCTCTGGGAAAAGATATAACCTTAGAAATAGGGATAATATTAAAAAGCCTGATAGATATCAAGACATTGATACACGTCCCTCTCAATCTTTTCAGACTTCCTCGCAGAAATCGGAAAGAAGAGGACGATCAGAACAAAGAGAAGAGCACACCAAGTCCAAAGACAAGGAACCTGCTCAACTAAAAAAGAAATTACAATTTCCAAAAAAGAAGGTAGCCAGTATCAAGGTAGTTAACAATGCCGAGAATACTGAGGACACAACTGAAAAACGGAGAGTGGGCTCAGACAATGCTAGACAGCGCAGCAGAAGTGAGCATAGCTCGCAAAGTCCTTATAAATCATCTGGAGACAGTGGACACGAATGAATATCTTCAAGTGGAACACCTGACACCAGAGTTAGCAAACCTCACAAAATATACGAAATAACATTGCGTATAGAGGGAGATAAGACTAGGAAAATAAGGGGACTTTTTTGGGATAATCTCTCCAAGGGCTATGACATCCTTCTAGCTGAAAAAGACTGGCCACCAGAGTTTGTAAGGGAGTGCCCTCATGGCGAAGAAGTAATTATGCCTGCCTTCTCGAATCATATCCCGATTCATAAAAAATACACACTTGCCAGAAAATGGGCAGTGGCTTTAGCTCCTGCCTTATATAAAAATCATGTAGGATGGGATGAGGACTCTCCTCCTCACAAAATCCAGTTAAAATCACAACCAACTGCACAAAGGCAGTACCCAATTAAGCAAGAAGCTAAAAAACAGGTAAATGAAATACTAGATCAGCTAGAATACCAGGGGGTGATTGAAACTTGCACCTCACAAATGAACAACCCTTGTTTCCGGTCTCCAAACCAGACAATTCATATCGTCTAGTTTTGGATTACCGACACCTTAACACATGTTGCAAAACTTTTGCAGTGCAAAACTCACACAGTGCTGCACTAATGAATAACATAGTGCGCAAAAAATACAAAACAACATTAGACATCTCTAATGGATTCTTTTGTCAAAACATAGCACCAGAGAGCAGATATTTAACTGCATTCTCAATAAATGGCACTCAAAAACAATTCTGTCGGTTAGCCCAGGGGTACAAGAACAGCCCGGGGGTATTCTCAGCGAGAGTAACAGAATTACTACAACTATATGATGATGAAGCATTATCTTATGTCGATGACATTTACTTAACAGATGATGACTTGGAGACTCACTTGAAGAGAGTGAACACCATAATACTTGGGTTCGCAGCAGAGGGTTACAAATTCAATTTTAAAAAATCCAGAATTGCCCATCTAACAGTCTTGTACGTAGGATATGAATTATCAAGTATAGCCTGGTTGACAATTTTCTAAGAACTAGAAGAGTTAAAAAATCTAGAATATGAAGAAACATATCCTCTGCCAATCGACTTTCTGCCTTTACGACATTACGCCTGTGTAATTTATACAGACGGACATGCTCAACCTCCCGTTTGGGGAGAACAAGCGTACAACCCCACATGTGGGATTACAAAAGAAGTGTGGCGCGGAGGTAAACTAAAACCTCTATTAACAAAAACACACTCAATAGAAACTAATTCTGAACAACAAACAGAAATAATAGCATTGAAAATGGCGCTAGATAATGCGGATCGCGAATTCCCGACACTTATAGTGTCAGATTCATATTACTGCGTCAAATCATATAACAAGGATTTGCAGACATGGATTCAAAACGGTTACAAAGATGACACAGATGCACCAATAAAGCAGAAACTGCTCTGGGAACAAATAGCTCTTTTACAAAAAGAACTACCAAAGACTCACGTGACACACTCACTGAGTCATCAGCGTGATGGCGTTCACGTTGCAGGGAATTCATTGGCTGAAACAGCCACAGCGGCAGCAACTAAAACGGCTCCCGTAGATCGAAAAAAGCATACATTAAAATACATTGACGGTGAAACAGTGCTGGCAGTAAAAACGTCATCAAAAGGCGACTGCTCAGCGTTACCGATCAACTATCCACTCAATTATACATACATAATCGATGCAAACTCCGTCCCTTTTGCTCGAATCCCTGGAGTGGGGGATAGAGTGATTCCAAACATGGACAGGAGAAACTTGTTAATCGCAGACGCACATATGGGCGAGGGTCTCAGACACCTCAAACTAAAAGATTCTCTGGAAGAATTACAATCGCGGTACTGGGGGCCAGGCATGAGCCTGCGTCACACCATGTTTGTAAAAAACTGCCCAAACTGCAACAGAGATCGCAGTGGGGAGAGAAACAGTTTAATACCTCGTCGGTTTACTCCAGGAAAAATCAGGAGTAAAAAGGAAGGGTTGCGATTAACTTATACAGGCTAGTTCCACTTATAATGTAGATCACCAGCACTCGGCTGACGTCCGGACTGTTATACAAAGATTTGCGAGTCTAAATGGCATATACGCTAAGAGCATGCTACGTTTGACCATTGTTTTCACTCTAGCCCTCCAGCCTGAGGGGAAACATGGCCAAATGAGCATAGCCCAGCGGGAATCTTCTCACTTCCTTCCTGAGGGTACGGGATGGTGTAAAGAAAAAACCAAGGCATAAAGCAATCTATAACGGAAAGGATATTAGGTACGGGAGCTGGGTGGGTCAAACATCTAATAAGTGTCCAACGTAGTCTAAATAACTTGCCAAGAAATTCTCTGAAGGGATTCAGTCCGTACGAATTATTATTCGGAACTAGGATGATTATCTCTGACCTTGACAGTCAGACTTCAGTGGTGAAAGAAAAAAGCTTTGATATCAAAGACCGTTTGGCTATTTTGCAGGACTTAAACAAAACAAGAAAAGACCTGAGCAACATAAAGTTGAAACAACAGCCAACAACCACTGAAGAACCACCACCTGTCCCAGCAAGACCTGTCTGGATTCCTAAAGTCGGGGATCTAGTCAGGGAGAAGATCGCGGTAAAGAAGGAATTTGGGCCTTCTTACAGAAAAGCAGTTCCTGTCTTGTCTGTCAACGGGACAAGATCAGTTGTACTACCACCACTTGCTGGTAAAAAGGAGAACCGAGTTGTATCCATCGACCTGGTAAAACCACAACATGTGGCCGATAACAAACAGTAGGCCAAGTGGACTCCCAATAAGTAGCAGAACACCAAGGTTTGCTACCAGTACAGAGGTCCTAACGAAGAGGCTCATCACATTCGAAACGCCTACAGAAGAACAACAAGGACTATGCAACAATGCAATAGAACTCAGACCTCTGAAAACCCAAATAAAAACATTTAGCAGAGACACACCAATCTATAATGAAGTACCAAGTGAAAATGCAAGAAACAGTAATCCTGAAGCAATTGGAACAATTGACAGAACAGCATCTGGATACTTCATAAACTTCGATGATTCCTCTGAAGGCTTCAGTGAATCAAAGACACAGCCATCATCAAAAACCTTTACAGATAAAGCTAAGGAACTTTTGAAACAACTGAAAGAAACATATCTGATTTCTCCATGGATTGAATTTTGGGTGGGTTTTGGTGCATTTATCCTCATACTTTGGCTCATCATTGGGACGCTTTATTGAGGGAAAATATGCAAAAATGGACACAGCAAGTCAGAAAATCAACTTGATCCTCAAACCACACACATCTTCACACGTCGAGAAAAGAGAACTTTCTTCAGCCAACTTCACAGCCAATCCGATACCTGGTGGGGTAGCCTGGGACAACACTGACTATGAAATTTATGGTCCGGTCGAGATCCTGAAATATCCACACCAAATTAAGATCTCCTTGAGTGACTTTGTAAAACCAAACTCATTTGCTGATGATTGGGACTTCGAAAGCATTAATAATATGATGTCTGATTTAGTAATGTCTGCTAAATTTACCAAACATGATTATTTGCAGGGTTCTTCAAATTATGATAGTATGTACTGTTATAACCACTATGGTAACCATTTTTTACATAGATCTGCACAACCTAGAAATGTTTTAAACTATAATCAATGGGAACATTGTGCAACACCTCCAAAAGGGAGCTCAAGAACCGTTTACGACAAATACTCATATTTTTCAGGTTTTAACACAAGTAATGCTGAAGCATTTTATTTTAAATTATCAAATAAGACAGGGACCAAGACCATGATAACCAACACAAAATTGTTATATTCAGACTCATTCTTTGGAAAAATGAATACCTTTGGATTTGATTATTGGGACAAAAATGTTGAATTGAAAAGTGTTTGGGGTACAAAAGATTGGCAAGTACAGGGTATAGAAGCTTTGTTTAGAGCCTGCATGATCCCAGAACAAATGATATTTTTAAATGACACTGTTCAACAGACCACCTGTCTTGGCTTAGCCAAAATCAAAGATTTAAATAAACCGTCTATTCCAAAGCCAACAATGTTTAGCAATAACTCTGACACAGATGAAGAGATAGACGTAAACCATATATTAAACCAAAACAGAACACATCCTGATTGGAAACAGTGGTTGATCTGGCCCACAGATACTAATAGCTGTCAAGACAGATTCCTGAACAAAACGCAGGGGTTCAAAATGACCAGGCCAGACCCTAGATATCCTCAAAGACATCACCCAGGGATAATAACCACCTACAGTGTGGGCAAATTATGCCTTCAATGGCTACAAACTTCCACACTGGCAGAAATTAAGCAACACCTAACTTTACTTACTGATGGTGCTGACTTGCGTGATTTCACTATGGGACCACGCAAACAGCGTCAAAAGCGTTTCATAGCAGCCTCTGTATATGCAGCATACAATGAGGCCTGGAAGGTTACTCAAAATGAAACAGCAGAGAGAATACGGGAAATTGACCGTATTAATTTGGAAAAATCACTTTCTGTAGTGGACAATGGGTTAATGACTCTGTCCTCCAGAATTTTTTCTTTGGACAGCATTGTGTCTTCAGCAATCGATATATTATCGCAAGACTTACTGTTATTACAACACGGTCAGTCACAATTGCGTTCTATTGTACAGCTTGGCTGGACGTTACAAAATCTGCGTTCAGGCTATGTGCCTTGGCGTCTAATCAACACAACGTCATTATTCCAAATCTTTAACCTTACTGATAGACAAATCAGTATGGCACAAAAGGGTGCTGATTATACAATCTTGAGCATTGAAAAACTCGAAAGATTACCAGTGACAATGTCAGAACGACCTGTCAGTGAATGGATAATACATGGGATAATAAATATTCCAATCTCAACCTTCAGGTTTCAATACTGCCAAAAATATATACAGGCTGGCATGTACGAGAAATTGGGAAAGGGGTACCTTAAAACAACATGGAACCTGCCCTATTCACATGCATGTGTCAGTAATAAAGGACAGAAAGTGTTTCTTAGTGGCAACAATTGTGCGATGTCACTAAGTGGCACACTTCTGTGTAACGGAATTAGTTTGCATGGAGCCTGTGAAGGGAATTCATACAACCTTTCATGTCACCAGCAAGGCGCACCTGCAACAGAAATAGAACCATTCTTTCAAAGACTCTATAATGGGAGTTACATTCTAATTGTAGACCGCAGATGTTGTAGTCTTATGCCCGGGACTCCTTATCTAGTAACTACTACTGCGAAGGTCAAGTGCTGTGGACGCTCGTTGTTCCCCAGCTCCTTTCCAGACAGGGAGGCAAGGGCATGGCCCGATTTGAAAATTATTTCTATTCGAATAGATACTTTAAGCAGAATGAAAACAGTGCTTCTTCAGACGCCTACCAGGCTCTCGTCATCAAAAGAGACGTATGATCTACAAGTCGCAAGGACGACTGCAGAGATACATACATTATTATCAACTAATTCCCCCGTACATTTCGCGGAAATCCTGAATGAAATCTTAAATATTTCTGATACCAATGGGGTCTCAAAGGTATTTAAGACAGTATTTTCAATGGCATTAACACCATTCAAAGCCATACTGGGTATTTTTCCAGATTTCGTCCATTCGATTTTTGGCGGACTTCCCCTGATCCTGGGACTAATTGCAGGAATCCTATTCTTAGTCCTTATTTTTCGTTATGGCAACCCATGTCACAGACAAAACTCTGGCGACAAGAGAAGAAACAATCCTAGCCATTGGATACCGGGACCGGATATCAAAAATCCTGGGACTCTCCCGGCTTAGAGACCTGAACATGACTTGGTTTCTATCATTTCGACCAATGTGGCAAAGATGTGTTTTACCTGTATTAAGGTGTCTGCTATGCGGAGAAGAATGCGTGTTAGACACATGTCTGACGCTACATTCGGATGCGCCGATGGATGCAGAAACATTGTTGAGCCCGATCAAGGTTCATGCTTTGTGCTGCCCTCAAAGGCTACCAATCCTGATGACGGCATTCGTGGAAGCTTCACCACTGCGATTGATGGGTAGTGAAGTTCAAGATGAAAGCAGCATCGAACAGGTACGACCTTCTGTCAGCAATGCGAATCAGAATGTCAATGGAGACAATCATGCACAAGAATGCATGATTACACCTATTTCCGAGTTAGTGGAACTTTCCCAGGAAGCTGTTGACAGTTTTTTCGAAAGCCTAAATGATATGATGTTCTCACCCGAACAGAAATAGAGACTTTTGAGCAAGCTCGCACACGGCGTTCCCTGAATTCGGCCTTCAAATTTAAATAATAAAGTCAAATGAACTATTTTTCACTCCAGTTCACGGACAGCAACTCTTTCAGAAGCCCCAATTCATTTTTTCGGTTTTTCGGGACACTAGTCTTCTGCTTAAAGTAAGAAACTATTCCTAAAGAACTAAGATTTCTATTTTTAGATACTTTATAGACTTTAGCTGCCCGCTGGTATGTTCACAAATATTTTATTCTGTGATGGAATGGTCTCGAAACTTTTTTCTGTATTTAAGAAACCATTTCATGTGTAATTCTCATATACCAAATAAGCAATAATGTATACAAATGCGTGATTACCTTAGCATTATTATACAGCTTGAGTGCATACAATATATATGTCTGCAAATTTTCCGTATATTTGAAGAATTTCGAAATGCATTTATGTATTTTGGGGTGGTAAGGTATACACACTACTCTATAGTATGTTGTACTATGTTATACTATGCCTAGATTAGTAAATATGTCCATAGTTAGCGTGGAGTGGGTGTCATGTATTCCTATAGGTTCTGAATCGATCCCCCTATTCCTGACCCTATTCTAGTTAAACAAACCAACAAGTTAACTAGCAGTCAGCCCATGAGGCAGAAAACCCCCATGATGCAGATACCGTTATCTGACGCAGTCACACTACGGCACAGGAACGTGTTATCTGATTAGGTCATAACGCTTGCGATCTAATTAGACAAGCGATATTCCTCCAGCCCCTGATAAGGCATACGGAGTTCTCATAACAAATCAAACCTATGACAACCTGGGCAAAACCCTGCGGCCATTGTTTTGATTTCACCGAGAACTTCAGTAAAAGAATGTGCTAACGAGCAAGTCGTATGACATCCTTATTGACGTATCTATGTCCATCCTTACGTCAATCTCGGCACCTTAAAGGTATAAATATTACCGATCTTGCCCTATGCAAACACACGCGTGGTGACGGAACGGAGCAGCCATACTTGCCGAAGCCAAGAGCAGAGCAGACCCCGCTGGCAGCAGCCCCGCCTTCCTGACGCGCTGAGAGAAGCTGCTTTCTCCTGCCGAGAATCCAGCACCGGCGTTTCCGGGTAGCCCTCGCAGGCAGCCTGGAATATCGAGACCAGAGAGAGAGATACCATTCCTCATTCATCCTAACTTCGAGGTACAGAACTGAATAACCCCTCACAGAGAATTCTTTAGTTATTCACTTGGCAAAAACAAACTTAACTTAAACTGTAACTTTCTATTCCCGCCCACGTATTAGGCTTAGGTCAGGTACACGGGGTAGGCGTATCTAGAAACACCAGTTGAGCACGTTTAGTCAAATGTATATGTGTATGTAATATATTTTATTCATTTTAAAACATCTTATGGCTTAGAAACCATATCAATGTTTTTACAGTATTATTTTATACTATTGCTTTTAATATATGCACTTTACTTAACTATAAGTATTGCAATAATATCGATCCATTTCTCTTGTATGAGAAAAGAGACTGATCAATAAATAACACCTTTTTATTGAACACGCCCGTCTCTTCCTTTTCTCTACATTCTGATGAGACTAAGAATGCACGTACTGACTGAGTAAAATAAATTGCCTTTTGTTCACACGACTCTCGAGATATACTCTTGATTAGGGGAGAGCAAAGTTGTCATGTTCTATGGTTGTCAGAAACTAAATCCCTTCTTGTCTAATCAGGGAAGTTAAGTCCTCCTTGAACATTCGAGAAAGTTTCTAGTGAACTCTGAGCTAAGCTGGCAAACCCAAAACTTTAAGTCTAGTATCGACAGTAGTAGACCTAGTTAACGTCTGGCCTAGGCCTTTACTGCTGTAGGTATTATTCCAATGCGCAGAGCCTATTGGGATGATAGGAACTACACTACAGCGCTGCTGCGTCTCGTTGGTCTCCGGCACGGGTTTCTCCTCACAGGAGAGCCGCGCTGAGGAGACCAACTGCCGCGGAGCCGAGCCCTCGAGCTGCCTCATCTAACGCCCGTTTCTTCGGGTCTGTAGCCCGTTTGCCCCTTGTTGAACGCCCCAGTGGGGGTCTGTACTGCGGTTTCTGCCGCGTTTGACGCCTTGTGGCAAGATCTGCACTCGTGCCTGATACTGGTGTGGTAGCGCGCTGTGAGGTGGCTGACCTGGTCCCTCTGGGGTGGGTCTGCGCGCTGTGGGAGTGAGTGCACCCTATCCTTGTCAGTTCCTGGCATAAAAAACGTTATTGCAGTCCTCTGGTCTGCCCTAATTTACAGTGACACCCACGCTAGTTGGGTAGTGTGTAGGACCCTTGTGTTGGCTTTGGGCAGCATGGAGGGCGAGTACTATGAAGATGATTCACACTCCTATCTACAGGATGAGGAGTTCTACCAAGCAGTAGATAGCTCCATCTACCGTTGCGTGACAGAGGTAGTGGCTACTATGGAGGAGCGTCTCTCTGCGCGCATTGTGGAAGAATGTGTCAAGCTAGCCCAGGCGCAGGGAGGAACACCTTATGCCCTCCCAGGTCCATCGGGTGAGGGTCACCCCGCTCCTAAGAAGCCCTGCAGAGAGGGGTTACCGGAGGGCGCCCAGAGGGTGGACAAGGGAGCCTTTGAACGCCTGCGTGACGCTTTTTTGGCTAAGGCAACCGAGTCCCCGCCTGACCAACCAGCGGCCCCCGCCTCCGTGGTGGCTACTGAAACGGCCCCTTCGTCTCCGGGAGATTCCCCGGATTCGGACGGGGATGAGGAGTCCTTGCGTTCCTGGCGGCCTTCGAGCTCGTCCGCCGAGTTGCCACGGGACAGCTCAGGTATGCTGGACCCGGATGAAATTATGCATCCGCGGTCCGCAGCCTGGGCCCCGGGAGACAAGGTGGCAAAGTTCGTGGCTAGTCGGTTGCGCAAGACTCTGGAGAAAGAGGCCAGGGGATGTCTCCGTGGGGAATGTCCTAGGCCCACCTTGGAAGGCAAAGTTGCCATGACACCGGATTTAGATACCAAGATGGCGACATTTCTAGCGAAATTTATGAAAGATCCACGTAAGGGCATTGACCGATCCTGGCGGTCATGCCAGGACAAGCTGCTCGACGCGGTAGGTCCCATTACAAAAATCCTTGATATGGCGGAGGAGGCTAAAGTCACTGGGACCGCCATTTCTCCCGACGTCCTGTCAAATTGGGTGCAGAGGGTGATTATATTCTTAGGCAACGCCAACTGCGCCCTTTCAACCGAACGTCGGAGGTCTTTCCTGATCAAACTAGACCCGAAGTTCGGAGACTTGGCCTCTTCGGAGGCAGGGGCGGTTGCCCAGGGCGGTCTCTTCGGAGAGACGTTTATTAAGGAGTTAGGGAAGTTCGTATCGACATTCACCTCCCTTGATAATGCCCAGACCAGTATCAAACGTGTGTTTCAGCAGCATTTCTCCCAAGGGGCCGGTCGCGGTAGGGGCCGCGCGACCGGCCGTGGCGGGCAGAATGCCAGCAACAGAGGGCAAGGCTCCGGGCGAGGGCAGTACAGCACCTCAGCCAATTTCAACTCCTTCTACCCTACAAGAGGGCAGCGCTTCGGAGGACGAGGTTTCAGAAAGAATTCCGGCGCCAACAACGCAAACGATGAGTGTGATCTCCGCAGAACGGGTTCAGATTGGCGGTCGGCTAGCGGCCTTTCGGAGAGCGTGGGAGGACCTTACAGCGGATGCATGGGTGTTACAAACCATCCGCGGGTTTTGTATCGAATTCTACGATCAGCCTTTTCAGGTGGTTTCCCCACGACCTATAACCTTCCCGGTGTCCGATGCCCAGTTGATAGACGAAGAGGTCGCGGAGCTCCTCCGCAAAGGAGCCGTTCGTCAGTCATCTCGGCACCCCTCAGGGTTCATCAGCAATCTTTTCTTGGTGGACAAGCCAGGCGGTGGCCGTCGTCCGGTAATCAACCTCAAGGAATTCAACGGGTGGTTGATTTACCGTCATTTCAAGATGGAGGGGATTCATCTTCTTCGGGACATCCTCCTCCCACGGGACTGGGTGGTGCAGTTGGATCTCAAGGATGCTTATCTTGTGGTTCCAATCTATCCTCCACACCGTCGCTTCCTCCAGTTCCTCTGGCGGGAACAGGTGTTCGAGTTCACCGCCCTGCCGTTTGGTCTTTCCTCGGCTCCATGGTGTTTCACGAAAGTGTTACACCCTGTGGTGGAATTCCTGCGGGCGCAGGGGATACGCCTGATCGTCTATTTGGATGACATTTTGCTGATGGCGCAATATCCTCACAACTTGCTTTCCCAGCTGTGCCGGACGGTGGACCTCCTGCAGGAGCTCGGGTTTGTCATCAATGGAAACAAGTCGGTTCTTGTACCCTCTCAGAAAGTAGAATTTTTGGGATTCGTCATAGACTCGGTCGGCGCTTTCCTCAGCCTTCCGTCGCGGAAGTTGTCCAAAATCAAACACGTCTTGCGGCAAACAATTGCAAAATCCCACACGTCTTTACGACAAGTCGCCAGGGTTGTAGGCCTTCTATCGTCTTTCGATCCAGGCCATCTTCCCGGGCCCTCTTCACTACAGGGCCCTTCAGCGGCTCAAGGCTTACCATCTGCGCAGAGGCATGTCGTACGACCAGATGGTTCCACTCTCGGAAGAGGTCAAGGACGAGAAGTCGTGGTGGCTGTCTCACATGGAGGCCTGGAATGGCCGAGCGATTTTCGGATCTATCCCGGACCTCGTTATCGAGTCCGATGCCAGCAGGGTCGGTTGGGGGGCGCTGTGGAGATTTTTCCACAGGCGGCACCTGGTCATTGGAAGAACAGAAGTTGCATATCAACTGTCTAGAGCTTCTGGCGGGCTCCTTCGCAGTACGCTGCTGGACAGGGGATTCAGTGAAATCGTGTGTACTCCTAAAGATGGACAATGTGTCGGCAGTACGATACGTGAACCACCTAGGAGGCTCGAGGTCCCGAGCACTGGCGAATTTGGCAAAACAGTTCTGGGATTACTGTCTAGACCACCATGTATCGGTAATGGCGGAGTACCTGCCGGGCCAGGCCAACCAGGTGGCAGACTGGCACTCCAGATACCTTCGGGACTCCAGTCTGTGGATGTTAGATTTTTCGCTGGCTCAGCGAGCTGCGGGGTCCTTTCTCAGGGGACCTGTTCGCGTCCCGTTTAGACCATCAATTTCCGAGATTCTTCAGTTGGAGGCCGGATCCACTGGCGGAAGCCACGGACGCGTTCCTCCAGGACTGGAGCAAGGAGAGGCTTTTTGCGTTTCCCCCCTTTTCGATGGTGATGCGGACGGCGGCTCAGGTTCGCCGGCAGGTGGTGGAGTTGGTACTAGTGAGGTCGCTATGGAGGTACCAAGTCTGGTTTCCAGTTCTTCTGGAACTTTCCTGGGATTCTCCAATCCTACTCCCCCAGTTTCCTCACCTGCTTCTCAATCCGGATCGGGAGCCGCATCATCTCATCGTTCAGGGATCTCTCCGCAAAAAAAATCAGGAAAAAATTAAGGTTTCTTTCTGCAGTTGTGGTTGTCTCCAGCACGGTTGATCAATTTGATACTTTGCTCTCCATAGCAAATTGTAGTCCCGCAAAATATACAAACTATTTTAAAATCTCCAAACTGGGTTTGGATATTTGGGACCATCTCCCTTGTCTCTGGACCCGATGGAGTGGGTTGTTTGCTTTTGGAGGTGCTGGGAGAAGATTGGGGAAGGTTTCTGGTCAGTTCTCTGACCTCTGCCGCAGCATAGTTGTTGGGGTGCCTGCGTTGCATATGGCGAATCATAGTATTGTTGCCAAATGAATACTTTTTTGCAGGGTTCCCCCTGGAAAGTACAGTGCCACAGATCAAACATGTCACTTTTGGCGCATTGACTTTCTTTAGTCCCCTTGGGATTTTAAAAAACTCCCACACAATGTGCTCCTTCGGTTTATAGGGGGTATTATCTTCAGGCAGGATCTGCCTCTCCTCCTCCTCCTCCTCCTCCTCCTCTTTTTGTTCACCACCACTGTGGTGTTGTGGTGGTCCTTGTGGTGGTGGTGGTGGTGGTTGAGATGCTCCTGCTGCTGCTGCTACTGTAGCCATTTCTCACTTTCTAGAAACAGGTCTTCCTCAGTCAAAGTACAAAGTGAGAATGAGGAAAAAAGGTGGGGGCTTTCATAATTTGGAAAAAAAAAACTGTTCTGAACCAATGAAAAGTGTTATTTTCAGGTCACATGACCCGACGCGCTTACGCTACGCGCCCGGGGGCGCTTACGTAGCGCGATCGTATGCGCTCGGGCGCGCTTACGCCGTGCGTCACAAGACGCATCGCGCAGCTACGCGATAAGTCACGATGATGTTTTCGTCCGCGGCAATGGCGCTAACGGGACGCTCACCGGTACGCGCACCGGGGCGCGCCAGAAGACTGCGCTTACCGGTGCGCTCACCGGTACGCCCCCGGGAACGCTCCAAGGCAAAAAACCCCCCCCCCAAAAAAAACATGAACAATATACATAAAAAAATAGTATTACATAAATATACAATATAGGATTCATTATAAAAAATATTATATTTCATAGCTATAGAAATTTGCTATTAAAAAACCTTTGAAATTCACTGAAAAAACCATAGGTTTCACACCAGTTATAGTAAGGAATTAGCATTTAAAAAACCTATTAAATTCACTGAAAAAACCATAGGTTTCACACCAGTTATAGTTAGCTGGAAATTTTACTGACATAAAACCATTGAAATTCCCACGTTATAGTTAGTTGGACTCACTATAACTTGCGCGACTGCAATGCACTGCTGATGACATCACTCATGACATGGTCAGTGGCATCACTCATGACATCACTGATGACACCATCCTTGTGACAGAGTGACAGACCTCCTTTCAGTGTAATGTAACCCTTAAAACACATATTCAAAAATAGAAACTAAAATTTTCAAAAAAATGGAGATACCCATACCAGTTACAACAACCAATTCATTAATTCCACCATCTATATACACATGCCCACACTACCACCTTACTTCTAAGGAAACTTACACATACTTACTCTCTTAAACAATCACTTATAGAAACACATACTTATTTAAACAGGAACTCTTACAATCTCTCACTCTCATATATACTCACTTATATACATCAATACTCACATATACTAGATTAAAACATATGTAGTTACTGATAAAGGCACTAGTGAGACAGTCATTCACTCACTAACACACACATATACACACTTATAATAAAGCGCGGGATCCCGTGTTTTGTTTTGTATAAGCCCTCGGGTAGGCTAGGTACAGGGGAGATGTCCAAATAATTAGGGGGGGGCCCGGGAACCGCCACCTCCCCAGGGCTTTATTCATTATGTGCGGGGGGCATGCAGCTCCCCCACAGCCCTGAGGACCACCACCTCCGAGTGGCTTCTAATAAAAAGCATGGGGGGGTCCTGCCCCCCCACACTGCCCCGGAGACCCCCACCTCCCTGGGGCATTCTTACTGAATCTTACTGGAGGTACCTGGTGGGCTAGTTGGCCCCCAGGGACCGTCAGGAATAAAGGGGACTTAATACCCTAACTTAGAACACGCCAGGAGGCGCTTTTGCAGAGTGGTGGGGAAAGGGGGTATGGCCTGTGTCCACCTCTAAGCAATCCCACTGTGTGGTGCTTATTGGAGGTAAGAGGTAGGCTGGTTGGCCCCTAAATGACCCCCAGCAGCGAAGGAGACTTCAATCCCAATCCAAGAGCACACCAAGGAGCGCGTTTGCAGAGTAGTCTGCAAAGGGGGCATGGCCTGCTATGATAACTTAGCAATCCTGCTCTGTGGGACTTACTGGAGATAATAGGAGGGGTTGTTGGCCCCCATGGTTGTCCTTGGGGGCCAACAACCCCTCTTGTTACCTCCAGTAAGTTCCACACAGAGGGATTGCTAAAACGTCTATGGAGGACATGCCCCCCTTTCTCCGCAACTCTGCAAACGCACCTGCTGGCAGACTATGGGATGGGGGATGAATTCCAATTTACTCATGAGGGACTTTGGGGCCAAGAAGCCCTCCTGGTACTTCCTCTAAGACCTATGCTGTGGAATTCCTGAGCGCTGGTCGGAGGCCCAGCACCCTTTCTCCACCACTCTGCAAATGTGACTACTACTTTAAAAAACATCTTTATGAACCTCTGACTTAGAGGTAGTTTTCATCCCCCTGCCCTATTATGTACTAGGACCTTACAGAGGAGGTCATGCCAATCACAGGGGTACCCCAACGCATTGTGTTCCCTAGTGTACGTAGGTGTTTTCACTGTATTTTAAGTGTCTTTCAGAAAAAAATTGGCTCTAGGCCTGGTTAGTCAGAGTCAGTTACCACCAACCACCAGTACCCGTCAGCAAAAAGTTGGGGGCACCAGATGACTTTGCAACAAGGCCTCTTTCTGCTCCTCTGTTGGTTCTTTGTGCACATCTCTTGCTTCTTTACTACACCTTTCTTTGTCTTTCTGCACCTGTCCTACCTCTGTAGGCATAGTTAGGAATTAGCATTTAAAAATCCTTTGAAATTCACTGAAGAAAACACAGGTTTCAGGGACGTTATAGTTAGAAATTAGCATTCAAAAAACCTTAGAAATTCACTGAAAAAAATCACAGGTTTCAGGGACGTTATAGTTAGTTGGACATGTCACTCATACAAAACCAGAAAAATTGAGCCATTATAGTTTGTTCAGCTAACTATAACTCGCGCCCCGCAATGCACTGCTGATGACATCACATATTACATCATTCATGACATGGTCAGTGACATCACTGATGACATCTCAAATGACATCACTGATGACATCACTGATTACATCATCCAAGTGATAATCTGATGCACCTACTCACACCGTAATATAATCTTTGATACACCTACTCTAAAATACAGACTACCATTTCCGAAACCATAGACACACCAATACCAGTTACTACAAACCCACTCACTGATTCCTAAGTCTACACACACATCCACGTATTCACCCATACAGTCACTCATACATGCAGTCACTCATTAGTACACCACTATCATATGCACTCATGCACCTATACAGACAATCACACACCGCCACTCATCCATAGCATTACTCACACACCTAGTCAGTCATGCAAAAAATCTATCACACTTCCATTTACTCACCCATACAGTTATACAAACACTACTCACTTATTCATACAGATACTAACACATACTTACTCTCTTATACAATCACTGATACAACCACACACTCATCCATATAGCCACTCTCACAATCAGCCACTCTCACATATAGTTCATGTATATACTCCAAAACTCACATATACCTCCTTTCACATATGTAGTTACTCATGCATGTACCACTATGACATTCATTCACTCACCAACACACCTATACACACACTCACCCACCCATGCGGCCCTTCACAGATGCACTCTTGAACCCATCCACCGAGTGAATCACCCACTCACACATCCATGCGCGGAGTCACACAACCCCCACTCACCCACACAGACACTCAGGCACCCATACAGATACTCAGATAACCAATCAATAAACCATATAGACACTCATTTAGCTACTCACCAACCTATGCAACTGCTTACACACCAACTGACAGACTGATACATACATTTACACAGTTTAGTCACTAACCCTTGCATTCACTAAGACACGTTTAATCACTCACTTATACAGTCACGCACTTACTAAATCATCCATTCAAACACTTATACACCCACTTACTGTTCAATACAACTTGGCATATATATATATAAAACATTCATAAACTTTTCAGAAACATACAGTCACTGGATGATATCATCAGTGAATTCATTTGAGATGTCATCAGTGATGTCACTGACAATGTCATGAATGACGTAATATGTGATGTCATCAGCAGTGCATTGCAGCAGCGCTAGTTATAGTTAGCTGAACTAACTATAACAGGTGAATTCCTCTGGTTTTGTAGGAGTGAAATGTCCAACTAACTATAACAACCCTGAAACCTCTGGTTTTATTTAGTGAATACACACACACACACACACACACATATATATATATTTTGTTTTACATCCTTGCATATACATATTATTTAGAAGGATGGTCGAACTTTTCATTCTGTTTACTGCCTTATATTGCTAATTACTCTCATCTGCTTCTGTCTATTGATCATTGCAGCACATATATTCTATACAAGAATCACAATGGTTCAATAAAAAATGAAAATACCTTTCTTTGTATTCCTTGTATATTTCTGTGAGAGAATGAGAGCACGAGTGACTGAGCAAGAGCGGTCTAGATCTGTTACCATGATTCCTAGGAGGGATCATGGTTGTCATGTTCTGTGGTTGCCAATACCATTTGCTTCCTGTCTAGGTTTAGGGGTGCTTATGATGGCACTGTGACCTAGCTGACCTTTGGGACAGCATATCTCGATGGGATGCTGGGAAACCGCCTAGCAACATCCGAATATTTATGTTGCCCATCAAACGTTCAGTTCCTACCGGAAAGTGGAAACTACACAACATGGCATGGCCAACATTGGTAGAAGTGATTCTTATTTAATGGATCACCTGAGTAGTTCTATCATACATTCTCCGAGGCCCCTACTTACCTTCTAACCAGAGACGCCCTTGGTGATAAGGACTATCCTCCTCAGCTGAGTAGGTGAGCCCTATGTATTGGCTGCAGGTTGTTCAAGTTTGAACTTTCAAAGGATCTATTCCCATTGTGTTACCCTCACTGTAAATTCCTTTAGCATTCACAATAATGTTTGGAGATATATGACAGCATATTCTTGCACTTGCGGGTGGAGATGTCAACTTCGTGGTTGAGGTTCACAAAGCATATAGGACAGAGGTGTTCTGTTCTTGGGCTACATTGCCACTGCAGATAACACCACAAGGGCATTTCACACCTACAAAGAGGGTGAGATACAAGAAAATTATAAACCATACAAAGAAACAGAAATGCCAGTCACATACCAAGAATGTATTTTTTTTGAAGTTTTATATAGCGTGAACATAACCCAAGAGGGTATCAGAGCTCTTTACAAAGAGTCAGGAACCCATGAGAGGGAGAAAAGTGAGGCTAAACAACAAAATCGTCGTGACAGATACAGGCTGTCACCTCCGAGCTATTGGAGGAGGAACAGTAAAAAGTAAAACCAAAAGGTGAATCTACAATGGCATTAGTAACCAGTTGAACATTGTTGTTGAATACAGCAAAATGTTTAGGGACTATACAGGATGTAGCTAAGCCAAACTGAGCAAGGAGCCCCATATAGAGCTGGGCTGAGAAGACAATAGACCATGGCCAATTTCTAGTTCAGGAAGTCTTGATCAGTAAAGCTTTCACTTGTTTTTCAACGGGCACTGTTGAAGGATTCAATCTAGTTTCCGATGCATGGAGTTCCAGATTCTCACAGCAATACCAGAGAAGGCACGATTATACATTTTCTTTCTTTGAATTTATTTTGGTTTCAGCAGCCTGGTGCTAGAGCTCCTAGAGGATCGACAACTGCCAGAAAGTTCCAGTATTTCAAGGAGGTACAGAGGGGTGTTAAAATGAAGGGCTTTATGAGCCATGCAGGCAATTTTTTGTTGTTTCCTGGACTCGTAGGGAGTCAAATTAGTGATTTTAAATCCGGAGAGATCTGTTTGCTTTTTTTTGGATCCTGTGATTAGTCTTGCAGTCGAGTTCCGAGAGGCCCTAACAGTGAGCCAAGTTGTAGCTAGGTAGACCGAAAAGGGTTGCACTGCAATACTCCAACCTTGAGATGATTAAGGCTTAAAAAGCATACTTGAAGTCATTAGGGGGAAGAAGGGTTTTATTTTTGTTAGGATGCTCAGTTGGACTTTTTCTCCTTTGGTAGTTGAGCTGATATATTCCTACATGTTCAAATTTGTATCTAATATTATACCCAGATATCTCGTAGAGTCTATAATGCGAGGTATGCTGTTGTGAGCCGTTAGATGTTTCAAATATTCTTCAATAATGGGAGAGTAGTGGCGTGGGGAGATTAGGAGGAATTCTGTTTTGAGGCAGTTAAGTTTGGGATGGTTGGAGGTTAGCCTCTTTTGGGTTTAGCATAGTATTGTGTTGGGTGACTTGATATCAGGGGAAGAGATTTTCAGGTACAATTGGGTGTCTTTAGCATACATGTGATAGTAGATGCTAGATGTTTTGAGGATTTCAGTTACAGTCTCTATGAACAAGTTGAATAGTGTTGGCGAGAGAGAGGACCTGTGAGGGACCCCTAGTGTAAATGGAGTGGAATTAGAAAGGGATTGATTGAGTTTTACTCTTTGTGTTCTGTTGTGGAGAAACAAGGGAAACCATTTTAACACTGACCCATATAGACCCATCCTGCAATTTAGTAGGCACAGGAGATTGTCATGTATGACAGTATCAAAAGCTGACAAGCCGTCAAGGTAAACTGGCATTCCTATGTTGATAATTTACCAGCTGCACAGGTGCAGACACTATACAAATATTTAGTTACAATATACAGATGTCTTACAAAGCTTGTTATGAGAACATTAACACTTAACCCTGCATGGACTACAGAGGCTGCGCAACTAGAATTGACTACTCCGGGACTCCGCCAACAAATGATGAATGCAGTCATGGGAAAAGTTCCCGTCAGACAGGAGGAGATTTTGTTCTGGATTGCATTAAAAACAAGTAAGCTTTAGGCTTTGTTTCCCCACATAGGCAGCAGGAAAAACACAGAATACTAACAATTTGCTTTCCAATGGGGATGGCTCTCCTATAGAAGACTGCACAAATTGGGGTACAGTCTTCTCTATCGTATATACCCAAAAATATGATACCCCTTCATTGGCTGTTTTGCCTGAAGAGCTAAAACAGAGCCAGAATGAGTACGAGGCAGCACCTGTCCAGGAATTAGGGATAAAACTGAAGGACATTTTTTCGCAGTATCCACCATTATGTTAAGTAACATAAAGGGGGAGCAGCAGTATTGGATATATGCCAGTGCATAGGGGATTTGCTCCTGCACAGCAGGACCACAATTCCCGAATATTATTGAAGTAGCCTATGCTAGGCTGAGTAGAGAAAATTTGGGTGCCAGACCTGGAAAACCACTATTAAAGAGTAATTCTGATAGGATAACTCTAAGCAAGCACCCAACTCTTCTACGAAGATGAAGTGGGAGAATAAAAAAAACACAGACAAAACAAATTCATACGGTGGGTCTAATACATAGGGGACCACTGAAAAGCGCTATAATTTGTGTAACTGTGACAACATTGGACCACCTGACAGGTATCAGGATACTGACAGAGGTTCTACTCATTCCTTTCAGGACTCATCCAATAAACGTTTAAAGAGAGCACAAATCAGAGGAGCATGTGAAACCGAAGCCGAAGAAGGACTCACAACGCTTTCCTGACTACATCATTAAACAGGAAGATAAACCCAACCCTTCCAAGCCTCAATTAAAGAAGAAGAAGGTAGCCAGACTTAAGGTCAGAAATGCTCCGGATACTGAGGACTCTGCTCTGAGCAGGTAATGGAGAGTGACAATGCTGGGCAGCCACAATAATTCACCAGAACCTGATGGATTGCCTGGTTGGAGTAGCTCTGAGTGAGTCTATAACAGTGGAAACACCACATACTAGGGTAAGTGTCCCCCATCGTTTGTACAAATACAACTCCAAGTTGAGGGGGACGTTCCTAGATACATTAATGTTCTTTTTTGGGAGGACCTAACCCAATGTCACAATATTCTTTTGGTTGAAAAAGATTGCCCACCTGATTCCATAATTGAGTGCCCAAATGGGGCATTTTACCTGCTTTCTCCAGCTTCTTTCCAGAATCAGTTAAACACTCCTTCACTAAGGAGTGGGCACTAGCGCTGGCTCCTGCTTTATACTGCATCCATGTGGGGTGGAATGACATTTCACCTTATCATGAAATACCACTGAGGACAACCTCACAAACTCAAAGACAATACCCAATAAAGCATGAAGCTAAAAACTGTTAGGGAAATTCTCCAACAGCTTGAATACCAAGGTGTAATAGAAAATTGCACCTCATCAATGATTAATCCCTTGTTTCCCCCATTGAAACCCGATCATTCATATCATCTAATATTAGACTACAGACACTTAAACACAGCTACTCACACATTCGCAGAACAAAATGCAGATAGTGCAGAAGAAATGCAAAACAACACTTGTCATCTCAAATGGATTTTTCTGTCAGAATATAGCACTTGGAAGCACATATCTCACGGCATTTTCAGTGCTAGGCACTCAGGGGTAATTCTGTTGATTGCCCTAGGGGTATAAAAATAACCACAGGCTGTTTTCAGCCAGAGTATCAGAGCTACTACAAAACTGTGATGACTAGGCATTACACTATCTCGATGAGATATATCTGACAGATGATGACCTCATGGAACACTTACAAAGCTAACTCGATTGAGAAAGCACCTCTGCGCACAACGATGAAGACCCAGTGGTCTAGTTATTTTATAAGCAAAAGTGTAGAGTCATTAATTCCACATAAAGTGATCATCAGCTGTCACATTTTATTCATGTCTTGCAGATGAAAATCAAAAGAGTATATCCAAAACGTAAATTTCAACCCACAGATAAGGCTATTCCAGGCATATAGTCATGGGTCCCAATGCATTTCGGGCCAAGCCCTTCGTCAGGGGAATATTCTAAGAAAACAATCCAAATGGAAGCAGTTCAGTCTGATGTTCAAAATAAAACATGTTCAATCACATAAGTCACAAACAAACATATGAATATCATGCCCAAAACTATAAAAGCATCGACATTGGCGTGCCACTGTAATGAATGATGACGATACCATGCTAGTGGTGTGGTAAACAATCAAAACATTAAGTTGTCAGAGGTATGTAATTTCAAAGTAAAGAAACATAGACATGCGAGTGAACGTTATCAGATAATCCACAGTGAAGGTAGTCAGTCCTAACCAGAGAAACGTGAGCGTTGGGAAAACTCGTATTCACAAGAAAAAACGAAACCAAGTGTCATGCAGATAGAAGCGTCCGTGCATAACTATACCGTGCTAGTGGTGGGGAAACCGTGAAAACGATAATATATCAGAGGTTAATAGTTTCAAAGTGCAGAAAAATAAACCCGGGGTGAATATTCTCAAATGGTCCACAACGGCGGTAGTCTGTTCTAACACAAGAAACGGAATAGACATCGGTAACTTAAACATATAAAAAAGCCTCGTGTTCCCCAGTAAAAAAGAACCCAAGTGACATGCAGATAAATGCGTCCCTGCGTGGGTACTTACATCATGCGGGTGTTAGGTCAGCTCTGTAGAGAGCCGCGAGGTCAGTAAACAGTCGGAGACGCCATGTTAGAAGCATATATTGAATGATGAGTGATCCGGGAACCGAATCATGAAAATGAAAAAGGGACTATCGAAGAGAGTTAAAAGGAAGGTGAAAGGCCAAAATGGGGGCCATCTTAAAGCGGCAAATAGAATGAAAGAAAGTAAAGAAACATGAACAGCAATGTGTACCATAAAGTCTGTGAATGAGAACATAACAATTAAAATAAACCAGTGTACATGATAATCATCACAGGTAGCACAAAAATTCCATCCGGTCATTAAGACCATTCGGTGCCATGGTGGACATGCGGCGGATCCAGAAATTTTCTCTTTACAGCAAAGTGTTTTTATTATTGCAGGTTATCTTGACACTTTGCTGAAAAGAGAAAATTTCTGGATCCGCCGCATGTCCACCATGGCACCGAATGGTCTTAATGACCGGATGGAATTTTTGTGCTACCTGTGATGATTATCATGTACACTGGTTTATTTTAATTGTTATGTTCTCATTCACAGACTTTATGGTACACATTGCTGTTCATGTTGCATGCTTTGGCTTCTTTACTTTCTTTCATTCTATTTGCCGCTTTAAGATGGCCCCCATTTTGGCCTTTCACCTTCCTTTTAACTCTCTTCGATAGTCCCTTTTTCATTTTCATGATTCGGTTCCCGGATCACTCATCATTCAATATATGCTTCTATCATGGCGTCTCCGACTGTTTACTGACCTCGCGGCTCTCTACAGAGCTGGCCTAACACCCGCATGATGTAAGTACCCACGCAGGGACGCATTTATCTGCATGTCACTTGGGTTCTTTTTTACTGGGGAACACGAGGCTTTTTTATATGTTTAAGTTACCGATGTCTATTCCGTTTCTTGTGTTAGAACAGACTACCGCCGTTGTGGACCATTTGAGAATATTCACCCCGGGTTTATTTTTCTGCACTTTGAAACTATTAACCTCTGATATATTATCGGTTTCCCCACCACTAGCACGGTATAGTTATGCACGGACGCTTCTATCTGCATGACACTTGGTTTCGTTTTTTCTTGTGAATACGAGTTTTCCCAACGCTCACGTTTCTCTGGTTAGGACTGACTACCTTCACTGTGGATTATCTGAGAACGTTCACTCGCATGTCTATGTTTCTTTACTTTGAAATTACATACCTCTGACAACTTAATGTTTTGATTGTTTACCACACCACTAGCATGGTATCGTCATCATTCATTACAGTGGCACGCCAATGTCGATGCTTTTATAGTTTTGGGCATGATATTCATATGTTTGTTTGTGACTTATGTGATTGAACATGTTTTATTTTGAACATCAGACTGAACTGCTTCCATTTGGATTGTTTTCTTAGAATATTCCCCTGACGAAGGGCTTGGCCCGAAATGCATTGGGACCCATGACTATATGCCTGGAATAGCCTTATCTGTGGGTTGAAATTTACGTTTTGGATATACTCTTTTGATTTTCATCTGCAAGACATGAATAAAATGTGACAGCTGATGATCACTTTATGTGGAATTAATAACTCTACACTTTTGCTTATAAAATAACTAGACCACTGGGTCTTCATCGTTGTGCGCAGAGGTGCTTTCTCAATCGAGTTAGCTTTGTATGAGTACCCTGGTTTCTACACTGCCAGTGCAGACAGTGTTTCCTCTCGCTGCACACTCAGCACTTACAGGACATCACCTTGATTACTTTTAGCTGTGCGAGTTCCTGTTCGATTTTTGTTTCTCATGGAACACTTGACAAGAGTAGACCTCATATTTCTGGGGTTTGCTCACATGGGCTACAACTTTAATTTAAGAAAATCAAAAATTGCCGATCCCAACATTCATTTTCTGGGATATGAGTTGTCAATCAAAGGCAAAAGCCTTGCAACACACTTCTTAGAGAAGTGTGCGCTACTTCAGACTCCAACTACGTTGAAGAGATTACAATCCATTTTGGGTTTTCAAAATTTTGCCAGAACTTACATTCCAGATTACGCAAAATGGCTAGAACCATTCTACGACTTAATTTGTTCAAACTTTTCCGGTACTCATCGTACTCAGGAGCACACAAATACCTTACACACCTTACATTCCATACAATCTGACATGATAGCTTCAAAACACTTACACACATGTGTAAACACCATGAATCTGGTGATCCGCATCATCGCAGGGTTATCATGGTGACACTGTACCGATTCTATATAAATCAAATTTATAAACTATTCCTGAAATGCATTTTGAATCTGCAGAAAAATACTGACAGCAGTACAGACTAATGTGGTGAGAGAGAGGGCCCTGGCTCAGGAAAAATTGTCGTGACCCCGGTGCTGATTTTAGAGGCTTTCACCTGAGCGAGAGTTCCAAATGCTAAAGCATTACATCCACGTTGGATTTAATGGACTAACTCACTATCCACAATGGATCACAGATTTGACTCTACACTGCAAACACTGGGTTTTCTGCACTATGAACAAGAATATCCTCTGCCTAATAATATACTGCCTCTAGAATGCTATGATTACATCATATACACTTATGATTCAGTCCAGCTAGCTGTAGCGACCAATACTCAACTGTGTGCACAATTGTGAAAGGGTGCATGCATGATGGAGAATTCTATCCTGAGAAAACCTACATGCAGTCACTTTGTGACTGCACAGCAGATCTGCCAGAACTAAAGGCTGTTATTCTGGCACTGGAGAATATGGATCTTAGATTTCCCACACTCATCATGTGTGATTCGTATTACTGTATTCAGTCTTATATAAATATCTACACTATTGGAGCCAGAATGAATTCAGAGACTCAAAGGGCTGTAAAATAAAGCACAAGATGCTTTGCGAACAAGTGGCAAAGCTGAAAGACTGCTGGCCACAGACTCATGTAAAATACACATTGAGTCATCAACGTGCTGGTATTCATGTTTCAGGGTATTCAATGACCAATGAAGCGGCAAAAGCAACAGTTCGCACTGCTGTGGTTGCTGCAATCACTCGTTCAAGTACGCTGATAGACAAGGACATCATGGTGGCCGTAAAGGCTGCTTGCAACGACACCCACCTGCTGAAAGGCTTTCCACTCAATTACTCCGACAAGTTAAATGCACAAAACATGCCATATGCTCACATTCCTGAAGTGGGAGTTAGAGTAATACCGAACACTGATCACAAGATGGGTTAAATACTAGCTGCACACCAGGGTCTGGCACCGCAGACACCTCTACTGATTTCAAACAATCCTCTGGCTTGTGTTTATCTGGACCACTGAGGCCCATGGTCATCAGATGATGTTTACAAGTATATCTTGGTAACAGTGGACTCCTGCTCTCGATTCTTATGGTTATGGCCACAATGGTCAGCTGACACTTAAACTCATAAAAAATATGCAAGTCTTCATCAGGACATATGCAGTAGGCACATAACATTCCAACCAGGGTCTGGTGTTTAGCTCTAGGGCTTACAAGGAGTCCATGGGAAGTTTGGGTGTGAAGAGGAAAAACTGTGACTTAAACAGATTAGTACTAGGCTCATGTCACAGTTTGGTCCATCACTTATATGGGGTCCAGTGGGCACTCAACAACCTGCCTAGAGTATCTCTGGGTAGTCGGACGCCCTATGAAATCATGTTTGGGATAAAAATGTGAGTCCCAGACCTCGACAATCCCAGCACAGTGGCGGTGGAAACACCGTTTGATCTCACTGAACGTTTGGCTGTTTTACAGGAATTGAATGACTTCTGAAACGAACATAGCAATGTCCAAGTAAAAATGCCATCAAGACCTGCCTGGGTCCCGAAGGTTGGGGACCTGGTCAGGGAGAAAAGTGTGGACAAGAAAGAATTTGGGCCAACATACAGAGAGAAAGCCTGTCCTGGCTGTTGAGGGTACCAGAACTATACTTCTCCTACCTCTTGCCAGCCGCAAAGACAAAGATTTGCCTCCTTTGATCTGAATAAACCACACAATGTGGCCGATTCTCAGCAGTAATCCATGTGGGCTCCTGGGTAGCTACGTGCCTCCTCTCGCTACTGTACAGAAAGGTCAGATGGCAACTTTAATAACTAATGAAGCCTTCTCACTCCAATGAGAGACAACAATGAACAACAATGAACTATGCCTTCTACCTGTTACTACAACTACAGCAACTGTACAGTCAATTAGTACAGAAACACAGATTTCAATTCAGAACCTGAAAAGAACACGGTCTACGTCACTATACCACAGATCAAGTCATATCCAAGTTCTACAAAACCTGCAGAGCTGCCAAAAATAGATCTAACTGCCTCTGGCTACTTCATTGTCTTTAATGACTACTCTATTCGTCCGACTCACCGCCACCTCTATCATTCAGTCTGAAAGTGTGCGTCTTCTATCTGTGGCTGAAAAAGTGATATTCTGTTTCTCCATGGATACAACTTTGGATTACAATTTCATTACTTTTTCTGGTCCTTTAGATTGGTTTTGTGACTGACCTTTTCCTAATTCTGAACGGACACTATCTCCCATAACGCTCTGCAGTACAATGGTGAACTTGGTTCTTAAACCACATTCGTCATCACAATGAGAATGAAGAAACCTTTCACTGGTGAACATTTCAGCTGTTCCAGTTCCTGATGGGATTATTTGAAATAGTGTATCGTATGATGTGTATGGCCCACTGTACGTTTACAAATTCCGTACCTCTTTACAATATCATTGAATGATGTCATTACCCCTAGTATTGTTTCTGACAGTTGGGACATAGATAGGGTGTCTGAATTGCTACAAGATCTGGAGCTTTTGTGTTTTCTTCTAATGAATTGTATGAAGGTATGTCTAATTATGATGAAATGTGTTGTTACCAACATTAAATTCATACATTTTTATATAAAGCAAGTATTTCACATGTTTGCCTATTATTCTGGGTATGATACATCTGACCCTGCCTCTTATTACTCTAGGCTTGCACCATTACCTGCAAAGAAAACTATGCTTACAGATACCAAGATGATATACTCTGCTTCTTTTTTTTCCCAGCAAGGTTTTGATTTTTGGAGGGACACTATTGATGTAAACTCAATGAGGGGGACAAAACACTAGTAGATTCAGGGAACTCAGGCTTTGTTTAGAGCATGCCTAATACCACAATAAATAATTTGAAAACACCACGGATTCCCACATTCGCATGTTTTGAAAACTGGCAACACTTTGCAAAATACAGTGAGGATACATTGGGTAATACGCCACAAAATGACACATACAATTCATCAGACCCCAATTGGAAGGGATGGTTCGTTTGGTCACTAGACACAAATGGACATCAGGCACGATTCCTAGATGACAGGGGATATAAGACAAGGAGGCCTGACATGTGGTACGCGCAGTCTTGGGGTGGTGACAACTAAGAGAGCCGGTTCACAGAACTAATCTGATCTTAAACATACTACTTCTGGTATTCACAGAAGGCACTTACGATTTTTGGTATTCACAGAAATCATTTACAACTCCCAACTTTACATCCACAGTTGGGCCAGAATCGCTGTCCCCGGACCGTACTCTACGCCCCGGACCGTACTCTCCGGCAAGGGCTGTACTCTCCGGCTCAAGCTGAAATCTGTGGCTCGGGCCAGAAAAAGTGCAATCAATAGGCTGGAATGCAATTTTTACGAAAAGGAACATTAGGAATGTGTGATAAATGGTAGAGGAAGTCATGAAAAATAATGTGGGCACGGAGCAAACTTTTCTGGGTTATGATGTAGTGTCTGGCCATACCCTTTCCTCTGCTCGGACTATATTTCATTGCCTCCTCTACCATCTTTTTTAATATCTATTCTTATCCCATTAACAGGCTCCATAAGTCAAGCACTTTTTATTAGGTCCGCGAAAACCACATCAAAAACGCTTCTTGTATGCCATATACATCAAAATAGGAAACGCTTTCCGGAGTATTCGCCCATGGAGGGCAGGCTCCTGCTGGACCCCATCTTAGAGAAGCCCACAGCAACCATCTACTGTAAATTGATTAATAACTTGCCTGACCCACTGTTGTCTCTGCGGGCGAAATGGGAGAGTGACATAGGCAGCCTGGAAGACGATGATTGGCAGGACGCCCTGCAGAGCCCACGGGAGATTGCGGTGTGGGTTTGATTCCGACTGGTTCAATTTAAAATCTTGCACCGGGTGTACTACCCGCGCACACACCTGTTCTCATGGGGCAGGACCCTTTCCCCTCTGTGTGCGAGGGGCTGCCAGGAGGAGGGAACGTTCTTTATACTCTTTGGGACTGTCCTATTGTGGTTCCGTTCTGGACTAGGGTGGCTCGCACTATGGAGCTAGTTGTGGGTTTGCCGGTCCCGGTGGAGCCACAATGGTTTTTATTAATGATCAAAGGCCCGACGGACTGATCAAGATACAACAAAATTTGGCGGGCCTCGGCAGCCGGGGTGGCAAAAAGAAACGTAGCCAGGAATTGGGGGGGCGCCGCAATGGGTCCAGTGCGGTACAAAAGGGGGTGGTGATGGTCCATCACCACCCCCTTTTGTACCGCAATGGGTCCAGTGGCGTAGAGATTTGGATTGGTGTCAGAGGGCGGAGGAGACAGTTTACAAGGCCAGGGGGTGCGTGAAGAAATGGAGGAAGATCTGGGGCCCATGGCGGATGTACAGAGGAGCAGAGGGGGAGGCTGGGGAGGAGTGATATGGGTGATAATGCTCCGTTGATGTTTGATCTGACCTTGATTGTGCAATGTATTCCTAAAGTTTTTTTTCAGATGTCTGAACACTGCGATGTATGTTGCGAATCTGTGATCATTGTTAATAAAAAAGAGTTATAAAAAAAAAATAGGAAAGGCTGCTGAAAGATTGCGCAAATCGACTGGGCCAATTTAGAAAAAGCTCTAGCAGTGGTTGACAACGGCATGACCACCTTATCCTCTAGAATACACTTTTTGGGAAATTCAGTAGTATCTTCAGCAATAGACATTGTTCAACAAGACATGTCCGCATTACAACATGTACAGTCACAGCTTAGGTCTATTATGCTATTCAGCTGGTCACTTCAAACACTGCATTCTGGCCATGTGCCTTGGTGACATGTTAAGGCCACAAACCTGTTTTCTCCTTACCACCTTAAGAAACAGCAAATACTTATGTCATGAAAACATGCAAGGTTCACTATGTTACACATAGAAAAACTAGACAAGTTACTTTTCGCTGTTGTTGAAATTCCATCCGCGGATTGGATAATCTATGAGTACATCACCCTTGCTGATTTCGACATTTCATTTTCAGTACTGTCTGCAACACCATCAAGTGGCAGATACAAAGTGTTCGGGGAAGGGTTCATGCATGGGTATTGGGAACTAACTTTCAAATTTCGATGTTGAAATAGGGAAACTGAAGTTTTTCTCAGCTGTTCAGACTGTGAGAATACTTTAAGTGGATCAGTAAAGTGCAAGGAGGTTTAGCTTCACGGAGACTGTTATGCTTCCGTGGCAAACTTATCTTGCTTTTTGAAAGGTTCCCCAGCAGCCATGGGAGTTACCTGATTTCTGTGGAATGAACCCAGGGGTTGCCTATCTGGTGATGGTTTCTTCAACGGTCACTTGTTGTACACCAGTACTGTTCCCACCTGACCGTACAGTTCGGGAGGTACAGATAAAATAGTCCAAACGGAGGGTAAGTATGCCCCGTGAACAGCCCCCTCCCCCCCGGGCTAGTTTTGTTTAATGCAGGGGGCCACATGCGCCCCGCATCCCCAGGGACTGGCTCCTCCCCTGCGCTATATTTACAATTAGGAGTTCGGGGCTCCAGCCCCTACCCCCCAAGCAGCCCCAGGGACCACCACCTACCAGGGCTATTTCAAGGATGCTGCGCTGCCCCCCTCCTGGACCCATAAATGGGCCTGGGAACTGCCACCCCCGAGGACCGGCTCCAGCAATGGCCAGGAGTGCCCACACCCGGGACATTGTAGTTTGCTATGGGATGGCGGGAGCAGTGCTCCCACCATCCCATAGCAAACAAGCATGCTCACTTTGACCAAGCAAGAGTATTTTGCTCTCACTTGGTCAAAGCGAGCATACTTTGCTTTTTACCCCGACGGAGCTGCATCTTAGCAGTGAATGCTTCGCATTTACAGCTTTATGGCACATCCCTGTGCTTTCCTCTGCGCTGGTGAAAAATTGGCTGCCTAGCGCCAACCCTTGCAAACACTTGGAGTAGCACTCCACCCCATCGTCTATTGCTCATCATGCCACCTCAGTTTGGACCCAGTCATATGCAAATCACTTTGGATCCAGTCATGCAAATCAGTCTTGACCGTGCTGGGAATAGTCCAGCCCAAGCTGCCAGGTTATATCATCCCTGAACCAGAACACACGCAACCTAAGACAGGTTTTGCCCTAGATATGTGCTCATCAGCAAGGTGCAGTTTGGATTCACTGACACAATAAGCATGGACCCACCTCTGGTCATACCCATGCCACTTAAGGCAGTACATGAAACAAATGAAGGATGATGAGAGGATGCTCGCAATAAGTCTACCCTCAGGCAATCGCACTGGGTAGCATCCCAACCCAGCATTCTTTTGCCCAGGATGCCACCTTAGTTTGGACCTAGCCATATGCAAATCTGATTGTTTGATACTTTCCTGACTCTCTCCTCCTGTTTTAATAGTGTTTGACCATATGTAAAAGATTGTTTTGGTAATCTCTATGTCTGCCAAACCTGCCAACAGAGGGCCTGATTCACAAAGGTAAAGTTAGACTTTTGGTCGAATTTTAGACCAAAAGTCGAACTTTACTACTTTTCAGTATTCACAAAATTAAGTTACGAGTAGTATTTTTATGTCCACACTCGGGGCAAAAGATTCTGCCTGAGCGCGTAAACTCCACCCCAAGTGCAGAACTAAAGATACTACTCGTAACTTACCTTTCTGAATAGCGAAAGTTGTAAACTTAGACTTTTGGTCTCAGTTCAACTTTGTGAATCTGACCCAGATAATTTATAACACCCTGAACATGGATGAAGCTGAAACCAACCCAAAGAACATCTTTTTAAACATAAAAGGTCCAAACAGCATCACAAAAGCACAGTGTTCCATTGAGTTATCTTATAATTACACCACCTGATGATAATATGCAATAGTAAAATCCATGGTGATGAAAAACCTCGCACCAGCCAATGATGAAGTCAGTACCATATTTTTAGGAAGGGAATTCCTATCAACAATCAGACATTGCTTGAAACCCATGGCCAATGCAAAGTTAGATCACACCTAGGGGGCATATGCATCAAGCAATTTTGTAATTGCAAACAGTGTGCTTTGTAAAAATTGTCCGTTTGTGATTGCAAAATAGCCTTTTGCTATGCATGAAGGTTTTTGGATTCGCAATTTAGGTAATCGCAATATCTTGCGATTCCCTAAATTGCGACTGCAAATAGGGGATCGCAATTTGCGATTCTCTGATGCACATGCAAGAAGCCTTTCCTAAATGCGAACTGTGCATTTTGAAACACCAATTAACATCAATATGAAGTTGGTTTTAGCCATGTGCATACTTTAAAAAATGCACAAAACTGCATTTTCCAAAGTGCCATGTGGCGCACACATGCCCCTAGGGCATTTGTGTGCCTTACATGTGCACATTGTTTTGTTAGGGGCGCCTCAGGGGGACCTTAGACCCCGGGAACCCTTCCCTCTGTGTTACCTAATTTGCGATGACTAATTAGGTAATGGTAATTTAGGTAATGCAAGACCATTCTCACCTATGGGCTTTGAGGCCCATAGTAAAGAATGGAGTTGCAAATGCAAATAGCGATTCTCTAATTACGTTTGCGATTCTTAAGGAATCCCAATTTGGGAATCGTTATTTGCTCACTGTTTTCTTTTCATTTTGCAATTACCCAATAGTGATTTCTTAAAAATTGCTAGTTGCTAATCGCAAATTGAAACTTTGATGCATGTGCCCCCTAATGCTTTATGAGCTACTACCATGGGAGCCAACCACTCTGATCATTCCAAAGACTCCATCACAATGTCTCAAACCCACATGCTACAGCCTCTCTGAATGAAAAATACATACCTCTCACTTTATTTACTACAGTTACTGAACCTAGTTTCAACTCAATCTTGTGCACATATCCTTTATGCTCCTTATGCTCTTGCTAAACAATTCAGGATATTCTTTGTCAACAATTCACAATTCTGACTGAAGTGCTTTACCCAACAATCCCTGATGTTTCTGACCCCTATCTTCTATGCTTAGGACATAGACTTTTCCTTTTCCACATCTCTCACTGAATTCTACATAGACATAGACATGGAAGAAACTCTCAAACTATGTGCGTTTTCCTCAATACCCACTTGGAAGAACATCAGGTTTAAGAAATGTCGTTAAACTTTTTTGTATTCATCACATCCTTGATTTCATTAACATGTCCACATATTGGGATGAAATGTAATTTTGTTTGGCTGAATTTTTAATATCACATTTTTAGATCCCAAGTTTGACTTACTTTTTTGCCTTTTATTTCTGACATACAAGACAATACTTTCCAAAATGGCCCATTTGTTATACAGTTTAAATGTTGATTTCAAAAAGGGACAATCATTTGAATTAGTTTAGTGTCACAGCAAACCACACCTAAACCTAGACCAAGTACCATTTCCTTTCCAGATTTCTTTAGCTTTAGTAGTTTCTTTCTTCCTTAGCGCCAGTTTGTTGAACTTTCAGCTTGGTTACATAATCCCTTTTTAACTCTTCTCATTCTACTGAATGTCCAACATGTTTAGCAGTGTTAGTGACTTTCACTAATGAAATATCATCCTTTTGAATGACCTCTTCATTCACTTCATCAGAATGACAAACCAGAATTAATTTAAACCTAATATATTTATTTATGTCCCAAAATTGCAAGAAAATGCCCACTTCCTTAAAACCACGCTGTACTATTCCACAACATCTCTATCTAGCTTAATCCTGATTCGGAAATGTTAATACTTCAATGCAGTGATGATGTTGCGGAGAAAATACACATCTAGATTTTTAGTGCATGTTTCATATTCATTTTGGTCTGCAGTATCATCATCTTCTAACTAATGTAGATTGTTTAAGATTTCTAGCCCCTCTGCACTTGAACAGTGTATTAACAAAGGGATTTTCGGCTATGCTGTTACGTTAAAGCCATAAACTCGAGAATAATGCCTGAATATCTTTTTTCATTTAGATCCAGATAGATAGTGGTTTATATGGGTAGGGTCAACAAAAGGATGGTGCAGTGATATTCTGTATACTGAGAGGTGAACAATAAAGAAAGTCATATGAACTTTAGGTTAGTAAGGGCAATAATGGCAGACCAAACAAATCAAAGAGAACAGAAGAGTACATTTTTATCCGCTGCAATGTCACAGTACATATCTTACCCAGTAACAAATTCTCACCCAACCGCTAAGAAAAATCAATCACAGTGATATGCAACATCTTCAAGCTAAACAAGTAATGAATGCACACAACACAATAGAAGGGACACAGCCATTGGGGTTCATTGTACGTTTGGCCAATTATACAAACACATTGGTGTGTGAAAAACCGTAACTATTCAACCCCTTGTACAGGTAAGCAATGCAGCTCATCTACTTGAATTCCTGTGTGTGTATGTGCGAGTGTGTGGGGGTATAACTGACAAACAGAGCACATCAACATAAGTGTTTAAGTACTTAGCAAGGTGAGCAACACTTTGTGGGGATGGGTGGCAGGATGCCAACATCAAAGTATATGACTGTGTTTCAATATGTGAAAAGACATTGAGTCCAGTACACCAAGATGGTGGGACACTGACATCAAAGAAAGGCATTGCAATTTGATGCATAAATAGGAGCATTCCGCCCAATTGCAACTTCAAAATATGACAGCTGACGGGTTACATGTTTACTTAATTGATTGCCTTCAAAGACTAGCATACAACGCTCACCATTGATCTCAGCTGCAGGACATCTGTGTGTTGTGAACGATCTTGTGGAGAGAATTTTTCTGATGATTGCGGGTAAGATGGAAAGAAGAAGGGCAATCCATTCAGTGTACATGTGTTGAGGTGTTTCTTCCAGACCACCACCCATGTGATATTTGATGCTCAAAATAATGACTTAAAGAGAAAGCGTAGATTGGAAGTCGATTCAATAAAGCAGTCCAACCATGGATTAAAGGGCAACTCCCCCAATAGAGAACACTCACTTGAGCACACGTAAATTACTAGACTGGTGTGTGCAACACAGAATTCCCAGTCCAGGGCATGAACTTTCCAAAGCCCTCAAAGCAGGCTGCCAAAGCATGCTTTAACATTTACCAAGGTATAAGGTTAACAGGAACTTATAACGTTCATAGCTTTTCTGTAGGTAGAACATCTTGGTAACACATTTATTCATCTCTATTGTGGCTGTGTTGTGTGTGTGCATTTCGCGCCACACAATCTCAACAAGTTCTTTCCAATTCAAGATGGCTCCGTTGGAGCATGCACTAGCATATAAGAGTTGCCGACCAACCATCAATTATGATGATGTGATTGAAGCACAGATATACATAATATAGATGATTCATCTGTGTTGCGTCTGTGTGTGTGTGTGAGTGTGTGTGAGTGTGAATTTTACACCACACAATCTCAACAAGTTCTTTCTAATTGAAGATGGTTCACTTGGAGCATGCACTAGTATACAAGAGTTGCCGGCCAACCATCAATTGTGATGATATAATTGAAGCACAGATAGCTCTGCTTTATTTGACGGCTGTTGTTTTCATTTGTTAGCTTAATAAACATTTGAAGGGAATGTTAGTATGTCATCAGCAGAATGTTCTCAACAGAATGTTTTCTTTGCTATAATTGGAATGTGGTTAGAAGGCTTGGTTGGCAGTTGGAAAGTGGCTGAAGAGAGCTGTAAGAGGCTCCCCTGGTGTGGCAGCAGCGCTGGAATAAACATACCTAGTTAATACTTCAAATGCTATATTTCGTGGTTATCTTATCATATTGTGGATTTGGAAAAAACACATCTTACCTTGCAACGAAACAAGGAAGAGCTGCCACACAACCCATGCATACATAGGCGATCGGCTTCGACCGTAAAACCCCAAGTTGAATATTTTATATGGTGAAGGATCCTGTCTGAGGTGATGCAAACAGTTATTGAAGATTTCTCAAGAGTTTCTCCTCTCTTCAGTGGGGCACATATTTTTGTGTTGATCGCATTGTAGCATTGCTCGATGTGCACGTGCTGTAGGATTAGCCTGCACTTTGGGAGACACGTGATTGGGGCACAGAGCACAAGAGCGACTACGTCAGGCACATCCCGGCTGCTATTTTGAACTGGGGCTGTGCCACAGTATCAGAGTGGGTACGTGGGAAGTCCCAGTTGTCATTTTGATTTGGGGCAGTGTCAGAGCATTGGAGAGGCTACGTCAGACGACCTGCTTGACATTTAGGATTGGACAGTATTAGACTTTGCCCTTTTTGCAGGGTAATCCCAGAACATTTTGCCATCCTCCTGGTACTTTTTCTGACCTGGTGTTGGTGGTTTTAGGACTCTGGACACGTTATCACTGCTGTTCAGTGTTAAAGTGCATGTTCTCTCTATGGTAAACTTGGTAGGATTGGTCTACACCTGTTTGCCATATTTAATTTACCTATCAGTCCATTGTAAAGCGGTATCTCATATACCCGGGGACTGTAAGTTAAATACTACTGGTGGGCTTGCAGTGCTGCGTGCGCCACCCACCAAAGTAGCCTTTCAGACCTTTCTCAGGCCTCTGCCATTGCAGGGCCTGAGCGTGCAGTTTACTGCCGCTGTGACGTGGCACATAAAGTGGTTGCCACGTCTGTGACTCCCCTTTTACTACATATCACTCACCCCTATGGAAGGCCCTAGCTAGCCCGATGGGCAGGGTGCAATGTAGGTAAAAGGTTGGTCATGTACCTTAACTGTGTGGCATTTCCTGGTAGTGACAACCAGCCTATTTGGTTTCTCACTACTGTGAGGCTGCCCTCTCATAGGAATGCATTGGGGATTCCCTGATATGTGTTTCAGTGGTAATTCCTGGTAGGAGAGGGGTGGCGTGATCAAGTTTGGTATGTTTGGAATAGTGGCAATAAAAGCTGCATAATGGTGTTCACAGATTTATTATCACTATTTTAGAAATGCAAATTTTAGAAGTGAAATAGGGTGAGCAACCCAATATACCCTTGCGGGCTTGGGCAAAGGATAAGTTCAAAAATAATAGGCCAGCAAGGGATTTCGTTTGTATTTTGAATAGCAGCTAAAGGGGGCATGAACTTATTTAAACACCCTCACTAGTCTAAATTTAGTGGCTGAGATTAATGATGAAGAACCAGTGAATGGTGTTACCACACTAACAAAGTACAGCAATAAGTACAAAGTACAAAGACCAGGTTTTTTTCAAAAGATTGTTATTTTCTTAAGAACAGAGATGTTACTGATGTATCAGGGTACAGAATAAAAAATGGGGGTACAGAACAAAATGCATTTCAGATGTACAAGGGAGTTGATAATATATTCCTATAATACATCCAGAAAATAAGTCTAAACTGCTACAAAAAATATATATAACAATGACTTCAAATCAAAAGTAAATGAAAGTCAATTGTAGTTGGTCAGTAATGTGCAGAATTAGACACAACAGTCGACGTTTCGGTCTTGGCGAAATTATTTCAAAAGACCATCATCAGGACATTGGTTTTGTGCATCTATGTGATGACCCTTAGAAGATATCAACCGTCCAATTCCTATTCACATCAAATGTTTGTGTTGGAAGGGACACTCTTGCTAATATTTTGACAGGAACTTCTGGATAGGAAATCCTTTGAATTATATATCAGGAAGTAGGCAGATGAATGTCACTCTCTTGACATTTCTTACTTCCTTTCATCAATATTTGATGCTTCAGTCGCAGTTGGACAAAACGTCACAATTTGTCGAAGTTGAATGTGTGGCTACAGCGTAATAAGCGTCAGCAGCAAAACAGCCTCCAGTGTAGAAGTAGTTGGAAACATCGACTGTTGTGTCTAATTCTGCACATTACTGACCAACTACAATTGACTTTCATTTACTTTTGATTTGAAGTCATTGTTATATATATTTTTTGTAGCAGTTTAGACTTATTTTCTGGATGTATTATAGGAATATATTATCAACTCCCTTGTACATCTGAAATGCATTTTGTTCTGTACCCCCATTTTTTATTCTGTACCCTGATACATCAGTAACATCTCTGTTCTTAAGAAAATAAAAAAAATTTGAAAAAAACCTGGTCTTTGTACTTTGTACTTATTGCTGTACTTTGTTAGTGTGGTAACACCATTCACTGGTTCTTCATCATTAATCTCAGCCACTAAATTTAGACCAGTGAGGGTGTTTAAATAAGTTCATTCCCCCTTTAGCTGCTATTCAAAGTACAAACGAAATCCCTTGCTGGCCTATTATTTTTGAACTTTTGAATTTTAGAAGTGGGCATTCTTTGTGCTATGTGTCTTTGTGCCTGCCTGTTGTGTATTGCATGTCTGTCTCTGGGTGAAAGGGGCTGGGGAGGTGCAGTGGCTCCAGAGGGGCTGGGCGAGTCAGCGCTAGGCTGAATAGCCTGATTTGCATTTGGAGTATTGGGAGGAGAAGCACCTGACCCTGAACAGGACTATGTCTGCCTTACACAATGCTGGTTCTGCCCCCCTGTGGTGTGTCTGAGGCCAGAGCCTACACTAACAATGAGGGTTGTGGTGCACCTGAAAAGAGATGTGTAAGAACCCCCCAGAACTGGTTTAGACCGGGCACAGAACCCTGTGCAAAGGGGGGAGAACAAAGACATGCTGCACTATAAATATTGGGGCTGTGATCCCATGGTGCGGTGGTTAATGAACTGGTGGAGAAGCCCCTGGGGGAACTGCTGCCCCAGAGGATTGCTGTGCCAGGGAACCGCCATCTAGTCTGTACTTATGTGCTGGCCTTAGCCTGCCTCCTGCTCGGGCCCCCAGGGAACTCCCAAGGTATTCATGGCTTGCCTCCCTGACACTATAAGCAACATTAAGTGAGCGCTGTCCCTATCTGACACCAGCATGTGTGAAGGGCCTAATTTTTTGACTGAGCCTGAGACAGGGGCTCACTCTCCAGAAGAGCGGCCGGTATGGAGGAATGCAATAGCACCCCGGAGGAGTCCTGGGCAGGGTTTCAGCCCATGCCGCTGGAGGCAGAGAAACTGCAGGGAAGTGAGCGCTTTTTGAGCGCTGCATGCTTCTGTCCCCTGAGGCCGTGGTGGGGGCTCTCTGCACCAAGAAAAAGAAAGAAGGAGCACAGGCTGCTTGTGGCCGAGCAGCAGAACAGCCCTTTCCTGGGCCTGGCTGAGAGAGGGAGCCACGACGTACACTGCTACGAAGAAAGGCCACCGTAAGTCTGGCAAAATCTAGGTCTGGTTGTGGGCAGGGCCCACAGTCGTAAGAGGAGTCCGGCCGAGGGAGACTCGCTTTTTGGAGACAGGCCCATTCCGTTTCCCCAGCCAGGGAGATTTGGCCGCAAAGGGGGAGCTGCCAGAGGTGTTGGCTGAGCCAAGAGCCTCACGGGCCCCGCACAGACATCCCCAAGGAGGCTAGAGAGGCCTGAGAAGATTCGAGAGGCCCCGTGAGTAGGGCCTGCAAGGAACACTGTTTCCTGAGGAAGAGGGACTACAGCAGCTGCATGGCATGGTCAGCTGCTTTAGGGCCATTAGACGAGTGGGATACCTCTTTATGATAGAGTGCATGTCACTCGTGTGGACTTGCGTTGGCGACACACTGTGAGAGTCTGGCCATAAGCGGTGGGCCCAGCTTGGTCGCCCCGCCGGATTTGTGTGTGTCACCCCCCCTCTACGTGTGGCATACCTTTGTGTGCATTTTGAACTTCGGCTCTCTGGATGGGAAAGAAACATCGACTGAGGCCCTTTCCTGCATCAGGTACAGCATTATGTGTAACAGGCACACATGTGCCTCTGAGCCCTGTGATGGAGGCAACATTCCCATATAACCTGTAAAAAGAGTGCAGGAGCGCTGACATATGGCTCTACTGTAGTTCCTGCCCTGATATGATGGTACATGTGGCTTATGCCTTGTTATGATAGGGTAATGAGTCCTTTTACAGGACCTGACAGATGTATACAGTGATGGTATAAAATTATGTTATGCCTAATGCCTGATGCATTTATAAGGTGTGCCGGTTATTAGCATTTACTCTATTTCACTACTGCTGATGATGTTCTGCATATGCTAAGTGTACCCTTGACAGTAGTTACTGGTTGTTTTTGATAACTGCAAATTGTGATGGGTAAGACAGTGGCCTGATTTGCCCTGTAATGTATATAATTCCTGTAAAGTAATACCAACTGCCAGGTGGCACAGTGTATATATGTGATTACGTTATATTGTGTTTTATGAGTAATACAAAGGCTATTTTTTATATAACCTTGTGTGGAGTTTATTTTGTGCTGTGCCTAGTGTGTCACGGCTGTGGGAGTGTGTTGTGCAAAAGCTTTACACATTGCCTCTGGGATAAGCTGGATTGCTCTGCCAAGCTACCAAGGTGGTGAGCAGGGGTTATCTTCAGTGTGTAACTCCCTGGCCCTGACTAGAGCGGTGGCTTAGGCGCATGCCCTAGCCAACCAGAAATCCCATTTCTAACAGACAGCATGTAAAAGTAAATCAATATTGGTCTAAAGCACGGCCCAGTCGCCATTTCAAATTTTGTAACATCTATTGCAGGCCCAGCCATACTCTATTACAGGATGCAGGGCTGTGTTGGTTTCCTACAGTGTTCCATCCACATTTTTTAGATGTCAAACTATTATTGACTGGCATTCTTTGTAGTGATATGTACACTAAAGATTTCAGTGACGCACATTTGAAAGTTCTAAGGGTTATTGTATCTAAATCCAATATTCCCCCTCTGTGATATGCACACTTTTGTCTTCAGGGCACCTTTCATCTGGAGTTGGATTGCAACCAGGCGTGTCTCAAACTGCAGGCTCTTTGGTAATACAATAAAGTTTCTACATGATGCAGTCAGTAAATTCACCACCTCCATTTTTAGATTTCCCCAGTGAACCACCTGTTGGGTGAAGGAACTGGTTTGACACTTTCTAAACTTACCTGGGAGCAATTGGTGCATCCAGATTTCACACTGGATGTAAAAAATATTTATTGTAACACTCCTTGGATTTTGAGGGTCATGTGATTTTTAAGCACTTAGGTCAGGTGGCTGGTGTAGAGGTCGAAGCAATTGATGATTACTCTGAAACCGGTAAAAAAAACTAGAGTTACGTTTTGATGTCCATCCCAGTCTGGTAGTGTAACATCACAAATTCCTCATAGGAAGGCAACTTAGTGGTGAGAATGTAGACACATACGTGTCGTGCTCAGAAGACTGGTGGTTGATTGTCATTTTGAAAATTTCACAGATAAGCTGGTTTGTGGTCAATTGTTTGTCATTTTACAAGCAAAATTATTCCACAGTAACTACGTTGCACATAGCTAAAACCAAAGAAACTTCACAAATTTCAGTGAAGGACCTAAAAGCAAAAAAACAGACCTTAGTGTGATACGTCAAAATGGGAAAAATGGTGGTAAAGAATTGAGTTATGGTAAAGAATTGAGTTATGATAAAGATGTTACAAGGTCAAAATAATGTATTAAACAAACCAATATGTTTCTTATCTGGAAATTTAGCTCATTCCAGGAGTGGCAAACAACGTAGACTAAGAATGTTATTTGCAGAATTTGAACCTAAGTACACTGGGCAAGGGTGGTTAGATGAAACAAACAGAAAGGGAAAACAATGCTGTTGCTAATTTGGTAGATCCAGAGACAGAAAATTAGTAAGACAAACTCCAGGAGGATCTTCAAGACATGGTCTGGTGTTTAGTTAGGAATATGTGGCTACAATGGATCTGGCTGAATGTGTGGACCCTTATGTTAATGTGTTGTTGGGTGACAGATCAGTGTAGCTTTTGGTGGATTTAGGGGCCAGGATAACCATGGTAACTAAGGAGTTGTTCAATGAAAAATGGGTGGCCACTGTTCTGGTACCCCTTGATCATGCCCCAGTATCCTATGAAGGGAGACACATTGAAATGTCAGGGTTTTTTGAAGATGTGATAATATTCAAGGACAGAAAAGGTTTTGGTCCTCTGCTGTCCACTTTGCTCTGTTTCCTGAAACGAGTGTGTTCTACTTTGCGAAAGGAACAAATATAATTCAACGTCACTACTCATCTGCATCGACATGATGGCACTGGTTGCCTCACTGACAGACATGGTCCTGGGCTAAGGTTTGCGGTGGTGCTGTTGTTTCAAGAATGCTTTCTTAGCTTTCTTTCCAGAGTCCGGTGTGGCATGCAGAGGTGTGCCATAAAAGGTTCTGGTTGCCACGCCAGTGGTGGAATTCTGCCTCTTCTCCTACCCACTGGCCTCTTTCTTGGCAGCACCTTTCTTTGGGGCAATCTTGAAGATGTCAGTTGGCAGTGGCACTTAGCTTCACAAGCTGAAGAGATGCCTGTGTTGCATAGCCAGTCACACGTCACGTCCTGCACAGGCCTTCTGTTATTTTAAATAATTAGCAAAACAGTCTAACTATCAATTCATAAAACCACACCAACAGAAACTTTCATTTTATTGTGTAGTACACTCAGGACGGATCAGAAAGAGCAGCAACAGCATATAGATGTAGCTGTTTGCTTTATATGCATCTCGTTGAGATATGGCACTCAGGGAGGTGCCGGTGGCAATGGAATAATCCTTAGACAATGAATGCTGTTGTGCAGTGCACCTAAAGCAAACATGGGGTTGATGCCAGATGTTAGGAAAATGAGGGGAACATTTAAACTAAAAAAAAAAAAATGTAAATAAAATATTTCTTTAAAAAGCAAAAAATAAAAAATACAAGGCAATTCATATTAAAATAAAACAAATGTAAATAAAAAAGCAAAAATTAAAATTCAAAAACCTCAAATTCAAAAAATCGAAATAAAAGTTTATAAATAAGGGAAAATATCTTTATGCATATTAATTTATTAAACTTCTATCATTCTCAACCATACATGCAAGCCTATGGCAATGGGCCACACTGGCTGGATGCACAAAATGGCTGCCAGCCAGTGACACATGGTCTTCAACAAAAGCAACACTGAGCAAGGAGGCACGGCCACAACAAAGAAGACATGCAGGCCTTTTGAAAACGCCCACTAGCTGCCTATGCAAAATGGCCACATGGTCACAACAAGCATGAGGCCTGGAAAACAAAGAACACATGTAGGCCTACGGCAAGTGCACACTGGCTGCCAACACAAAATGGCCACCGACCACATGGACAAACAGCAAGCAAGGAGACATGGCCAAAACAAAGAACACATGCAGGCCTATGGCAAAAGCATGCTGGCTGCCTGCACAAAATGGCTGCCAGCCACATGGTCACCACAACCAGCAGGAAGGCATGGCCACAACAAAAAGAAGACATGCAGGCCTATGGCATAGGTACACTGGCTGGCTACACAAAATGGCTGCCAGCCACATTGTCACAACAACAAGCGGGAGGCCTGGAAAACAAAGAACACATGCAGGCCAATGGCAGAAGCACACTGGCTGCCTACACAAAATGGCCAACAGCCACATGATCACAAGAACAACAACCAGCAAGAAGGCATGGCCACAACAAAGAGAAGACATGCAAGCCTATGACAAAAGTACACTGGCTGGCTACACAAAATGGCTGCTAGCCACATGGTCACAACAACAAGCAGGAGACATGGAAAACAAAGAACACAAGCAGGCATATGGACACTGACTATAAAAAATGACCCCTGGCTGAATGGCCTGGGGAACAGAGGCAAATGGTGGCACTCACACACAGGCCAGACAAAGGAGCCATGGTAACACTGAGAACACAGCATTAATTCAGCAATGCCAAAAATGAAACTAAAACAGGGCTAAAATCAATCAATCAATCAATCAACCAATCAATCAATCAATCAATCAAGGCATTTATAGAGCGCACTACTCACCCAGAGGGTCTCAAGGCGCTTGGGGGGGTTGGGGGGCCGCTACTGCTCGAACAGCCAGGTCTTGAGCTTCTTCCTGAAGGAGATGTGATCTTGGGTCAGGCGGAGGTCGGTAGGGAGGGTGTTCCAGGTCTTGGCGGCCAGGTAGGAGAAGGACCTTCCTCCTGTTGTCGCTCTTTCGGATGCGGGGGACGGCGGCGAGGGTGTGGTTGGTCGATCGGAGGTGGCGTTTGGGAGCGTAGAAGTTGAGGCGGTTGTTGAGGTAGCTCGGGCCTTGGTCGTGTAGGGCTTTGTGTGCGTGGGTGAGGAGACGGAAGGTGATTCTCTTGTTGACGGGAAGCCAGTGCAGGTCTCTCAGGTGTCCGGAGATGTGGCTGCGTCGGGGGATGTCGAGGATGAGTCTGGCTGAGGCGTTCTGGATCCGCTGGAGTCTCTTCTGGAGCTTGGCGGTGGTTCCGGCGTAGAGGGCGTTGCCGTAGTCCAGTCGGCTGGTGACGAGGGCCTGGGTGACCGTCTTCCTGGTCTCGGTGGGGATCCACCGGAAAATCTTTCGTAGCATGCGCAGGATGTTGAAACAGGACGCGTTGACGGCGTTGACTTGTCTGGTCATGGAGAGGGAGGAGTCCAGGATGAAGCCCAGGTTGCGTGCGTGGTCTGTCGGTTTGGGTGGGGTGCCCAGGGCGGGGGGCCACCAGGAGTCGTCCCAGGCGGAGGGCGAGGAGCCCAGGATGAGGACTTCCGTCTTGTCTGAGCTCAGTTTCAGGCGGCTGGTCGTCATCCACTCGGCTACGTCTTTCATCCCTTCGTGGAGGTTGGTTCTGGCGGCGGCGGGGTCGTTGGTCAGGGAGAGGATCAGCTGGGTGTCGTCGGCGTAGGAGATGATGTTGAGGTTGTGCTGGCGTGCGATGGCCGCCAGAGGGCTCATGTAGATGTTGAAGAGGGTGGGGCTGAGCGAGGAGCCCTGAGGAACGCCGCAGATGACTTCCGTGGCTGCCGATCTGAACGGTGGTAGGCGGACTCTCTGTGTCCTTCCAGCGAGGAAGGAGATGATCCACTCCAGTGCCTTCTCCTGGATTCCGATGTTGCTGAGGCGCTGCACTAGGGTGCGGTGGCAAACAGTGTCGAACGCCGCGGAGAGGTCTAGGAGGATGAGGGCCGCAGTTTCACCGTTGTCCAGCAGGGCTCGGATGTCATCGGTGGCAGCGATGAGGGCGGTCTCGGTGCTGTGGTTGGCTCGGAAGCCAGACTGTGAGGGGTCGAGGGATCCATTAGTCTCGAGGAAGGCGGCCAGCTGCTTGTTGACGGTCTTCTCGATGACTTTGGCTGGGAACGGGAGGAGCGAGATGGGGCGGTAATTCTTGAGTTCGGTGGGGTCCGCTGTTGGTTTCTTTAGTAGAGCGCTGAGTTCGGCGTGCTTCCAGCTCTCAGGGAAGGTGGCTGTGTCGAAGGAGGTGTTGATGATGTCCCGCAGGTGGGGTGCGATGATGGCGTCGGCCTTGTTGAAGACGTGGTGGGGGCAGGGGTCGGTCGGAGATCCGGAGTGGATAGAGTTCATCGTGCAGATGGTGTCTTCTGTGTTGATCTGGGTCCAGGCGCTGATGGTGGTGGTGGGGGGCGTTGGTGCGGTCGTGGGGAGCGTTGTTCGTGGGCTGAAGCTGTTGTGTATGTCAGCGATCTTGTTGTGGAAGTAGGAGGCGAGGGAGTTGCAGAGGTCTTGCGAAGGGGTGATGTCGTTGTTTCCGGCGTTGGGGTTGGAGAGCTCTTTCACGATGTTGAAGAGTTCCTTGCAGTTGTGTGCGTTGTTGTCCAATCGGTCCTTGAATGCTGTTTTCTTGGTGGCGTGGATCAGTTGATGGTGCTTCCGGGTGGCGAGCTTGAGGGTGGCCATGTTGTCCGGTGTTGGCTCCCTTCTCCAGGCTTTCTCGAGGGCTCGGCAGTTCTTTTTGGAGCTCTTGAGTTCGTCGGTGAACCATGGGGCCTTCTTGCTGCCGGGTCTGCTAGGCGGGGTCCTCAGTGGGGCGAGGTCGTCTGCGCAGTTGCTGATCCACTTCGTGAGGTTATCGGCGGCCTGGCTGGGGTTCGCTGAGCTGGCGGGAGGGTGCTGGCTCAGGGAAGCGGCGAGCTGGTCTGCCGTGATCTTGTTCCAGTTTCTTCGAGCAACCTGTTGCTGGTGGTGGTGGATCGTGGTCCTTCTGAAGCTGAAGTGGACGCAGCTGTGGTCCGTCCAGTGGAGTCCGGTGGCGTGGCTGAAGATGATGTCCTTGCTGAATGAAAAGACGGCGTCGAGTGTGTGTCCGGCGAAGTGGGTGGGGGTGGTCACCAGCTGCTTGAGTCCGAGGTTGGCGAGGTTGTCAAGCAGGGTGGTGGTGTTGCGGTCGTTGTTGTTCTCCAGGTGGAAGTTGATGTCCCCCAGGAGTATGTAGTCAGCGGAGGGGAGGGCGTGTGGGCTGATGAAGTCGGCGATGTCTTCGCTGAATTGTGTGCGTGGTCCCGGGGGTCGGTAGATGAGGGTGCCTCTGAGGGTGGTTTTTGGGTCCGTGTGGATCTGGAAGTGCAGGTGTTCGGCGGTTTTCAGGGTGTCGTCGGTGTTGGTCGTGATGCGGATGGTGTCCCTGTAGATGATGGCGATGCCGCCTCCAGTCTGGTTGCCGCGGTCTCTTCGGGTGATCTTGTAGCCCTCTGGGATGGCGATGGCGATGTCGGGCGCTGAGGAGTCGTTCATCCAGGTTTCCGTGAGGAAGGCGACGTCAGGATCCGTGGTGTCGAGGAGGTTCCATAGTTCGATGGTGTGTCTGTGGATGGAGCGGGTGTTGAGCAGGATGCACTTGAGGTGGTTGCTGCTGGTGTTCGGCTTGGCGGGTGCTGGAGCGGGGCAGGTCCGGTTGCAGGAGAACTTGCAGGCGTGACAGCTGAAGGGTCCGTGGGTTCGCCTCGGGGTGGCTCGGTAGCATCCCGGGATTCGGTCGGTGTTGAGTGCGTTGAGGGTGGCGGCGTCGTACGTCCGGCGGGTGGGCTGGGGTCTGCGGGAGCCAGGGCGCAGACGGGCTAACCTTTGGCGCACAATCGGCGCGCCCGCTGCGCGTGCGCACGGTCGCCATATATGGCGAAGTGCGAGGGAGGGCGGAGCAGCTGGGAGGCGGGAGCGGGGAGGGCACAGAAAGAAAAAGGGGCGTGGTTATCGGCGGAGGCGGGAAGCGGGTAGCGAGGAGACCGGGGGGAGCGTCAACAGGGGGACAGGCGAGGAATCAACAATAATACAATACAATCCAAATACAAAAAACAATTTCAAACTGGAAAAAGGGGCACACAGCAAGGAAAACGGGGAGCCTGCAGTAGCAGAAGCAGCGAGCACAGCGCTAGACCGCCGGAGACCACGCCACTCGGTGGCAGGGGGCGTGGTCACACGGCGGCGGCAAGGTCAGCGAGGCAGGCGGGTGGCGGGAGGCACACGCAGCAGCTGGTGGCCGTGCGGCGCGGGGGGTGTCCTAAGTTAGGTCACACTCACCTGCGTCGCACGGTCGCCATATATGGCCAAGTGCGAGGGAGGGCGGAGCAGCTGGGAGGCGGGAGCGGGGAGGGCACAGAAAGAAAAAGGGGCGTGGTTATCGGCGGAGGCGGGGAGCGAGGAGACCGGGGAGACCGGGGGCAGCGTCAACAGGGGGACAGGCGAGGAATCAACAATAATACAATACAATCCAAATACAAAAAACAATTTCAAACAGGAAAAAGGGGCACTCAGCAAGGAAAACGGGGAGCCTACAGTAGCAGAAGCAGCGAGCACAGCGCTAGACCGCCGGAGACCACGCCGCTCGGTGGCAGGGGGCGTGGTCACACGGCGGCGGCAAGGTCAGCGAGGCAGGCGGGTGGCGGGAGGCACACGCAGCAGCTGGTGGCCGTGCGGCGCGGGGGGTGTCCTAAGCTAAAAATGTTTTACAACAACACACATCCTCCAAAGGCATAACCCCACCTACACACTGTTTGCAGGAGAAAAAAAAGGGAAATACCACAATACAACACCTTTTGTATTTTAATCCAAAGCTAAGGCTATATTACAGAAGACGGCCATATTTCTTTGTTACACACCACTCTCACTGGAGCATGCAACTTCCTCCAACTGCAAACTTTGCAAATTCCAATATACCCCAATTCTCCCACAGACGGCCTCTTGCAGCGGGAAGAATACTACTTTTATTCACAATTCAGCAGGCACTCCCTGTTCGTACCCTGGTGAAAAACTGCAAATAGACAAATGTAACTCCAATCCTACAATTAAAGGCTGATATTGCAATGTACGCTCTCTCCCTAAACATGCTATTGAAATATGGGACTTCATTACACCCCATCAAATGGACATGTGCTTGTTTTACTTTTTCACTGAAACTTGGCTTCATTCATCAGCTCTACTCTGTATCCCTATGACCCTTCCTGCAAACTACAACCTGATAAAACTAGACAGAGAGACACTTTGTTCAGATTTGGTTCTTTTTTTACAAAAGGACAAGGATGGTCAAATGTAGTGACTGTACACAGTCCATTATAACCTATTGTATTATGTTTTATTACTGTTATGTATATATTTTATTTATACCGTGAGACTCCCACCTCGACGGCAGGGATAATTCAAGCATGTGAATCTATGAAAGATACCAATACTGGATAACTGAAGTTACAGGTAAGTAACTTGTTTTTTTAGATTCACATGCTTAAATCAGAATAGCTAGAAGTAAAAGCCCTTTGTTTTTTATCGGATGGTGAGTATCATGCGAATCACGTTTTCATACCTCGTAAAAGATATACATCAATATATCCACAACATATGCAACACAATATGAGAGAAGCATTATGCATAAAGACGAAAAAGACAGTATTAACATGCAACAGAAATAGCTTTAATTAGTTTGGAATAAAATACTCATCTCTCAACAGAGGCTTACCTTATTGGAAAAGGTTGCGTAACACTGCTTGACCAACAACTGATTCAGCTTCTGTAGCCAGATCCAAACAGTAATGCTGTGTAAATGTGTGCATATTTTTACAAGTTGCAGCACAGCAAATTGTATCCAACGGCACTCCAGTAAAAAGTGACGCCGATGATGACACTGCTCTTGCGGAAAGAGCTTTAGGTTTGACAGACAGAGGATTTTCTGCTTTAGAGTGACAACATTGAATCGCTGATCCAATCCACCTTGCTATGGTAGGTTTAATCACTGCTGTACCCGGTTGCTGTCCACGGTATGACACAAATACCTGATCCAACTTTCAGATAGATTTAGTATGTGATAAATAGAATTTCAGGCACCTCTTATATCCGAAGTCTGAAGAACCTTCTCAGCAGGGGTAGAAGGACTGGGAAAGAAAGTCTGTAAGATAATAGGCTCATTAAGATTGAAAGAATAGGGAATCTTTGGAATCAAGGTAGGCTTTGTTCTGAGGAGAACGTAGCTGACTCTCCTAGTGGAAGTAAAAGCCAACAAAAGAGAGATTTTCCAGGAGAGATACTTAAGTGCAGCTCTGTGGATAGGCTCGAAGGGATGCTTCATGAGCTACGCTAGAACCAGGTTAAGTCTCCATTCAGGAGGACAAGCCCTAATGGGAAGAAAAATGCTGGAGACCTTTCATAAATTGCTTGACCAGATGGTTAGAGCAAAGAGATATGCCACTCGCAGAGAGCCTCTAAGTAGAGATGGTGGCCAGATGTAACTCAACCGATCTGAACATGAGACCAGAATTGGCTAGTGAAAGAAGGTAAGGAAGAAACTTGTCTGGAGAACACATCCAGGGGATGTACATCATTATCAGGGCACCATGAACAGAAGGGTTTCCTTTTCAGAGAATAAGTCTTAAGCGTAGATGGAGCTCTCGCCTTAGTAAGTTTGTCTCTACAGTCCTGAGGTAAATCTAACTCTTTGAATTAAGAGAACTCAGAAGCCAGGTATGTAGCTGCAGCGGGGCTGGGTGCGGGTGGAGAATCTGGCCCTTGATAAATGTCAATAGCGTTGGAGACACTGGGAGGCGATATGGTCTGCATTCTGAGTGCAGGAGAAGCTCTGTGAACCAGTGCTGACGCGGCCACCGTGGGGCAATGAGAATCATCTGGTGAAAGAGAGGGTTGTCCATGAATGGGACCCGCTGCAGATGGAAAACGAGTATGGTAGCCCTGCAGCATAGGTGTCAAGTCCTGCACTAATGCCACAGGCATTTGAACCATAGGCTAATGACGAGGTAACAGCAGTTGAGGCTGTTGCATAGCTTGATAATGTTCATAATATTCCTCCTCCTCATCATCTTCCTCCTGGTGTTTCAATTGAAGTTGAGAGGGGCTGCATGCTGGACTGAACAGCCCATCATCTTCTGGTTCTTCCAGAAAATGGCTAGGAGCTAAGGGAGATATGTAGGAAGGATCCTTGTAAAAGCTTCTCATCGACGGGAACATGGACGATAGCCTGGAAGATTATATAGGTGTTACTTGCAAGGAAGTAGGTCTTCTCTGTGACATCGAAATAGCTGACGCTGACATAACCGTTGCCAACGCTCACATTGTCGTCGTCGATGTCGTCAACAGAAGAACCATCGTCGGCGATTATGTCGTCATCGAAGCAGTGGTCTTCGACGAGGGATGGGCCATCGTCACCGATGGTGTCGTTGATGGGAGAGCTGTCAATTGGGAAGAAACTCATGGTCGGCGGCGGCGAGGTGATTTTCGACGACGAAGGTACAATTTTCACCAACAGTTCCATCGACGGGGATAGCGTTGATGTCTGAGGTGGTTTAGTCATCGATGATGTCTTTTTCAATGACGAGGATGATCTGACAAACTCAGACTGAGTCTTAGGCTGTTTAAAGGCAGTTTTACGTGGCATTTTTACCAGAACTTTTCTCAGAAGAGAATGTCACCTTCCCTTTTTTTAAGGAAGAGAGCATAGTTTCATGATCTGACTTTTTAGATGTCTTACCAAGTCTTTCAGGTGATTCTCCAGATCTCTCCCTCTTTTTAGTCAGTTGAGCTGACACTTGAGAACTGCCACTGCCTTCATCTTCAGATACCACATTGGATCTTGATTTTAATTTCTCCAATCGAATCAGTAATCTGCCTTTTCTGTCCTTTAAAGTTTTTGACGAGAAGGATCTGCAGATTCTACAGTCCTTGACCTTATGAGCAGGATCCAGGCAGTACATACACTCCTTGTGGGGATCTTTAAAATGCAGCCTCCTTTTCCCACAGGAGCCACAAGGCAAAAATAACCCTTTCTTAGAAGTATCAGACATTCTGTACTCACTAAATCCAGTAAATGTTGAAAAAACTGAGCTGAGCTCAGGGAGACTCCCTGTCACACGACGTGCGGTAGAAAATCTGAGGAACTTGCAACTCTGTGGAGTGTTCTAGAGGGTGCTAGAGCCTGATTGGCTGTGTTTTAGATTTGGTTCTATTTTGCAAAAGGACAAGGATGGGCTAATGTAGTGACTGTACAGTCCGTTATAGCCTATTGTATTATTTTTTATCACTGTTATGTATATATTTTATTTATACTGTGAGACTCCCATCTCGACGGCGGGGATGATTCAAGCGTGTGAATCTATGAAAGATACCCCAATACTGGATAACTACTATTCTCCAATTTGGAGATGCTAGTACTAATTCAGAAAATCACTCACCCCACAGATATTGTGGGGCATACTTTAAATCTTATTTTCATGAATGCCTTGACTCTAAAGTCATACCCCCTCCCCATATCTGGTCAGACCATTCTATTATAAGCTTTTGGACCCCTATCAAAGGAGAACAGCCCAGAGGAAGATTGAATCCCTAAACCTGACTGGTCCTTGGAATAAAATCTCCAATTCTTCATTCTCTTCCATCTTTCCATCCCAAAATGTCACTAATTCTTCTGATATAAATACTGCTCTTACAAACTTCCAAGAGTCAGTTCCCAGACCTTGGATATTGTTGCTCCTCTCAAGCTTAACCACTCCTACTCCACTAACCCTCATTCTCCCTGGTTGTCAGGAGAACTAAAACAGGAGTAAACAGCCTGTAGGAAATTGGAGAGAAGATGGCACACCTCCAAATCCTTCTCAGACAAAATCACTTACAAATAAGCCTTAAACAGCTATCATAAAAACCTCAAAGCACTCGGAAGTCCCACATTATTAATAGAATTGACAGTGTAGACAACCCAGCCAAAGAACTATTTAAAGTCCTAAATGAGTTCATGAGACTTCTGCCTGCACACCATCCATTACGGCCTCCCAGGAATTGTGTAAAGTTTTGCAGCCCATTTTGAAGAGAAACTCTCAACAATCTGTGAGAATCTTTCCTACCAACCCTCATCAACTAATCCTTTTTCTGCCACTCTGCCAATCATCAACCTCTCCATTGCCCTGGAGCACTTCAAACCCATTACTTCAGAACATGCCCTGGAAATGACGAACAAAATCAAATGTGGTTCCCCCTCCAACCTTTCTCCTCTCCACTTTATGGTGACACTTGTCGCCGCTCAGCCTTCTGACATCACAGCACTGTTTAACCTTTCTCTAAATACTGCAACCATAGTTATGCCTAGTCTGAAAAAAAACAACCCAGACCTGCTGAAGCCCGTGAATCATAGACCTATTTCACTTCTTCCCAACCTAAGCAAAAACTTAGAAAGTTTAGTAAATCAACAACTGTCCTATTATTTGGAAACAAATGCCATCTTAGACCCCTCTCAATCAGGCTTCAGAGCATCACATATCCCAGAAACATCATTGATGGTGGGACCGGGCAACATCAGTCTCCCTTGATGATCGTTTACCAGCCATTCTGGTGTTACTTTACGTATCTGCAGCCTTCAACAGCATCTCACATTACATTACGGTCCAGGGACTTTCAGAGAGTGGTATCAGTGGAAAAGCTCTAGGGTGGTGTGTGAACTTCCTTAGCAATCGTACCCAGACAATAAAGTTTGGATCATTTAAATCTTGTGTCTCGCCACTAGACAAAGGGGTACCACAGGGTTTTTCATTGAGCCCCACGCATTCTATGGCATACATTGCCCTATTTGATCAAATTGTAGGATTTTGTGGTCTTTATGTCATCGCATTGGGAGATGACATGCAATTGATCATCTCCATGGGTCCAAACTCTCGATCCACATAACCTAAATTCAGAGAATGCATTAGGAAAATCTCATCCTGGATGTCCCAGAACTGCTTGCAGCTTAACAGCAACAAAACATAGGTACTGCTGTTCTGCAAAGCCCACATGTACTGGTCTGCTGACTGGTGGCCGTCTGAACTAGGTACCACCCCTTAACCTGAAAAGGTGGTAAAGAATCTAAGAATCTTAATTGATGATAACCTTAGAATGAAAGAGCGGGTAGGCTCCATGTGTGACACCTGCAATAATGTCCATGCTTAGGAAAGTGTTTCAGTGGTTACCTCTTCACAAAAGAAGAACTTTTATGCAGGCTCTTGTTGTTAGTACTCAAGAAATCAAAAGGGAGGAGTGAAGAGGAAACAGGTAGATTAGTCCTCCTCTCAATACTATGTTACAACACAAAGATTCTACCGTTCTTTTACTAGATACATTAGTTACTAACTGTTCTAAACAAAAAGGATGTGTTCTAAACAAAAAGGATGGTCTGGAAAATCAAGCACCTTCTCTTTTATGTTGGAAGGGGAATCCTTTTGAAATTGTAAAATACCCCTCACACACTGAAACCTAATACAGTGTCATGCTTCATCATTGGGGTCTTCCCGTCCCTCTACGGGAAGGGGCGTGCTACAACCTACGTAGACGTGGGAGCACTTTTATTCGTGATAGTGAAAATGTGAAACGGTTTAAAAATGTCCTGGCTAGTGGAAAAAATAACTTTATTGCCTTCCCTAGCTGGAAATAGTAAAAATGGGGAGGTGTAGATGGTGTACTATAATGAGTCACTTTCTACTGGGTCGACATGTTTCAGAAGCCATCCCCCTGACTTGCTTCCTCAGTACCAAAAAACGTCCCTACATCACCTCAATCGGTGGAAATTCGTTTTTTTAGTACATATGCCTGCTGGTCAAAAGTACTGTTTTCAAAATGCCTTACTCAGACAGTCAAATTAATACCAATGGTATATATTCCAATTCTATCCGTTTATTAACATTGTTGCCCCATGAGCTGGCATGAGAGTTGAGAGGCGCCGGTGTTCAGAAAATGCTGGCGGTAGCGCATTCACCCAGGGATTACCTTCTCATGGCTCATCGGAACATACCATCTTGTTGTCAGTAGCATGTACTATGGAAACAACCTATTAGTCGCAGCTAATGAATCACTGCTATCAAAACTCCAAGTAGTTCAAAGCACTAATGCACGCCTAGTCAGAAAACTCCCATCTGATTTACCTCAAAGCCTACTTCAGGATCTCTTCATTGGCTTCCAATGAGGAAACGTGCCATATTCAAGTTCTTATGCTTGGTGCACTAATCCCTATCACGTATAGGCCCTGTTTATCTCCAAAACAAACTTCACCAGTATCTCCCAACCAGAAACCTGAGATCAAAAGACCTGCTTTTGCTCTGTTCATGCCGTATTCGCATAGCTAAGTATGGCTGTCAATATTACATATCCATGCCTGTCTTGACTATTCCCATTTCAAAGAGCTTCCCAAAACCTGGCTTTTCTAAATTCTATTATCCTCCATTCCCTCTCTCCACTTGGTTCGCGCTACAACGCCAAGATACCCCTTCGGGGGTGATTTACTGTGCTTTATTAAGTGTATATAAAATAACATAACAGGGGTGAAATGGTTCTCCAAGCTAGATTTAGCCTCAGCTTACCATCAAGTTGTATTGGAACCACAGCCTAGACATTATACTGCTTTTGTTTCCCCTATAGACACTTTTCAGTACTGGAGGATGCCATTTGGGTTAGCCTCAGCTGTATCTGTTTTTCAGAGAATTATGTATCACTTGTTCAAGGGGGTGAAAGGAGACATCGTGCTAATTTTTGTGGCGACTAAGGAGGAGCATGAAGTAATTCTCAACCAGGTATTAACCATTTTACAGGAGAAGGGGTGGTTTAAAAAATAGAGAAATGTGAACTGTGTAAAAACAAGATGGAGTATCTGGGCCATATTGCCTCCGCTGATGGAATTAAACTGAGACCAGGTTTAGTAAATGTTAAAATTGATGCCTTACTATCCACTTTTAAAACTGGGCTCAAGTCCTTTATGGGATTGTGTGAGTTTTACGCCTATTTCATTCCAGATTAAGCTTCAAACATCAAGCCTATAGCCATGCTTTAAAGTGTGATTTAATTTGCCAAGAGTCTTTTGATTGGATAAGTAAGTAGTTGGCAAGTATTCTCTAACCTTTTAATATAATGTAGCTCTGCTGTATCACTGTAGATGCACTGTAGATGCAAGCAATCATGGTTTGTGGGCTGTTCTTACCCAAGGTTATAGTAATGTTGAAAATAATATTGGATATGCTTCTAGAGTTTTGAGAGAGACGAAGACACATTTTTCCACTGGTAAAAAGGAATTGTTGGCCTTTTGGTGGGCCATACTGAAGTTCAAACCATATATTTAGGGCTTTAGGTTTACTGTAAAAACAGACCATAAACCACTGGTGGCTATCCTGAGTGGTTACAAATTTCAGTAGCAGATGCATAGAATTTCAAGGCTGTCCACTAAACTACTGCATTTCATTTTGACACAGTGCACAACCAAGGTGCAAAAAATGTAAGAGCAGACATTCTGTCTAGGTTTCCTCCCGAAACAGTTTGGTGGATGATGCAGAAGATTAGTTGGAGGAGGATTGTGTAATTACCATTTTTAAGCTTGAAGATATGTGTGCTATTTCAGAGTGTGAGTGGAATGCTGAAATGGTGATGGATGAGAGTCAGAAGTTAGTCACTAATGGGTGCCCACCGAAAAATTGATTGAGAGTTCTTGCCAACCTTTTTGGGAAGTGCGTGATGAATGATCAGTCAAATATGTGCTTTTAATCAGAGCAGAGTGCACTATTATTGCCAATTTGAAAACGAGTTTGGCAGTAAAAAGATCCATTACAACCTATTGAATGATCTATCTAAAGCCTAGGAGAAGGTTGGTATTGATATGGTTGGTCCCTTCAATAGGTTGCCTTGTCAGAGTGGTGGTTGATCTGTATTTCGAATCGCAAGAGGAAAAGTTTGTTACCAAATGTCAAGTCTGTCTTTGTACTTTTAAAATATATTTTCTTCAGAGAAACTTTTCCTCAATTTTTAGTTTGCAATAATGGTGTACAATGTGTGAATGAGGAAGTAGACAGGTTTTTAAAATCAGGGATGTTAAACATTTGAAAACATTGCTGTGTCATACTCAAACCAATGGTCAGGTTGAGCGCATGAACCGGGTGTTCGTTCAGTGAATTCAGTGGGCTATTGGCAATCAGTGCATAGTGCTCAATGCAGTGCATTAGATGTTATGATTTTTTCTTGCACTTGTCCGCATTCTTCTACTTAGGTGTCCCTATTTGAGTTGCTAAGGGTAGGAAACCTGCTACCAGGGTTTGCCAGAGTTGGATGAGTAAGTGGGTGAAATTTGGAGTAGAACTGCATGATCTTGATTCAAAATTAAAGAGAAATGTTGAGTAAGCTAAATCCAAGTAGAAGGAGGGTTTAGACAGTCGCAACTGTGTAAAAGATGTCAATTTCATGTGGATCAAGAAGGGTGGTAAAGTGAAGAAGGGTGGTCAAACATTCACCACTCTTATGATTGTGGACAAGGTGTGTAGTAATGTGATCAGATTTGAAGGTTGTTGATGGAAACAGTGCCAGTAGAGTTGGGCTTGAAGATGTCTCTGAAGAGTGTGTGTCTAGTGGACAGCAAAGTCCCAGAGTTGAAGTTCGTAGGAGCAATAGAGTCAGACAAATGTCACTCCGTTTAAGGTAGCAGGCCATGGTTTATGATTTGTTCTATTTTTGATTCTGTAAATATTTACTTGTATTTTTAACTGTATTTAAGTCTATGGGGTTGTTGTTTTATTCCCTTGCTGTTTAAAGATCTTTATGACTATTTTTATCCTGTAATAGATCTTTGTCTAATAAATCCCTTCGCTTTGTGTCTCTATTTTGGGGCCGATTCCGATTCGGGAAAAACCACTCCGAATAGCCGTACGGAGCGTTTTTCCCATACGAATCGTACCCTGCAGCCTCCCCCGTACGTACGATGAAGTACGATTCGTACCAGGAGCAGGACTCGGTACGAATCATACAAAGACGGTACAACTCTAATCTCCGAACAATTTTCCCTCGGAACCCGCTGTACGCGACATCCGTAGAGTTTGAAGCAGGTTTTCCCGACCCAGCAAGTACGATTCCTGTCGGGTACGCACCGTACAGTGCTTTTTTTACGGGAGCCCAAAACATCAGGAGAAGCAGAGTACGCCTCGAAACAGATACGGAACGCCCCACCCCCGGGTACGGTGCGTACACCCCATGTCTGCAGGGGTACGGTTCGTACCCTTGCGATCATGGGGTGTACACACTGTACCCAACGATCATGGTTTGTACGCACTTTACCCCATGATCGCAGGGTGTACGGTGCGTACACCCTGCGATCATGGGGAACAGTGCGTACACCCCATGATCATAGGGGTACGTGCCACTGCGATCATGGGGTGTACGCACCGTACGGTGTGTATGTGATTGTGTGGTCCGCCGTACGAATCGCCCTTACCTGACGTGGACCATACGAATCGCGTCCTCATACCCCGGTCCGGATCGTACTCGTCGGGTCGTACGGCACGTTTACGAATCATACTGTTCACTGTGATGGTCCGTGTCGTACGGTTTCAGCCTTGCAATTCGTACAGTTCGCAACGATTCGGACGGATTGACGAGATACGGATCGTACTAGGCGATTCGGACGGACGTGTACGATTCGTACGGAGAGGGCTTCCGATACGATTCGGAGAGACGTTTTTTTTCACGAATCGGAAGCGGCCCCTTTGTGTTTATTTTTGGTTTGTTTTAGTTTGATAGTTGATTAAGTTTTGTGTATTGTGGCCCTGTAAGGTTTCATTGTTAAATTTGGACACTTCCTGACCCTCCTGGCAGGCCCGTATTGCACAACTTGGCAACCTTGAACTTTGCTGGCAATATCACTATTTTGCACCAGAACTTCTCCTCCCAGCAGGCTCCACCACTGAGCGGAGAGCCCAGACCAAATCTTCTCAGTTTATGGTTCCCGCCCCTCCAAATATAGGTCCCCCCTTCCCGTACCTACCAATGTCAGCCCAACAGTGTCAAAGCTAACATGGCAGATATGGGGGAAAAGGGGGAACAAAACAAGGAAAGGGAGAAGGGAGAGAAAACAGGGCATCAGCACGCATCAGGCATGGATATTCTTGTTGGACGGTCCTTATGTGTGTCCCTTAGTAGAGATAATGTTATATGGATCACAAAAGGCATGTAGAATAGAAATAATACAGAGGTTCACTTATATAATAAGGATAGGATAGGGTATACTAATATTTAACAACAGGGTCAGTGGTATATATAACTATGGAAGAGATATGATATTATGAGCAAATACTTAGAACAACATGACACAGTAATCAAAAGAGATATACATATGACCAACCATAAAGAGGTTCAGCGTAGAATCCAAATGAACCCTCACTTATTTATATCCATCATAGCCAAGAGAAAATAAAAAAAAATATTCTCCAAGAAAGAATAGTAAATAATACAAACATATACACAAAAACAATGTGTAGAACTAGTTGCTCAGAATATACTACAGCCCCCTTAGAACTCACAAGACTAATATAATCTATCCTTCTTATTTATAGCCATCAAGTAATGCCAGCAACAAAACAGAATCTCCATGAACCAAAGAGACTATCTCAGATAAGTATATAAATGAAATATGAAAAAGTAAAATAAAATGTAACCACATGAATGAACGTGGATTCTTTGTGAGCAATATATTTATATTTTATCTTTATAGGAAAGAAATAAATGACCCCGCAATGTGAAGCAAACCGCTGTACTTGGGGAAACTCAGGAGGCCCGCCGCCTCGGAAATATCCGTGAAGCAGTAAATGTAAATGAAAACCCCCACGGAGTCAGGAAACATCAGAGAAACAGAACTCAGACTGAAGGCTCAGCGAATGTCTGACAAAATATCGATTACAAAAATATCTACCTACAAAAATATCACAACAAAAATGTTGATTACAAAAATATCGACATGCTATCTCTAACAAGGTAAGTACAAAAATATCGAAAAAAATATATAGATGTAAAAAATATCGTTATTAAAATATATTGTTTTTTTAATTAAAAAATATGTAATATAAATAAAATGGTACTTCTAAATGTAATAAATATAGTTAAAAATATGTTATAATATTTCAAATTGATAATTAATACATAATTTAATTAAATAAATAATTAATAATATGCATATAATATATAATATATACGTCCTTAATAATAACTTTAAAAAATAATTTGAATAACTTATAAATGAATAAAAATATTATAAATTACAAATACATTTATACACATAAAATATAAATTTAAATAAAAATTAATAAAAATGTAAAAACAAATTAAAAAAAGTAAGTAAATGTTGGATAGCGTAGGGGTAAAAATTACTATTCCCACTCCAGAGAGTGCAACAGTAGGGGAAGTGTTGGATAGCGTAGGGGTAAAAATTACTATTTCAGCTCCTGAGGGGTCGATTCCGATTCGGGAAAAACTACTCCGAATAGCCGTACCGAGCGTTTTTCCCTAGGAATCGTACCCTGTAGCCTCCCCCGTACGTACGATGAAGTACGATTCGTACCAGGAGCCGGACTCCGTACAAATCGTACAAAGACCGTACGACTCCAATCTCCGTACGATTCTCCCTCGGAACCCGCTGCACGCGACATCCGTATGGTGCGAAGCAGGTTTTCATGACCCAGCAAGTACGATTCGTGTCGGGTACGCACCGTACGGCGCTTTATTTACGGGAGCCCAAAATATCCAGAGAAGCAGAGTACGCCTCGAAACAGGTACGGAACGCCCCCCCCCGGGTACGGTACGTACTCCCCATGTTCGCAGGGGTACAGTGCGTACCCCTGCGATCATGGGGTGTACGCACCGTACCCCACGATCATGGGGTGTATGCACCGTACCCCATGATCGCAGGGTGTACGGTGCGTACACCCTGCGATCATAGGGTACAGTGCGTACACCCCATGATCGCAGGGGTACGCACCGTACCCCTGCGATCATGGGGTGTACGCACCGTACGGTGTGTATGTGATTGTGTGTTTGTCCGTACGAAGCGCCCTTACCTGACGTGGACCGTTCGAATCGCGTCCTCATAACACGGTCCGGATCATACTCGTCGGGTCGTACAGAGTGTTTACAAATCGTACGGTTCACTGTGAGGGTCCAGGTCGTACGGTTTCAGCCTTGCAATTCGTACAGTTTGCGACGATTTGGATGGATTGACGGGATACGGATCGAACCATGGGATTCAGACGGATGTGTACGATTCGTACCGAGAGGGCTCCGGATACGATTCGGACGGACGCTTTTTTTCCCGAATCTGAATCGACCCCAGAGAGTGCAACAGTAGGGAAAGTGTTGGATACCGTAGGGGTAAAAATTACTATTCCCATGCCAAAGAGTGCAACCGCAGGGAAAGTGTTGGATAGCGTAGGGGTAAAAATTACTATTCCCACTCCAGAGAGTGCAACAGTAGGGAAGTGTTGGATAGCGTAGGAGTAAAAATTACTATTCACACTCCAGAGAGTGCAACAGTAGGGAAAGTGTTGGATGGCGTAGGGGTAAAAATTACTATTCCCACTCCAGAGAGTGCAACAGTAGGGAAAGTATTGGATAGCATAGGGGTAAAAATTACTATTCCAACTCCAGAGAGTGCAACAGTAGGAAAAGTATTGGATAGCGTAGAAGTTAAAAATAACATACTTTAAATAAATTATTTTAAAATAATAAAAAGATTAATTATTAAATAAATATAAACTATTTACAAATACCAATACATAATTATTAAAAACATGATTAGCAATGAATAATTAAGTAAAAAAAATACCAATTAATAATTAATTAACAATAATATAATTAACAAAACAATTAATTACAATACAGTATTACTTAATTACATTTAAATTACTTCCCACCCTATTCCCCTATAAACCCATAACCCGCTAAAGAACATAATTATCAATTAATCAATTAAAATTAATTACCAATCAATAAAAACTAAAAACCACTTAATTAAAATTAATTTATATTTCCTAAACCTTAATAATTAGTTTAGTATAATTAAATTACTTCCCACCCTATTCCCCTATAAACCCATAACCCACTACAGAACATAATTATCAATTAATCAATTAAAATGAATTACCAATTAATAAAAAATGAATTACCAATTATTAAAATTAATTTATAATTCCTAAAAATGTATAATTAATTTAGTATAATTAAATTACTTCCCACCCAATTCCCCTATAAACCCATAACCCACTACAGAACATAATTATCAATTAATCAATTACAATTAATTACCAATTAATAATTAATCACCAATTATTTAAAATTAATTTATAATTCCTAATAATTAATAATTAATTTAGTATAATTAAATTACTTCCCACCCTATTCCCCTATAAAACCACAACCAGCTACGGTATTAAAATACAAAATTTACTTAAATTACATAAATACAAATTAAACACATAATAAATACATAATAATATACATAAAAATCATATAAAAATCGATATTAGTAACATCGAAATTACTAACATCGATATTACTAACATTGATATTAGTAACATCGATATTACTAACATCGATATTAAAAATATCGATATAACTTACCTTCTATATTATGTCCCTTTGATATTTAAACTTCGACATTATTGTATGTCGATATTTAAAAATACATATTTTGTCTGCCTACCGGCTCAGCAGCGTCAGGCCCGTCAGCAAAGCAGAACTGATAATGAAGGCCCCCGTGGCTTAGCAGAACCAAGGATTCCGGTGAAAAGACTCCCACAGCCGTAGAAGAACCTGGAAGTAATCAGGTACGTGATCAAAGGTAGGATGGGAGACATGCACACTTCTCAAGAATGCAAAACGCTCTTCTGTCCTGCTCAGCCCTTTTTGTTTCCGTCTTGCTCTGCTCCGAACATATGCAATAGGTGCACTTCTCCCAGAACACCCCCTACCGGTTTGGGCTTACCTGGATAGCGCCTGTGGAACAAACGCAACAGTTGAGGGGCATTGACATGTCCAGCTAGTTCCCAACTATGGGCCTCAGGACCATACCCTTTCCAATTGACAAAATACTGCAAACAACGCCTCACTCCAAGAGAATTCACAATAGCCTCCACTTCATACTCATGGTTGTCATCGACCAAAATCAGGGGGCGGGGGTTTGGGGAAGTTAGCAGCCTGCACCACTGGTTTTAATAATGACACGTGAAACACAGGGCGGGTTTTGAGAGAGAAAAGGAGAGCAACCGGATTGACTACCTTTATGATGGTATAAGAGCCTAGAAAACAAGCTTTGAATGTTCATGTTCCTTTCACTGCTATGTTATCCATAGATAACCAAACTCTGCCTCCTGTGGCATAATCAGGGGGAGGCCAAGGATGGAGATCTGTATTCTCCTTGTACATGCCTTTAGCCTTGTTCAGATTCAATTAGGCAGTCTTTTGTGTTTCATGAAGGTGATTTACGATTTCTAGGGCAGCAGGGGTAGGTGTGGAAAAAGGCAGAGGCAACAATAACCAACAAGGATGAAATCTGTAATTACAGAATAAAGGAGAATACCCAGTAGAAGAATGTTTCTCATTATTAAAAGCAAACTCAGCCGCCCACAAAAATGGCTGGGCGGAGTTCACAGAGTTTCTATTTCATTCCGCGTAATTTCACGGAGTTACCAATACAATCTGTGAGATTCCGCTGAGTTCCACATCCTAATAGAGTAATGTGAACTGAGTCTTGTGAGACGTCATTCAACCAGATTTGGGATAAGTGCAGAAAATTACTTTCTTCGTTCAGCAACCAGAAAGCCATGCAACCACTTGGAGATCAGGGTGTGGGTTTTATAGCCTTGTGCTACCAAAAAGGGATTGAAGCAAGTCTCAGAAAGTCTAGCAAGACTGGTTCCACCTCATCTCATGCTTCTCTTGTATTAGAAAGACCATGGCACCTATCAGGGCTCTGGAAGGGGTTGGTTTGGTGGGATCAAGAGAGATTTTTGAGGGTCAGCTGGGTCAGCTGGCCTTGAGGTCAGAGACTCCAGTGGGATCATATTGGTGGGAGGAAACCCAATATTAATTAATTGGGACTCTCAGTGACTGGGGACCACCAGGGGAATAGTGCAGCAGATTTCTCAATCTGCATAACATGCATGTGCAACAGTGTCGGGCAGGATGACTACAGAACATAGTAAATCACTGTGTATCATTATTTTAAAGCCACACAGCGATTGGCCATGCTTTTTTATCCCTCGATGTTTGCAGCATCCTCTTACCATTACTTCCTCGTTTATCCTTTCCAAAGTGCTAACGTCATGAGTGGAAACTCCTTTGAACTGAAATTATAACCTGTGTGAGTGGTGGAACAGAGCGCACCACTTAGAACAAGTGCAAACCATTACTCTCTCAAGTTAATGCATTACATTCCCTCCCAATCCCAGCAGGACCATCACCTTCCTTCATGTGGGAGTTATCTATGCTGTTGCAGGCCGCCAGACTCTAGCCTTCTCTGTCATCTTGGTTGCTGCAAGCTGATGCCAAGAGAATGCCTCTGGAGACAGCTGTCCTCTCCTGCTCTGATTCACTCAGGAACAGGAAGTCAGCTAATGGCAAGGACACGCACAGCAAGAACTGAGAACAACTAGTGTGCATGTTAAAATGCGCACAGGAAGAGCCTGTCCCAAGGAGGTCTCATATTAAGGTCAGGAAACATGCATTTTGGGGATAGCGGCACAGGTAAACTCCGTTCAGCTGCGGGTGACAGAGTTTTTGCAAAACTTTGCGCTGCAAGCACAGGAGACAAACTCCGCTGGTGGAGCGGAGTTAGCCACCCACCTCCAATCAGCAGTCAAAAGAAGCAATTTGCACCTTCGATATTGCTCTAAACATTGGTTCACTTGTACCCTCTGACCATCTGTTTGAGGATGATGTGCAGATGAAAGACGCACAACAATGTGTAACAAGGATCCCCCACCCCTTCCAAAATTTCAAAACAAACTGGGGCCTTGGTCAGATACAATAACAGATGGAAGACCAGGTAATCTTACTATGTGTTGTAGGAATATCGTAGCCAGTTCTTTAGAGGTAGGCAAGGTGTTAAAAGGAATGACATGAGACATTTTGGTCAACATATCCACCACCCCAAGAAGCACAGTGAACCCCTGAATAGTTATTGGTAACTTTACAACAAAATCCATAGAGATGGAATGCCATGGAATGGTTTTTTATGGCATGGGTGTCAATACTGTGCTGGAACCTGGTGAGAACCTTTGCTCTGAGCACACACATGACATTTTTGGATATACTTATGGGCATCCTGAACTATAGTAGGCCACCAAAAAGCATCTTCTGAGAAGTTCTATGGTTTTCTTGTAACCTGGTCGTCCTGATAACATGTGAGAGTGACACCATTCCAGAGAACGCAGTTGTAAATGTTTTGTGGGAAGCACCAAACCCCCTTGGATGTATAGGAGGTTTTGTATTTTTACAGTACTATGTTTTTGTTCCAATTCTTCGACTTCCCTCCAATCATGTGTTTGCAACACCTCCCTCAGAAATGTCTCTTCTGAACATACAGCCCCTAAAATGTGTTCCTGTGCTATGATAAGAGGGTGGTCCATGACATTCACTGCTTCCTCATAGCCATATCGTTATACTGCACTGCTTTACCATGTTTTTTACCTGCCTGAAATTGTAAAACAAAATAAAAGTAGCTGAAATACTTTGTCCAGCGCAGTTGTCACATAGAAAGAGCTCTAGCTGCCTTCAAGAGCTGTAAACTCCTACGGTTAGTTAAAATGGTCACTGTATGCATAGTGCCCAACAAATATTGGCACCACTCTTCGAAAGCACATTTTATGGGTAGCAGTTCCTTATCTCCCACAGTGTAATTTTGTTCCGCTGAGTTTAGTTTATGGGAATAGAAAGCCATGGGATGTGAATGCCCAGTCTCTTTATCTCTTTGTGACAAAACTCCTCTAGTGGCAACCTGCCTCTACTATAAAGGGTTAGGATGAATCAGGATGTTTTAAAACAGGGGCACTGGCAAAAACATTTTTGAGTTGAGTGAATAGTCTTCTTCAGTAGCAGAAGACCAACAAAAGGAAGCCCCTTTTTTTGAGCAGTTGAGTAACAGGAGTTGCCAGAGCCGTTTTATAATTGTCTATAAAACACCTGTAGGAGCTAGCAAAACCCAGGAAGCTCTAAATTCCTTTCCCAGAAGTGGGGGAAGACCAACTCATGATGGCAGTTATCTTTTGTGGGTCCATTGTTACCCCCTCAGAAGAAGGTTTTTGATGTGTCGAACTCGCACTTATCGAGCCTCACATAAAAGTTGTTCTCTCTCAAGCATTCCAACACAGCCTTCACATGTCTTACATGTTCAGTGGTAGTAGAAGAGTATATTAGGATATCATCTATAAAAGCTATAGCACATACATCCAACATATCTCTCAAGGATTCATTCATAAAAAACTGATATGTGGCAGGGGCATTACAAAGGCAGAAAGGCATCACAAGGTATTCAAACAGCCCGAATTTTGTGTGAAATGCCATCTTCCATTCATCGCCTACTTTTACTCTCTCTAAATGAGATACTTTCCTTAAGTCCAATTTAGTAAAGATTTTGGCCTCTTAACCTGATCAAGTAATGATTGGATAGGTGGAAGAGGGTAACAGTTTCTTATGGTTATATCATTTAGGGCACAGTAGTCAATACAACATCACAGACCTCCGTCCCACCAAGGGATAAAGTAGAGAGGTGAAGAAGCAGGTGAATGGGAAGGATGGATAATCCCTATTCTGAGCATTTCGTCCAAATAGTTCATCAGATAGATATTCTTTCTTTCAGTTAAAGCATAAATCTGACAACATGTAATTTGTGCTCCACTGAGCAGATCTATACAACGGTTGTAAGGTTGGTGTGGCGTAAGTCTAGAGGCTATTTCCTTATCAAATTCCACCGCCATATCCGGATAACATCAAGGTAAAGCAGGTTCATTGGAATCTGTAAGTGCTGCTATATCTTTTTGCATTACAAGTTCTTGATTGCAATGGAGCATACAATATTGGGAAGAGAAAGACAAAGAATGGGCCCTCCAATCAGTGGTCAGATTATATTGCGTTAACCAGGGAATCCACAAATTTGCTTGGAATTGGGTAAATAAGATCAAACTGAACGGTTTCTCTATGTTGATCAAACATATGAAGTTCCTGTTCCGGAGTTGCATGAGTGACGGGCCAGATTATATATTCCTCCTGTCAATAGTTTTTACTTCATCCACTATGGACCTAGGGACCACAGGTAATCCCACGTGTTTGACCCATTGCATGTCAATAAAATGTTCTGTTGCGACAGAGTTAATCATAATTTGATCATCTATTGACTGATCTCCCCACAATAGTTTTGCAGCTATCAGAAAATGATGAAGGGAGGATAAGGCATGATTTTGGGCTAGGAGTTGGGAGACTATTAGTTCTGATCTACCAGCAAAGCTTGTCTCCATAGTCTTCGAGCTCTTCAGTTTCCCGATTCACAAGGCCTTTTTGGTTTTATTGGACAGTCGTGTAAGAAGTGTCCTTGTTTTCCACAATAAAGGCACAACTTCCTATCCCTACGCTGCTGTCTCTCTTCATCACTCATGGGCACCAGACACTACATATTTGCATAGGCTCAGGTTCTTCTGTTCTTTTGTTGGTTTCTATTCTCTTATCTTTCTACATAACCAACTTGGGTAAAAAAACACCCCTTCTCTCGTCTCCGCTTATGAAGCCTATGATCTAATCTACAAGGTCAATAAGAGTGTTACATGACTCTGGGGGATCTGCTACTTGTGCCAGTACATCTTTGAGTTCATCTTTAAGCCCTTTATAAAAAAGAAAACTCGGTTTTGCCTCAGGCCACCCTGCTACAGCCACCAATCTAGTGAAACTGAAAGTCATTAAATCTTTGTACCCTTGTTTTAGATTTAAGAGTTCAGTGTCCACAGATTGCAAAAATTAATGCCTATCAAAATTCTCTCTTGAACTCTGTATAGTTGTACAATAAGGAATCATTTTGTTCCACTAATGGTAAGGACCAAGAGTCAGCCGTTCCACCTAGGCAGGACAAGATGATTTCCACTTTAGCTAGTTCAGAGGGGAACTGAGATGCCTAACACATAAAATGCAATTGGCATTGATTTATAAAAATAGTGAACTTGGCTGGGTCCCTCAGAATTCACTCAGGAGGAGCTAGAGGTATTGTGGAAGGAGCAGTTACATGAAAAACCAGAGCACCCATACTAGAGGTGAAGGGCACGGTGTAGAACAGATTACCAGCAGCCCCAGCATATGAATCAGCTGAGGCTGCATTGGAGAAGCCTTGCTGCAAGGCATCTACTCTAATAGTAAGAGCGTAGGTCTCTTTCTGCAAATTCCCTATCATGTGAGCTACGTCAGCTAAAGTGATCTGACGGTCTTCCATCTCGCCCAGGTGGAAATGAAGGGTGGGCGTTGCGTTCTGTAATTCTCACCTATTGTTTCCCGAGGGGAGAGATGCTAGATACGAATATAGGTCCCAACTTCCCACACCCACCAATGTCACCCCAACAGTGCCAAAGCTATCACAGGCGATATGGGGAAGGGGAAAACAAAACAAGAAAAGGGAGAAGGAAAACAAAACACAGCATAGTTACACATCAGATATGGATATTCTTGTTGGCAGGTTCTTAAGTGATTCCTGTACTAGAGATGTTATATGTATCACAAAAGGCATGTAGACTAGAAATAACACAGCGGTTGAATTATATAATGCAATAGGATAACTACCTGCAGACTTCCCTCTTCCATTTGGGTATATCGATATTTAACAACGGGGTCAGTGGTATGTATACCTATGGAAGAGATATGATATTATGAACAAATACTTAGAACAACATGACACAGTAATCAAAAAAGATATGCATATAACCAAGATTAAAGAGGTTCAGCGTAGAATCCAAAAGTGACAGAACTTATTTATATCCATTAGAACCAAGAGAAAACCCAAAAACATATTCTCCTGGAAAGGATAATAAAAAACATAAACATATACATAAAAATGTGTAGGGCTAGTTGCTAAGAATATAATACAGCCTTCTTACAACTCAGGAGACTAATATTATCTTTCTTTCTTACTTATAGCCATCAAGAAATTCCAGCAAGAAAACAGAATCTCCATGAACCAAGGAGATTATCTCAGATAAGTATATATATGATGTATGAAAAAGTTAAATAAAATGTTACCACATAGATGAATATGGATTCTTTGTAAGCAGTATCCTTAGGTTTTTTCTTCATAGGAAACAACTAAAGCCCTCCGTGACATTGAGCAAACCGCTGTACACGGGAAAACTCAGGAGGACCGTGGCGTCAGAAAATATCAGTGAAGCAGTAAATGTAAACGAAGGCCCCCATGGCAGTGGGAACATCAGCAAAGCAGAACTGATAACGAAGGCCTCCCCCATGGCGTAGTAGAACCAAGGATTCTGGAGAAAAGACTCCCACAGTTGTAAGAGCCCCTAGTAGTAATCAGGTACGTGATCAAAGGCAGTTCGGGAGACATGCACAAGTCACAAGAACGCAAAGCACTCTTTCATCCTGCTCAGGCCCTTTTGTTTCCGGCTTGCTCCGCCCCCGCACATACGTGATTGGAGCAAGCCAGACAACAACTTACCACCATCCTTAATACCTCCTTCTCCGCAGCAATATTCCCAGACAGATGGAAACACACAGATGTCAGACTCCTCTTAAAGAAAGCCTCCGCCGACCCCAGCGGTCTTAAAAATTATAGTCCATTCTCCCTACTCCCCTACCAGTCCAAAGTACTTGAGAAAGCCATCAACCAGCAGCTCACTGAACATAACCACATACTGGGCACCTCACAGTCAGGATTTAGTGCCAACCACAGTACTGAGACAACACTGACTTCTGCCACTGATGACATCAGAACACTCCTCGACCACGGAGAACTCTTGGACTGATCCTCCTCAACCTCTCCGCGGCGTTCAACACCATGTCCCGCAACACCCTCTTTAACAGACTCTACAACATAGACATACAGCAAGAGGCCCTAATGTGGATCGCCTTCTTCCTTACAGGATGCACACAGAGCATCCGACTGCCTCCCTTCACATCTGCACCCAAAGACATCATATGCAATGTACCACAAGATCACTGCTCAGCCCCTCCCTGTTCAACATCTACATGTGCCCCCTCGCAGACGTTGTCAGATCTCTCGGATTCAACATACTCTCCTTCACAGACAACGCCCAACTGGGCCTATCATTAGAGGACTCCTCCAACGCCAAAATCAACTTCTGCAAAGCTATGACCCTCGTAGCCAAATGGATGCGAGATAACTGCCTCCAACTCAACTCCGACAAAACTGAAGTACAGATCTTCAGTAAGAACACCTCCACATGGCACTACAGCTGGTGGCCTGCAGAACTCGGAATTACGCCGCCCGACCATGCACGCAACATCAGCATCATCCTCGACAGTCAATTTACCATGAAGCGACAAGTCAATGCAGTCACCTCCTCCTGCTTCAACACACTTCGCATGCTCCCCAGAATCTTCAGATGGATCCCAACCAGCACCAGAAAGACCGTCACTCAGGCTCTCGTCACCATCCGTCTCTACCACCGCAACGCCCTCTACACTGGCATCTCCAACAAGCTCCTCAGAAGACTCCAGAACATACAGAACCCTGGAGCCAGACTCATGCTGGACCTCCCCAAATTAACCTACTTTGCCACCCATCTGAGAGACCTCCACTTGCTCCCCATCCAAACAAGATGGCAGCGCAAGATTCTTACATATGCCTACAAAACACTCAATGACCTAGGACCTGCTTTCATCAACCATTGACTGAACTACCACCAACCCGCTAAACACCTGCACTCCTCCTCAGTGGCCATCGCACACACACCCTGCATCTGTCGCAGCCGTAACAGTGGCCCCTCTTCCTACATCGCTGCTAAAACCTGCAACGACCTTCTCCTCCAGCTCTGTAGAGCCTCTTTGCTGGCAGACAAGTAACATCATACCTACAAGTCAGGACTATTGGCTTGATCGATGGTTGTTAGTTGCATAAGATACATAAGCAGCAACTATGGCGTGTTTTTAGTTTGCAAAGCTCATTACTTAATAGAATGTTCCTCTATAAACGCTTTCAAAGAGAGTGGTGAGCGCATTTGACTGCACGTCTATGGCACGATTACACAACATTCATGTGGCACGACATTCATTTGGCTTTTAGTGGGGATAGCGGTTCTTTCTTGCACTACTGTGTGTTTGCGAGGATGGTGGCCTCTGGCTGCAGCCTTCCGCCCCTCCCTTTGCCCAAAAGGATGGCCGTGGAGGGGAGCAATTGACAAGGCCTCATATAAAAAGTATTGTAAAGCGCTCTGATATCCTTCGGGATCAAGTTCGCGCTATATAAAACTTTATAAATAAATAAAAATAAAATAAAAAAGACCTGGCTCTTTGATGGAGACACAGCACCCAGATACCACTAGGGGTAACAGTGTTACGATTTACAAATGCTGTTTGATTGATCAATTGAATGTGGGCAGCTGGCTTGGTTGGTAGTTGGAAAGTGGCTGAAGAACACTGTACGACATTCCCCTGGTGTGGCAGCTTCGCTGGAATACACATACCAAATGTAATCTTTAGATGATGTATTTCATCATTATCTCATCAATGTTAAGTTGGAAACACCACAAGGACATTCAATATTAAACATGACTAATCAGCTGAATCACAGGACGTGCTGGTGCAACTCTACTTGATGTCTCCGGATGGATGTCGACCAGAAGTTGTTAGCAAACCACAATAAACGAAGAAACAGGATTAACAAGAAGAAACGTTTAATGTCATTTGGGGAAGCTCTCAGAAACAACAGTCAGCTCTGAGGTAATTCAAAAGTATAGGCCAGAGCTGGACACCACAATGTATTTAGGTCAATAGTTGAATGTTTCTGAGTCTAAAGCGATCAGCTGCTCCTGCATAAGTGCCAGAGGAAGGATTCCGCAGATTCGGTGTGCTCTAGCTTGCAGTGGGAGATTTAGCCATGGTAGTGCTAGTGGCTGCAATGTAAACAAGCATTTGCAATGCAATAGGTCTAACATTCACATGAGTTTGAGCTATTGGCATTGGAAATGACAATGTCTTTTATTTATGTTTTGGGTTTTAAAACATAAACAAAAGGCATTGTCATTTACAATACTAATAGTTTAACCTCTCGCAAATGCAAGACCTTTTGCATTGCAAAAAAGGGCCTTCTTGATCCCTTGTTAATTTGTAAATATCAGAGGAAGAGATCGGCCTAAGATGTCTTCAAAGTAGTGATAAATTGTGCAGTGAAGAAGCGGTGTAAGTGTTGTAAATTACACAGACCCAAAGTGTGAAGTGAGAGATACATATGATCCGAGCTATAAATACCAAGTAAGCGCACCAACACCTTTTGCTCTAGGAATACACTGTGGAAGCTCAGGCGGAAGAGCGGGAAGGGGTTATTTCCTGGCCTCTCTGTGAATTGAGTGTACAGTGTGGCATTGCTTATTGTCATTGGTATCTTTGGCCTAATAAAAAACACTCCAGCTGTAGTAGGGCCCTGGCTTCACCTCCTGGTGCAGGGTGGGTGGTGTTTTATGGAAGGCATGGAGGGAGGGATGGATGGTCTTGGATGCAGCTCAGGCCTCACACAGTGACCCTGCTATTACAAGAAAGCGAGAGGCGCTGAGGTGGTGGTATTGGTGGTGGTGGCGGTAAGGGTGGTGGCGGTATTGTTAGTTGTGGTATTGGAGGTGGTATTGGTATTGGTGGTGGTGGTACTGGTGGTGGTGGTATAGAAGGCATTGGTGGTGGGGTATTGGTGGTGGTGGTATTGGTGGTGGTATTGGTACTGGTGGTGGTGGTATTGGTGGTGGTGGTACTGGTATTGATATTGGTGGTATTGGTGGTGGGGTATTGGTGGTGCTGTTATTGGTGGTGGTATTGGTGGTGGTGGTATTGGTGGTGTTGGTACTTGTGGTGGTATTGGTGGTGGTGTTTGTATTAGTTGTAGTGGTGGTATTGGTATTAATGAAGGTGGTATTGGTGGTGGTGTTATTGATGGTGGTGGTATTGGTCATGGTGGTGTTAGTGGTGGTGGTATTGGTGGTGGTGTTATTGGTGGTAGTGGTATTGGTGTTACTGGTGGTGGTGGTGGTATTGGTGGTGGTATTGGAGGTGGTGGTATTGGTTGTGGTATTGGTGGTGGTATTACTGGTGGTCGTGGTATTGAAGGTATTGGTGGTGGTGGTGGTATTGGTATTGAGGGTGGTGGTATTAGTGGTGGTGATATTGGTGGTGGTGGTGATGGTGGTATTGGTGGTGGTGGTGGTATTAGTGTTGGTGGTGGTATTGATGGTGGAGGTATTGGTAGTGGTGGTATTGGTATTTGTGGTGGTATTGGTGGTGGTGTTGGTGGGGGTGGTATTGGTGGTGATATTAGTGGTGTTGTTATTGGTGGTGTTGGTGGTGGTATTGGTGGTGGTGGTATTGGTGGTGGTATTGTTAGTGGTGGTGATAGTGGTATTGGTTGTGGTGGCATTAGTGGTGGTGGTATTGGTGGTATCGGTATTGGTATTGGTGTGCATTTGGTAGTGCTGGTATTGGTGGAGGTTTTTGTGGTATTGGTGGTGGCTGTATTGGTGGTGGCATTGGTTGTGGTGGAGGTGGCAGTACTGATGGTGGTGGTGGTATTGGTGGTAGTATTGGTGGTGGTATTGGTGGTGACGGTGGAATTAATTGTGGTATTGATGGTGGTGGTATTGGTGGTGATGATATTGGTGGTGATGGTGGTATTGGTGGTGGTGGTATTGGTGATGGCATTGGTATTGGTAGTGATAGGTGGTGGTGGTATTGGATTGGTGGTGGTGGTATTGGTGGTGGTGGTAATGGTGGTGGTGGTAATGGTGGTGGTGGCATTGGTGGAAGTATTGGTGGTGGTATTGGTGGTGGTATTGGTGGTGACGGTGGTATTGGTTGTGGTATTGGTGGTGGTGGTATTGGTGGTGGTATTGGTATTGGCGGTGGTATTGGTGGTGGTGGTATTGGTGGTGGGGGTATTGGTAGTGGTGGTGGTGGTACTGATGGTGGTGGTGATATTGGTGGTGGTGGCTTTAGTACAGATGGCATGTAACACAGATGTGCTGTTGTCAGCTGTAGCCCAATAGCACAGGATTATGTGCTACCTGGAATTCACACAACTTAATTCGCTAACCTTCGGTAATGCTTTTTCTGGTGGATACAGTATCTGCCTGTGGATTTCTCACCTTATAAATATCCCCTGCGCCAGCATTCCATGGAACATCACTGGAGCCATAAGAATTCCACGTCTGCGTAATGACGTCAGTTCCACTTATTTTTTCCGTGCCACCAAGGCAAACAATGGATTTAGGCCTAGATCTATGTACTGGGGTGAATGAATGACATTGTTCTGCATTGTGTCCATCAACTGTTGTTTTTGCATTTGTCACCCCGAGTGGGACGGGTATGTTCAGACGTGAGTCCCGTGCTCTCCACGCCACTGGAGTCAAGCTATCCTGGCTGAAGACTGCTGATAGCCAGAAACCGATCCTAGGATGCTTGATTCGGGTCCAGGGAAGACATGGCTTGGCAGTTCGGGCTGGACTGTTCCCATGAGGCACTGGGTCAAGGCTGATTTACATATGCCCATGTCTGAACTGGGGTGGGGTGGTGAGCAAAAAAACGATGGAGTTAGGCCCATATCTCTGTACTGGGGTGAATGTATGACATTGTTCTGCATTCTGTCCAACAACCGTTGTTTTTGCACTGTTCAATCTACAGGCATGAAGGTGCAGGCTCTGGAGGTGGGGTGTAGAACCTGCCCCTCCGACTGCAAGAGGAGACGGAGCGGAGGGTGCGACGAAAGGTGAAGGAGGTTTGGGTACCACACTATTCTTGGCCAATCCAGGGCAATCAATATAACTTGGGCCTGGTCTTGGCGAATCTTCCTGAGAACCCGAGGAATCAAGGGTATGGGAGGAAACGCTTAAAGGTGTGAGCTCCATCTCAACTGAAATGCGTCCCCCAACACTCGCTGCCTCGGAAACTGGAGACTACAGAATGATGGGCAGTGCGCGTTCTCAAGAGTGGCAAACAGGTCCACCTGAGAGATGTGTTGAACTACCTCTGGATGAAGCATCCACTCGTGGTCGGCGGAGAACTGCAGACTGAGACTGTCTGAAAGCACGTTCAGAACCCCGGCCAGATGATTTGCCATCCGATGGCCCTGACCCGAGGACCAGAGCCGCAACACCTCTCTGCAGAGACGGTACGACCCTCCTCTTCCCTGTTTGTTGACGTACCACATTGCAGCAGTGTTGTCTGTCAGGGCTTGAACTGACTGACCGCGAAGGGAAGGGAGAAAGGCCTTGAGCGCCAAATGTATCGCCCGCAATTCCAGAAGATTGATATGAAGCAATCTCTCCACGGAGACCAAAGACCCTTGATCTCCAGATCCCCCAGATGAGCACCCCACACTAGGGTAGAGGCATCCGTTATCACTGTGGCCACTGATGGAGGAAGGTGGAAGGGCTTTCCTTGAGACATTGCCCTCCACGCTCCACCAAGACAGATCCGCTGCAGCTTCTCTGACTGACTCCCTGAGATCTCTGTTGTGCTGATACCACTGCCTGCGGAGGAACCACTGAAGCGCTCTCATTTGCCAGCGTGCGTGGTTGACCAACAGAATGCAGGAAGCAAACGGACAGAGCAAGCGAAGGACCTTCAGAACCGGAACAACCGCTCCATTGTAAAACAACAAGGGAATAATTTCCTGAATGTCGAGAATCCTTTGTGGTGGAGGGAAAGCTCGATACATAGTGATAACCTGTACTGCCCCTATGAACAGGTTGCGCTGAGAGGGCACTAGGTGAGACTTGGGTACACTTATCGAAAAACCCAAAGCTGAGCTGTTACCTGCATCTGATGAAGCACCATCTCTGGCGACTCGGCCATCAGAAGCCAGTCATCCTGGTAGGGGAAAACCGGAATCCCCAACCTTATGAGATGGACAGCCACCACTGCCATCACCTTGGTGAAGACTCGAGGTGCAGTAGTAAAACCAAACGGAAGAACCGCAAACTGGTAGTGTTGCAACCCAACCGTTAATCGGAGATACTTCCTGTGCGACTTCAGGATTGGTATGTGAAAATAGGCATCCTGTAAATCGATGGACACTATCCAGTCCTCTTGCTGCAGTGCCTAAAGAACCTGCGCTAGGGTGAGCATCTTGAATCTCTCCTGCTTGAGAAACAGATTCAAAATTCTGAGATCCAGGATAGGACGTAACCTGCCATCTTCTTGGGAATCAGAAAAAACCGGGAGCAGCATCCCTGACCCCTTTCCTGCTCCAAAATCGCACCCTTTTGTAACAGTGCAAGAACCTCCTTCTGAAGGAGAAGTAAATGATCCTCTGTGCAGAACCCTTGGCAAGGAGGATAAGGAGGAGGAAATTCCCTGAAGGGAAGGGCGTACCCATTTTCTACCAGATCTAAAACCCAAAGGTCCGAAGTGATCAATATTCAATCCTGTAGAAAATGGGTAAGCTAACCTCCCACGGGACCTACATGGTTCAGGATGGCGGATCTAGGGCTGCTTTCCTGCATTAACAGGAGGGGTTGGGGAGGTAGAGGATGAAGAGGAAGAAGGTTGACGCCCGGCTCCACGAAGGCGACCTCTGCCTTTAGCCCTATAGGAATTGTACATGGGGTTTTGTTGCTGCTGCTGAGGCTGTTTGAAACTTCAAAAGGAAGACTTCCCGAAGCCACTGTATTGTTTATAACCATAACCTCTCACCTGAGATTGCTGACCCAAAGACTTTGCCTTAAACCTTTGCAGGGCAGAATCCGCTTTTTTTTCTCCCAAAATTTTGACCCATCAAAAGGCAGATCAAGAAGAGCAGCCTGCACATCTGGAGAGAAACCAGAAGACTTCAACCACGCACGCCTTCTTGTTGCAATGGATGAACCCATCACCCTGGCAACAAAATCTGCTGTGTCCAGGCCAGATTGGATGAATTGGCGAGCTGCAGCCTGAGAGTCCGCCAACACCTCACTCAGATTTCCCCTGTCTTCCTCAGACAACTTAGGAAGAAGCTGTTTGGCAGAATCCATAAGGGCATGAATATATATCTACCCAAGAGACAAGTAGCGTTGGTAGATTTCAGTGCCATGCTAGCTGAAGAAAAGACCTTCTTCGCAGACTGTTCTTCTTGGAATCCCTGTCAGCTGGAGCCTGCGGAAAAGCCCCTGTAGACTGCTTTGAAAAGAAGCCTGAACCACAAAGCTCTCAGGAGAGGGGTGAGGTGAAATGAACACCGGATCCCCAGGCACAGGTCTATATCTTCTGGACACTGATCTTGACACCGCAGGAACAGAAAGAGGGTTGCGCCACACATCAATGATTGGCTCAGTCAGTGCCTCATTAAATGGTAAAAGTGGTTCAACCACCGAGGACGTAGAATGGAGCACCTCTGTGAGCAGATTAGGCTTATACTCAGCCATAGGGTGCTGCAAATCCAAAAGTTCCGCAGCATTCCTAATCACAGAATGGTAGGGAGCAACCTCCTTCGAGGGGGAAGCCTTCTGAGAAGTAAAGTCCCACTCTGGAGAAGTGTCAAGTTCACTTGCCTCACACAAGTCCTCAAACACATCCTATGTGTCATACACTTCTTCTTCCTCCCTCTCTTCAACCTGGTACTGCTCCTCCTCCAGCAACCTCTGCACCTCTCTCCTCGAGCGAATCTTCAGTTGCTGCATTGCGGCCCCACACGTGGCATCAGCAGCTCTGGGAACGGCGTCGAAGGAGGATCCACTGTAGTAGCCAGCGCCGATCGAATCCGAGAAGCTTCACGGGATGGAGCCGGGGACTACCCATACAGCGTGGACATCCTCGGAGCCGTAAAATGCCAAGACGGCGTTGCCGCATGAAAGAAACAAAGGGGGCCTGTGGATACTGGTGAGGCACACCCAAATTAAATGTCAACGGACCCATGGGACCCGAAGGTGCACCAGAGGGGTATGAGGCCCTGGCGAACATGCCATACATCGCATTCAGAAAATGCGATGGATCCGAACCCGGCACAGGAAACTGAGGGTATTGAGCCGGTTTGTGATCTAAACGAGGAACCTTTGGAGTCAGAGCTGCTGGAGCCAGAGGCGGAGCCGCACAGGCCGAAGGAACCTCAGCATCAGTCGGATTCAACACGCCCTCTGGAGCAGGTGACAATCTCGGCGTCAATGACTGCTCCTTGTATGATGGAGAATGAACCGGAGTCACCTGAGGAGACACTGAGGGAGAAGGAGAGACAAAGTCCTTTTATCGACATCGAGGAGCTAGAGAAGGCGACCTCAACACTACAGCCTTCGAAGACCAGCACCGAGAAGCATGCCTCTTCTTCTTCTTATATTTTCTCTTGGAGTCATGCGATGTCGATGGCCAGGACTTCTACCTTTATCGACCCCTTTTTTTCTTTTCTCGACTTGGCGATCTACAGCATGGCCTCCCATTCCTTCAGACCCTTTGGGTTCATCTTCCTGCAGAAAGAACAGCCCTCGACGTCGTGGTCAGACGACAAACACCAAAGACAGTCTTCATGCGGGTCAGTGATCAACATATGACCTCCGCATTCTTTACAGGGCTTAAAGCCAGACTTCCTCGGGGCAGACATGCCAAAATAGAGAAAGTTACAATTGAAATAACAAAGTATCCAGTCGAAAGTATGGAGAGTCCCAGAAAAAACATTAGCGTCGAAAGCGCGGAAAAAAGGGAACCGACGTCATCACGCCGACGTGGTCTTCTTATGGCACCAGTGACCTCATGTGGAGCCGTGTACGGAGCCATGGCATTGCGACAACCTCGTCGGCGTGGAGAGCTAGGAAAAATTTCCGTGGAATGCTGGCGCAGGGGATATTCATATAGTGAGGAATCCACAGGCAAATGTATCCATCAGAATCCATTTTACTTAGGGGCTTGGAATAGACAGGAGATAATGCTGGGTAAAAGTGATTGAAAACAGGCGCCCGTGTTACGGGGGCGACCGAGCTGCTTAAAAAAACACAAGTTGTTTCAGCTGAAGCTGCGCATGTCTGGCCTGCAGTAAGAGAAATTAAATAAAGTAAATAGTGCTTACAGAATAAATAACAGGTCCCGTGTAACAACTGAAGTTAAAGGGCCAGTCGCCATGGGAGGGTACAAATGGAGACAAGGCCGTACTAAGAAGGGACTAACAAGCCTATTAACGAATCCGAAGGCAGTATTCATGAAAGACAATGACACAAGCTAATGAAAAATATGGGAGGAGAGTGGAAACGGCTTCTCTCCCATACTCCACTACAGCAGCCTCGCAGAGCGAGCAGCGAATGCGCAATGCCACTAGGCTCAACCTCAAAAGGCGCCATGTCAAAGCACAGCACACAGAAGTTTATTAAAGCGCAAGAGCTCAATCACAGCAGAGCTCACACCTTCCACCTATCCTCCAACCAAAGTGTAATTGAAACCAGTGAAAAAAGTATGTTCGGTGTATCACCAAAAATGACTGCGAGCTCTGTCTGCCCCCCCCCCCAATGATCAAAACCCAAAAAAAACTATGCACTGCACTCCCCAAAACTATGGACACAAAACATTAAAGGAATTCCACTCGTGAAATACCCCTTCCTCGAACAAAATTCACTACACTCGTCTTCTATCTATACCACTATTATAAAGGAAGAACTTTGAGGCTTTGAGGCGGGTAAACTCGGGAACCACAGCGCCAATCCACACACCTGATACATCGTTGGAATCCTCAGGGTGTACAGATGGACATAGGCTATATAAAGTAAAAAAATAAGTTATATTTAAAAAATTTATATTATAAAAAAAGTAGTCCCCTCGAAGTAGCGCCGGCCGCGACCTGCGTGCTGACGTCAGGAGCACGGGGAGGAGCGGCGTCCAGGAGCGGCGGACATGGCACGGGGAGGAGCGGTGACGAGCGGCGAGGAGCGGTGGACTGAGGAGCGGCGGCTGAGGTAAGGCAGCGGGGGTCGGGGCAGGCGGGGGACGGGGTGATGTAAGGCTCCAAACTACCACGATCATGCTCATTAGTTTTACCTCAAACACAGCTCAGGAAGTTGAACTGCAGAGCGCCAGCGTTTCAGCGTTTTATCTTTAAGGGTCATTACGTTGACACGCGGGCATTATGTTACCAAGCTGGAATCTCGGGCACACCGAGCTCCGTCAAGGGTAAACCCCGCTCAAAGAGACCCCACTGGCGAAAGTGATCTGTCAACCTCGGAGCCGTGTTTAAATGTGCCCTCTTTTCGTGGTACTTTTCATGTTGACGGGGAAAGCAAACAGCCCGAAGCGCACTGCTGTGGCTATCATATGTAGCCTTTTTAAGATTCCGGGGGACAATGTCGGTGCAGGCGGGGGTCGGGGCAGGCGGGGGACGGGGTGGACGGGGAAAGCAACCAGCCCGAAGGAAAGCCAGGAAATCTGGTTCGGTTTATCCTCACTCTAAACACATGGAAATGGTAATTTCCAGGCGAAGGCTGGAGTAATAGCTGCAATACAGTGAGACGGTTTTACATTATAGTGCACTGCTATGACTATCATATGTCGCCTTTTTAAGGCTCCGGGGGACAATGTTGGGGAAGGCGGGGGTCGGGGCAGGCGGGGGATGGGGCGGGCGGGGGCCTGAAATGCTGGACAATGTCGGGGCAGGCGGGGGTCGGGGAAGCCTGATTGCTCCCGGACAAGGTCGGGACGGGCTGCTAGTTCTTATATAAATGCATGTTGAGATCACATCATGGATGTGGTAGTTGTCTGAAATCTTGCAGATACTAGTTTATTTACTACTAGCATTGAAATGCACCATTCTAACACAGTTCAACGTTTGTGGTTTGCAGTCCAATATAACTCTAGCGCCACACTGTGGAAAACCAGTGTTATGCAACTAATGCTCAATTGTACACGGCCCAGGAAGACAAGCAGTAGCCAAATAAATAAATGAGAAAAATCGATGCACCAAACTTCCCCCTAATGTATCAAAGAAAAGTAGAACCTCGCCAAGACGCTGAGATTTGTGATCACTGTTGTTGATTCGCTTACTAGGGAATCATCTCTTCCTGCAACATTGTAATTTTATCAACAGTCCTATTTCTAGCCATCCCTGAACAGATTCTGAAAATACACAATTAATGGGACTGCACACAGCTGTAGGTTGTTTAATCTCTACAGATTCATTCTCATTTCATCAGCATGTGGAAGACGGTTCTCCATGGTAACATGAAGCTGGATGCAAGATCCCCATGTATTATAGAGACAATCACATTAGAGGTCTTACTAATGAGAGTTTTAACCACTAGGGCTCACTTGAAGCAGGTGACCAGCCAGATTTCCTGTTGGCAATGAGACGGCCTGTTCAGCTCACTGTTTCAGTGCAGGGACGGTTTAAGAAGCAGAATTAGCACGACGAATGCATAAGCACGTGTGAATAGCTGTTATTTGTATTCCCTTGACAAGTGAAGCCTTTCTCTATCTGCAGGACAAAATAACAAAATGACACAAACCTGCTGACGCCTGCAATGCTGCAAACGAACAGGTTTGGTGTGATTTTTGTGTGTACTTTTTGACACTTATATCGATATACTTTGTTGACCTACATTGAAGGACAAAGGTGAAAGGCCAGCAGTCCTATTGCATAAATTGCTGGATTACACATTCTCATGGCTAAATGCAAAAATGTTCGCGGCAAATAGAAACATATTTTAGATGGCAAGTCAATGAGTATGGCACGAAGGTCATGCGGTGGTATGATTTTCATTAGATTTTAGATTCGATAACAAAGAAAAACATGCTTTCTTCTTCTGGACAAATAGGCAGTGCATGCTCGGCCTGTGTTACTTTACCCTGTTTAATGCAGGCATATGGCATGGAGACAAAAATGTTTTCCAGAGTCAGGACGCACTCCTTTAGTTTTCTGAATGTATTTCAATTGTGTTTCATTTTATCCATCCTTTTATCTTTGCATGCGTGCGATTTGCTGAGTGCCCCGCCCAAGGGCACCGGGTACTAACAACATCAGAAGTGGGACTGCATCCAGTCCCCAGCGAAATGCACAGCGAATTGCCACATTTGGCTTTTCTTTTCTCCTAATTTTAGTCACATAAATCCATTTTATCCATTTTTATCATGTTTTATCCTATTTTATCCACTTTTCTGAAGACGGGACCACACGCTCCGTGTACATGTAATTTTCAATTTTCTACTGCTCAAATGGTGTCTCTTCGGACTTTTTACCAGGAACATGATTGACACATGAATTCTTCCAACGCAGTGTTTATTCAGATAAAATCACCCAATGCATTTCGGGCTGTTATGCCCTTCTTCGGGGGTTACTGTAATTAATCACAAAACAATGCAATTACACGACTGTACATGCACAACTTTCACGTTTCTCGATATAATCTACTGTTATAAAAACATATTATGCCCATTGCCCAAAAATAATTACCGTGTTATAATTATCTAATGAACCAACACAATGTAACCAACACAATGTACCCTCGTTATTACCCTCTTTTTCAAAACCCCGCTCTTCCCGACCTAGGAATTATGCTATGCCTCCCCGTTCTTGTTGGTGTTCTTTGCCGGCGTGTTTGCTGCATGGCTCTAAATTTCTTTGTTTATACAACATTATACTTCCTCAGGAATTCATTCCCCTCATAAACAAAACGGAAACCTCATGCGGTGATCCATTTAATTTACACATTTTTCTGCTGGCGGTCTAAAAACCTTCCAACATTCGTTACAAATATCACCCTCCATTTATACTACTCCCTCGGAGGAGTAAGCCGCGATGATTCTGTGTGTCCGTTGTTAATCAGTACGGAAGGTATGTGATACCCGAGGGAGTAGTATAAATGGAGGGTGATATTTGTAACGAATGTTGGAAGGTTTTTAGACCGCCAGCAGAAAAATGTGTAAATTAAATGGATCACCGCATGAGGTTTCCGTTTTGTTTATGAGGGGAATGAATTCCTGAGGAAGTATAATGTTGTATAAACAAAGAAATTTAGAGCTATGCAGCAAACACGCCGGCAAAGAACACCAACAAGAACGGGGAGGCATAGCATAATTCCTAGGTCGGGAAGAGCGGGGTTTTGAAAAAGAGGGTAATAACGAGGGTACATTGTGTTGGTTACATTGTGTTGGTTCATTAGATAATTATAACACGGTAATTATTTTTGGGCAATGGGCATAATATGTTTTTATAACAGTAGATTATATCGAGAAACGTGAAAGTTGTGCATGTACAGTCGTGTAATTGCATTGTTTTGTGATTAATTACAGTAACCCCCGAAGAAGGGCATAACAGCCCGAAATGCATTGGGTGATTTTATCTGAATAAACACTGCGTTGGAAGAATTCATGTGTCAATCATGTTCCTGGTAAAAAGTCCGAAGAGACACCATTTGAGCAGTAGAAAATTGAAAATTACATGTACACGGAGCGTGTGGTCCCGTCTTCAGAAAAGTGGATAAAATAGGATAAAACATGATAAAAATGGATAAAATGGATTTATGTGACTAAAATTAGGAGAAAAGAAAAGCCAAATGTGGCAATTCGCTGTGCATTTCGCTGGGGACTGGATGCAGTCCCACTTCTGATGGAGACAAAAATGCCATAGCATGTTTGCTCTGCACCTGCTGTCACAAAGTAGGTTTAACAAAGTACCAACAAAGGAACAAAGAGGCTTGTTATTTTTGCCTCTTAGAAAAATCTCGGAACTACATTTCATTAGTAATACACTCAGGGCCATATGTATTAACACCCTCATTTGCGATTCTCAAATAGCGATTTTTTTGAAATCGCTACTTGAGAATTGCAAAAAGGAATGTATGTAAAAAAATCGATTTTTTGTTTGCGATTTCTTAATATTTCTTAATTGCGATTAGCAAATTGCGACTCGTAATTAAGGAATACTTTCCCATTTATTTCTATGGGCCAGGACGCCCATAGGAATGAATGGGAAGTTATTCTGAATTTGCGATTCGCAACTTGAGAATCCCAAATTGAGAATAATTTCAAGGGTGCAAGGGTGTCATAAGGACACCCTGATGCACCCCTGAAATTTACATGTGTGCGCATATGGCGCAATACATGCACTAAGGGCACGTATGTGCGCCACATAGCACCTTCAGAAATGGCAAAAAGTGCATTTGTGAAAGAAATCGCAAATTTAATTTGCGAATTCTTAATGAGAAATTGCACAACTTGGATGCTTCATACATAGCATTTAAGGAATCGTAATTTGCAATTCCTTAAATGCTGACCCAAAATGAAGGAATCGCAAATTTTGCGTTTCCTTAATTTTGCGATGCGATTTCAATCATACATCGCATTTTCCGAATTTTTAGTCGCAAACGCTGCTTTTTTGCGAATCGCAGCGTTTGCGACTAAAAAAACGGATGATACATATGCCCCTTAGACTATTATCTGATAATGATTTAAGTTGGTTATATATGCTTCTGGCATGATGGCAAGAAGCAAGGTAAGACTCAAGAGGGTAAATTCTACATGTGGATCATTAACTTAGTGCATCTGGCCACATCCAAATTTAAGGACAGGAGGAATTCAACTTTAGGACCTTCTAATTGAGTCCATAACAGAAGCTGAATCGACTTTAGAGGGATACAGTCTTGGGGAAGATTTATCAATATTTGATGCAGCACAAAGCAGCAAAACAACTTGCTGCGCTGCTTCAAATGAAGAGAGCCGGAATACGCCATATCTACCAAGATATGGCACATTCCTGCTCTCTCCCTGAGCTGGCACACTATGTGCTGCCAAGCGCCAATGCAGGCACCTTTACACCATGGTTCAAGGGTGCCTCCGTTGCAGGCAGGATTGTTTTTGTACAGCAAGGAACACATTCCTGCACAAAAACAATCCTTAGAGGTGTTTCCTCCTTCTACGTGTGCTGCCGAATGCTACACACTTAAAAAGGGCAAACAACGAGGAGACATAATATTTCTCCACGTTGCACCTCTATCGGGAAGGCGTACACTTTTTACACGTTTTCAGGTTTACTCTTCTTGGTAAATCTGGGAATGCCCCAAAAAGCATGGGTGGATGCGTGAGAACAACCACGATCACCCATGTAATGGCAAAGGGCAATGCAATTCTTTGGTAAATCTTTCCCTGGGTTTCCACTCTGGTTAAAGAATGGAACATTGCGGCACTGATTGTTTTCTGCTTAAGATCACGGCTAGAGTGCTGCACTCAACTTCTTTCACCGCAGAACAGCATTTATCACCAGCGACTACAAATTATACTCACTCACCAGTGTAATGCTAGCACAGGAAATAATTGGTTTTCATGCTTTCTGACAACTCACAAGGACCAAGTGAAACCTTTCCCATTTATCAATGATTTCACTAACACACTATCTATGCTTAAATAAGGGATAGTGAAATCTCTGCAAAAGTACAGAGGGGTTCCAATAGGTTGCAAACAACATTTTTAACCCGAAATGGATGCAACAGAACTGTTGTTGCCTTACTGGATCTAGGAGAAAATAAAAATGTATAGAATTAATAACACAAAGACAACTATAAAATAAGGAATTCATATTTACATTCTTTTATTTTACAATACTCAACAAAACACTATATAATGAATGATTCTATGGTCTAACATAAAATCTAACTCTAACCCTAATCTATACCTTAACACCTACAGTTTTACTAACCCTAAAATAGGGTTTAAAAACCCCAATTTACACTTACATTGAGCCAGACCCTAACACAAATCTTAACTGTGATGCAAAAGACAAACTCCAATATTAAACCTGACCGGAACCCTAAACCTACTCTGACTCTTACTCTTACCCTCATCCTAACCCTTGCATTAAAAACCTAACCAACTCACACCTAGTTCTAAATCCAACCCTTATAATTAGTCTATCCACAGCACTTACCTTAATTCTAACTCAAATGTCAATCATTACCATAAATCCGCTAACTTAACCCTTAAGCTAACCCCAACACAAACATTTACTATGATCGCTCCACGTACATAACCTTTAGCATAACCCTAATACCAATCGATTTTTAATGTACCCTGATGTTTATACTTATCCTAGACATAACAGTAAATATAACCCTAATTCTAATCATAATCATAACCCAAATAAAATACTTAACTCTAGCCCATATATTTTACAACATCCTATGCCTAACTTTAAGTCTAATAAGCTAATCCATGGCCTTAATCCTAACCCTGACCCTTATCTTGAACATAGCCTTTTTCCTAACATTTGCACTTTCAATAGCCATAACACAAAAAATACCTAATGGTAGGCTTACCATAGGTTTAACTGTAGGAAAATTCACCTTTTAAAATATCCCATTGTTTTTTAGCTTTTATGGACATAGATGTAGTGTAATATTTCAACACTGGGAATTGGGGTGCTACTAAACAAGTCCCAGTACATGTTCCGAGACCCCTAAACAGGCTGAGTAATTGGCTAACTCCAAATGACATATTTGGCTTTAAGGTACTGGAAAGTAAAAATGTCTAAAACTGCCAATTTGAGTAATATTCAGTTGTCGGATCTGGAATGCTCTGCAGTTGTACACCACCCACACACATTATTATAAGAAATAAAGACAGGCTGTGATTTTTATCTCAGAAGTTTATTCAATATATATTTTCATAAGTTAAAATAAGTGTTACAGGAGCCCTACTGGCTGAGTGTCTCTCTCGTTCTTCCAGCCGCCCCTTATTTCAAACGTTCTTCACATTAAACCACTCTCACTAACATTGAGCTCAGCCAGCACCACATATCTCCCCCTTTTACAACAAATACAGAGATAGACATTAGAGAAAATAAACTACAAAATGTAAGGAAATATATTCTTCAAAATTGTCAAAGAATTCTCCAACCCCTCAGCTACAACAAACAGCATTACCCCCCACAGGAACTCTGCGATAACCTTGCAAATGTCTTGCTCCACAAGATCACCAACATCTACAGAACCTGTAAACCGCAGCCCATTGCCACCGACTTCTTCAAGCAACACAACAACCTCACTACTTTCAAAGACATCTGACTAACCCAATGGAGCTAGTTCGCCGCACAGGACACAGTCTTCTTGATGAACTCGGTACACTCAGGGGCCCCAAACGACCTATGTCCTCACCACATCTTCAAATTAATCGAAGGCAGAGTCAGCCCTCTACTTATCCCCTTGTTCAACACCTCAATTGCCACGGCCACCTTCCCCAAGGACTGGAAACATGCAGAAGTCAACGCCCTACTAAAGAAACCATTAGCAGACCCAGCCAAATAAACAACTACCAACTGATCTAACTGCTCCTGTTCCCAACCAATGTGTTAGATTAAGCCATCAACCAACAACTCTCCTCACTTCTGGAATGGAACCTCCTACTTGACTCCTCCAAATCTGGGTTTCGCAGCAACCACAGCACTGAGACAACCCTCATCGTGGCTACTGACGACATTCAAGTCCTACTCGACTGAGGAGAGATTGCGGCTCTGATCCTCGTAGACCTCCCTGCAGCCTTCAATATTGTCTCCCACCACACACTTTTCATAAGGCTGCACAACATAGGCAACCAAGGAGCCACTCTAAAGTGGATCATCTCTTTCCTCACTTGGGAGAATGCAAACAGTCAGCCTTTCAACTCCAAATCCACAGAAATCATCTGTGAAGTACCCCAAGGATCCTCGCTGAGCCCCACCATCTTCAGCACTTATATGACAGCTCTGGCCAGCATCACCAAAACCCACGGACTGAACATCATATCCTACGCCAACAAGACACAACTCATCCTCTCCCTCTCCGAAGACATTGCCAAAACACAGAGACCAACTTCCACAGCTGCATGACAAACTTTGCCAAATGGATGAAGGACAACTGCCTGATGCTTAAATCGGACAAGACAGAGGTACTCATTTTCGGAAACAAAAGCTCCTCATGGGATGTATCCTGTTGACCCTCAGAACTTGGGGGCGCTAGGTGGCGCTGGACTAAGATGGCCATGCACAAGTGAGGCTCCAGCCTTGCCGAGCAGGGAAACATTCTTCTACCACATCCTGAGGCATATTTCTCTTTAATTGACCTCACCAGAAGCAGCACAAGATCCTGCTGATGCTGGCGGTGCTTTGTTTGACCCGCTACCCTGAAGTATCGCTTAAGCGGAAATTGTAGAAGCTGAGCGCGGTCTGCTGCATGTCGCCTACGGAACAGGGGGCCGGACACTGAGGCTAGGAAAGGTCGGGGCTTGGAAGGCCTTGGTGATGCGGGATTGCTTGGAGGCCGGACAGACTGCGCCACCGTTATAACTGGCGAGCCACATCGTATGCCACGGACGGACACTGCGAGGCAGGTAGCAGCGGGCGCTGGGACAGATTTGCAGTGACTGACACCCGAGGTGGAGCTCGCGATCTGCGGCTGGTGGGGAATGGGAGTTGGCAGGCCCTGGGGAAGGGAGCACAATCGGCGGGTGGGCGAAGTGTGCCCTAATTGACACTGCTGGGCCGCATCCTATGCTGTGCACACCCGCGGACACGGAGATAGCGGGTCCTGTTCCCCACACGGAAGCTCCGAGGGAGTGGCTGTACTGTAGGTGTGTGGCGCTGCTGGAAGAAAGCAGCAAAAACGTTAAGGCGACATTGAAGGAGCTAGCTGTGAGACTGGCCCGATAGGGACCTGGGTTGAGCGATCGCGGTGCGCCCCCCATCTCAAAATAGCAGGTGAGATCTGCAAGGGACACTATACAGGCTGCTGTGGGACTAACTGCGAATTGGGGCTGATATTTTCTTCTCTGTGCCGACGTTCCGCGTACTGCGCTGCTGGGACCTATGTCTTTGGGGGACCAAGCGGGCAGAGAGCACCAGTGACACCACACCGCTTGGACCCCTGCTGCACACCTGAGGCTCCCGGGGCAAGATATCATTGGCGCCCACCGCCCCTCCATTTCTACTTCGGCATCTCTGCGCTGGGCCAACACAACCAGATAGCTGGGATTACATCACTGCTTGATAATCCATAGCGCGGAAGTGAATTTGACGGCGTGCCTGGGGGCGCACTGCTCGAGTACTGCTTCCCTGCTGGCCATATGCTGCAATCCCGGTCCTCCCCCGCCCCCCGCAGATGCTGGACTCCTGTGCATTACTGAGGAAGTATAATCGCCATATATAAGCGCCCGCTATACATATCTTTAGCACACGCCATTACGGGCCTAGGGGAAGGCCTGCCCATTGTCTCTGCCACAGCGCAGAGTGAGAGTCGCGGCACGCTGGAACTACAGTTCCTACCCAACGAGACGGGCTCTGCCTGAAGCTGATTTGAAACCCTGCTGCCTGCCCTGCTACGAACGCTGCTTTGTGGGATTTTGTCCTGGCCGCTAAACCGACTCCTCTTCCTACAACATGGGGCGCACCGATGCCAAGCAAATAAGATCCCATTTGAAGCACGCAAAACGCCTAGATCCCAATCAACGGAGCACGCGGAGTCAGATGCTGCAGACGCTCCAGAAGAAGACTGGAGGGCGAACTTGCTTGGAATGAAGCAAAGCCTCACATCTATTGACACCAATATGGATGCGATGAACATGAGAATGGACACCGTCGTCACTAAACTGGGTCAGCATGAGAACTGTCTAAAAGAAACAGGGAGTAGGATTTCGGACCTTGAGGATGGAGCGACGGCGAGTGGGAACCACATTTCGCAGATGGATAAATTGCTCAAGATTATAGCAGAAAAGAACGAGGGCCTGGAAGCCCGGTCCAGACGGAACAATGTACGCTTTCTTGGCCTAGCAGAATCCACCAAAACGGGCCGCATGGAAGACTTTATTGAAAAGCTGATCGTGGACTTATTTGGTAGGGAATCCTTCTCTGTGCACCTCGCGGTGGAGCGTGCGCATAGATCCCTGGCTGCACGCCCGCCCCCTGGGGCAACACCAAGGCCCGTGATAGTACGCTTTTCAAACTATCGCGACAGAGCCACAGTTCTACGCTTGGCCCGTGAAAAGAAACAAGTACATTATGAGAACACTACGCTGGATTTCTTCCCGGATTTCACCCCAGCGGTGCAGGATGCTAGACGCAAGTTTGATGTGGTCAAGAAAAAGTTCCAAGCGCAGGAAATCCCTTACGATATGCTGTACCCAGCCAAACTGAAAATCACGCACCAAGGAAAACAACACTACTTCCTGAACCCGCAGCAGGCTGAGGACTACCGCAAACGACATAGATACGCGACCTCCAGGGAATCAGCAGCACTTGCACGTTCCAGATCTCAATCTCCTCTATCCAACCTGGATTGAATTGCAATGTGTACGGTGGCTCCTTGGCAGCTCCTGCTGCTGTTTTCTACGCGAAGAACTGGTCTACATTGGTGATGTATTCATATGACTAACTTTGTGTAATATGCATACTATGCCCAGCTCGGCCACCTACCTCCGTCCCGCTATGGCCACCCACCTGAGTAGAGGTGGTGCCAGTGTGTGCAAGTAAGGAGGAGAGTGGGCAGGTCATGTGCCCCTAGTGCTGTCCCTACAAGGGCGAACCCCCGAACTCCCTTAACAGGGGAGCTATGTTTTGCATAATGTGTTTTTTCTGGGAGGGTGGGGATTTTATGCCCGGCAAGTTTGGGAGGCCGGTGTGGGAGGAGGGGGGCTGTTTTATGATGTATGTGCTGCAAAGAGTTCTGGCAATGATGGTTGACCGTGTATGCATAAGGTTTGGTCTCTATCGTAATGGGAGACGTTAGATAAAACACCCACTAATCGGACTATCAAGGTGGCTTCGTGGAATGCACGTGGTCTCAATAACGCTAGGAAGCGCAGGCAGGTACTTGGTTACTTATATAGACACGATATTACGATCGCCCTTCTACAAGAAACGCACCTGGCCCCCGGGCCCACTCCCCAGTTTGCTTCGAGATGGGCCTCGCATCGTTGCTTTGCGTCCTACTCTAATTACTCTAAAGGGAGTGACTATACTTATCAAACGAGGGGTAGCGTTTGCACCCAGCGGTGCGGAATCTGAAGCGGGGGGTAGGTTCTGTCTGCTCTGGGGGAGACTCCATTGGTATGATGTGGTGTTCACCAATTATTATGGCCCTAATATTGATGACCCTCATACTCTCCTCCTACTATGGAGCAAAATTCAAGCGTTAGGCATCACTTACGTAGTTCTGGGAGGTGACTTCAATACAGCTCCTCAACCCCAGATGGACAGATATTGAGCTTCCCCGTCCCATTACACGGTCACACAACAGACACTTAGGGATATAGTGGACAGCAATTACTTGCTAGACTCCTGGAGGTATAAGAATCCCACACTAAGAGAAGGCACACATTACTCAGCGGTCCACTCCACCTGGGCTAGGCTAGATTATATGTTTGTGTCTGCAGGTATGACGCATTGGATAGGCTGTGTGCTCCATTTGGCTCGCACGTTCTCGGATTACTCCCCAGTGGTCGTAGAACTCCAGGCCCCTCTAGAAAGCTCCCCATATCAAAATTGGCGCCTCAACCCATCTCACCTATGTGACTCGGGGTTTAAAGCTGAGGTGGAACAAGATATACAGGACTTCTTTGAACGTAATATGACTTCAGTCTCCAGTATTACGACGGTATGGGAGGCGTTCAAAGTTACTGTGCGGGGATGGTGCATAGCCAAGGGCGGAGGTGTCCTTAAAACGCTGCGTAACAATCTCCTCAAGCTGGAGGGAGAGTTACATGATCTTGAAAATGACCTTGCCCAGAGGCCAGACGACAATGCCATTAAGGCCCAAATGCGCGACAAGCTAACTGAATACGAACTGGTTACGGATAGGGAGTGTAGATTTCAAGGGAAACCACACATGACGCGTATCTATGGTGAAGGGGACCGCCCGGGGAAGGTGCTGGCGAGTGTGACTAGACCCCCTAAATTTTCCAATTATGTTACTGAAATACAAGACGCACAGGGCACTACGCATAGGAACCTCCCAGACCAACTCAACACTTTTAGAGACTATTACAGCAAGCTCTATTCCTCACAAAGGGGTGCTCCACTCGATTTGCCTGCCTACTTTGAGGATACTGCACTTGCCTGGCTGGGTGACACCCAACGAAAGTTCCTTAACTTGGATCTGGAACTCGACGAGATCACTGACGCCATCATGCAGATGAAATCGGGTCGGTCTCCAGGGTCGGATGGTCTCCCAATTGAATTTTATAAAACCTATGCTCCCTTGCTAGCCCCTATCCTGAAAGAAGTGTTTTAAGCTGCATTATAAGAAGGGTGCCTGCCCCGAACTATGCTAGAGGCCCTTTTAACTTCACTGCTTAAACCCGGAAAATCCCCATTACTTTGTGATTCCTACCGCCCCTTATCCTTATTGAACTGCGATACTAAAATATTGGCAAATGTCCTGGCTACCCGCCTCAACCTACTGATGGAACGACTGGTGTTGCCTGACCAAGCGAGCTTTGTCCCCGACCACGCAACGTCGCATAACCTGCGGACCCTGACTGACGTGCTACAAGATATTGACCCTACCTGTGAGGCAGTGGCGGTATTTCTCGATGCCACCAAGGCGCTCTATTCACTGGAGTGGGACTATTTGTTGGGTACACTGGGCCACATGGGAATGCCTCTGGCTTTCTTAAACTGGGTGCAGCTGCTGTACTGCCAGCCAACAGCTACAGTGCTACTGAATGGGGCTCGATCTTCTCCCTTCAATATTTTCAGAGGCACCAGGCAGGGGTGCCCACTATCCCCAATCCCATTTGCATTGGCCATTGAACCCCAAGCTGCAAAGCTAAGACAACATCATAATCACAGAGCACTAATCTATCCACCCAGGCAACTGCTTATTTCTCTATACGCAGATGACATGACACTGTATGTAAAAAAATCTCAGGATAACCTAAACCCTGTGTTACGAGAAATTACAAAATGTGGTTGTATTTCTGGCATACAGAATAACTGGTCTAAACCTGCTATATTCCTCCTTACTGATAACACCCAACCGCACCAACTAGACTACCCCCTCGTCTGGGAGTCGGATGAGCTGAAATATCTGGGTATACGAATTACGAGGCACAGGGACACATTGATGAGGATCAATTATGGGTCACCATTGATAAGATAACTGACAACATCACCAAATGGATACATCTGCCACTTTCCATGGCGGGCCGAATCTATCAAGATGGTAATATTACCCAAATTATTATACCTCTTCATCAATATCCCGTATCACCCAGTAAGGTTTTTCTTTCGCACACTTAGGACCCAACTGACACGACTTATATGGGGAGGGAAACAGGCGCGGCTTAACCTAGATACGCTGATGCTGCCATACCACCAGGGTGGATATGAAGTCCCCAATTTTGAATATTATTATTACTGAGCAGGCCCACTTTGCAACTTACTGGATCCATCCACCGCCGTTCATGGCCCATCTGGCAGTGGAGGACGATTATATGGCCCCGACGCCTCCGACAGGTTACCTTTTTGCAAAAGTGAAGGAGAGGGAGCGTGACCTGTCAACTGTTGACTGCACATTGATGGCATGGCGACCAATTGCCCGTGTTTTGGGGAACTCATTTTTGTACTCACCTAGGATGTCCTTGTTGAACGACCTCCGGTTACAGGTGACATGTGAAGAGATATGTCACAGAATGCTAGCTGGACTCCAATACCACACCTGGGGAGACCTATATACTGGTGGCCAGTTTCGTTCCAAGGAGCAATTTTTTGGAACGCGCGCACCCACGATAATGGACACATTTTTATACACCCGGATCTGACAGAGTGTCAGGGCTGTCACCCCTGCATTTCCCGACGAACCAGATACACTTGCACCCCTACATGCCTTATTGCAAAAGGAGCCCCCCCGTCATGTCATATCTTTCCTGTATAAACATACACAGAGTGCATCACCTGCTCACACCTTACGGGCTAGACAGGCCTGGGATAATGACCTAATAATACCACTGATGGATGACCAATGGGAAATTAGCTGTATACAGACAGAAGCAATCACGAGCAATAGCAGGCTAAACCTCATCCACTTTAAATGTTTACATCGCCTGTACCACACCCCCGCTAAACTATACAGGTTTCATCTTAGAGATAATGCTCGATGTGAACGCTGTGGGGAAGAGGGAGCAGACTTTATACATCTGGCATGGAACTGCCCCCAAGTAGCAGACCACTGGTCGCTGATCTTTGAAGGACTGTTGGATATGTTAGGGGTCAGGATTGTACCATGCCCACTTATAGCACTACTGGGCCTGACACAGGACATTGCTACTGTCCATAAAAACTTTTTGGCAATGGGCTTGCTTCTGGCCAAACACCAAGTGGTGGGCAGGTGGGGAAGGGGACGAGCTCCCAAATTCAAGTCCTGGATACATACTATGTCCACCTGGCAAAATCAGTTGCACTCCTGCGCAAAACTGCCACCCATCAGATCACGACCGAAGAATATTTGGGGCCCAATCCCCTCCTATCTTCTTAGACAGGAGGCAGACAAGGAGGAGGGGAGGAGAGGGAGGGGCAGGAGGCCGATAGTGAGCTACACACCCCACGGACTGCCCCAGAAGTGTAGTAATTCTGGAGCAGGATGCCTTCGTAGTAATGCCTCGCTGGGGTTGAATGTGCTGGGGATATCGTATCATGTGAGTGACATAGCCGAGACAGAGGTATCGAGGTTTGGGACTACTTGAAGTTGTGTTCTTTCTCATCCACGTATTGCCACGATTTCACTTCAAATGTAACGTGCTGATGGTAAAATACTGAACTAATTTGCTACACTGCTATGACCTAGACTGTATTTCAATATTAGGTTTTTCCTTTTCAACAGCTTGTCAATTGTTTAAGGGAAGGGTGGGAGGGAGTCTTTTGTTTCTATCATGCACAATATGATTGTAGACATGGAAAGGTGTTGATTCCATGTTTGAAACTACGGCAGCTGATTGGATGTTTGTATTACGCTGATGTACCGTGCTAATGAATAATAAAGGTTTTTGAAACATTTAAAACAAAAAAAAAGACCCTCAGAACTTGGACCTAGTCCTACCCCCACTCAATACGAAGGGAACCAAGGGATCATTCTGGACAACTCCGCCTCCTCCTCCTCCTGCTTCATCTTCCGCATGCTTCATGAGATATTCAGAATGCTACCCAAAAGCGCAAGACGCACCATAACCCAGGCTCTTATTTACAGCAATGCTCTCCAAGCAGGGATCACAGCTCACCTATAATGACAACTAGAGACCACAGAACGCCACAGCCATACTCGTCCTGTATTTCCCTAGATGAACTCACATCATCCCCTAACTCAGCGAACTGCACTGGCTCCCTTTAGAGAAAAGATGGCAGTTCAGACTCCTGGCCATGCATTGAAGGCCCTACACAAATGCAGACTCACCTACTTGAACCACTGCCTTAACTTCCATCAGCCTACCAGACACTTTCCGCTCTGCATCCCTTTCTCTAACCTTCACCCTCTGCATCCGACGTAGCAGATGGAGAGGTAGCTCCTTCTCCTACCAATCAATCAAGACATGGAAGAGCTATCCTTAGATCTACGGATCCCCCTATCGCTTTCAGAGTTTTGAAAGTCCTTGAAGACCTCCCTATTCAGCTAATCAATTGGATTCTGCCAGCGGCAGGATATCCTCATGGGTGGCAAGAAGTGCTCTACTAATCTACTGATTGATTGACTGATTGACTGAGTGATACTATTCAACACAATAATATGTGAAAGTAGTATGAATCAAATATTAAAATGGAAAAAAAATAAATAAATAAAGACAATATAAAGTCTTTAATTTTCTTTTGGTACAACTCTACTAAACGGTCTCATACACCGCCTTACTGTAGTATTATGTAGAGATGGTTGGGGTCTCCAACCATCAATAACGCATGATCTATTGACCACAGTTTCAGTTTCTCCTTCACTTACATTGGGTTGCTCATACACAATCACACATTCAAAAAAACAGCACTTGACAATCTCCCTTCTTAAAGAGGCAACTCAAATTTATGGTCTAAACAGACTAAGACTCTGTTTTGATTCTGTACACCTCCTCCTTCTACTCTTACAGCTTGAAGGAGTTGCTCAATGACTTTCACAGGCTTTGATAATTCCCAAATCAATCTTGCACACAACTTGGTGGCTTCACATGCACCAACTGGCCAATCTGTGGTTTCTAGTTGAGGGTTTACCCCTCCTCAGATTAAGGCTACACAAAATGTTCTCCTTATGCCTGCTGACTCTACGTCCGACCATTTCCTATATAAACCCTCTGTCTCTGTCTAGAGATTTAGGGCCTAATTACGACCTTAGAGCAGAGCGGTGGCGTGGCAGTGCAAACCGCTGTGCCACTGCTCTGCCGGAAAGTCGCCGCTGACCGCCTGCCAGATTACTACTTTTCACTGGTCTGGTGAGGGGGTGGCGTGACGGTTCCCCCTGTGGTTCCCGTTAAAAGTCGACGGTGTGCCTCACAAGGTTCCTGCGCGGCATGGACTCGAAAGTCCATGCCATGCAGGAACCTATGTGCATGCACACAGGTGCACATGTTATGCCCTCTGTGTGCAACCACATATGTCTCAGGCACAGGGGAGCCTTGTACGACCCTCTTTGTTTCCTCTCAGCCAGGCTTTTTATGTCGGTGGAACCGTCATGAAAAGCCTGGCTGAGAGGAAACTTGTGATATGGTTGGCGGGACTATGGCCTTCCCGCCAAGTATATTGTGGCCTCTGACTGCTGCTCCTATGCCAGGGAACAGCGGTTCCATGAGGGAGCCAGTGGTCCTAGTGTGGTTCGACTGCCCAAGTCGTAATTGGTGGTCAGACCGGTGGTGCGGCGGTGGCTGGATCTACCACCTCGCGCCACCATAAGTCTGGGGGTCAGAAGGAGCCCCAGACTTGTAATATGGCCCTCAGAACGTTAGTTTCCCTCCAAAGCCATTGAGGAGCCAAAAAAAGATGCTGGTTGATGCCCCCTGTCAGCTCAAATAGAGAAAACCTGTTACAGAAGTGGGAGTGATGTCATATGTAAGCAAGGTTGCTTGTGAAGCTATTCCTCCAATTGATTCCTCCACTGACTGCCAATTGGATTGGTTCCTTGATTACACAATTAAAACTTTCTGCCTGCCATTGGCTTCAGCAGGTCCCACAGATATTTATGTATTGGATCTCACATCTTTTAAGGTAAGCCAAAAACTTCCTACTAGTGAATTGTGGCCCAGTATCAGAAACTATAAATTCTGGAAGAACTTCATTGCACAATACATCATCAAGGAAACTAATCAGCGTGTCAAGATTACCCCCCTTGTCACTTTTGTACATATACCATATACCATACCTACTTACTTTATTGTCAGTTATATCACCTAACCCTGGCCATCACAAATACTCCTGCACCCTTTCTTCCTGTGGCTGACATTTCAACATGTCCTTGAAGTCCTTGAGGAAGTAAAAAAAAAAATTTCAATAATGGGTGAAAATATGTATAGAAAATTAATGATTTTAATGACATACATAATGATAATTGATAAATTAATGATGTTGCACTTGAAACAAATGCACTATATCTCTTTGAAATGTAATTGACTTTATAAGTTTGACTCTCTCATGGGTAAAAGGAAGGCATCTGACAAAAATCAGGGAGCATGTAGCACACAAAAAATCCCAAGTCATGCTGCAGATAATTGCACCCTCGACGAAATTGATGAACTTATCGAGGAAGTGGAGGACTTGCTTGCCCCCCAATCAAAGTCCAAATGGCTAATCCAGCATGGGAAGGTCCCAAACGGGAAGGGAAAGGGGGGAAACCTAAAGCACCAAAAAAGTATTGTTACCTACCTAGACAAACCATCAGAGTCTTCTCCAGTTATTAGCCTAATTACAAGCCTGAGTGCCGGCAGCCTGCCACCAGCATCTGTTCCCTCTACCTCATCCACAGCAGTACACACAAAAGGGAAGGAAAAGTGTATAATTGCAAGTGTAGAATGCTCTAATCACTACACTGTGCTAAAAAATCTCTAGACTATAGATAACTAGCCCCCACAATTGCTAGGGGAGCGTGACTCTGAGAAGGTCTGTATAATCAAAGATCCTGTGGTCATAAATGACCAGTTACTGGTATTAAGGAACACAATCAAGTCACTAAGGGAGATTATGGAAAAGATGGCCAGACTATCAACAACCAAGCTTGACTCCTTTGCTGATTTAGTCACACAGAAACAATTAATTGAGGTTGGCCCTGGATATGGTCCCCCTCCGAGGTCAAATACCATGACTGGTAATCAAAATGGAGAGCAGCTCAACCTTGTGAACCACAACTCCCGTAACTTGATCATGAGGGAAAGATTGCTGATTCATTCCACCTCAGTACCTGCAGGTCCCCTGTTGCAGAAACTAAAACCTGTCTCAACTAGAGTGGCTGTTAGGACCTCTAGACTATACCCATTACCAACGGGGTCCCACAAACCTTATGTGGGAAATCATAAATGTAGCTATTCATACGAGTACCCCATGGAGGGAAGGCAGGTGCCTCCCATTCTCCTTAGGCCAGATAACATCCCGTGGCATGAGCAGTCATACGTAAACCCTAACTTGGCAGATAGGAGCTAAAGGCCCTATGCAATAACCAAGGAAAGTGTATCCAAGAAGGTATCCATTGATGCAAGACGTGGCAAACTCTTTGGCCTCTATTTGATTAACACCCCATAAAATCAAAGTTCACATTAGGAAAGTCATGAGTCATTGGTAAATAAGGTCATCCATTGGATCCAGTTCAAAAGGGGCTGCAGATCCATCATTAGGGAGGATATATGCAATGTCAAACGGTCTTGCCCAGATAATCAACAGTGGGACCACATTCACTCAGAACTTATGGGCACATTAAGATCATGCTTTGTTAACAACCAAATAAGAGGGGCTTCCCAAAAGAAAATCCCCTCCTGGTATTCAATATCTTGTCGTCTAGATAAATGCCTCTTATTATGTGGATCAAAAAGGGACAAAGATCTGAAATTGCAGAGGCCAGAAATAAGTATAAAACCTTTTTAGAAAAGGCCAAAAGAGAGTGGGAGGAGGAACAATGGTTACTTATGGCAGAAAGCCTATTGAAGGGAGACCACAAGACCTTATGGAAATTAATTTCTGTTAACTCCTTTAGTGCTAACCATCTGGAGTTAACTATAAAACCTGATATATATGGGTCTCACACTTTTGTGACCTGTACAAAGGTAAATTGAACCAAACCAATTCACTAAGTCTCCCCCTAGGGGCCAAGAGTACCTCAATGGGAACCGCAATTCATTATGAGTATGGTAGATCAGAACTCAACCTTTACTATTGCCGAAACCCATCTAGCAGTAAAGCAAATGAACGGTATGCCAGGTGATCTCTTCCTGTCCCAACCAAACATCTGGGTACCATAACCGAACGCAGCATGTAATAGCATCTTAAAAGGTAACTCAATTCCACCTACATGGCATGGAGCAATTATCATACTCATCTACAAAAAGGGAGAAAGATCAAACCCCATAAATTATAGACCCATCAGCCTCTTGGATAACACCCAGAAACTTTTCTGTAGGCTGGTGTTGTTCAAACTTAATGATTGGGTAGATGAGAACAACATCTTAGAAGAGGCGCAAGCTGGGTTTAAACCTAAGATTAGCACACTGGATCAGGTCCTCCGCTTCAAGGTGATAACTTGGAAATATGTCACCTTGAAGCGTGACCGTCTATGTGTCACCTTTATAGACTTGAGGGCGGCATTCGACCTGGTCCCAAGGGAAACATTATAGGAGGTATTGGATGGATATGGTATTCCTTCAGACCTATTAATGATACTGAGAGTCTTACATACAAGCACCTATGCTACGGTCAGGTGGAACAACGCAGGGGACCTGTCAGACATGATTGAGATCAACCAAGGGGTAAGACAAAGGTGTGTCCTTGCCCAGACTCTATTTGGCCTCTACATTAATGGAGCAGCAGGCAGACTGATGGACTGCAAACATGACGCCCCTAAATTAATAGATGTGCATACACCTATTTTTATGTTTATGGATGACACCCTGCTAATTTGGCTCACCCAATGAGCTGCAAGCAGAATTAAACAACTTTGTCTCTTTCTGTGAGGAAAGAGGACTTGAACGAAACTCCTCAAAGTCTAAAGTCATGACCATGAATCCCCACAGAACATATAGCGGAAATGTGTATATAGAGGGGGTCCGCCTTAAAAAAGTCCCATACTTTGATTACCTGGGAGCTAGGTTAAGTGACATCCCGACGTGGGGTCCTCAATTGAAGAAAAGCAAAGCTATCCTCCAATAAAAAACCCCCGCCATAGAGAGAAAATACAGGTCTGCCTGGGGAGGCTCTCTGTCTGCATACAGAGCAATAGCTGTAGCTTCAGCAACTTATGTAGCTGAGATTTGGAGCCATGCCCAAGCAGAGGTGTTGACAAGAGTTGAAAATAGGCTTATAAGGGGCCTCTTTAATCTTCCTCCAAGTTCCCCTATCACCCCACTAAGACTCGATCTAGCTCTCAACCCTAACCCTATACACCTGGTGGTCCAACTTAAACCCCTACTATTCTGGATTAGACTTTGGTCTACCAGGGAACTAGTAACCTACAGGGACTGTGTGAAAGAGCTAGTGTTCCTCAATAGGGACTTAAGTACACCCTGGTTGAAGGCGATAAAAGTCATATGAAAACACAATTGAGAAAAGGCAAGGGTACAACAACATACAGCCCTTCACGAACAGTGAACACAACAAAATTGTACGGTGTCAATGATACACATACAACGGTGTATCTAGAGCATCAGAGCACGGGCTCTAGTGCAAGGATGCCCACTATGGAGGTGAGACCTCAGATTCCTAACTTATGGGGAAGTCATCCTTAATGGAAGAGGAGACCTCACACACTTATTAGTGTCATGCATCATCATAGAAATCCTCTACCCACCCTGGTAGGACAATGCCACCCTGGCGGACTCAACCTCCTCAAAGACTGACTAGTTAGGAGGGAGTTCACTCCATATAACAGGGGATCCAGATGAAAACTTTAAAAATACCTTTATTTATGGAACACTAGGTAAGATTAAAAACAAAAAGAGATTTTGGTATTGGAGTACAATATCTCACCCCCAAATTATTGCCAACATGTTTCTGCCCACTATCATAAGCCTACGTGGTCTGGGACATTTGTCAGGGCAACGGAACCCTAAAAGATACCTTTACTAGATTCCAATTGGAACTAATTAGGTAGAGTTACGGTGGATTCCTAATTAAGATCTACCATAATTATCTGCCTATGGTTGGAAGATTTGTTCTTGTCATCCTATAGTCTGGGTGCTACCATTATCAAGGTAACAGAGAGGGCGGGGATCCTTTTTAGTCACACATTCATCAAAAGGTATCTCCCGGCCATTATACCTATATCTCTCCCACTCTGCGCCGTAATGCAAGAATAAAAGTCATATCCCATGAAATAGGCATGGTTAACTTATGGAACACCCCAGAGCAGATCACCAAAAGTGATGCCCGTGGAGTGAAAACTTGGATCTGGGAGGAAACTGCACTGCAAACCTGGAAAGTGTACCAGGAAAATACCATAACTGGTCAGTTCCTTCTCCATAAATGTTCTACCAGCCTAGAGCCCTACATGGACTATATGTATCCATGCCGTTCTAAATGTTTATATGTTCAATTCAGGTATACTACTCTTGAGTACTCACACTACGAAATGTGACAAGTAATTTTCAAATTCCAAGTTCTGTCAAAACTGCCCCACCATCGCGGACACTGTAGAACACTTTAGGGCCAATTCCGATCCTGGGAAAAAAAACGTCCGTACGATTTTCATCCGGAGCCATCGCCGTACGATTCGTACCCATCCGTCCGAGTCGCGCAGTATGATCCGTATTCCGTCAATCCGTCCGAATCGTCGCGATCCGTAGTATTGCAAGGCTGAAACAGTGAACCGTACGACTCGTACACATGCCGTACGACCCCACGATTACGATCCGGACCGGGGTATCAGGACGCGATTCGTACGGTCCACGTCAGGTAACTGCGATTAGTACGGAAAAGCACACATTCACATACACACCGTATGGTGCGTACCCCCCATGATCGCAGGGGTACGCACCGTACCCCTGCGATCATGGGGGGTACGCACCGTACACCGCGATCATGGGGTGTACGCACCGTACACCCAGCGAACATGGGGTACGGTGCGTACACCCTTTGATCACGGGGTACGGTGCGTACCCCCCATGATCGCAGGGGTACGGTGCATACCCCTGCGATCATGGGGGGTACGAACCGTACCCGGGGGGGCCGATGCGTACCTGTTTCAGCGCGAACTCTGCTTTTACGGCTGTTTTCAGCTGCCGTAGAAAAAGGGTCGTACGGTGCGTACCCGACACGTATCGTACTTGCTGGGTCGTAAAAACCAGCCGCGAACTGTACAGATGTCGCCTACAGCGGGTTCCGAGGGAGAATCGTATGGAGATTAGAGTCGTACGGTCTCTGTACGTTTCGTACGGAGTCCGGCTCCTGGTACGAATCGTACTTCGTCGTACGTACGGGGTACGTTGCAGGGTACGATTCGTACGGGAAAAACGATCCGAACGGCTGTTCGGAGTGGTTTTTCCCGAATCGGAATCGACCCCATGATGTTCTTCTGCCCACAATATAGAAATCCACATAAGAAATGGCTGATAGAGGCATTAACATCTATGGGCGTGAGACACTGCAGGGAAGCACTTAGGCTCCTTAAGAGCAACACTAGGAAACTACTAGCACTGGCAGTATCGCGTTATCTGCTCTGTGCTTGGTTTCAGAGGAAAAAGGCAAAACACAACTTGCTTCCCAGGATAGCCAGCCCATAGCAAAAGGCACAGAAGGCACCGTCCTATCACCCTCTATGTCGTATTCTACTAATGTCGACATTGGGGATATTCCTATTTACATGGCCCGTTTATTCATTTTTTTTAACTATATACAACCTCATACTCCCATGAAGAATATCTGGTTAATAGGACAAACTTCTTGGTTTTGGGTCTAGTAGTATTGTTTTTATCTAACATTTATCAATTTTAACCACTGCTGATTTTAACCTAATGTAAATAGGATGTTTGCATGATGTTTTTACTGAAATTGAATTGAATTATATATTTCTGTGACTGTAACTGTTTATGGCTTTTAGCCGAAATAAAAGGTTGATGATGATGAATTTGACTCTTGAGGTTTAGCCTAGGTTTGTCGAATTGAGGCTAAGTGTTATGACTCTGTATTTCTATATTTGGCCCTTCATGGTAATGTATGCGTTTTTCTCTGTACCGCATTCATTATTAATTTTGTAATACATCTATTTCCTTTGCCTAATTTTTATCTAGAACTCAGTCATTGATATTTCCAAAACATTTTTATAGTCTACTAAAGTTACATGTTTATGATGAGGACTGTGGTATCTTACCACTAGATCAATGGAGATTTTGGAGTCAAGTTGATTGAGTAAAAATCAAGGTGTTCAAAATATTGGGTTTCAGGTATTTATTGGGGTTTGACTCCCACATTCTCGAACAAAGATCTTCCTTCTAATACCAAAAGGTGGTCCAATTTTGTCTCCCCTCATTAGTATTCCTCCTTCTTGTAGGAAATTGGATTGCTGGTTGAGGGAAGTGAAACCCTGCTCAAGCAGCAACCACTATTCTTGTCAGGGTGAAATAGAAGCAAACCTCAAATTAACCTGTGGTTGACCGTCTGGTAGTGTGACACAAAAGCAGCAAGGCTAAACTTAGAGAGCCAATGTGTAAAGTATTTATGTAGCACACAAACAGCAATACTGTGAATACACAATACAACAAAAAACCTGCACCAATTTAGAAAAATAGAGTACAATGTAATAAATTATTTGACAACAAAATGACACAATTCCAATAAGTAGAACCGGAGATATGCAACCTTATAGGTTTTGAAGAAATCAAGTGCTAAGAAGCAAAAAATCGCCAACTGGTCGTGGTGAACCGGGTCTAAGTCACAAGTTCAGGCTGACTGAGATTGAGTACAAGTCGGGTAGAGGAATGAGTACAGACTCCTGACAAAGTACAATATGGCCTGGGCTACAATATGCAAAGTGTTTGTGTCGAGATGCACTAGACGGAATTGAGGGGTCGTCGACAAGGAACTGCGATGCGAGGTCCATAGTGCAGCGGTGGAGTCAATGACTGTCGATGAAGAGCTGCGATGTGAGTTCCTGCGTCATCGTCAAGGAAGCTGGTTGGGCTTGCGGACACTTGCACTGCGTTGGCAGTTGTGACGAGGTTCACACTGCTGGGCCGGTGTCAGCGTCGGCTGAATCGGCGTCAAAGAAATCGCAGGTGTTTGCCAGGACCTGAGCTGAGATGCATCAGGGTCGAGGACGAGTTGCATTGTGATGGACTGAAATCAATGGCGGGCTGCTTTGCTCTGCGTTGAGATGCGTCAAGATGTGTCTACATCGAAGAATGCCTGTTATATCCCTGAGGCTTGAGCAAGGGGCCAGCTGACTGACCCTTGGAGATTTACTGGCGTTATGGGTCCAGGCAGGCAGGTTGGATTTAGCAGGGCAGCTCACAGCAGCAGAAGAGTCCTGGGGCAGCAACATGAGGCTTTGGGCAGCAAAGTAGTCCTTGGTCAGCAAACAGGTCAGCAGGGCAGAGGGTCCATTATTTATACCTGGTGCCCACTTTGAAGTTGGAGAAGCTTCTATCCCTCAAACAAAGGTGTCTGGAATGTACTGCCTTACTGCCCTGACCCCAACTTGAAACCCTTTAAGTGTGTGCTGAGGCAGAGTCTTAGTGACGTGCAAGTGTGGGAGGGGACATCCCCCATCAAGTCAGAGACTGGCTCACCTGCCAACACCTATTCCCCCTTTGTCTCACTGAGAGTAATACACAAAGACCATCTGCCAGCTACACCTAGTCATGTCAGACAGGATAGATACTGCAGGCACCAAATGGTTAGGACAGGAAAATTCCAACTTTCTAAAAAGTGTCATTTTTAGTATTGTGACTTTCCGACCTGCTCCCAATTGAAAGTTAGTACTTATTAAATGTAATAAGGTAACCCAATGTCATCGTATGGGAGAGGCAGGCCTTGCAGTAGGGAAAACAAATTTAGAGTTTTGACTGCCAGGACATGCAAACATTAACAGTGCATGCCCAACCTTTTGAACACACTGCACCCTGCCTTATTGGTTGTTTAGCGCCGACAGTAGGGGTGACTTATGTGTATTAAAAAGGCAGATTTAGCCTTGGCAAATGGTTTACTTTGCCAAGTTGAAATGGCAGTTCAAAACTGCACACACAGACTCAAAGGGCAGGCCTGGCATATGGTTTGAAGGACTACTCAAGTGGGAGCCAAAATGAGTGCTGTAGGCCCACTATTAACATTTAACTTACAGGCCTTGGGTACCTATAGTGCCACTATACTAAGGACTCTTACAAGTAATTTAAATGTACAAATTGTGTGTACGCCACTTTCACCATGTTTAAGAAGTGAGAACAAGCACTTTAGCGCTGGTTAACAGTGGGAAAGTGTGAAGAGTCCTAAGACCAACAAAAAGAAATTCAGCAAAAACAGGAAAAATAAGCCAAAATGTTTGCGGAAAGACCACATTGAGACTGGCAGGTCTAACATTTCTCAAGAAGACTCTGCCTGAATTTTGGTGAACAACTTAATTTCCCCTTGCATTCTTTTTTCCTCTGTCCAACTTTGCTCTAAAAAATGTCAGATGTCTGAAAGCCAAATTATTCACAGTCATTCTTATCCACTCATCTTCATTACAAGTACCCTAAGAATTGAAAACTATGCAAGAGAGGTCTTGGACTAGGCAGAGGCAAACAAGACATACAGACTGGTTGTGAATTCAATTTTGCCAGTCACATGTTCAATGTTGAATTTGTATTTAGAGTCCTGCTGCAAGTCTGGCTAACTTAGCCATCACAACTCTCCCTCCTACTGGAGCAAGTATACTGATTAAAAGTCTGTGAACTGCACCTAATAATGAATCTGAACCCCACAAAAACATGTAGAAATGCCCATTAGCCCACATGTATGCCAATAACTCATTCTCAATTGCTGAGTATTAGAAATGAGGGTCTCTAGTTTGCAATGGTTTGCACCTTTGTAAAAGTAGGGACCCTTCTTCCTAGTCAGGGTAAGGGGGATACACTTCTGACAAAACCCCTGCTCACCTCCTTCAATCATTCAATCAAACATTTGTAGAGCGCGCTTCTCATCCGTGAGGGTCTCAAGGCGCTGGGGGGGGGGGGGGGTCGCTACTGTTCGAACAACCAAGTCTTGAGAAGTCTCCTGAAGGTTAGCAGGTCCTGGGTCTGTCGCAGGTTGATGGGGAGGATGTTCCAAGTCTTGGTGGTGAGTTGAGAGAAGGATCTGCCGCCGGTGGTCATTCGGCGGATGCGTGGAACTGTGGCAAGGGCGAGGTCAGCGGAGCGAAGCTGGCGGTTGGGAGAGTAGAAGCTGAGTCGTTTGTTGAGGTATGCTGGTCCGGTGTCATGGAGTGCTTTGTGGGCCTGGATGAGGAGCTTGAAGGTGATCCTCTTGTTGACGGGGAATCAGTGCAGGTTCCTTAAGTGGTCAGTGAGGTGGCTGTGGACCTCGAGGATGAGGCGTGCGGAGGCGTTCTGTGTGCATTGGAAGTCTCTTCTGGAGTTTAGCCGTGGATCCCACGTAGAATGTGTTACCGTAGTCCAGCCTGCTGGTGACGAGGGCCTGGGTGACCTTCCTTCTGGTTCCAGTGGGGATCCATCTGTAGATCTTGCAAAGCATATAGAGGGTGTTGAAGCAGGAGGAGGAGATGGCGTTGACTTGCTGGGTCATTGTCAGCGATGAGTCCAGGATGAACCCCAGGTTGCGTGCGTGGTTGGTAGGAGTCGGCAGATCCCAGCAAGGCCAGCCATCAGGAGTCGTCCCAGGCGGAGGTGGTGGAGCCGAGGATGAGGACCTCCGTCTTGTTCGAGTTCAGTTTCAGGCGACTGCTCTTCATCATTCGGCGAAGGCCTTCATTCCATCGTGGAAGTTGGTTTTGGCAGTGGTGGGGTCTTTGGTGAGGGAGAGGATCAGCTGGGTGTCTTCGGTGTATGAGATGATGTTGAGGTTGTGTGATCGAACGATGTTGGCGAGCGGTGTCATGTAAACGTTGAAGAGGGTCGGGATGAGGGATTGGGGTATGCCGCAGGTGATCTTGGTGGCTTGGGATCGAAATAGCGGGAGGAGGACTCTCTGGGTTCAGTCTGTGAGGAAGGAGGTGATCCAGTCCAGGGCTTTGTCGCGGATCCCTGCATTGGCCCCCTTAGTAGCTTGGCACAAGCAGACAGGCTTATCTCAGAGGCAGGCATTTATGCACACATGCAGTAATACAGCGAAAATACTACAAATGGACATCACACCAGTTTTGGACAACAAGTAATCATTATCTAAACCAAACAAGACAAAAATGGCAAAAATACAAAATACAGTAATCAAAATATGATTCTAAAAGGTAGAAACAGTTTTGTTCATAGCAAACTATAGAAGCAACACATTCATGACAAAGTACCTTGGATGTATCACAATCATAAGCAAAAACAGCCGCAGGGAAGATGATGCGTTGGTTCCTTACACGCACGGAGGGTGATGCGTCGGTTCCTTACTCCAGGGGAGGTGATGCGCCGGTACCTTACTGACTCGCAGGGGAGGTGATGCGTTGGTTCCTTCCTGAAGGGGAGGGGATGTGTTGGTTTCTTACTGCGGCCCGACGTTCTTGTAGACTTGGCACCCCGGTTTGATGCGTGAGGATCAGGGATGCGTCGATTCGCGATGGGGCAACGGCGTTGCGTTGGTTTCTTCAGCCGCTGTCCCACGATACGTTGGTTCTTGCAGCCACACAGCAGGGCCTGCGTCGGAAATGGTGTGGTGATCTCAGACTCTGTAGATCTATGCACACGATTCAGCGTGCAGCGATTTACCCAGCTGCGGGCAGGCGATGCGTTGGTTTCTTCAGCGGCAAGATGACGATGCATGGAAATTCTTCCCGCACAGCAGCAATGCGTTAGAAACAGGTGCGGATGCGTCGTGCTTCTCTTGGTTGCATCACTTTTCCAGCTCCCAACACCAGGTTCAGGGGAGCTGGGGGTGAAGTCTTTGTGTTCCTGAGACTTCAGAACAGGAGACAAGCTCTACTTCAAACCCTTAGAGATCTTCATCAAGCAGGGAACACAGCACACAGGTAAGTACTTGTCCTTTCTTTGGCAAAAACAGCCATTGCAGGCCAACCCACACAGCAAAGGGGCAGTAGTTTCTCCAGTTCTTCGCCTTGGCAAAGTTTCCTCTAGAATTCTAGAAGTAATCTAAAAGTCTGGGGTCTGTGCCCCACTTTTTACAGTACAAATAACGTTGTTCTCTGGTGGCAGAGACACTCTTTGCCAAGCCAAAACCAGTTTTGTCCTCTCTGGTGCAGCATCCTGGCAGGAGGTGGAGACAACATTGTCCAAGGCAGACCAGGCCCATTCAGGTGTGAAAGAAATCACCTCCCCCTTCTCTGAATGCAGCCCCGGTCTATTCAGCCTAGTCCTGACTCACCCTGGAAAGGGAGGACACACCTCACCCCCCTAAGTGGCTGTCTTAACGGAATGCACATCCCCAGCCCCTGTCACTCCAAAGCCAGACAGTCATTACACAAACCTAGCAGAGGCACACAGGATGGATAAGCAAGAAAATACCTACTTTCTAGATGTGGTATTTTCAAACACAGAATGTTAAAATCATCCTCACTAAAAGATGCATCTTTATATTTTGAGTCCAGGCATACTAAACTTTACCTTCCCATCTCGTCCCAATGGGAAGTTATATTTATAAGATGTTATAAATGAACTCTCATTCTATCCTATGGGACAGATAGCGTTTCAATAGTGACAAACAAAATTGGCAGTAATTCACCATCAGGACATGCCACACACATCAGGACATGTCCTACCTTTGACATACACTGCACCCTGCCCACAAGGGTAGCTTGGGCCTACCTGAGGGATTGATTCACATGTAGGAAAAAGAATGTTAGGACCTGGCAAGTGGGTTCACTTGCCAGGTGGACATGGCAGTACCAGACTGCACACAGAAACTGCAATGGCAGGCCTGAGACTCTTTTGGAAGGCTTCTTGGGTGGGTGGCAAGCCCACTAGCAGCATTTGGTTTACAGGCCCTGGGCACACACAGTGCACTGTACTAGGGACTTAACAGTAAACCAAATAAGCCAATTGTGGAAACACTAATCCATGACAACAATTTAGAGAGGGAGCACCTGCACTTTGGCACTGAACAGCAGTGGCAAAGTGACTAAAGCATCTAGACCAGCTAAAACGAAATCATAAACACAGTAAAAACATAGGAGGCAAAGGCAAAAATACAGGGGAAACCCACGCCAAGGATGCCAGGGCTAACACTGAGTAATTTCTTTCAGACTTTCATAATACTGTGGAACTATACGCTATCTACCATTCTATACACCCATCCGTCTGCTGCAACACGCTCCTAATCCACACTGTTGAATACGCATCAACACAGCATTTGGAGTTAGATCACCCCTTAACTGGGACAAACAGCCCTGGAGGATGAGATCATACACGTTTGACAACCAAGCGGTGACCCAAGAGGAATCAATAGACTTAGAACAGACAATATGAAATAGGTGGAATGTTTGAGACAACTTGATTATAAATAATGTATAGTTGTATAGCTCAAAGTGTTGTGTTTCTATCTAGGACCCTAATTCAATATTCCCGATTTATGCCCTTGTATGGCTACAATAATAATATCCTTATAAAGGCATAAGAATCATATCCATATTTAGTAATAGCCCATGCAGTCCAAATACGGCATGGCTACTCCCCTAGACTCCTAGAAAGTACAATGCGTTCTTTAAACAAACCAAGCCTCCAGCAGCCCGGGAAATCCCCCTGCTTTTGTTTTGATTTGCACAAGAACTCCTAGAGTCAGAAAGAACTGTTAGTTCTTGGTGACGTCTTATGTCCAACCTTACGTCAAACCCGGCACCTTTCAGGTATAAATATACCAACGTTGCCTTAAGCAAACACACGGTGGTTTATGGCAGAGCGGCTATCAACTTGCCCGAGAGCCCAGCTGATGCGAGAGCCCACGGACGCCACCCCTCCCTTTTGACGCACTGAGAAAGACGCTGTCTTTTTCTCCAGCCAAGAAAATCCAGCTCCGGTGTTTCCAGCATCCCTTGCGGGTTACTGGGATATCGAGTCCTGAGAGAGAGATACAAGACCTCCTTCATTCTAAGAACCAAGGTACGGAGCTGACTAAACCCTTAAGAGAATTCTTGATTCAGATCCTTGGCAAAACCAACTTAACTTAAACTGCTACTTACTTACTCCTTCCCACATATTAGGCTTAGGTCAGGTACACCGGGGTAGGCGTAGATTAGAAGCACCAGTTGAGGACGTTAGTCAATGTTTTTATGTATGTATATATTTTATCCATTTTAAAGTATCATATGGCTAAGAAACCATATCAATGCTTTTACAGTATTATTTTATAATACTCCTTTTACTGTACGCACTTTACTTAATGTTAAGTATTGCAATTGTGGCAATTCATTTCTCTTGCATGAGAAAGAAGACTGCTCAATAAATAACACCTTTTATTGAAAACGCCCGTCTCTCTATTTCTCTGCACTCTGGTGAAACTAAGTACGCACGACTGACTGAGTGAAATAATTGTCTATTGTTTTCACACGACTCTAGAGATACACTCTTTATTCTGAGGGAGCAAAGTTGTCATGTTTATGGTTGTCAGAAGCTAATCCCTTCTTGTCTATCCAGGGAAGTTAAACTCCTCCTTGTTTACTCGAGAAAGTTTCTAGTGACCACTGAGCTAGCTGGCAAAACTAATTAAGTCTAATATATTCAGTAGAGACCTAGTCGACCTCAGTCCTACGTCTAAACTGCTGTTTATATTATTCCAATGCGCAGAGCCTATTGGGAATATAGGAACAACACTACATGGCGCCCAACATTTGGTAAGGCAATAATCTAACGCAAGACATTAAAGTAACTCAGTCGTGCTTTTTCACACAGACCCTTTTTTCCGTAAAAACTCCAAAAGACGTCTGGAGTGGGTAAAAGGTTAAAATCCGCCGGAACTTAGTAGGAAGAGATTCCTATGTATTAGTTTTTGGTTTAGTCAACGTTGAAGGATACAGTGTTCCAAAATATTGTGCACCTAATCTTTGTTTCCCTTGAAACTTGATCTGCAACAAAAAACATTCTGTCAGTAAAAATGGTAGAAAGTGAAGACGAAAGGGAGGCAGCTAGAATAGCAGCTCAACTCCTAGCGGATGACACAAGTCTCCAAGAAAATGACCCGAATGCTATAATCATTCCGGCAAATGTAAGAAAAACTATAACTCTTAAACTTATAGAAAATGAACTAACACCAAGAGGTGGTACAGTCATATTCGTGGTAGAGGCCCATGAATATCGGCAGACAGAGGTATTCTATTCATGGATAAACTTTCCAGCAGCAAACGCTGTAACACACGAATTCCACTATTACAAGATAGAGGAACCTCCGGATGAATACACTCCTTTTGAGGATGTTGAAATCCTACTAAATTATCAAGAGCACCTGCTCTGGTTTAAAGGCGCCCTAAAACATCAAAATCACATCACCAGGCTCGGTCCACTAGGTAGACCAGGAGCAACGTGGCCGGTTCTAGCCAGCTACACACCACATCCAGACATTGAAACAATGTCAAACCCGGAACTTTAAGCTCAGCTAAAATTGCTAATTAAAATACATAGACAATTAGTCCAATATGTAATGCGGACTTCAACAGAGCAACCAGCAATAAAAATTTCACAGACCACCCCTCACCAGGGGAACACAAATAAAATCACACCACAAAATATACAATCGGCCATTGGCAAAATTCCCGCAAAACGGGAACAAATTCCATTCTGGTTAGCACAAAAAATCACTCAAATAGAGGCAGTATTTCCTGATACTACACCTACTGAGAAACACAGAATTCTGACTATCTGTCTTCCAATGGGGATCGCACCACATGTGGAGGACTGTGACACTTGGGGCACAGTCTTTGCTTCGATATACACAAAAACACTTGGTGTTCCGTCTATGGCGGTAATACCAGATGTGCTAAGACAGATTTAAAATGAATACGGTCCAGAACCTGCTTTAATTCTGGGTATGAAATTACTGAAAGACTTCAAGCAGGTCTCGGCTATGTTATTAGCCAATATAAAGGGAGAAGCAGCATCTGTGGCGATCCGCCAGAAATTGAAAAAAACAGATATAGCATAACAACCTTTTGAACTTGCCAGAATCATAGAAAAATCCTATGAAGAACTAGGTAGAGATAGTTTGGGTGGGAAACCAGTAAAACCCCAACTACTTGAAAATCCTGAAAAAACATTTATTAAAAGTAATCTAAATACTCCAAAAAAGAGTTGGGATGGAAATAAACAATCCATTTCCAGAGAAAAACGATTCCAGTCCAGAGGAAGGTCTCCTCAACGGAGAGATAGATCTCCAGAACGAGGTGGCAAGTCTCCCCAGAGGGAGCCCTCTGAGAAAAGATACAACTTTAGAGATAGGGATAAATTGAGAAAACCTGATAGATATCAAGATATTGATAGACGTCCCTCTCGATCTTTTCAGACTTCCTCACAGAAATGGGAAAGAAGAGGACGGTCAGAACACAAGGAAGAGCACGTCAAGTCCAAAGACAAGGAACCTGCTCATCAAAGTAAAAAATTACAATTTCCAAGAAAGAAGGTAGCTAGTATTAAAATAATAAAACATGCAGAGGATACTGAGGACACAACTGAAAAACGGAGAGTGGACCCAGACAATGCTATACAGCGCAGCAGAAGTGACCATAGCTCGCAAGATCCTGATGAATCTTCTGGAGACAGTGGACACGAATGAATACATTCAAGTGGAAACTGCAGACACCAGAGTTAGCAAACCCCATAAGTTATACGAAATAACATTACATATAGAGGGGGACAAGACAAGGAAAGTAAGAGGTCTCTTTTGGGATAACCTTTCGAAAGGCTATGACATCCTGTTAGCTGAGAAAGACTGGCCACCAGAGTTTGTCAGGGAGTGCCCTCATGGCAAAGAAATGATTATGCCTGCCTTCTCAAATCATATTTCAACTCATAAAAAATCCATATATGCAAGAAAATGGGCAGTGGCCCAAGCTCCTGCATTATATAAAAATCATGTAGGATGGGATGATTATTCTCCTCATCACAAAATCCAGTTAAAAAATCAACCCACTGCACAAAGGCAGTATCCAGTTAAACAAGAAGCTAAAATGCAAGTCAGGGAGATCTTAGATCAACTTGAATATCAGGGGGTGATTGAAACATGCACCTCACAAATGAACAATCCTTTGTTTCCTGTCTCCAAGCCAGACGATTCATATCGTCTAGTTTTGAACTACAGACACCTAAACTCCTGCTGCAAAACGTTTGCAGTACAAAACTCACACAGTGCAGCACTAATGAATAACATTGTGCGCAAAAAATATAAAACGACATTAGACATCTCTAATGGATTCTTTTGTCAAAACATTGCACCTGAAAGTAGGTATTTGACCGCTTTCTCAATAATGGGGTCGCAAAAACACTTCTGTCGACTCCCACAGGGATTCAAGAATAGCCCAGGATTATTCTCAGCAAGAGTAACAGAGTTACTACAAATATATGATGATGAGGTATTATCTTATGTCGATGACATCTATCTCACAGATGATGACCTGGAGACACACTTGAAAAGAGTGAACACCATAATACTTGGGTTTGCAGCTGAGGGTTACAAATTCAACTTTAAAAAGTCACGAATTGCCCATCTAACTGTCCTATTTTTAGGATATGAATTATCAAGTGAAGGCAAAAGCCTAGCAGACAACTTCTTAGAGAAGTGTGCTGTACTCCAAGCACCTAAAACGCTGAAGAACTTGCAATCAATACTAGGTTTCCTGAATTTCGGAAGAACATACATTCTAAATTATGCAGAGAGGGTTAAACCTCTCGATGAATTAATAAAACCTGATTTCAAACCAATAAATTGGACTCAGAAACACACAGAAATTTTAAGATCATTACAAACAGACATGTTAGCTAAGACTAAATTGCAAACTCGCGAAAACGTACACAACCTTGTAATCCGAGTCATCCCAGGAAGATGCGGATTCACGTACCTAACCTCTAATGAGGGAGAAACGGTACCAATAGCTTATAAATCACACTTGTTCACACAAGCTGAAATGAAATTCAGTTCTACTGAAAAAATTCTAATAGCGGGTCAAACTGCTGTAGCAAAAGAGAGAGCCCAAGCCCAAGGCAGAAGAATAACTGTTTTAACAGCAGAATCAGCCCTTGAGGCATTAACAAGCCCACGCAATTTGAATGCTGTGGCATTAGATCCAAAATGGATACAATGAGAAAATTCTCTTGCTGCAGAAGACGTGAAATACTATTTTGACCCGAAAATGAAAAAACTAGAAAATCTAGAATATGAAGAAGAATATCCTCTGCCAATCGAAATTCTGCCTCTCGAACAGTACACATGTGTAATCTACATGGACAGATTTGCACAACACTACGATGTAGAGAAAAAATCCTACAACGCAGCGTGCGCGATTGTTAAAGGTCGCTGGCGCTTTGGTAAATTCAAGCCAATAGTCACAAAGACTGAATCACTCAGAAACTGTTCAACTCAGCGAGCTGAAATAAGATCTTTAAAGATGGCGCTTGAAAATGCCGATCGCGAATTCCCCACACTAATAGTGTGCGATTCGCATTACTGCGTCAAGTCTTACAATAATGACATGCAGACCTGGATTCAAAACCGTTACAAAGATGACACAGGTGCCACAATAAAGCATAAAAAGCTTTGGGAACAGGTAGTTCTTTTGCAGAAAGAACTACAAAAGACTCACGTGATACATACACTGAGTCAACAACGTGAAGGCGTTCACGTTGCAGGGAATTCATTGGCTAACAGAGCCACAGCGGAAGCGATCCTACCGGCTTCCGTAGCCACAAAAAAGCGTTCTAAAAATTACATAGACGGAGAAACCATGCTAGCGGTAAAAGCCTCATTAAAATGCAACTATGCAGCATTACCTCTGAACTATCCACTCAATTATACATACATAATTGATGCAAACTCTGTTCCTTTTGCTCAAATCCCTGGAGTGGGGGATAGAGTAATTCCAAACATGAACAGGAGAGTCTTTTTAATAGCAGACGCCCATATGGGATTGGGTCTAGGGCACCAAGAGATAGTAAAATCTCTAAAAGAATTACAATCCGAATACTGGTGGCCTTGGGATGAACTTGCAACATTATAAATTTGCAAAGAATTGTCCAGAATGCAACCAAGATCGCAGTCATGAACCGACCGGAGTATTGCTAGGACCCCTTTGTTAGAAAGCATAAGGCTATCTATACGCAAAAATCCAGTCGGAGAAATGCGTTCCCATAAATATTAAGTCTAGATTCACTTAAAATGCAGACACCAGCACCCGGCTGACGCCAGAACTATTATACAAAGATTTGTGAGTCTTTATCGGCATATACCCAATTGGCATGCTACATTCTGACCAGGGTCCTGCGTTTAGCTCTAGGGCTTACAAAGAGGCCATGACCAGCATGGGCATTGCATTGCGGTACTCTTCTCCAGGGAAATGCGGTAGTGGAAAGAAAAAACCTTGACATAAAGCAATCTATAACGGCGAGGGTATTAGGTTTGGGTGATGGGTGGGTCAAACATTTAACAAGTGTCCAACGTAGTCTTAACAATCTGCCAAGAAATTCTCTAAAAGGTCTCACTCCCTACGAACTATTGTTCGGTACTAGAATGCATATCCAGGATCTTGATAGTCACACTTCAGTGGTAGAAGAAAAAGCCTTTGATATCAAAGACCGTTTGGCTGTTTTACAGGACTTAAATGAAACAAGAAGAAGCCTGAGTAACATAAAATTAAAGCAACAGCCAACAGCCACTGAAGAAAAACCACCTGTCCCAGCAAGACCTGTCTGGATTACAAAGATTGGGGATCTGGTCAGAGAAAAGATCGTGGTGAAGAAGGAATTTGGTCCTTCTTACAGAAAAGCAGTACCTGTCTTAGCTGTCAGCGGAACAAGATCAGTTGTACTACGGCCCCTTGCTGGTAAAAAGGAGAACCGAGTTGTATCCATCGACCTGGTAAAACCACAATTATGTGGCCAATAATAAGTAGTAGGCCCAGTGGACTCCCAAGAAATAGCAGAATACCAAAATTTGCTACAATCGAAGAGGTTCAAACTGAAAGACTAATCACTTTTGATAAACCTGCAGTGAATAAAAAAGGACTATGCAACAAAGCCATGGAACTTGTGCCTCTTGAAACCCAAATTGCAACAGTTCGTCAAGAAACACTAGTCTACAACGATGTAGCCTCAGACTATGCTAGTGAAACAAAGAAAAATCCAAAAGCAAATGAAAATCCGGAAGCAATTCCAACAATTGACAGAACTGCATCTGGCTACTTCATCAATTTCGATGACTTTTCGGAAGATCCAAGCGAGCATGAAGAAACGCCAGCAACAAAAACTTTCAAAGACAAAGTAACTGAACTCTTTCATCAACTCAAAGAAACATATCTGATTTCACCATGGATTGAATTTTGGATTGTGTTAGGTGTACTTTTCCTCCTGCTTTGGCTCATCATGGTTCTATGTTTGGGAAAATTAATTGATGGAACATATAATACAATGGACGCAGCAAGTCAGAACATCAACTTGGTCCCAAAGCCTCACACATCCTCTCACATCACAAAAAGAGAACTGTCATCAGTGAACATCACAGCCAATCCAATACCCGGTGGGGTAGCATGGGACAAAACGTATTATGAAATCTATGGCCCGATTGAGCTCTTGAAATATCCACACCAGTTTAAGGTTTCCTTAAGTGACTTTGTGACACCAAGTACTTTTTCTGATGATTGGGACTTTGAAAATATTAATAATATGATGTCAGATTTAGTAATGTCAGCAAAATTCACAGAACATGATTATTTGCAGGGTTCATCAAATTATGAAGAGTTATATTGTTATAATCATTTTGGTCATCTCTATTTGCATAAATCTGCTCAACCTAGAAAAGTTTTAAATTATAATCAATGGGAACATTGTGCAACACCGCCTAAAGGCAGCTCGAAAACATTTTATGAGAAATTCCCATTCTTATCAGGTTTTAACACAAGTGATGCAGAAACGTTTTATTATAGAATGTCAAATAAGACAGGAATGAAAACAATGTTGACAAATATTAAATTGATTTATTCTGAAACATTTTATGAAAAAATGACTACATTTGGTTTTGAATTCTGGAAAAACAACATTGAAACAAAAACCATCTGGGGTACAAAAGAATGGCAGGTCCAAGGTTTAGAAGCACTATTTAGAGCCTGCATGATCCCAGAACAATTAATATTCCAGAATGACACCATTCAGCAAACAACCTGTCTTGGCCTAGCCAAAATAAAAGACTTAAACAAACCGTCTATTCCGAAGCCCATGCCTGATAGTAATAGCACTACAGATGTGGAGATAGACGTAGCCCATATTTTACACCAAAACAGAACACATCCTGATTGGAAAAAATGGTTGATCTGGCCCACAGACACAAATAACTGTCAAGATAGATTCCTGAACAAAATACAGGGGTTTAAACAACCAGGCCAGACCCTAGATACTCCCAGAGACAACATCCAGGGATAGTTAAAAAATACAGTGTAGGGAAACTCTGCCTCGAATGGCTACAGAAATCCACACTGGCTTAAATTAAGCAACACTTGACTTTACTTAAAGACGGTGCTGACTTGCGTGATTTCATACTGGGACCACGCAAACAGCATCAAAAATGTTTCATATACGCCGGTATATATGCTGCTCACAACGAGGCTTGGAAAGTAACACAAATTGAAACAGCAGAAAAAATACTTTCTGTAGTGGACAATGGGTTAACGACTCTGTCCTCCAGAATATATTCACTGGACAGCATTGTATAATCTGCTATTGATATAATAGAGCAGGACTTACTAATGTTACAACATGGTCAGTCCCAATTACGTTCTATTGTACAGCTTGGCTGGACGTTGCAAAATCTGCATTCAGGCTACGTGCCATGGCGTTTAATCAACGTAACGTCATTATTCTCTATCTTTAACCTTACTGATAAACAAATCAGTTTGGCACAAAAAGGAGCAGACTATACGATTCTTAGCATTGAAAAACTTGAGAGATTACCATTGACAATGTCAGAGAGACCTGTCATTGAATAGATAATACATGGGACAATTACAATCCCAATAACGACTTTCCAGTTTAAGTATTGCCAAAAATATATACCAGCAGGCCTGTATGAAAGGTTGGGTAAAGGATACATCAAGTCAACATGGAAATTACCTTACACACACAAATGTTATAGTGAAGGGAAAAAAGAGGTATTCCTTAGTGGTAACAATTGTAAAAAATCACTAAGTGGTACACTTAAGGTATTAACTTGCATGGAGCCTGCGAAGGGTCTTCAAATAACCTTTCATGTCACCTGCACGGCACTCCTGCAGCACAGATAGAGCCATTTTTTAGACAGCTTTCCAACAGCAGCTACGTTCTAATAAGTGACCACAGCTGTTGTGGCATGGTGCCAGGAAAAGCCTATCTCGTGAGCGTTAGTTCCATGGTCACCTGCTGTATGCAAGTATTGTATCCAAACAGCAATCCAGACATGGAGGTGGCAATATGGCCTCGTTTGAATATCTCTTCTATTCGAATTTATACTTTAAGCAGAATGAAGGCTTTTCTTTTACAGACAACTGTGCCTTTAACCTCGTCCAAAGAGACGTATGATCTGCAAGTTGCAAGGACAGCAGCAAAGATACATTCCCTATTATCAACAAATTGCCCCGTGCATTTCGTAGAAATGTTAGGTCAAGTCTTAAACATGTCTGATACCAGTGGCATCAATTGTTACCAAATAATTTTGGCTCAGCTTCATTGTAATAAAAACAATGTTAGCGAATTGACTCGTATGTGTATATATTTAGATTGTCATTATATTTATAATTTTGTGTGTACTTACTGGGGCCCCTTTCTCTCATTGCATTAACTACCCAGGTCCCAGTGACGTTCATGGGTAAACCCCCCTTTGCAACCTACCAGTGGCATCGCACCTGTATTTAAGACATTTTTTTCTGGACTGTTAACACCCTTTGAAACAGTTCTGGGCATCTTTCCGAATTTTGTCCATTCTGTCTTCGGCGGTCTGCCTTTACTTTTGGGACTCGTAGCAGGAATTTTATTTTTGATCCTCCTGCTCCGATATGGCAAGCCAAGCAACAGACAAGACTCCAGCAACGATGGGAGAAACGATCCTAGCTATACGCTACCGGGACCGCATCACTAAAGTCCTCGGATTAGCCCGGCTAGGAGATCTAAGTGCAACCTGGTTTCTTTCATTCAGACCTATCTGGCAAGATTGCATCTTACCTGTGCTTCGATGTCTGCTATGCGGAGAAGAATGCGTGTTGGACATCTGTCTTACACTACCATCAGCAGTACCAATGGATACAGATACCTTGCTAGGTCCGGTAACGACTCATGTATCGTGTTGTCCCCAACGGCTACCTATTCTGATGACGGCATTCATTGAGACCTCACCACTATGAGTAGGTGGCCATGAAGTACGAGAGGAAAGCAGCACCAAACATGTACAACCTTCTGAGAGCATTGCTGATCCTGACATCGATGATAGCAATCATTCTCACATATGCACAATCTCAGCATTTTCAAACCTTGTCGAACTTTCACCTGATGTTGTAGACCAATTTTTGCAAGCCTGTCTGAAATGATGTTCTCCCCGGAACAAAAAGAATAACTTTAAAAAACAACGAGCACACAGCGTTCCCTGAACTCTGAATTCGGCCTTCAGTTTTGATAAACACAGCTACTGAAAACAATTGGAACTATTTTTCCCCTTGAGAGCGAAATTGTTTTTTTTTCACTTCCAAAATATTTACCCTTTTTCTGGCACAAAGTACTCTGCTTAAAGTAGAACTATTCTTAGAGAACAGAGCTTCTATTTTAGGAACTCTAGAGACACTATTTTACCTCAGCCTCTAGCACATGTACAGCATTTGTATAAATATGTAATGGAATGGTCTCGACCTTCTTTTCTGTATTAAGAGCCACTTCATGTGTAATTTTCGCAATTCATTCAGCTGATATATATATGCATTTAACTGAATGATAACACTGCTTGAAAAGCGTACAGTACCAATACTCATTTTTGTGTATTTGCCATATACCATTTCAAATGCAATTCATGTATTTTGGGGTGGGTTGGAAAACGCACATGCATCGATATGTTTAATATTGCTTCGTTTTTAGTAATGATGGACATTAATTCGTGGAGTGGGTGTTGTGTTCTATCTAGGACCCTAATTCAATATTCCCGATGTATGCCCTTGTATGGCTATAATAATAATATCCTTATAAAGGCATAAGAATCATATCCATATTTAGTAACAGCCCATGCAGTCCAAATACGGCATGGCTACTTCCCTAGACTCCTAGAAAGTACAACACGTTCTTTAAACAAACCAAGCCTGCAGCAGCCCGGGAAATCCCCCTGCTTTTGTTTTGATTTGCACAAGAACTCCTAGAGTCAGAAAGAACTGTTGGTTCTTGGTGACGTCTTATGTCCAACCTTACGTCAAACCCGGCACCTTTCAGGTATAAATATACCAACGTTGCCTTAAGCAAACACACGGTGGATTGGAGCAGAGCGGCTATCTACTTGCCCGAGAGCCCAGCTGATGCGAGAGCCCACGGACGCCGCCCCTCCCTTTTGACGCACTGAGAAAGACGCTGTCTTTTTCTCCAGCTGAGAAAATCCAGCTCCGGTGTTTCCAGCCACCCTTGCGGGTTACTGGGATATCGAGTCCTGAGAGAGTGATACAAGACCTCCTTCATTCTAAGAACCAAGGTACGGAGCTAACTAAACCCTTAAGAGAATTCTTGATTCAGATCCTTGGCAAAACCAACTTAACTTACACTGCTACTTACTTACTCCTTCGCACGTATTAGGCTTAGGTCAGGTACACCGGGGTAGGCGTAGATTAGAAACACCAGTTGAGGACGTTAGTCAATGTTTTTATGTATGTATATATTTTATCCATTTTAAAGTATCGTATGGCTAAGAAACCATATCAATGCTTTTACAGTATTATTTTATAATAATCCTTTTACTGTACTCACTTTACTTCATTTTAAGTATTGCAATTGTGGCAATTCATTTCTCTTGCATGAGAAAGAAGACTGCTCAATAAATAACACCTTTTATTGAAAACGCCCGTCTCTCTATTTCTCTGCACTCTGGTGAAACTAAGTACGCACGACTGACTGAGTGAAATAATTGTCTATTGTTTTCACACGACTCTAGAGATACACTCTTTATTCTGAGGGAGCAAAGTTGTCATGTTTATGGTTGTCAGAAGCTAATCCCTTCTTGCCTATCCAGGGAAGTAAACTCCTCCTTGTTTACTCGATAAAATTTCTAGTAACCTCTGAGCTAGCTGGCAAAACTAATTAAGTCTAATATAGTCAGTAGAGACCTAGTCGACCTCAGTCCTACGTCTAAACTGCTGTTTATATTATTCCAATGCTCAGAGCCTATTGGGAATATAGGAACTACACTACAAAAGAGGGTGATAAATCAAGGCGCCTACTGGTGTGGTTAACCCAAAGTGAGACAATAAGTCCTCACATTGTGGTGCTTGGTATAATTGAGGGACAGATATTTAATATGCAGAATAAAATAAAAAAGGCAATAGCCACATTTTATAACATGTTGTATGCATGCCGCACATCAGGCTCAGCTAAAAGACTGAAACTATGGTCAAAGAGTATGGCTACTGAAGCTAACAGCTAATTGAACCCATTACACCAAAGGAATAAAGTTGGTGATAATAGGGGTTGCCTCTGGAAAAACTCCCAGGTATGATGCCCTTCTGGCAAAGTTTTGTTGGACTGGGCCTCTTTTGAAGGGTCTCCCCAGATTTTTGCCTTCTGTCGCCGAACACGTTTTTGTTGACATTAAGACTTAACTTTTACAGGCCAAACCCTTAAACTGCCGTAAACCTTTGTCTTTAATACATATAAATAATTTCAATGGGAGGCCTTAGAGGCTCATGTGGCAAGGGTGCATTTTATTGACAAGTAACATATGTGTACTTATGTTTTACATGTCCTGGCAGTGACACACTTTCATTTTTTCACTGCTTATCTTGCCAATTGACTAACACTGGGTTACCTTATTACATTGACTAAGTGATAACTATGGATTGAGGGAAGATAGAGATGCTGTTTACTAATTTATTGTAATCTAAAATACTCTGTAATAGTAAAAGTGGATTTTAAGTCACAATTCTGAAAAGGCCACGCTTAGAAAGTTGCATTTTCTTGTCCTAACCATCTGTGCCTTCTGCCAGTGTCCTGGGTCACGTGACAGTGATACCTCTGCTGTTGAGGTTTGTGTATTGCGGCCAAGACAGTAAGACAAAGGGTACATAGGTGTGCACATGATGGGCCATCCTGGCAGATTGACTGGAAGTAGCTGTACCCAGCCTGAGTTGCACTTTAAAGAACTTTGCCTCCTGCACACACAAAGGGACCACACACCAGCCCTGTCCTGTCTTATGTCACCATAGACAGTTTGGAGCCTTGACAGGGGAAAGGAGAAGAACTTTCAAAACATAAATGTGACGGTAGAACTGGGAATCACACCCCCAATCCCCCCACAAAGGCTGGCACCAGGTATGAATACTGGACTTCAAATGCATTCTTTTCAGAACATTCCTGTACTTGTGCACATTACCGAAGACGGAGTGCGCTCCTGCTGAGTACTGCCTTGATATCTGTGAAGGAAGACTGGACCTGTTTAACTTTATCCCAGGCTTACCGGAGTTATTTAAAAGGGTCATCTGTCATGTGTGACCCACAGGGACATAACAAGAGAAGAAGCCTCCCTGCAACTTGCCAGTTAACATGCTGCACTGGACCTGCAACCAGATCTGCCTTAGCCCTGCTGGTCTCAGCTGGCGTAAGCTCCTTATCCCGGAGAGGGATTCCCGCCAGACATTTGACCCTTGGCTGGCATCATTTGTGCTCCTCCAAAGAAGAAAAGGTGAAATCATGAAGTTTGGGCTCTTCTGGACTGTGAACCGGCCCCCAAGACTCTGCCACCGGCAATGATCACCAACACAAAGCCCCCTGTGACATTTGCTCTTTGCGCTGCAGTGACCCCCAGTGCCTAACGGCAATGTAAAATCTGCACTTCGCGCTACAGCATCTACAAACCGCAGTGACTACCAATGCAAAGCTTCAGTATGACCATCTGTGATGCCTGACCGGCTCTTTGTGCTACAGCAACGATAGCCCGCATACTCTTTATGCTACAACGAAAACCATCCACAATGCTGTCCTTGCTCCTCTCGTACTCCTCCACCACAAATGAAACTCTTCACACCGAGTTAGAGAATGTAACTTTTTCAGCGTAACTAACTTGGTCCCGGTATCTGACCTGCACTTTATTGTGATGACCCTGACTGAGTGAGTTTTCCTTGGTCTAGTACGACCAGAGGACTTTGACAAGGATGTGAAAGTTTTCATTTCAAACAGAATGTACTTGTCTTGCTGTCTCACATATAAGACAAGTGTCTCTAAAGGATGTAAGATACATGCTTGAGCATTATACAATCCTATGAAGTTGGATCTTTATACTGTGCTCATCTATCTGTGGAGTTGTTTCTAAGTCAAACCTGACTGCTTTTGTGGCAAGCAGCCACAGGGTTAAGCACAGGTTATTTTAGTGACTTGTGTGGTCCCCCCCACAAGGACTGGGATTGTTGCCTGAGTGGGCCTTCAACCCCCTCAACTGATAATCACATTCTTAAAAGTGTTATGCATTGTATGGCCTTTTATTCATCCACAAGCTACACTTGATGTTTGGTGATATGTACACGCGAGAAACAGCCTCAATTCTCTACAGAGGTTGTTATAGAAACTCAACCCAAGGCCCACTAGATACCCTGGCTATATATTCCTATCACCCACTATGTATGCTTACTTTTGACTGTAAAATACTAGGCATATTATCAGCAAACTGAATAGTCCCTCTGCTGCCTAATCTCATTCATCCTAATAAGGTTTTGTTCCAACGAGAAAAATATCCATATCATGGTTGTATGCTCATGCACTGAGCATCTTCTGGCAGTGCTGTCAACTGATATGGAGAAGGACTTTGGTGCTCTTCATTTGGATTTCTTGTTGACCGTCCTAGAAGAGATTGGCTTTGGTAAGGCTCTCCTATGTTTGATCAAACTATAATTATAAATCCCAGCTGCCTGTGTGAGAACTAGTAAGATAGTCTCAGACTCTTGACCATACATCATGGGACACAGCAGGGCTGTCCATTATTCACTCTCCTATTTGTCACTGTAGCAGAACCATTACCAGAAATGCTTCAAAGAGTGGGTACAAGGTGTGGCATAGAGGTGGGAGACTATTTGAGCATGATCTCCTTCTACGTTGATGTTATCTAACTGTTTTTGAGAGATGTAGGAAGGGACTCTGCTGGCACGCTTGGGACATTTAAAATGTTTAGCATATGTTGAAACCTAGGCTTAAAGCAGAAAAATCTTTCTTGTATCCACTCCACCCTGAAGAGGACACAGAATGTCAATCAATAAATCAATTGGTATTTGTACAGTGCTGCTAATCACCTGTGAGGGTATCCAGGTGTTAGATTGCTGGGCTCGTTCGAAAAGCCAGGTCTTGAGTCTTCTTGAATTCTGTCAGCGAGGGTGATGTCCGGAGGTAGAGGGGAAGGCTGTTCCAGGACTTGGAAGCAAGGTAGGAGAAAGAAAGTCCTCCACTCTGGGTTTAGCAGATTCTGGTGTCTGTGTGAGGGCAAGGGAGGCGGAGGGAACATCTTTGGTGGAAGTTGGTGGAAGTTCAGGCGGTGGCTGATGTATGCTGGTCTAGGTCATGGAGGTCTTAGTAGGCATGTGTCAACATCTTGAATTGCCATCTTTTCTGGATGGGGAGCTAGTGAAGTTACTGAGATGTAGGGTGATGTGGGTTCGTTTAGGCAGGCTGAGGGTGAGTCTGACTGCTGAGTTCTGTATCGCCCAGTGTCTCCTCATGAGTTCAGTGGTGGTTCCTGTGTACAGTGCATTGCCATAGTCCAGCCAGCTGGTAACTAGGGATTGAGTGGCAGTTTTCCTCGTACCAATGGGGAGCGATTTGAAGATTCTTTGGAGCATGTGGAGACTGTGGAATCTGGCGGAGGAGGCTGCATTTATCTATCATTTCATAGTGAGTTTGCTGTCCAGGATGATGCAGAGGTTGCAGGAGGGATCTGTTGGTGTGGCTGTGGGTCTGAGTTCGGTGGGCCAGCAGGTGTCACTCCACGGGGAGGCATTGTTGCCAAAGATTAGCACTTTAGTCTTGTCAGGGTTGAGCTTCAGACAGTTGGTCTTCAGCCAATTGGCGACATTCTTCATGCAGTTGTGGAAGATGGTCCTCTTGGTGGTGGGGTCTGCTAAGAGCGAAATGATGAGCTGGTTGTCGGCAGCATAGGATACGATGTTGAGATTGTGGGTTCTGACGATGTCAGCTTGAGGTGTCATATAGGTGTTGAAGGGGGTGGGGCTGAACCTTGAGGAACAATGCAGATGGTGCTCTTGAGTCCGAGGCAAAGGAAGGTAGGCAGAATCTCTGAGTTCTGTGTTATGTGGGGCAGTCTCTCGATGAGTATGTGGTGGGATATGGTGTCAAACTCTGTGGGGAGGTTGAGGAGGATAAGGCGCTGCCAATTCTCCCCTGTTGAGGAGGGTGCAGATGTAATCAGTGGCAGCAATCAGGGTGGTCTAGGTGCTGTGGTTGGTGAGGAAACCAGATTTGGAGGCACCTAACATGTTGTTTATCTCCATGTGTTCGGTAAGCCTTCTCGAGGACTTTGGTGGGGAAAGGGATGGATACGTTGAGGATGGTGCCAGTTGGCAGCTGATATCCTCGCTTCTGAGGTTGAAGAAGCGGTGAGGGCAGGGGTCTGTGGGTTCTCCCAAAGTGGATGGAGTTTCTAATGGCTGTGGTTTCTGTGTGGTGAGCTGTTCCCATGCGGCGAGTGGCTAGTCAGGGCTGACGTCTGTAGGAGTGAGGTGGCTGTGGAGGTTGGTGGGTTGGGGCTAGATGTTCCTGTAGATGGTAGATATGTATGTATGTATGGCCTATTTGTACCGCGCGTGCTGTCACCCAAAGGGTATCCTGGCGCTTGACACTTAGAACACCGTGATGTTATGCTGTCGTGGCAATTACACTGTCCTAGGGAAAAGATACGTTTTTAAACCTTGTTTGAAGGAGGAAAGATCCTCGACGATTCTCAGAGAAAAGGGTAAAGAATTCCACAGTTTAGCCGCAGTAAATCTGAAGGCGCGCCCGCCCATCCGAGTCCTCACAACCTTGGGAACTGCCACCAGGCATGCTGATGAAGAACGTAGCGCACTGGCCGGCGTGTACCATGAGAACAGCTTCTGCAGCGGAACAGGCCCCTGCCCATGAAGGGCCTTAAAAACCAAGCATGCTGCTTTGAAATGGATGCGCTGGTAAATTGGCAGCCAATGGATATCAGAAAGCGCCAGAGAAGAAGAGTCAGAGCGCAGCCGTGAAAGAGCCAGCTTAGCAGCCATGTTCTGTACTCGCTGCAGTTTGCCAACCAGAGTGGCTGGCACCCCCAGAAGAAGTGCGTTGCAGTAATCAAGCCTGCTTAAGATGATACTATGCACTACCTCTGGGCGGGCGTGGACCGGAAGCATAGGGAGTATCTTGCGTAATGTGCGAAGCAACATCATGCAGGTGGCCACTGTTTTATTCACAAACACATCCAGCTGTAGATTAGCTCCAAACATCACACCCAGATTTTGAACAGTATCTGCCGCAATAGCAGTGCTCTGGGAGGGAGACGGCCAAAAATCCGTCGGCAGAGGCATTGGGGTACGGTCCAAAGAACAATGCAGTACCTCAGTTTTTGAGCTGTTGAATTGCAGGGAGTTTTGACAAAGCCATTCCGCAGTGGCTGTCATACAGCGGTGGAAGGTCTCCTGGGATACTGTATCCCTACCTTCAAAAGAGAAAATGAGCTGCGTGTCATCAGCGTAGTTGGTGACTGCTATACCAAAGGACTTGATCAACCTGACCAGAGGGCGGAGATACAAATTAAATAAAATAGGACTGATGGCCGACCCTTGTGGTACGCCCTGTCCCACTTTTTTGATGACAGATCTGTAGGGCGGCAGGGCTACCACCTGATGTCTATCACCGAGATAGGTGACCAGCCAGTCCCGGGCCAGGCCGACCACTCCGATTTCCTCCAGTCTGTTGACCAGGATGGCGTGGCTGACCGTATCAAACGCGGCCGACATATCGAGCAGCACTAAAAAGGCTGCCCGACCAAGGTCGACACGCAAACGTAGGTCATCCAAAAAAAACACCAATGCTGACTCAGTACCATGACCCGGCCTGAAGCCAAACTGAGCCACATCCAGACAGGTGTTCATCTCCATGAAACTGGACAGATGTTTGGTGACCAGTTTCTCCAAGATCTTAACAGGAAAGGGAAGCAACGAGATGGGCCTAAAGTTCGCCACGCAGGTGGGATCCAATGTTGCCTTCTTCAAGAGAGGAGAGACCACGGCCAGTTTCCAACAATCAGGAACTCGAGCGGTACTGAGGGACTGGCAGCAGATGGCATGGAGGGAAAGAAAAAGCTCTTCATGGAACATTTTCCAAAACTTGTGTGGTAGCGGGTCCAGAGGGGAGCCTGAGGACACCCCGTTGGCCAAGGAACAGAAATCCTCAAAAGAAGGAAGAGGAAAGCTGTTCAACTGTACCTGCCTTCCATCTGCCTCCAGTGACCCTGACATAGATATCAATGCGAGGTCAGCCGAAGATTGGGGACAAGGGATGGCCTGGGCACGGAGGTTACTCAGAATAGTAGCAATCTTATCCTCGAAGGCTTGAGCCAAAGAATCGCATAAGGCTTGGGAAGCCAGAACGTCGTTGATGGCACAGGCAGGGCGAGAGAGGTCCTTGACGATCTTAAACCGGGTCCGGGATTTATTCGCTGCTTGCAGCAGCGTCTCCTCTAGAAACCTGTCTTTGGCACACTTAATCTGTGCTTTGTAGTCCAGCAGAGTCTGTTTAAACAGGACTTTGTCAGACTCAAGATACTGCTTTCTCCAAGTTCGTTCCGCCCGTTTCAGCTGGAGTAGATCTTGCGAGTACCAAGGCCTGGCAAGCTTAGTCCTGTCCCTAGTTTTCCGCAAAGGGGCCATTTGATCCAGTGAATCTGTGATTTGCCGGCTAAGGATCTCATAGCTCTCCTCCACGCTACCTCCCAGGGTAAAGCCCTCTGAGAGCAGGGTTGGCAGGCTCGAATATTTCAAGAGCCTGGACCATTGCCTGCTAAGCTTAGTAGAAGCTCCTTTGCTGCCGCCCCTCGATGCAACGGCGGGAAGAAAGAGGGAGAAATGAATAAGAGCATGGCCCGTCCAACACTGAGGGACAATGTCCCGAATAGCAACCTGACAAGTATCCGCAAAGATCAGGTCTAAGACATTACCCTTTTGGTGGGTCTGAGAAAGCACCAGCTGCTGCAGATGAATATTACGACAGGCCTGGACCAGGTCTTTATAGGCTGAATCCATAGGTCCATTCGGCCAGAGATTAAAATCTCCCAGAACCATGAACCTGGCATGGGTATTGGAGAGGTCGTAAATCAGATCTATTAGCTCATGCACAGTTGACAGAGCGTTGGCCGGGGGTCTGTAACACAGCAGTCCAGAGTGCAGGACACCTCCCTGGCCTTTTAGGAAGAAACCCATTAATTCACAACCCGGGACTTCTCTAATCTCCAACTGCGAAAAATCCAGTTCTTCCCTAAAAATAAAGCCCAAACCACCTCCTCTATTTCCTACACGGGGGTTATGCCTAATTTTGTGGCCGGAGGGCAGGCTAGACCCAGCTCTACCGCGCTATCGGCTCTGGTCCATGTCTCTGTTAAGAAGAGCACATCTAACTCAAAGAATTCAATGAGGAGTGCAATTTCTACATGATGCTTGCTAAGGGATCTAACATTGAGCAAGCCACAGACCAGTGACTCCAAGCAGCTCGCGGTAATGGTGTTTAGTCTGCAGTTCGTAGGGGGACATGGATCCAGACTTACAAGTTCCTCTCTAGAGTATAATAAGCGGGCCAAAGGCGAGGAGGCGGCATTCCCGGTGCCCGGCGCGACCTGTGCGCGAACAGGCTTACCTCTGGCGCACCTCCGGCGCGCCCCCGCTGCGCGCCTGCATTCTAGATCCTTAAGTAAGGTCTGGCAAGTGCTCCAGAAACATTAGCACGCTGCCCAAGATGGCGTCTTGGGAGCGTGTCAAACCCCTGAAAACACACCCAAGATGGCGGTCGGGAACAACAGAGCACAGGGCTCACCAAAGTGGTGAGTGGTTATACCAATTATAGTTCGAGAAATGCGGCAAGAGTAGGGGTCTAGGCGCAGTACTAACAATAAAATAATATAGTGCAGAGTGATTTTAAAAATTCGCGAGTGCCGAGCAGCGATTCAGCAGGAGCAGCGTTGCACACACAGCAGCGTTACACACACAACAGCGTGGCAGTCAAGTTCTGTGTCCCACGTTGGCCTTCCAAGCCCTAAAATACCATTTGCCAAGTGTCCCAGAAACACTAGCACGCTGCCCAAGATGGTCGTCTTGGGAGCGTGTCAAAGCCCTGAATACACACCCAAGATGGCGTTCGGGAACAACAGAGCACGGGGCTCACCAAAGTGGTGAGTGGTTATACCAATTATAGTGCGAGAAATGCGGCAAGAGTAGGGGTCTAGGCGCAGTACTAACAATAAAATAATATAGTGCAGAGTGATTTTAAAATTCGCGAGTGCCGAGCGGCGATTCAGCAGGAGCAGCGTTGCACACACAGCAGCGTTACACACACAACAGCGTGGCAGTCAAGTTCTGTGTCCCACGTTGGCCTTCCAAGCCCTAAAATACCATTTGCCAAGTGTCCCAGAAACACTAGCACGCTGCCCAAGATGGCGTCTTGGGAGCGTGTCAAACCCCTGAATACACACCCAAGATGGCGGTCGGGAACAACAGAGCACGGGGCTCACCAAAGTGGTGAGTGGTTATACCAATTATAGTGCGAGAAATGCGACAAGAGTAGGGGTCTAGGCGCAGTACTAACAATAAAATAATATAATGCATAGTGATTTTAAAATTCGGGAGTGCCGAGCGGCGATTCAGCAGGAGCAGCATTGCACACACAGCAGCGTTACACACACAACAGCATGGCAGTCATGTTCTTGTTGTGGAAATGATTTGGTAGAGCATCGCAGAGTTCCTGTGAAGGAGAGGTTAGGTTATCTGTGGCCGTTGGGTAGGAAAACTCTCTGACGATGCTGAAGTGGCAGATCGCCCATAGCTGCCCATGACTTGGGAGTAGGACACATGTAGGTGCCAACAGACGCGGGTAGCTATATAATACACAGTAACATGTACAAAATGATATTAAGCATACAGGACTATTGTGTATTTTATAAATGGCTGTTCCTCTCTGCACAAGGCAGGTTGGCAGTAATAAAAATAATATTACTACCTCGTTTTCTGTGTTTTATATCAGTCTTCCCCATACCACTACCTATGAGCATATTTGGAAAAATCAGCAGAACACTGGTTGACTTGATGTGGTCAAAGACAAAAAACATCCACATATAAACTACTGTTGCCCATGATGAATGGAGGACTGGGATTCCCAGAATTTGAGGTGAATTATCAGGCCACCTAGTTGCTATGGGTATCTAGAAAACTGTAAACTGTAGATTAAACATAAAGGTGTGATTATCTTTCTTGGTTCTATCCCAGGATCATAAGATAATGTAGCTGTCTTGGGAATAGATAGGTTATCAACTTTCTGTAGTGTATATACTCCAGAATGCCTTAAATCCTGCCAGGTAGTGATATTCAGAGCATGGCATCTTGTACTGAGAAAGCATTGCCTCCTATGGATTTCTTATGATAAAGTTACATAATTTGTCAGAGAACCCTAGAGTGCATGTTTTTGTTTAGTTTGTATTGCTTGAATTTAACTTGTAGGTGTAGGAGTAATTTTCCTTGGAAGGCTCTTGGTACAAGGCATAGCGTCTTCAGCATAGCACTTTTAGCTAATGGCAGACTTTTGAGTGATTGTAGAACTGGAGCCATAAATTCTCATGGGTAAAGGCAAAGACAGAATCTTGCTGAATCATTTGGATCATTGTATTTTGTGTATGATGACTCTGGGTAGGCCACGGTAAAGGCTGCAGTCAAGACTGGAGAATCCAAGTGTGAAGTTGGCTTGTAGTTTTTGTTGGTTGTCAAGGTATTCAAAGATGCAACTTCGGAGCATATGTACAAGCCCATATTGCCACCACTAGTGATAGGAGCTGCGCCTTATGTACAAGGCAGCGTTAAGCCACTGCCCTGTACATAAGGCCCCCTTTCACGCTATGGTTAGCATGAAAGGGATGGGCAGTGGGTGTTGTGGGTAGGTGGCTACATGAAGCAGCATACATGAAAAGTGACAGAATGGCATTTTTGGATTGTTTATGTGCAGAAAGGGACACCTTCCTACACATAAGCAATCCTCCACTGCACGCAGACACCCATGCACTATGATGCAAGAGTGCCTGCGTTGACGCAAGTTGCTACACTTATCGCTATCGCAGGGGGAAATGCAAGACGGCATTACATTCTTGTACATTTGGTGCAGCCTTGGTTTCAGAAGTGGCAGAGTGCGTTGTTAAGCCAAGGAGGCTAACGCCCCGCTCCGTCACTTCCTTGTACATATGCCCCATAGTGTTTTCAATGTACAGAAAGCATTCTTTGTGACGTTGTTGACATATAGTATGAAGGATAGGTCTGAATCCATTGTTACCAAAAGGTTTTTTAATTCCCTTTATGTTGAGCCTCATGTTCCTTGGGCCATATGGCAGAAGACTGATCTGTTGGTCATCTTGCGATGTTGTGCTTTAGGTGGTTACTCATTAATCATGTGTTTATGACAAGAAGGCAGTTGTCAGGTTTTGAGTTGTAAAGGTCTCCTGGGTCATCAATTTTTAGAAAGATTTTGGTGTCATCTACATAAATATAACCAATGAGATTGAATGGCTTTTTCAGGTTTAGTAAAGGGGTTAGATAGATATTGAATAATAGAGGGAATACGATGGACGCCATTGTGTTAGGTGCTGATGTGAAAGGTGGTACATAAACTACACTTTAAATGTTTCTGAGGTAAGAAGCAATCAATTTCAGACCATTTTTGTGTATTCTAAAATGATGGAGTCCTTGTAGAAGCATTTGGTATCAAATACAGCTGATAAATCCAGAAGCAGCAGGGTGAGCACTCCATTCTTGTCTGCTGAGTTTTAAATCATCCCAAATAGATATGAGGCTGACTCTCTGGTTCTGCCTAGTCTGAAGCCAGACTGTTAGTGCTATATTAATTCATTTTTCAGTAAAATTTAAAAGTTGAGGGAATACTAACTCTTTCAAATATTTTTCCTAAGAACGGTCCATTTAGTTTGCAGGGTTGGATGGGTCAATGTTTTTCTTTTTGAAAATTGATCCAATGTGGTGCTTTTCAGCTTGGGTGGGAAATCAACCTTGTTCCAAGGACTGTGCAGTGGATATAGCATCTAGCTACATCTACTGCACAGGTTGTGCGAAGGATATCTTTAAAGATGTGTGGAGGTACCTGGACTGAAGGTGATCATAATCGTCTGCTTGCAATGATAATGTAGATACAATATTTTTCTGTGAGGGTATTAAAAGTATGTAGTGTTAGAAGATTCTGTGGGTCTCTTTCTGTATTGGTTGGGTCATATGTTGGGTGATGTTGTCTGTGTTCTCCTTAATGAAATGTTCTAAGTTTCAAATTTTTCAGATCAAGTCCATCAAGACTTTGCCACAGACATTTTGTGATTGTTGTGTTTCTTTGTTTTAGCATTTTGGATTGTGGAATCATGTGGAATTCTACAGAAGACAGGCAACTTCAGTTATGCAGGTGTAGTAGTGTTGTATTTGTGTGGTTCTGATAGTTCTTCAGTTGGCTCTATTATAGAGAGTAGTTTGAGTTTGACTTTTTCATCTTTTAATGTTCTCCTCTTGCATTATAGCACGTTGAGTTGTGATTTCATTCAAACATGATGTCCAGAGTGTGCCCAGCTGAGTGAGTTGAGCCGGATACAATTTATTGGAGGTAGAAGGCCTCAAGGTTGGTTGTGATATCTGCAGATGTTGTTAGATTCTTCTTGTCAAAACATTACAGCTCACAGCAGTGTGGTTTTTGATGTGTGTTATTTTTTGTAATTTTTTTATGGATGAACGCCAGATCTCCTCTAATTGTACAATTCGATTAGTGTTGATAAAACTAAATTCAGGTAGGATGGCTTAAGGGCACGTGGGTGGAAAGTATTTACTGAGCCATGTTTCTCTCATGAAGGCGAAATCCAGTGTAAGTTCTAAAATTAGAACAAAAATGTTGAAGCAATTATTGTTTGTAGACATTTAAGAGTAAGTATTGTAGTTGATGAGTTGTTTTCTTTTTATGTCATGATGTTTTGAGCAAGAAATGGGGTGTGGTATGAGAGAGGGATCAAAGGATAAAGGATTTTGGTGTGGGAGGGGTGGGGTGGGGCGGGGTAGTGTTGGTGCAGCTTGGAGTGGAGATTGGGGGAAGGTTGTTGGGTTAGAGAATTTTGACATTTGTGAGTGGTGTGTGTGGGAGCTTTTCATTGATGGTACTGGTTTTATAGCTGCTGTGTTGTCTGATGGTTTGAATGGGGTATGGAAGGTTCTGGAAGGAATGTGTAATTAGGGAATACAGTGATCATATATTTGCGTTTTCCCTTGATATTGAGATTCGCCTGCCATGTGATATCGTGTTTGTAAGTTGTTTGGGTCATGGTTTTACTGTTAGTGTGTTCCTTTTCATGGGTTGTGCACTGTAGGTGTGGTGGTTGGTTTTGTTGTTGAAGAGGTTATAAGGGTGATGTTGTGGTTCAGTAGTAGTTATGTTCACCCCGTTAATGTATAGCAGGTGTAGGACTTGGCCTTGTTGGCTAAAGTTCCCTAAACCTTTTGCTTTCTCCCTAGACCATTTTCCCGACATAGAGTTGCCAATTTAGATGCATTGGGTACTTTGCCACTGCTGAGCAGTGTCAAAGTACAAGTGTTCCTTGTGTACAGTGTAATGGTAATTGGTTGCCCATGATTGGTATGTTTGCCTTACTAGTAAAGTGCCTAGTGATGTGCACTGTGTGTGCCAGGGCTAATAATGCAAAGGTGCGTGGAGAAGGGAACTCAGGCTTGCAGTGTAGGGCCTGCACGCAGTTTGCTAAGTTAGCATGTTGTCCTGACAAGTGCAACCACTTGTCAGTCCTTACTTTCCCTTTTGCGTACACATTGGGCACCCCTGTGGTAGTTCCCGGGTAATCCCTGGGCAGGATGCAGTGTAAGTAAAAGGGAGGACATATACTGAGGTGTGTGCTATGTCCTGACAGTGAAAAACTCTCCATTTCGTTTTTGACTGGTAAAAGGCCATTCTGTCCAAAGGACAGAATGGGGGAGGCTGGGTATTGTGTTTGTTAGCCTAGTTCCCCATAAGTTTAAAATGGAGAGGTGAAGTTTAGTATGTATGAACTCACAGTGTCATAACACATTTTTCTATGAAAGTGGTTTTGTCACTGTGTGTTCAGAGACCACTCTTTTAGAAAGTGGCTGAGTTTTGTGCTTTAAGCATTTCTGTGTGTCTCTGCTAAATGTTGATTGACTGTCTGGATCTGAGAGGTGAGAGGAGCTGGGGGAGGTCTTGACCCAAGGGATGGGTTGAGATGGCACCAGGCTGACCTGCATTTGGAGAGTAGGCGGAGGAGTAGTCCGGGAGGTAAAGAGGTCTGGGTTGCAGCTATAAAACAATTGCCCATCTCCTGCTGAGTGATTAAGGATCCAGTCCCCAGTATCAAAGGTAGAAAGGTGACACTGGGAGGGAGACACCCGGAGCTGATTGAGGCAGGGGTTAGGGACCCCTGAGCACAATGAACTTCAAAGACATTACGGGGTATAACTATGAGAGCTGAGACCCCTGAACGTTGGAATGGAAATGGATTGAGACTGCTGGGAAGGACCAACCCCTGCTTCGTGATCAGGGGCTGGTCTGCAGTTTGCTGTTTTAACCAAGGAAGAGGCTGTTGGGACTGTGCTTTGTGCGCTGGGTCCCCCTGCTTGAAGAAGACTGTGCTTTGTGCTGTGTCTTGTTACCCCAAGGGCCTGAGGTGAGCTGGCTTCCTGATTGGAAACACAGGAACATAAAAGTTTCTGGAGAAGTTTCAAGTGACCCGGTGGGCGCGTGTGGTGGCAGATTGATGCTCTCGGAAGGTGCCCTGTGATCTTGGACACACGGAAGAGAAGCAAGACTTGGACGCAGTGGGTGGGTGTCGTGGTGCACCACAGGGGCTGTGAAGAGTGCCTGGTCAACTTGTGCATCGAAGGTGAAGTGAGTCTGGGACACGCTGGGAGCGTGTCGTGGTGCACCGCAGGCGATGGTGAAGAGCACCTGGTCGGCATGTGCATCAGAGGTGAAGTGGGACTCGGACACGCAGGGTGGGTGTCGTGATGCACCACAGCGCTGGTGAAGAACGCCTGGTCAGCGTGTACATTGGAGGTAAAGGTAGTCTCGGACGCGCATGGTGCATGTCGTGGTGCACAGGGGGCGTTGGATAGGAGCGCCTGGTCAACATGTGCATCGGAAGTGGAGTGAGTTTCGGACGCGCATGGTGCGTGTCGGGATGCACCGGAGGCGCTGGTGAAGAGCGGCTGGTTATCGAGTGCACTGGAGGAGAAGTGAGGCTCAGGCACAGTGAGCGTCTCTGGGTGCAGCCGAAGGCGTTGGTGAAGAGCGCCTGGAGATCAGGGCACTGGAATTGGAGTAAGTCTCAGTGAAGCAGTGTGCGTGCTTTGGTGCAGCCTGGGGCTGTGGAAGTGATTGGATGATCATCGTATGCACAATAAGAAACTAAGTATCTGTAGTGCGGTGTGCGTGTCTTGGTGCCACTCGAGCGCCTGGTGAATGTGCACTCTGAGTCAACGTGAAGTCTCATCGGTGTTGAGTGTGTGCCTTCATTCCAGAGGAGACCCGAAGGGTGCTGTGGTGAACGTGCACCCAGAGTAACGTAATATCAGAGGCATGGGGTACGTGTGCCCTGCAGCTGGCTGAGACCTTCCTAACAGTTGCGGCCCGGACCGGCAGCCCCGGAGGAGCTGAGCTGCCAGGCTGAGCCGCTGAGGCCCATTAAGAGAGTTCTGCACGGAAGGCTCAGTTCGTTGAAGGAGGAGAGGAGAGTGGGGTCACGCCCCCCAGGTAACGTGGATCACTGCATGTGCGGGGTGCGGGCTCAAAGGGACACTCTCTTGGCCTCTCAGTCCTTCTGGCGACGTAAGCCTTTGCTTTGGCTCAGATTGGGGCTCGTACTGACCAAAGGAGCGGTAGTACTGTGGCTAGGTTGGGAAGCTGTATATTAAAAAAATAACAAGGACCCCTTGTCAGATTGATATGACAATTCCCAGGGCAGGGAACTATTCAAGCAAAATGTATATCCCTAGGCAATTTCCAAATATATACAAGTCATAGATCTTTATCTAAAAAGTGCTTTTCAAAATGCAGTACAATAAAAAAAAAACTGAAGTGTAACAGTCAAAACTAAATTAGTTGCATGAATTTAATAACATATTTTATTAGAATACAGACAGAATTAAAAAATCCTGGCACATATCAATCTTTTTATCTCATGATTTAGAATTGTTTTTTAGAATTGTTATAGGAAGTATGGATGTTTATACAAATGTGTACATGAGATAAAAATATTGATATGTGGCAGGAATTTTTAAATCTGTCTGTATTCTAATAAAATATGTTTTTACATTCATGCAACTAATTTAATTTTGACTGTTACACTTCAGTTGTTTTTTATTGTACTGCATTTTGAAAAGGACTTTTTAGATAAAGATCTATGACTTGTATACATTTGGAAATTGCCTAGGGATATACATTTTACTTGCAGAGTGGGAAGCTGTACTTTATGTCATCGTTGATATGTGTGGGGGGCAACTGTTATCAAAGAGGCTGACTGTCATAATATACATTGCCAATATTGCTGCTAACGAACTGCCGGACTGTCGTATGACGCCCGACATTATTTCTGCATAACGAAGTACACGTTTGTAGCGCGACGCATTGCCTTATTTCTCCATTGCAAAGTACTGGATTGTAGCAGCCTGCATTGCATTATTTCTTTATTGCAAAGTACATGATTGTAGCGGTGCGCATTGCATTATTTCTTCATTGCAAAGTACGTGATTGTATCAGTACGCATTGCATTAGTTCTCCCATTGCAAGGTACCGGAGTGTATCGTTACGCATTTTAATATTTCTCCTTTGTCCAGCACAGGATTGTATTGTTACGCAGCGCACTATTTTGTGTCCATTGCAACGTGTGTGATTCTAGCAGTACAACCAGCATAGCATTTTGAAAGCAGTGGTTGGTATTTGAACAGACCAGCCAGCCGGAACAAATATTACTCTTTATTATATATGTTTGCTTTTGTATCGTGTGGTCTGATCGTATATCTTTTTACATAAAGTTTATGTCAAACTTTGTGGTGTCACCAGTGGGTTGCTGAGAGTGTGGTTGTACATAATGTACACTTGTGCCTTGGAGATAGGCCTGGCTGCACGTGCCAAGCTACTAAGGGGGTGAGTAGGGCTATCTCAAATGGTGTCCTTACTTGGTTTAAAGTGGAGGGAGGAGCCCCAGGTCTAGCATTTGGTGACAGTGGTGCGGGACTGGATCTTCGGCTTCCAACAGCGGGCTTCTGTATTTAGGAAAGGTAGACTTCAGCGGGTAGTGGCAGGTATAGATTGTGTAAATGTTCGGTGTCTTTCCTGTAGTTTTAAATGCAGAGATACACAGTTTCTGGTTCTAGGCCCCTTTCATGCCCTAATAGGCCCAAACAGAGAGCACTTTAAGCCTGACACCCTTTTCCTGAATGGCTGGGCTGGACACCCTAGACCCTCTTTTTAAATCAAGTGACCTGGACTAATGGTAATCCTAGCCTTGGGATCCTTAAGAGCACATGCCCTAAACCCTAGTCATGGGAACCAATAAGAGCCCAACTAGTAAGCCCTACAGCCAAAAGAAACCCTAAATCCTGGGAACCAATAGGAGCCTAAGCCCTACAGTCAATAGAAATTCTAGCTCTATCAGGTGACCTAAAACTTAAAGGGCTGTACAAAGGAGGACAGCTATTCAGGTGACTCTTAACCCAGCCCAATCAATTGGCCTGCAACAGGTGTGCCTGAGGGGGTAAAGTGCTGATGCTCAGCTCACAATCTCCTTAATTGCAAATGAGCTCAAACAACAGATTCAAATGTGAAGTTGCACAGCAAAAATCTGCCTGCTCTTACCAACTTTGCTCTCACGTTTCCTTCTGGACTGCTCAGGGCTCTCAGAACCTGGGGGACACCAAGTGAAGATTTCTTCCTTGAGGTTCAGACAAAATATAGAGTACAAAATATGACCATACCAAAATATCGAGTCTAAAATATCGTGGTATGGAAATATCATCAGCAAGAATATCGATGTAAAGAATATCAATTTAAGGTATCAAAGTTATTAATATTGTTTGCAAAGATATAGTTCTTTGAAATATAGTTTTTTTATTATTATGTATTTTAATATATATTTTAAATGTATATGATGTCTTTTTTTGTATAATTATTGTTTATGCTTTTTAATTTATGTATCAAATTTCTTATAGTTATTAAATTAAATTCAATAAAATGTGTTTTTTAGCTCAGTAGCAAGCTTCGGAATTATAAGGGTATAATTTAATTATAATAAATGAATGATTATTTTTTATTTAATATTAGTTATTTGACTGATATTTAATTATGTTATTTGTGCTAATGATTTTTTAATGTAAATTTTATGTGTGGGTTGTGGGGTCTACTGAGGTGAAGGGTGGGAAGTAATTTTAATTAATTAATAATTAGTTGTTAATTAATTGATAATTGCGTTAATTGGGTAATTTGTGTGGGTTGTGGGGTTATAGGGGTAAAGGGTGGGAAGTAATTTATTATTAATTCATAATAATTAGTTGTTAAATACTATTAATTATTTAATTGACAATTAATTATTTTAGTTGCGTTATTTTTTTAAAGTTTTATTTTAGGTGTGGGTTGTGGGGTTTACAGGGGTAAAGGGTGGGAAGTTCATTCATTTTAATGATTTAATATTTAGTTTTTAATAAATAATATTTGTTTAGTTGTTAATGAATTTTTTTTAATAGTGCTATTATTTTTGGGTTTTTTATATGCGTTTTATTGGTTTTGTAGGGGTAGAGGGTGGGAAGTAAATTAATCTTAAATTAATAATATATTTTTTTAATTAATATTAATGATTAATTTGATAACTAATTACGTTAATTGTGCACACAAATGGTTACATTTTATGAGTGTGGTATGCATCTTGTAAGGGTATATTGTGGGAAGTACATTAATTATAATTCATTCCTAATCAATATTTTATTAATTTTATTAATGATAATTGGTTTGTTCATACATATTAATAGTGTAAAAACAATTTTAAGTGAAGAGTAAGGTGCAGGTTGTGAGTTTTGTGAGGTTATAGGGTGGGAAGTTAGTAAACTAAATGTATGTAATAAATATTTGTTTGTTAAGAAATAATTTCTAATTAAAGATATTTATATGACAAGTATTTGTGTCTTTTATTTATAATATTTGTAGGTAGTTATGATATGTATTTAACATTGTATTTTTCTTTTTTGATTACATATATGTGTATTTGTTTTACAACATATTTATATTTGTCTTTATTTACTTTATTTTTTAAATTATTTTATTGTGTTGAAGATAGTTTGTTGTTTTTTGACGTTGCAGAGTGGAGTGGGAATAGTACATTTTACCCCTCCGCAATCCAACACTTTTCCTACTGTTTCACTCTCTGGAGTGTGAATAGTACATTTTACCCTTCATTATCCAACACTTTCCCTACTGTTGTATTACTTCTCTTTCTGGCAGGAGTTTTGTATGTGCTGCCATTCATTGCCTATATGCCATTGTTTTTTCTTTTTGACAGTTTGAATCCTTGCTGTGCTTGCCATGCTTTACAAAATGGAGAGGATGCTGCACATTATTTCTGAGGGAGACTGAGTCAAACCCGGAGCTCTGCGAAGGTCTGTAGAGTCCACTTGTTCAGAGTATGAGGAAAGGGTGAATGGTCTCAGTAACCAAAGTGCCACGCAGAATAGAATATGTCAAAAGTAACAATTGTCTCCGTACAGGGGTGCCAGTTGGGAAGAGAAAAAAACGGGAAATATTTTTCTTGCAAGCATACATGTACTTCACATGAGCACCAGATTACAGTACACAGGGTCAGATTCTTTCTTTTATTTACTCACACGGCGAATAAAGGATGTAAAGCTGGTGCTGGGACTCGAACACAGGTCTTTAGTTCCAAAGTTGGTAGTTCTTGCTCTTAGGCCGCATCACCTCCCTTTTGCAAATCTTGAACTGAAGAGAGTTTTAAGGCACCAAACTCACTCTAACAACAGAAAAAAACAAAAGAGCCTGGCAAAGGTATCAAGAAGAACAGTCTAATAGAAAGTTCCTCTAAAATGCAAAGAGCAAAAAAAGGAGGGAAATGGTAAAAATGGACGATGCACATTAAAAAAATGTTGTGATTCACGTGAAAATGCCTCCTTATCAATCGGGCACACAGGACTTAACATCATAGGAAAAGACCTCTGTTGACATCCTACGGACAGATCACCATCTTGGAGATGGCAGGTTTATGCCCTGCCCGTTTTCTAAGACTCGTGGTGTTCACATGGTAAATGCCCACCGTTTAGATGCTTTTGGCCAGCACTGTATTCACTAACCTGCTGCAGGCTGCCATGCGGATGGTCACAAGCGCTAAGACACCAGGGCAGTTAAGGCCTCACAAACGCTAAGCACGTGGGCTGATAGCGGTGTCTCAGAATATAGCTCCTTCCTGACAGAACGAGCAGTCCTTCCTATTATAGGGCCTGAGGTAAGCTCTTGGCTCAGTTCTTGCCAATTATTTCACAGATTGCAGCGTTTTCCTCTTTCAATATCTACTCTTGTTTATTTAATACACAGCAGGTGGCAATGTTGCATAGCTTTAGACTGTGGATTTTATCTGAAATCGCAAAAGGGTTTTACTTGTACTGCTGGCACTGCAAGGATAGCAACAAATTATGTCCGTTCGGTTTTCTTTGTATTCGGCGGCTGCCAGCTGTGTGGTGGGGGGGAGGAGGGGGCAAACATATATAAACTAATTACATGCAATACAAAGTTGGTAATAGGAGATAGCGATGTTAGCGACTGTTTCCAGTCGCTAACATCTTGGCATGCCCACTTTGCATGTCATTATGCGAAATAGCACTGAAAACACCCAACTTCTTTGGGGAACACAAGGGCAGCTGCTACTGATGGGGACAGGTTAGCGCTTCTAGGGACATTCAGCGCTGCGAGGAACGATTAATTACAATACATTGCTCCAGAAATACAGAAATATCTGTTAAATTGGTTTTTGCAGTGTTTGCCAAGCATGCCTAGTTGACATGTGAATGCTCCTGGCGCAAACTGAAATAAATACAAAAACGGTGACAAACAAAACTAGAAAGTGTAGAGTGGGGTGTGCTCGCTGGGCAGTGGCAGCGAAGCCACGAAAGTGAAAGCATTTGTAGCCTTACCTAAAAAAGATGGCAGGCTGCGGGTGCTGCTGAAGCTGCTGACTTTTGACCTGGAGAACAGGGTTCAAACCTTGGCGTGGGCAGCATTATTTAATTATTTAAAAATAAACAGCGATCTCGGAGTGGGGGTGGGGGTGGTGAGAGACAAATTAAAAAAATAATACACATGGAGGGGGAGACTGATACAATTTAAAAAAACACGGTTGAGATGGATAAATGTAGCATCTGAAACCAAGTACAACAAAAGGTGCGAGGAGGTGGCTCAACAAATAACGCTGCTGACTTTGGAGCAGGAAAACAGGGCTCAAGCCTCAGCGTGGGCTGCATTATTAAAGTGTGATTTAATTATGAATAAATTAAACGTAAATAAATAAACAGGGTTGGGTAAGTGCAGGAAGCTGTCAGATGTGGAAATGCGAGCAGCAAAGAAAAAAAGTAGTCCCTAATTAAAAAGATAATAGCCAGCTGCGTAAGTTAACTGTAGTTGGTCGATGCTACTTCCTCCAGAAACGGAAGAAAAAGGAAGTGCTGTATCGGACCACAAGCCAACAATGAGCAAGATAAGAACAGCAATGCCAGATTCCAACAATGGCAAGCGACAAGACAAAGACAAATGCAATGGGTGAAGTTTCCGTAGTAACACCCACACAATGCCCATTGAAAGCCTTCCCAGGGCACAGTAACGCAACACAGCTATTCGCACTGCATTGTGTTACCCCAGATTTTTAAGCGTAGCAATGGTGCGGCGTAGAGACAGTGACGGGCCTATTTATGAGTCCATTTGCATTGCTCTTGCACCACACAGCATGGTACAAGAGTGATGAAACCCTTTAGACAGATTTTTGAAGCCACACAAAGTCACTTTGTATGGCTCCGAGTGGCTCCAAAAATTTGGAGTAACGCAACACAGTGCAATTCACTGCGTTACTCTGCCCTGGGTAGGGCAGAGTAATGGGTATTGCATGGGAGTTCCCATGCAGTTGCCATGGATTTCGACGCATCCACAGATTTACAAGAACTTGTAAAAGTGAGTATGTGCCAAAAAGATACGCCTCCTGTTAGAAATTGTGTTTCTGGTTGGCTAGGGTATGCACCTAAGGCAGGCAGAACCCACCACTCTAGTCACGGCAAGTAAGTTACACAACAAAGATAACCTGTGCTCACCCCCTGGTAGCTTAGCACAGAGCATCCAGGTTTATTCCAAGAGACAATGTGTAAAGCGTTTGCACAATACACTCACACCAGTAGTACAATACATACACCACAAAAGAGACTCCACACAGGGTTATATCAAATAAAATCATATATTATACATAAGACCAAAACGACATAAAACATGAATTCTGTGCATACGCTGCAAATCCTGAGATAATACTCATTATTCTGTTAATGCAGGAAAAGGCATGCATCATAACATCAGGGCACAAAATAAAGTAGACTACGAGGTACTAGCCTGTAAAGCAATTGCTTAGATAGTACTCATTATACTGGTAAAGGCAAAGCATAAATCAAGAAATATATTACATACTGGGCAAGTAATGGCAATTGCTTAGGGTAAATCACATTAAATTAGAGGGAACACATAGGTACAACGCATCTGCGCTCATATACATGTTATGCGGCACCATTATACTGTAGTCCTAGCCCGAATAGAGTTTAGGAGGAATGTCCCCACTGTCCATTTCCAACAGGAGTAGGGGGGCACACACACAGTAGATTACAGTGGGGAGACCTCCCTTGATACCCTGCATGCAGATGTGCAGCAGGGCAGCTACCCCAGGGCAGTATCTTCTGGCGAGGTGATTACGGAGGATCCCGGCAGGTACAATTCTCGTATCATGCAGGTGCCGTCTCTCCTGATCACTATGATGTTGTTGGACCCTGGGTCATGGGATATCAAGGAGCCCACACTCAGTACCTCTCTGTGAGGGACAACAGGGCCGGATGATTGCAGTGAACCCCGTGGGCCCGTTCCAAAGTCCCAATACCTTCTCTCTGGCAATGCGCAGTCGGAGGCGAGCCGCAGCCTGAGAGAGTCGCTGATAAAGCTGTAAATGTGTTGTTTTCTCCTTGGTGTTGCGGTTTTAGATGAAGGGACTGTTGCAGGGATTCTGCACATACATAGAACTATGCGCAGGAAAACAGGACCTCAGTGAATGGGGTTTACCAACCTACCACATTAGTACCCAAAATTCCAAACCGACTAGCTATAGTGTCACATTGGTTCTCCTCTAAATATCATGGAGCTACAAATGATTAGACAACCCAGAACACAACACTCCCGACTCTCTCAGGAATCGCGGGAGCAAGACGTACTCTTTCGCTCACTCACTCGTACTTGTCCACAGTGAGAATAGGTAGAGTCACTGAAATAGTTCAAAATTTTTATTTTAACTATCGCGCTCTACAATACAGTATATGTGCCACTACTAGCAGCAAAATGCATACACTTAGCACAGTTTGCATTGTTACAATTCCATAGAATACAAAGGGAGGAGTCATTTTATAGAAAGACTGTGGAAATAAGGGCCTTTAGGCCTAACCCCCCCCCCCCCACTTGGCTAGAATAAGCTTATTTTATAAAAAGGATGATCTCTGGGCTTTGGAAGCAGACCCCATACCTTTATGCCTGGATGTAAGGTTTACATCATAGGAACAGCAGAGCTCTTCTCCATGGAACGGCTTTCTGAAAGTGTGTTAAAACAACATACAACAACATAATATCAAAGCACGAGTCTTCAGTACTCTGTGTAGAATGTTATGTCTAGGTGCTAGAGACTGACCAGAACAGAATAACAAGTGGCATTGTTGATCGACCTTGTACATCGTGTTCAGACTAAACTCCAGGAAAGGCAGAGATTGCGAAAGCAGCCCTTTCTCATGTGGAAGACGCAAACAGAGTCTTGCAAAAACAAAGTCATGTAGTGACGTGTGCAAAAGCAGCATCATGACAGCGAAGCTCATGCTAACTCAGCAATGTCGACAATGTCCCTAAGGGCCCATATAACAGGTCCTCACAAGTAGGGTTCCTTCTGGGTGGTGGAGATGGTCCCTGTAAGAGGGATGGTACCTTAGCACAGTGCCCCCTCTAAGGGCCATAAAAACACCCTCCCATTGGTAAGGTCATAGGACATAGACAAAGGACTAAAACCAAGTTCAAAAGTCAAGCAGAGTTCAAAGCTTTTGAAAAGAACAAATTGGAAAAAAATCAAAGTTTCAACCAAAAAAAAGAAATTGATTTAATATTTCCATTTTTGCTTATTGAAATAGAGCTGTCTCCGGAATAATGACGTTATTATGAAGGAGGTGGGAAGTCCGTCAAGGTGTGCGCACCGATGAATGCAATTCCCTCCAAAAGGTCATCCCTATCGTTGGTAGAAAAAAGGGATGCCATAAAATTAAGTAAGTCGAAGGAAAAAACGTGCTCCTCATAATCAGAGGCATCTAAAAGCATGAGTGGGCAACTTGCGTGATATTCGATGAAACTCCATTGCAGGACGATCTGCGCAGCCGCACAGATATCCCATTCAGCCAATACTCCAAGTGCAGTCGCACCCACCATACGGCGCCCATCAACTGGCTCAAATCCGGGACTGGATGTGACGTGTTGGAGAGGCATACATCCATTGCCCAATAGAATAGACATCGCTGACAGTAAAACACTGGTTGCATGGAAGTAAAGTTAGTCCATAACTGACTCCAAGCGTTGCTATTGGCAAGCATCCAAAAACCTGTTGAATGTGATCACGGTACAGCTGCAATTGACTTGGTCTGTGCATTACTACAAGATGAGCAGTCATTACGCAGCAGGAATAGGAGAAGCAGGATTCCAGTACCTAACGCCAGCACTAAGCGAAAGCCTCCAAAGATGCTGGAAAGAATAGAATGAATAAAAGCGGGTATTACTCCAAATATCGTCTGAAAGGAAGTCACAAGGCCAGATCCCACACGTTTAAAAAAATGTGCAAGGACTTTCGTGTCAGACGCATTAAATATTTGGTGTATTAGCTCCCCAAATTGTTGTGGAAGGTTAGTGTTCAAAGGGGACTGTATCTCACTAGAAGTCCTAGCCACCTATAACTCGAAGGTCTCTCGGGCCGAAGTGAGAGACACCTCTTGTTTGAATAATAGTGCCATGAGCCTGCTCAACTTGTTGAAATCTGTTTTCAAAGTTGGAATAGAAGGTCAAATTGAACTATTTAAATTCCCATGCAGGAGTGGAAAAAGTACATTGCTACAAAAAGTTACGCGCTGGGAAACTGTACTAAGGGGCCGATTATGATGGCGGACGGACCTGAGTCCGTCCGCCACCATAGAGTAGGAGGGAACCTCCGCATGCCCTGCGGAGTTCCCTCCTGTGCAATTAGGATGTGACCGCCACCCTGGCGGTCACATCCTCTATTTTTACCATTGCGGCGGGTGCAGCTTCAAGCTGCATCCGCCGCAATGGTAAAAATGCATACATTGCATTTGTATGCAGAAAGCGGCAGGCACCGTGCGGTGCCTGCCGATTTCTGCATACAAATGCTGGGCTCATGTGCACCCCCCACCCACCCTTCACCCAGGGGGCCCGCAACGGGCCCCCGCAGTGAAGTTACACATGCTTTTCCACGGCGGAAAACCCGCCGCGGAAAAGCATTTTGCACAGCCCATCCTAATATGGTTGACGGTGTTTGAAAGACACTGTCACCATATTAGAGCTTTTCCGCCGCGGTTGTAAGCCAACCGCGGCGGAAAAGCTGCGGACGGAAACCAGGACCCACCAGCCATCCTAATGTGGCTGTGGGTCTTTGGTGGGTCCGCAGAGGATTTTCCACATCCTCCGGGCCGACGGTGGCTTCCGCCGGCCCGGAGGATGCGGAAAATCCTCCATCATAATCGGCCCCTAAATACGGGGCTCCTGCCCGTAAACTGCAGCAATCTTGGTTGTTCAAAATAACCGGAATTCATATTCCACTACATTCAAAATAAGATAACTGCCATTTGTAAGCAAAGTAAAAGAGGGAATTATTGACGGAATTGGGGTTCCTTTTAAAAAACAAGCATGATTAGGCGCTGACACATTACACGTGCCGTGCAACTTAAAGTGTTGGCAAACCAGGTAATGTCTTATAGTGGAAACACAGTTCTCCCCTGTAAGAACAACTTCCTTACCCTCCCTCTGACATCTGTAAGTGAAAGGTAGGGACCACAATTCATGTAGAAATGCACTACCCAGAGGAACACAACGGCTAATCGGAAAATGTCACATGCACGATTTATATTGAAATAGCAAAAAAGGAAGAGAGATAACCCCATGAATTAACCAAACAGCAGAGTCCATTTCCGCTACCGAGAATGGCAAGGGCTCTAATTGTTCAATATGCGATAGTGTATATGCAGCATCTTTCATGGACATAAATCGCTGTTCATCAGTTAGGTTAAATGGCAAAAACAAAGCAGTGGCATTCAAATATTCCCAAGGTACTTTTCCCATTTTAAGAGTCTGCAATGTCCAAGTAAATTGCATAACAGATCCTAACTGATTTTGATCATGATATAACACAGAACCATCACTTTGAACAATATCAATAACAGATGAAACAATATTGTCTAATGTATAAAAGCATGAGGAAAATGTGTTAATGCTGTTATCTACTACGGCAAGGGCCTTTTCTAAATTGGCTTGATCAATTTGGTGCAGACGAAAAGCAGCTTAAATCTGCAAAAGCTTCCAGATTTCATTGTATGCAGCATAAAAAAATCATTTATCTCTAGGAGTCGTAGGTCCTTAGAGGAAATCAGCTAGATTGATGTCATGCAACTGCAGAGAAAGGTGTTGTTTCACTGATGTCAGCGTGGAATGTTCCAACCATTGTTGTCATGACTTACCCACTGAATATGTGGTGACTGAATGTGTAACGGTATATCGAGGATCAGGTCTAGTCTGAATGAAACCGGGCGTAACATTATAAAAACCCATTTGACATACATTTTTATTAGTTGCCACGCCAACCACCCAGAAGAATCATCTTCAGAGACATTGAAATTGCCATTTTCAAACAAAGCTTGTAATGCCTAGATGGTATAATTTGTGTGAGTGCGCTAATCATCATATTCCGCTACAGACGGAATGGAAGGAGCATTTAAATTTTTTACAGTTGCCAGGTCAAAACAAGTTGTTTGGTACACTGTATAATTTAAAAAAAATTGAGCTTGGATCAGGCAGGCGCGATGTAACACTTCAGTTCCCTGAACATGCCAAGGTTTCGTGCCCCAGATTGATTTTAAATCAATAGTCTCTTTCCAATGATCATAACCCTGCGTAGCCAATTTATTTTGAAACAAGTTGGCGTAAATCAATTTAGTATGGTCAACATAAATTTGGATTGTTTAGATGATCGAAGTTTAAAATAATAGGATTACGGATTAGATACGTCATAATCTGTAAAGTAAGTGAATTTATCCCTAAGAGTTTCAGAACTCCCCTCTACGGGAGTAGGACAATGGGCCCATTGTGTATAATTAAAAACATGTCTTATTGTGTTTGTTTCGTGTAAAAAATTAAGCCCATAATATGGATAACCAACAATCCCCGTAATTTGCAGAATTTAAATACAAATATTCAGCATCAAAACCAGCATAATATTTTAAATCTGAAAACAATGCATGTACTGCTTGCACATCCCAATCATCTGAATGTATGTCCCGTGTCACCACATCTCCTAAAGAGACGTGAAACACGTTCGGTACCCTAAGTACCTCGGTCGAGCCGTGGATTTCGTAAGCTACTTTGTCCCAAACAATGCCATCTGCACCCAGGAATGCTGGAATGTTAACGTTTCGTGATATGGGACGATGAGTGAGGGGCCAGAATTCCATTGACCAGGTTTACTGCAGAGTGTTCTGGGAAGTAATGACCATTGATGAGCAAAAAGAACACTGTCACAAATCGAATTAACATGAAGGGGAAAATCAGGATAAGCACCAACCAAATGTAGGTCCATGGAGGGACCAGATAAGTCTTTTTGAGCAAAGAGAAATAAATATGTAATATAGTTGGTGTGTCTGCCAAACTTGATGTCGAGGAAGATGAGTCGGAAGAGAAGCTGGCATGATCTCCATAGTAGCCACTCGTAGGTTGATCAATCAAAGGTGAAAGTGTTGGGTCCGCTTGATGTTTTCCAGGACTGTTCGTCACCTCACTCACGGACTCATCAGGATGATATATACTCAACATCCATAGTAGAAGATAGAGGTTGGACGGGTGAAAGATCAATAATATTGTCCATCACTTTCTTAGCCCTGCGAGGACCAGTGGAAGATGATGAAGTCAGTGGATCCAATGAAATTGCGTTGTATGAAACTGCAGGTGTGACACTATTCAGAATCGGCCACATGGTGTAGTTTGACATTGTCCACTGAAATGTATCTGTTGTCTATGTGACCAGGTAAAGGTGGTAAAATAACTGTACGAGTACCCTTCAGCTTTTCTCATCCCAGATCTCCGATTTTAGGAAGCCAACTGGCAACTGGAATCAGCAGTGCTGCATCAGTGGAAGAGGGTAAATGTTCAGTTGCATAGCTGTCATGTGCCTTTTGTCGATCCTGTAACACAGTAGAATGACTATCTATGTCAGAGGTTATGGCAGCCGCCACAATGTCTAGACCATCAAGGTCTGGCACAAAAATGTTAATGCCAAAGAGCATTTTGTATGGGGTCCGCCCACCCAGATATCGTCTAGGAAGGTTACTAAGTGCACGTTGAACCCCATACAAGAGGGTCAGCCAGTTTCTGCCAGTACCTAAGACTCTAGCTGTCAAGGATTGCTTTAAGTCAAGGTTCGTTCGCTCTACAATTGAATTACCCACAGACCTGTATGGAGACGAAAACTGCACCAGCACCCCCATCAACTTCATCACATTCTTGCACGCCTTGGAGGCAAATGCTGGACCTTGGTCAGAATGGAAGGTGCCACAGGCAAACATCCTGAGAAAGACAGGCATATCCCTGATGACATTTCGAGTGTCAGTACTGCATTGTGGCCAAACCCAAAGGAATCTAGTGCACGAATCAATTGCAACAAATATATATTTATACGCAGTATCAGAAGAAAGATGACCCCAGTGATCAAGATAGATACAGCCAAAAGGTAGATTAGAAATAAACAGCTGTCATGAGCCTTTTGTCGATCCTGTAACACAGTAGAATGACTATCTATGTCAGAGGTTATGGCAGCCGCCACAATGTCTAGACCATCAAGGTCTGGCACAAAAATGTTAATGCCAAAGAGCATTTTGTATGGGGTCCGCCCACCCAGATATCGTCTAGGAAGGTTACTAAGTGCACGTTGAACCCCATACAAGAGGGTCAGCCAGTTTCTGCCAGTACCTAAGACTCTAGCTGTCAAGGATTGCTTTAAGTCAAGGTTCGTTCGCTCTACAATTGAATTACCCACAGACCTGTATGGAGACGAAAACTGCACCAGCACCCCCATCAACTTCATCACATTCTTGTATGCCTTGGAGGCAAATGCTGGACCTTGGTCAGAATGGAAGGTGCCACAGGCAAACATCCTGAGAAAGACAGGCATATCCCTGATGACATTTCGAGTGTCAGCACTGCATTGTGGCCAAACCCAAAGGAATCTAGTGCACGAATCAATTGCAACAAATATATATTTATACGCAGTATCAGAAGAAAGAGGACCCCAGTGATCAAGATAGATACAGCCAAAAGGTAGATTAGAAATAAACAGCTGTGTTTGTGAAGGACGTGAGACTGTGGACAGCTTGATTTGCTGAAAAATGTCACAAGAAAGTACATAATTACGGGTCTATTTATATAAACCACACCACCAGTAATGTTGCAGCAAAATAGAGACTCTCGCCGACACACAGGCATGTGCAGATGCTATGACTTTGTGTGCGGGTTTATTCAAGGTAGGTCTGGGGTCCATGTTGGGAATCATCCGATTCCCAACTGAAGGAATCAAAGCACAAGGAACCAGTTCAGGAGTTAAGTGATAAGATTATTTTGAAGGGAAACCCTGAGGATAAGCAGTTCCCACCCTCGTTGCAGCTACCACTGCCAAAATCTCATTATCTATTTTCAGTCATGGATCTTGTAACTGCTTCTATGGAACACGTGGCTACTGAAGACTTGCCCGCTTCATCAGCCAAAGAATTACCAAGAGCATGTGCTCCCACACGCTGAAGGCCAAGAGTATGTATAACATGTGTGAGGGTAGACGCTGTTTAAGATCTGCCACTTGAACCCAAAGCGTTTTATGCTTAATTGTGCTGCCTTTAGAATCCCGATAGTCATTCTGAGACCAAAAGAATAAGTTGTCCTTAAAAGACTGGACACACTAATAAGAATCGCACACAATAAGAGTATTCACATTTGGATCAATAAACTCGAGAGCAATTATCAGAGCACGCCGCTCCGCCAATTGTGCCGTTTAGTCCCCAAGTGCCTGAGTGTGCACAGTGGAAGACTGAAACTCTCTATTAATAATTGAGCAAGCAACGATTGCGCAAGCTGCAGAATAAGCATGTTTGGAAACCGTAGCCAGTTGAGCCGAGCCATCGGTATAAATGATGCAGGTGTACTTATGTAGAGGAAGCAGAGACAAGGTTGGAGGATGAAAGTGTTCATACTGTAAAAACTCCTGTGTCTGAAGTGCAGGATCAAAGATAAACACGACATAAGCCAATGTCAAAGAAGTAGCCCATTGTACGCAACGGGAGTGTAGTGCTTTCGAGTTAGGCACACTCGCCTTAGTCACGGCTTATAAAGCAGGGTAGGGCGTGATCATATGAATGTGTTTGACTTGCGCCAGTGAGCGTTCCTTCAGAATCGCCATCTGTACTGCTGTCAAGATTTTTTCAACAGTTGTAAAGCGCAGTTCAGTAGCAGTGTATAAATGTGATTTGTATGCAATAGGTATTGTGTCCCCCTCATTGAACGTCAAGTAAGTGAAACCCACTGTCCCTGAAATTATACGTATTACCAGGTTTGTGGTGTTATCACACATCAACAAGTAGTTAGTTGCAAGCAAGTCAGATTGCAAAGAATGTAGGATAGTGGTATGTTCCAGAAGTCAGTTGGCAGAAGAAAAAGTGGGTTGTATGAACACATAAAGCGGTTCGATACGCTGGGCATAATCGGGAATATATGTCCTCCTAAAATTCAAAAAGCCCAGCAAAGACTGAAGTTTCTTCAGTGTAGAAGGGGGTTGCAATTGTGCACATTGCTCCATGAAGTGAGGGGCCAAGCCCTTTCCTTCATTATTGAGCTCATAGCCCAAAAAGAGCACCTCCAAATGGACGATGTGTGATTTTGCAAAATTGAATTTATATCTATAGTAGGCAAAGGACAAAATATTCCTGTCGACTCGGGCAAGATGCGTCATAAGCTCATCATCCGTCAGATAAATGTCATCCACGTACGAGAACATATAAGGGTCTATGTCATTCAACAAAGACACAATCCGTGCTGCAAAAGCCCCCGGGCTATTCTTATACCCCCTAGGCAATCGTGTAAAATGTTTCTGATTCCCGACGGCAGTAAACGGCTCTCAGGTGCGAGGCTGTGACTGTAGAAACCATTAGAAATATCAAGTGTAGTTTTACAAACAATATTGTTCACCAGCGCAGAGCTGTGAGTGTTCTGCACCGCAAAAGTGCGACAATGACTGTTCAAATTTTGGTAATCCAATACAATCTGATATGAACCATCAAGTCTTGTACCGTAAAGAGAGGATTATTCATCGATGATGTACATGATTTTATCACTCCTTGATACTCCAACTGTGTTAGAATATCACAAACGGAAGCTTTTGCTTCACGTCTGATTGGATATTGCGGTTGTGGCTGTGGCATAGAGCGTAAAGGTATTTTATGAGCCGGTGAATCAGCATCCCAACCCACCTGATTAAGACAGACCGCCGGGGCTAGGGCCAGAGCCCACTCAGCTGCGAAAGCTTGTGCATTTCCTCAGGGACATAACGCGAAGAAATGTCATATGAGGAGGTCAGATTCTCCCAGAAAACCGCCTTGATTAAACGATGTATACAGCTTCAATTTGGAAAATTATTTCATAGAGCCTATCCGGGGGGCAACCCAGGTATCTGCAGTCTCTACTGTAATGAATGTATCAGTTGTTGTCGCCTCCAGACAGGGACACAGAGCTTCCCGTCCTATGGTAACCTCAGCTGCACTGTTGAGCAGAGTCACTGCCCATGTCCAATCCAGGAGTCGCACTCTCACCGTCTGAGGCATATCTCACTGTTAGAGCGGCAACCTTTTTCTTCTGAAACGGGGTTCGAAAACGAAGTAGATCGTCTTGTTTTCCCTTGACTTCAAACTGTCGAGGCTGATCCCTGTGGCGCAGGTTTGACTCTTACCATGATTTTGTCGCTCCCCACCAACTTGAGAGCCAGATGTGTCCTGTGAAGAACGAGGAAAACGCTGATCAGGGACCTGAAATCTATCAGGAGACTTAATTTTTCTGCTGTCGTGTAAGTCATACGTTTTGCTCAGAAGACTCAGGTGGCGGTGAACCAGCACGTAAACCTTGCTTCTGCTGTTGCTGCCTCTGTTTTTTATTCTTCCAGTTCTTTTTAGGAAAGACTGGACGCCCATCCTTATTAGTCTGGACTTTTTGTTGAGTTAGAGATTGAGTTTGAGTTTGACTCAAAGGCTTAACATCCAAACTATTGCGGCCTATGGTCTTATAAGCCTTTCCAATAATCTTCGGTAATTTGCGTGGCTTGTCTGCATCAGGGACAGCCTCCAAGCAGTTTGCCACTTGAAAGCTTACAGCGTGGCCCTCGACATTGGCAAGGATCATATCAGCAACCACATTGAACACCCCCACCAATCTCATCCCCAGCTCCACAGCCGCTTCGGCTCCATGTTCATCTTGAACACATTTTATCATGGAGGGGAGTACAGTCATGAAGGGAGTGCTTAAAAACTTTGAATATACCACTGCAGACACCTTGCCCCAGGTGTTACAATCAGCTAACTCGGGAAGTAAGTCTTTAGGCAAACTAATAGTCAATATCCTGTGTTTCTCCACATGAGAGCTATTTGGAAAAACAGCCTCCAGTTGTCAAAATGTTTCAGCAAGCCAATAAGGTAATTAATCCTTATTCTGTGGTTGTTTGCCCATTACTGAATTACCCATAATGGGACTGATAGTTACACCATCAGGTCCAGCAGTATGCGCAGCAACCCAGGGTGGTCCCAACTGGAAGTTGCATGGCATGAACTGTATAACAGCTCTATGCATGCGTATTAAAGACCTATGTGACACGCAAAGTTCTGCAGGGTGAGGGGTATACCCAGCCAAGACGGGCCACGTTGCCCCATCTATCGATAAAGGGCCTAAACTGACCGCCGTTCTTGGGTGAGGAATGGCGCCATTAAACCAAATCTGGTTTTGCCAAGCTGTAAGCTGAATCTCAAGAGCCCGATAGAGCTGAAAAGCATTAGAAAGGGCTGTAGGCGTATATTCATGGAACAGATTATCCATTCCATCCACTGTTGGTAAGGGGACCCAAGAATAAAACACTTCGAAGCAAGTGCTGCCCGATTAGGAAGAGGTATTACGACCGCCATAATGGATAATAAAGAATAACAACCTAGAGCATAGCAGCGCAATAACGGGTCAAGAATAAAGAGAAAAAAACTTTTTTAAACTTCAAGCTTGAAAGAACCTATCACATCAATATAGGAGGTTACATCGTCACAGCCGTCTCCGGAAATAGAAATGAAGTTATTGTGGACAAGCACAAGCACTACTCAAGCATCTCGCAGATAAGAACCAGACCAAACGTGGAGGAGCCATGTTGCAGGGATTCTGCACATACATAGAACTATGTGCAGGAAAACAGGACCTCAGTGAATAGGGGTGTACCAACCTACCACATTAGTACCCAAAATCCCAAGCTGAATAGCTATAGTGTCTTATTCGTTCTCCTCCCAATATCACAGAGCTACAAATGATTGGACAACTCAGAACACAACACTCCCGACTCTCTCAGGAATCGTGGGAGCAAGACGTATTCTTTCGCTCACTCACTCTTTCTTGTCCACAATGAGAATAGGCAGAGTCACTGAAATAGTCCAACATTTTTATTTTAACTATTGTGCTCTACAATACAGTATCCGTGCCACTACTAGCAGCAAAATGCATAAACTCAGCACAGTTTAGCACTGTTACAATTCCACAGAATACAAAGGGAGAAGTCATTTTATGTAAAGACGGTGGAAATAAGGGCTTTTAGGCCTGACCACCCTCCCCTTGACTAGAAGAAGTTTATTTTATAAAAAGGATGATCTCTGGGCTTTGACAGCAGACCCCATACCTTAAAGCCTGGATGTAAGGTTTACATCATAGGAACAGGAGAGCTTTTCTCCATGGAATCACGTTCTCCAAGTATGTTAAAACAACATGCAACAATGTAATATAAAAGCACGAGTCTTCAGTACTGCAGCTGTGTGTAGCAGGTTATGTCATTGTGCTAGGGACTACCAGAACAGAATAACAAAGGGCATTGTTCTCGACCTTGCACATCGTGTTCATACTAAACTCCAGGAAAGGCAGAAATGCAAAAGCAGCCCGTTCTCATATGAAAGACACAAACAGAGTCTTGCAAAAACAAAGTCATGTAGTGACGTGCGCAAAGGCAATGTCGACAATGTCCCTAAGGGGCCATATAACAGGACCTCACAAGGAGGGTTCCCTCTGGGTGGTGGCGATGGTCCCTGTAAGAGGAATGGTGCCTTAGCACAGTGCTCCCTCTCAGAGCTTGTATGTTGAGGTTTCCTTGGCAGAAGGGGTCACACTGAAAATACATGCTTATATCTGGTATGAAGAAAGTGGTAAGCGCTTCACACGTGCTACTTCGGTGCCACTTCTTTGTTTAAAATGGTGACAGTGCTCTGTTGCTCTGTTTGTGAGGCCTGGAGCAATGATCACCCCGCTTTAGGGGTGAGCATTGCTCCAGGCCTCACAAACTGGTTGCAAGACGATGTGTTAAATAAAGCTCTGATCATACGCTACTTGGGAAATGACCGTCCCACTGCCAATTCTGGGGCAGCCATCAGTTCAGGAGAAATCTGGGACACAGAGTAGGACGCAAGCAGGCAGGGCAACACAATGGCCCTCATACCAAAGTATCAGTCCTTCTCTCAGCCCAACACGTAGCAAGTCAGCACTACAAAGCAGTTAAGTCCAATGGCAGTTCCTCCTGGCAGTCCAGCAGTCCTCTGTTAAGGTGCAGCATGTAGAGCCAGCAGCATCTGGTTGCAAGTCCCACACAGTGTCTAAAATTATGGGTCAGATCCTCTGTACTTATACTAAAAAAAAATGTGGGTAGAAATACACAACACCCTCTTTCTGACCTATGCCTCTGGGGAAAGGACACCCGCAGTAAAATAAATAGTGTGTTAGAGAGATTCATAAGATATAAACTCTCTGGGCACTTTACACTGGCAGCATACAGTATGTATAACAACAATAATGGAATACTCTGCCATGTGTTTGCATGTTTTGAATGAAGGACTGGTCTATGAAAGGTTATTTATGTATATTGTGTTTCTGCACACGGATGAATTTATTGTCTTGTCATTATATGATTTTTGTATTGTAATATCAAATGTGGTATGATGTGTATATTTGAATTTCTTTTTTCAAACAAAAGTCCTGCCCTTCGCAGGGACATGTGAAAATGCAACAAAAATGTTGACAAAAAACATAAGAAGAAGAGTGAAATAAATCATAAGAGCTAATGAAATAACAACATTGGTCTCTTTGTTCTGAGTAAGTAAAATTTGTGGCAACTAGATACCTTGTTAGTTTTACAGTTCTGGGAGGTCTAATCTAGTTTGCGTCCAGGGCCCAAGCCTTCCTTTGTTTTCACTTTCTAAAAGTTGCATTTCTCAAATAATAATAAAAAATCCAACTACACTGGTAAGCTCGATTTATCACCGCTATACATGGCAGCTCTACTACTTTCAGATCAGGAATTACCACTTAAACTGTTATATGTCCTGTGCAGGCACATTGTCGTTTTCCCTATGTGCATGTTGCAGACTGCCCTCTGCTTTGCGCACATTACTCTACCAACATATTTTGCTGTTTTCGCGTTCTGTTCTTTCCTGGAATTAAGTCTGAACACTGTAGACAAGGTCGAACAACAATGGCAATTGTTATTCTGTTCTGGTCAGGCTCAAGCACCTAGATAAAACACACAGATGCAGCTGTTGTTTGGGAGCACATACTTTTGTCATATAGGTATGCACAGAGAGGTAACAACACTTGGAGATGAGTCATTTCAAGGAAGAGACTGTGTCAGCACCTGAGAAGTAGAACTTTAATCTGTGTATGCTAAGGTACAGGGTCTGCTGTTAACACCCAAAGATCTTTTCATATGTAATAATTTTGCTTGGGTAGAAGGGGAGGTAGGTTAGGCAACCCTGTCGTATATAATGACAGCTCCTTTCATGATTTATGGACTACTTACTATGCTGACCGTATTTGTGTTTGGCATTTTCTTACTTATTATGGCACGCATACTGCATACTGGAGCACAATAGTTAAAATAAACATTTTAAACTCTTCTCGTGTCTCTGTCAGAACTTATTGTGGACTAGTATGAAGGGGAGAGTGAAAAGCTGTGTACTGTGATTCTTTAGAGGTTAGAGAGTGTTGTGTTCTGGGGTGTCTAATCACTTGTTCCTCTGAGAGTGGGTAAGAGGGCAACTGATACATTATAGCTAGTTGGTCCTGGGCTCATGGGTTCTCAGATGGTAGGATGACTCAGTCTCTGCCTACTAAGGTTCCATGACCCCAAGCATAGTTCTGTGACCCCGCAGAATCCCTGCAACATGGTGCCGCCAACGTTTGGTCTGGAGCTTATTCACGGGACCCCTGAGTAGTGCTTGTGCTGGTCCACAATACCATTGCACAGTTTTCCGGAGACGTCTGTGGTGGGAGGGCTTTGCCTCCTCAGTTTGTAGGGACCACCTATTTCTGTAGGTTTTTCTATCTTGAATTTTAAACATTTTTTTAACTAATTTTAGGACTACCATCTGAATCACTAGGCTCTGTTTATGGCTTAACCAGTTGCAGTGTTTCCCGTTGTTTTTGTGGTCAAAGCAAAATCTGTGTACTGTTTCAAAGTGTTTTACTCCTGGGTTATGTTTCCTGCAGTGAATGCGAATGATAATTCTTTTCATACCGATAACTTATGGCCCTTATGCAGTTGTTGAAGTTCCTCTTATGGCCTGGGAGCACCTGGTTTGGTGTAATGGTGCCCTACCCCATCTCCTATTACTACTGTTCCTATGGGCCCCTTAAGTATTGATGGGGCCACTTGGCCTGTTCTGGCCAGTTTTACTCTGTATCCTAATTATCTCAACTCCAGTTTGGCGGAAGGTTGTTTGTTGTATGCTCAGGTTGTTCTTCTTTATAGACGCCAACTTGTTGCCTGTGCTTTACTTGCGGCTCCCCCTGGGGCTGCGCCCCCTGTGCAGGCTGTACACGGTGTGGGACCTATTATTAGCCCTGTTATTATTAATTTGGTGATGAGAAAACATCCTAAGAATCATGAGGGCTTTCTGTTTTAGATTGCTCAGAAAATTGATGAGCTTGATACAGTTTTTCCTCTTACGGGCCATGTGGAGAAAAAAAGGATCCTTACTATGTGCTTGCCTAGTGGTCTTATTCCTCTTTTGGTCGACTGCAACACCTGGGGATGGTGATTGCCTCAGTGTATACACTCTGTTATGGCACCACCTCGATGAGCGTTCTCAAACAGGTACAGAATAAACATGGGGCAGGTCCTCCCCTGGATTTGGGGATGAAGTTAATGGGCATTTTTCCAGTAGTCTCCGAAGTGATTCTTTCTAATATTAAGGGTGAAGCAGAGTCCTTGATTGTTCGTCAACGCCTTTCGGCGATGGCTGACATTGATTGGGAATGTGAGTAGACCGATTAGTATTGCTGATGTTTATACATCCTTGGGTCGCAATAACTTAGGGGTTAGACCTTCTACTGAATCTCAGGGTAAGCCCCCTCCTGAAAAAGGGCCGTCCTGTCTTTCCGAAAAAGACATGGGACAAATCTAAGCAGCAACAGATGCCTAGGTTTCATGGTGGGTCACCACCATGGAATGCTTCTGAAGGTAGATATGATTTTTGTGATCACTCTTTAAAATGCCTGAGAGGTTTCAGGTTCCTGATCCTTGTTCTCCTCGTTCCTTTCAGGAATCGTCTGATCAACAGTACGACAGAGGAGGACAGCAAGATTGCCGACAAGGCGAGTCCACTAAACCTAAGCGGGACCTACAGCGCTCTTTTGATGTGAAAGTCAAGAGAGAGGAACCACCTCGATATAGAGCTCCATTCCAGAAGAAGGAAGTTGCCGCTTTGACAGCGAAATATGACCCAGATGGAACCTCCTCCTGGACAGGAGTTGAGTGGTGACTCTCCTCGAAAGCGCGGCAGAAGTTACCGTAGTGCGCGAGACACTCCACCAGTTTCTTGACGCAAAAGCAACTGACATCTTTGTAACTGCTGAAACTGCGGACACCCGCGTAGCTTCCCCTGATAGACAATATCATGTAGACATTCAGATTGAAGGTGACATTAAGTGCACCATAAATGCAATATTTTGGGACAACTTGCTGTCTTCTTATGACATTTTATTGGTGGAGGTCGACTGGCACCCTCATTTGTTCTTGCTTGTCCTCGATGCGAGGATGTGATCATCCCTTCCTTTTCGCAATATGTACCTGATGAGACTAAGCATGCTTATACTTCTGAGTGGGCTCTTGCTTTAGACCCTGCTTTATACCACAACCAAGCTGGTTGGGATAAGGATTCTCCTTTACATGTATTTCTCATTCGTTCTAATCCTCAACCACAGCATCAATATCCCATTATGCGTGACACTAAGGAGTCTGTTAAAGAGATTTGGTCTCAATTAGAATATCAGGGTGTGATTGAACCCTGTGTCTCTGCAATGAATAATCCTCTCTTTCCGATATTGAAACCTGATGGATCATATCGCATAATTTTGGATTATAGACCTTTAAATAGTCACACCCATACTTGCACAGTGCAGAACACGCATAGTACCGCTTTGGTCAATAACATTGTGTGTAAGAAGTTCAAAACTACACTCGATATTTCAAATGGCTTTTCCAGTCATAACTTGTCTCCTGGGAGCTGAGTCTTGTCCACATTCAGCATCCTCGGTTCTCAGCGGCGCTACAAGAAACTGCCCATGGGGTATAAGAATAGCCCCGGGGTTTTTCTGCCATGTTTTGTGTCCCTTTGGCATGAAATTGATCCTTATGCTTTCTCCTATGTCGATGACAGATATCTGATGGAGGATTAATTAAATCCCCATCTTGCGCAAGTGGCTCGCATCATCACACGATTCGCTGCTCTGGGCTACAAATTCAATTTTGCGAAATCGCATATTGCGTTTCTGGCTGTTCTTTTTCTTGGTTATGAATTGACAAATAAGGTTAGGGGTTTAGCCCCCCCTTTTTGAGAGAAGAGTGCTCAATTGCAACCTCCATCTACCCTTACAAAATTGCAGTCTCTTCTGAGTTTCTTACATTCCAGCAGGGCTTACATTCCCGACTATGCTCAACATATCAAACCTCTTTATACTTTGATACATACTTCCTTTTCTCCTTCCTCTTGACTTCCGGAACACACCGTGGTGTTGCGTGCTTTACAGTCTGACTTGCTTGCTATGTACTACTTACAGACTAGGTTAAATACTGCCAATTTGATCATCTGGATTTTTCCTGGAGCAATCGGTTTCAGTTATGTAACTTTTAATGAGGGTGACACAGTTCCAATTGCTCATAAATAGCATCTGTATACTCCTTCAGAATTGCGTTTATCTTCTACTGAAAAATTCTGCCTGCCGTGCAGATGGACATTCTAAAAGAAAGACGTCCGGTGAAGCAGCCAAAGCTGTAGTAGCCACAGTTACAGTAGCAGCAGTTACTCGTTCTATGACTAAAATGGCTGATGACATTTTAGCGGCTATTAGTGCAAATAGGGAAGGGTACTCCTTTTGTGTCCATTCCTGAGGTTGGCAATCGCTTGATTCCCAACCTTGACCGCAGACAGTCTTTTATAGGGGCCGCCCATGAAGGCATGGCTTCTGCTCACGCAGTAGTAGCAGCTACTGTTTCTCTTTTAGAGCAACACTATTGGTGGTGCCGTTTATACCAGCAGACGCGCAAATATGTCCTTTGTTGTGATGTTTGTCACCAAATTAAGTGTTCTACTGTGTTGCGACAACACCCCAGACGCACCTTTTAATTTCTAATCATTCTTTTGGATGCATTTATCTTGATTATTGAGGTTCTCTTATATCTGATAATGCTTTCAAATACATTTTGGTTGCAGTGGATTCTTGCAATAGGGTACTCTGGGTTTGGCAACAGCGCTCTGCTGACACTCGCACTGTTATAAAGGATTTGCATGTCTTTATTTGAACATATGCCTGTGGCACTTTCCATTCAGACCAGGGTCCGGCTTTGCCTCCAAGGCTTACCGTAATTCAATAATGTCCATGGGAGTGCAGGTGCATTTCTCGTCTCTATATAGTCCCAAGGGCAATTCTGTTGTGGAGCGGATGAACTGTGACTTAATGCAATCTTTAAGAGCAAGGGTATTAGGTAAGGGCCATGGCTGGTTAACTCACCTTTATGGGGTTCAACGTGCTCTTAATAATCTCCCAGGGAGATCTCTGTGTGGGCAGACCCTGTACGAAATGCTCTTTGGCAACAAGATGTTTGTTCCAGACCTTGATGGTCTAGACATTATGGCAGCTGCTGCAACCTTTGATGTAGGTAACCACTGTGCTGTCTTACAGGATCTACAAAAGTGTTGAGATGCTCTGGTTGAAACCCATTTGCTCTCAACTTGGCCATCAGCCGCAGTGGTTCCGATTCCTGTTTCTGGCTGGCTTCCTAACACTGGAGATCTTGTTTGTGAAAAGATGGTGATTAAGAAAGAATGTGGTCCCTACAACCATGCTCCTGTTCCAGTGCTTGGTCTTCAAGGTACCCAAACTGTGATTTTACCCCCACTACCAGCATACAAAAACAATCTCTTTGTTTCCATTGAACATGTCAAGTTACAACATACAGCCAATACTCAATAGTATGCCTTGGGGTGGCTCAGGACGGGATATTCCTTTACAGCATGTGAGCTCCCTCCGTCCCTTCTGATTCTCCCCGGCTGCGGGAAGTGGATGTTGAGTCTTCAGTTGACCTTGTATTTGTTTTACCTTCTACACACTCCACAATGGAAATCGATTATTCTGATCCAACCCTTGAGGCCCCTTCAGGAGTGCAAGCCTCATGTCTACATCCAGAATCCCAGCCTCCATTATTCCAGCAGAGTTCTTGTGTTTACTATAATCTATAATCTATCAAGATAATGTTTCTTCTGACAGTTCTTCATTGTCTACAGTTTTATCGCCGCCACTAGAGCGTATTTCTGTTTTCATCTCTTGGTTAAAAAGCACTTATGTGGTTCCTCCTTTGACATATGTCTGGGTCATGTTTTCCTTGGTATTTTTGTTCATGTGGATTGGATTCATGACTGTTTTTTCCTTTTGATAAATGGCCATTAGCTCCGGAAACGTTCTACTGCAGAATTTGTCGACTGGTTGTTGGCCCCACTTTCCTCCTCGCATAAAATGAAAAGAGACCAGTCCCTTATTAACATTTCAGCGGTCCTATTTACTGATGGAATTGTATGGGATAAAGTACCATTCAATGTATTAGGTCCTACGGAGACCCTACAGATACCATATCTATTCTGTGTTTCTATGGGTGATGGTTGCAATCAGATGATTGGGATGTCAATGCAGTGAATTCTATGTTTTCTGAATTGAAATATTACACTGTTTTTGATACGAAGGATTTATATTTGAATTCTACTAACTATGCCGATTTGTTCTGTTACCAACATTACGGATATCATTTCCTAGACAGAGGAAATGGAGAGTGTCCCCAATTTAATTATAATCAATGGGAACATTCCAATGGAAGTTCCAACATACAAAAGATGAAGTACACCTATTTCACCAATTATAACCTTTCGGACCCGGAATCATACTATTTCAAATTGGTTCCCACTCTTTCAAAAAAGATATGCTTACTCAGACCAAATTAATGTATGCATCCCTTTTTATTGATAACTTGGGGTTCTAAGTCCTGACAAGCCCAAGGTACAGAATGTCTATTCTATATTGTCTGAATTTTTAGAAATTGTCGCAAATGGAGGCTGCTGTATGCTTATGCCAAATTGATCAGGATAATTTAAATAAAGTGCTTGCTGTTGTTGATAACAGTATTAATACATTATCATCACAAATTTATACTTTAGATAATATTGTGTCCTCTGTAAATGATATTGTACAAAATTAAGTGTCTACCCTGTATCATGGTCAGGATCAACTTTAGATCAGTTATCCAATTTGGTTGGAACTTGCAAACACTAAAAAATGGGTGCATTCCTTGGCATTATCTGAATTGTAGCGCATTGTTCTTACCATTCAATTGCGATTCTCCTATTATCATGCTTAGAGAATCTAGATTTCATTAAAGACACGGAGGCTCACATTATGCAATGACTTTTAATTGCAGATCCAAGCCAGTCGCATCACAATATAAAGGTTCCAATAAGAACACTGAGATAAAGTAAGGCATTACACATAGCAACCATCAGCCTCTTTTAAATCTGGCGAAAGTAGATCCAGTAGATTCCAAGAGATTCGAAGTAAATTGAAGTAAAATTGAAGAAGACAATCAATCGACCTCCTGATGACGAAAAAGTCCAAAAGTAGATTAAGTAGAAGGGTTATCTGAAAGAAAGAGGACAATGAGAAGTGTATCCTAGAAACAAAGAAATCCGACTCATATCATATCCAGATAAACAATTGAACAATAATTAATAAACAATTCAAATACATTACATCAAGCTGATAAATAACATCATGTTAAGAAATACCCAATACCATGGGAAGGGTTGGGTGGGATAATGTGAGCCTCCGTGTCTTTAATGAAATCTAGATTCTCTAAGCATGATAATAGGAGAATCGCAATTTCATTACAAGAACGGAGGCTACATTATGCATGTTGGTAGCCCTGTAAAACTACATTAGACATGTGTTCAATTGGTTTACAATAATGCCTTGCAAATGTACTTGCATTAGACCAGTCAGCAGCTTTAAGGATATCATCCAACTTACCTCCAGACCAAAGAGACTTACTTGCCATGGCACCTCTAAGAGAATGAGCTTGAAATTTAGAAATATCAATACCAGCTAGAGACATAGCAGACTTAACCCATCTGGCAATGGAAGTGGAGGAAATAGCTTTATGAGGCTTACCAAAGGAAATGAGAAGTTGATTCTCATTAAACGTTTGAAGATTAGACATTGTCATATCATACGCTTTCATACATTCAACTACACAAAGTTTTGGAGAAGGATCGAAACGAGGATAGAAGATTGAATCAGACATGGTCTTGGTTCTTCTATAGACCTCAAATTTAACTTCAAATAAATTATAAGACCTATTAGAGATCTCCAGAGCTTTAACATCAGAAACTCTACGACAGGAGATAAGGCAAAGAAGAGTTGCGAGTTTAATAGAAAGAAACTTTCTGCTCAAAAAAGAATTATCCGGCCAGGAAGTGAAAAGATCTAGAATTAAATTCACATCCCAGAGAGAATCATATTTTTGTCTCGGGGGGTCTTTTTAGACGAATGCTTTTCATAACCCTACAAACAATAACATTTTTACCAATAGACTTGCCGTTAATAAGGACATGACCAGCCGAGATCGCCGATCTATAACAGTTGATTAATCTATAACTCAATACTTTGTCGAAGAGTTCAGCGAAAAAATTCACTATATCAACGATAGGTGCTTGAGTGGGATCCAAATCCCTCTCCATGCACCAACGAAACCAGCATTTCCAGATATTGTTGTATCTGTAGTGAGTTTCAAGTGCCCATGACTCTCTGAGGAGAGTAGAAGCTGATGACGAAAGTCCTGAGACTTCGTTAGATCGCCTGACACTCTCCAGGCAAGAAGGTTCAAACTCCCGGAAAGGGTCATTAGGTGAGGATCTCCGTTTACGTCCGTAAGGAGATCTTTCAGGGAAGGAAAAAGAAATGGAATTTCGAAGGTCAGTTCCAGAACAGTGGGGAACCACGCCTGTGATGGCCAGAAGGGAGTTATTAGGACTAGAGAGCATCGGTCCTGCCTCACTTTCTGCAAGACTCTCTGGATCATTGCAAATGGGGGAAAGGCATAAGCATTGATCCCTGACCAGGGTTGGAGAAAAGCGTTCACTGCCTGTGCGCCGGGATCCGGCATCCAGCTGAAGTAACGCTCTAGTTGAGAGGTGAGACGGGACGCAATAAGGTCTATTTCGAATGGACCCCAATAAAAATTTAGTGAGTCAAAGACAGCAACGTTCAGTTTCCAATCGCTGAAATCTGGAATTCCAATCGGCCGAAACGTTCGATTTCCCTGGGAAATATTCCGCTCTGAGGGTAATTTTGTGTTCTAAACAGAACATCCAGAGTTTCCTTGCTAGGTTCGGAAGGTCGGTAGACTTCGTACCTCCCAACCGATTGATGTAGGCTACTGCCGAGACATTGTCCATTTTCAGAACAACCGAACTCCCCTGTATTGAGTGCTTGAAACTCATAAGGGTGTAAAGGCCGGCAGTAAGTTCTAAGAAATTTATATGCTGAGTTGACTCCTCCTGAGACCAGACGCCATCCGTATTCTGGTCTAGGAAACATGCACCCCAACCATGAAGGGAAGCATCTGATTCCAAAACAAAAACCGGTTCCGAACCGAAAATTGCTTTCCCATTTCAAGCCTCCAGGTTTTCCAACCTACAATTTAGCTCTGTTTTGGCCTCCGAATCTAGAGTGATTCGGTCTTTGTACCAAAGACCGGATCTCAACGCCCTTCCTTTTATTCTTTGCAAGGCTCGGTACTTCAGAGGTCCTGGGAATATCGCTTGAATGGAAGAAGATAAGAGACCTAGCAGTCTTGCCAGTTCCCTTAGAGGGATGTCTTGTTGTCTCAAAACATGACGAATCTCTTTCTTGATCTTCGAGATCTTGGAAGGAGGTAGAAGTAGGACACATTTGGAAGTGTCTAGAGTGAAACCCAGAAACTCTGGAGATTTGGAGGGGGTTAGAATAGACTTATCTTTGTTGACAATGAAACCTAGACTTTCCAGAAGATTCATAACCGTTTCCAGGTCGATGCGAATCTGAGGCAGGTCCTGGGACATTATTAAGATGTCGTTGAGGTAAATAATAAGACGAACATCCCGTACTCTTAGGAAGGAAGCTACTGCTCTCATTACCATGGTAAAACACCAAGGGGCGGACGAAAGTCCGAAGGGGAGAGCCTTGAATTGATAAAGATGATTTTTCCAAAGAAATTGTAGGTAAGGTTGTTGTATTTCCGCCATCGGGATAGTGAAGTAGGCGTCCTTCAAATCTAGTTTGACTAACCAGTCTTCTTTTTGAAGAAGGTCGCTTAGAAAATGTATTCCTTCCATTTTGAAATGCCTGTAAACGAGAAATTTGTTCAGGCCCTTCAAATTTATAACCGGTCTCCAACCTTTTCCTTTTTTCTCGACAAGAAACAAAGAGCTTACAAAGGTTAGGGAATCCATGGGAACTTCTAATATCGCTCCTTTTTGGAGCATAGAGGATATCTCTTCCTCTACTATTTTTTCCTTCTCTACTGAGATGGGAATATCCCTCGGGAATGAGGTTTGAAACGGAGTTTGCTCAAAATCTATCATAAATCCTATTACTGTGGACAGTACCCACGGATCTTGAGTTATTTCCTCCCATTTTTTCGAAAACAGTTTCAGTCTGCCTCCCACTTTTGGAGGGGTAGAAGGAGAAAGTAAATGAAGGGAACTTACTTGGAGGGTTTGATGAGAAAGATGATCGAGATCTTCCACCTATTGCTCGATTTCCTCTTCCACGGTTGGAGGTGTTGTAGTAATTATTCTGGTATGAGCCTCTTCCGAAGGGGCATGATCTCTGGTAGGGCCTTTGGTTATACCGGCCGGAAGGAAGGCCCCTTCTTCCGGCCCTTCCAAAAACATTATTGCTGAATACTCTCTTCATATTCTTTTGGGCCTTATCAAGAGCAGTAAAAGTTGAGAAGGTCTTTCCCAGAAATCTTATAAGCTCTTCACCAAAGAGCAGGCCTTTTGGATTTGAGGAAGGTTCCTTCTCAGCCATATCTGTGAGTTTAGGGTCTAGTTTAAAAAGGATGAGCCTACGCCTTTTAGCGTTAATGCTAGTATTAGCATTACCTAGGAGAATGAGGGCTCTTTGACTCCAACCTCTTATTAGATCTGTATCAAGCTGGGTACCTTTAAGGTAACATTCCTCAGCGGAGTCAAGGATTCTGCTCAATAGACTAAGCACGTCCAATAGGCGATCTTGGCAACCTTTAAAGGCTTTTTCGAGACCTTTCCTAGGGTCGCGATCAAGTCTAAAAAGGTACTTAATTAATTTGGGGTCCATATTAGGGGCATAACAGGCTTTCTCATCGATTGAGGGTCTTGAACACTCAGCCCTTAGAATATTCCTTGTCCCTCTTTCAAGAGGGAAACAAATCAATTTTTTTATAAATTTAGAGACATGGTCCTGGGGAGACCATTGTGAGGAACGGGGATGTTTTAGATTTAGGGGGGAGAACATCTCCTCACCCAGGGGGTTTAAAATACTATCTTTGGAAGTAGAAGGGGTTTCATCCTCTTCTTCAAAAGTTCCTACGTCCTCATCATCTAAATACAGAACGTATTCGTCTGGGGCTATATCCTCGTCCTCATCTGAACCCTCATGGTAATCCTGAGCACTTTGAAGCAATGAGCCGCTAGGGGCATCCAAGGTATTTGGGCCACAAGGGGCACCCGAATGATGTGAGTCATAAAAGACATCTCTATTATTTGAGGTGCGAAGACCATCCAAAGAATTTGTGGTGCTAAGACCACCAATAATATCAGAGGCGCTAGGACCTCCCGTGCTCACATGCGTCCCGGTAGCAGTGTGGTTGCTTTTCTTGGTACGTTTAGCTCCAACTTTTTCATGAATAAAAACATCAGACACATCTTCTTGAGAAGGAAGTGGTCTTTTATAAGGAGCAAACTGAGCAAAGGTCTCCCTAAAACAGGATTTCATCTCTTTCTGGATCATAATGTGAAAATCCTCCTTATTAAAATTAGAGAGTGTGGCATTGTTTATATATGAATCTGAGTCAGAAGCATTTTCCATATTGCCCTTCTTTTTTTTTTTTTTTTTAGGTAAAAGAAATGCTAAAATGCTAATCGCCCTATGTATATTTACTCACTTTAAAATTATGTTAATATAAGTCATAGTTTTCCCCTCAAAGGGCAAATTATAAGGGGTTGAATATAATATGCCTAGGGTCAAGGGGCCCTAATGCTATTTGCCAAAAACAGATTTTAGAATTAAATTATGCATTAAATTGGCAATTCTTATAGATGTATACAGTGCTCGCTCGCTAAATTATAGTGTATGTAGTGCTCGTTCGATAAATCCCCACAAACGTGGTGAAACAGCTGATGTTCAACTGTCAGAGAGTGAGGAAAGCTCCTAGGCGAGACGTGCACGAACCGTGGCTCTCGCCAAGGAACTTTCCTCTAATGCGTGACGTATCATTTCCTTGAGGACGGAGACTGCGGGCGAAATGGGGGAGAGGCTCAAATAACTTGGAGCAACGCTTGTTTGACCTTCTTTTCAAAGATGGAAGGTGAGCGTGGGATCACTCGGTGGGAGCGCGAGGAGGGCAGCGCACGCACAAGCGTTATAAAACCGATAGATTAATAGCAGAGTTTCAGGCTGAAACAGCGTGAGTAGACCAACGCTCGTTTAATCTACATAAACGCCAGTTCGTTATGTTTAGGTATCTATATATCTATACATTATCCAAATAAGGTTTTGGGTGAAAAAGCGGTAAGAACAGCGGGATGTACAATAAAATATGGAAAGTAAAGTAAACTACCTGAGCTAAGGCACACTGAACGATATCACTGTGAACAAATGCACATTATTAAACAACAACCTGGTAAATAGAGGTTATCAAAACAGAAGGAGGGGATGATCTCCATAAATTGCAGATCATGAAGGGGGGGGAGGAGGGGATAAAGCCACCCTTCACATAACCCCCAATATAAATCCAAATTGTTATCAAAAACACAATATTATAGAAAGTAGGTTTAGAGAAGATAATGAGCTACTTATCTGCTTGGAGCCGCATTTAAAAGAGGCTGATGGTTGCTATGTGTAATGCCCTACTTTATCTCAGTGTTCTTATTGGAACCTTTATATTGTGATGCGACTGGCTTGGATCTGCAATTAAAAGTCATTGCATAATGTAGCCTCCGTTCTTGTAATGAAATTTAACATGCAAACAGCAATTAATGGTTACGAAAGACACTAGTTACACTATGCAACATATAGAGAAACATGAACAACTTCCCTTCACTGTAAAGGAAACTCATTCCATGGTTTGGTTAATACATGGGGTCATCTTGTTGTCCATCTCGATGTTTCAGTTCACCGCCTGCATAAAACCCTTCCCCATAGGTAGATATGAACCCCTTGGGAGTAGTGATGTACATGAGTTATGGCCCCAGACTTTTATAAATCGGTGTCATCGAGCTGTAAGAGACGTTTTTCTCACAGGGCAAGAATGCGACTCCTTGTCATTCCCTTGTGCGTCAACAAGTAAAAATCCACAGTGTCTGTAATGTTTCTGCCTCTAATTCGGCATGTTATTTGAAAGGAACTCCTGTTCCCGCAATTATTCCCACCCTCACATTGCTTTTGAAAGGCAGTTCTCTAGTTCTTAATAATCAGGAGCGTTGCGGTCTGCGGGCGAAACTCCAGTATGTGTTGTCTATTTCCCAGTTACTTACTTTTTACAACAAAGTCCTGTTTCCCCCTCCACATGGGAGTGTAGACAGTTAGTTGTGGCCTTCCATTCCAACCTTGAAAACAGCTTTTAATAAGCTAAGCAGACTCAAAGTGCTATTGTTTCAACAAGAGGTAGCTCTCACTTCAGCATGTGAGACCTTCCAATTGCAGGTGGCGAGAACGTCTAGTGAAATACAAACATTGCTCAAACACAAATCTCCCCCTACATTTCCTGGAATTGATACATAAAATATTTAATGTTTCTGGTACCATGGGCATGGCACACTTTATAAAACTCATGGGCTCTGGTTTGTGACTTCATTTCAAACTATTTTTGGAGTAATCCCAGCTTTTATACATTCTATTTTTTTCAGGATATTCAGTGGGTTCCCGCTGATGCTCATCTTGATTTGTGGCATCATCGTGCTGTTCCTTCTATTCCACAATGGCTGCTCCATTTGTGGTCATGCCCGGACAGGCATTGTTGCAGCTGTATCATGATCGAATGCTACAACTTTTTGTAATGGTGCGCTTAGACGCTCTAGATGCCGAATTTTGTCTAACCTTTAGATATGCTTATTTTATCTGTGTGCAACCTGTGTTTCATTGTATCTGGTGCCCCGTTCAGTGGGCCCTGGATATCTGCTTGGCTACACTATCACACGCTGCCCTAGATTTTGAACTGTTGATGGGTCCCTTAGTGGGCATAGCCAGGACTGTTCCTTGGGTATGCAGCCTGTGTAAAACCCAACGTTGGCTGGAAGTGATTCTGTGAAACTGCACAACGTCTCTTGGATCTAAGTTTCATCGAAGTCAACACTGGTTCTCCCTGGATGGTCCTATCAACAACTGGAAATGAGGAGCATGTTTGTTCCTTTGACCATTTGGATGGCTGCTATTTCCAATTTGGAAGGCTTGGATATCTTACTAGAATTAATGTTGTTCCATTTGGCATCTTAAATCCTGGGTCCCGGTGATACGCTGTAATTGGATATATTTTTGCGCACAAACTTTCCTTCTCATTTGGCAGTACTATTTTTCAGACACTCTCCAAATGCAATTGGGTATACGCTATGGTTCTGCTTATCATCTGACTTCTGTTGTCATTTAGTGCTACCATCCTGACAAAGGGGAGGGTGTCATGTCCCGTGCAAGCCCACTGTAGTTTTCCCTATGTTAGCATGAGCACGTTGCAAACTGCCCTCTGCTGTGCACACGTTACTCTACAAACATATTTTGCTTTGTGCCACACTGTACTTTCACACACTGTAAACAAGGTCAAACAACAATGCCCCTTGGTATTCTGTTCTGGTCAGGCCCTAGCTCCTAGACAAAACACGCAGATGCAGCTGTTATTTGGGAACACATTCTTTTGTCATATATCATGACAGCACCTGAGATGTGGAACTTTAATCTGTGTATGCTTAGGTAGGTCTGCTGCTAACACCCAGAGATCTTCTGATATATAATCATTTTGCTTCTGTAGAAGGGGAGGGAGGTTAGGCTACTCTGTCGTATATAATGACAGCTCCTTTTATGATTTATGGACTACTTACTATGCTGACCGTATTTGTGTTTGCCATTTTCTTACTTATTGTGGCATGTACACAGCATATTAGAGCACAATAGTTCAAATAAACATTTTAAACTTTCCTCGTGTCTCTGTAAGAACTTATTGTGGACTAGTACGAGTGTGAGAGTGAAAAAGTGTGTCCTGCAACCACAATTCCTGAGTGGGTCAGGAGTGTTGTGTTGTGTCTAATCATTTTTTCCTCTGTGAGTGGGTAAGAGACACTATAGCTAGTCGTTCCCGGGCTCATGGTTACTCAGGTGGTAGGATGACTCAGTACCTGCCTACTAAGGTTCCATGACCCCATTTCTCCTCATTACTTCCTCTTGCTATATAGGATGAATTTGCCTTTCATGATTTTTTTTGTGCAGGATGGTGTCTCTTCCTGCACAAAAACAATCCTGTCTGCAATGCAGGCACCATTGTCTTGGCTGGCTAGCGCCAACGCAGGCACCCTTACACCATGGTGCAAGGATGCCTTTGTTGTTTGCAGGATTGTTTTGGGCACGAATGAGAACCTTCCTACACAAAAAAGTCTTGGGAGGCTTATTCATCAGAATAAAGGAGAAATAGAGATATTTCTTCTCATTACACTTCCCTTGGGAAGAAGTATGTTTTTGGCGCAGTTTTTACAAGTTCTTGTCATTCTTAGAATGCGTCAAAATCCCTGGGAGTTGCGTGGGAACACCCAAGCAACACGCATGGAACGCCTTCCCAGGGGGATGTATGACGTTACATCGCAAACTTTTACAACGCACACTGTTACAACGCAATTTTTACAACGCAGATACATTTACAACAAATGCTTTTACAACGCATGACATTACATAGCAGATGCTATTACAACGCATGCAATTACAACGTAAGTATAGGTAAGTATATTCTTTTTTTTAAAAATGTAATTTATTAAAATTTAATTAATTTAATAAATTAAATTATTTTTTAATAATTAATTTGTAAATATATATACCTTAAAAAATAGTTTATTTTAAAAAGAACAATTATTATTAAAGAACTAATATTAAAAAATAATAAAATTATTAAAATTAATTATTTAAATTATTTAAAATTATTTATTTAAAAACTGAACCCTAAAAATACCCGTTACCCTGAACCCTTAAAATACCCATGTACCCCATAACCCATACCTAGCCCTGAAACCTAAAAATGCCCCTGTTCCCAAAACCCAAACCTAGCCCTGAAACCTAAAAATACCCCTGTACCATCTCATATCCACATTTTGTGGGACAGAAGGGACTCGGGGGCACTGCAGGACCATCGCGCCGGTTTCGAGCGCCATTTTGGAGTGGGGAGAAGTCCTCCACTCTGAGCGCCATCTTAGGTGAGGGAGAGACACTCGCCCTGCCAGGACCCACGCATTGGAGGAGGAGGTAATAACAGTAGGACCTCCTACCTCGCTCTGTCTGACTCTATTCAGTGCTAACGCTGCTCTAGCGCCGCGCGCTTAATGCTCCTCTTGCTGTAACCTTCCTGCTTGTAATTTTTAAATTGTACTAAGCTTCGCTTGTATTTTACTGCGCCGAGCGCTACGCACTTTTAACTATTAGGACCGCTTAGGGGGAATAAGGGAGCTCTCACCCGCACTATAACCATCTCATATCCACATTTTGTGGGACAGAAGGGACTCGGGGGCACTGCAGGACCATCGCGCCGGTTTCGAGCGCCATTTTGGAGTCGGGAGAAGTCCTCCACTCTGAGCGCCATCTTAGGTGAGGGAGAGACACTCGCCCTGCCAGGACCCACGCATTGGAGGAGGAGGTAATAACAGTAGGACCTCCTACCTCGCTCTGTCTGACTCTATTCAGTGCTAACGCTGCTCTAGCGCCGCGCGCTTAATGCTCCTCTTGCTGTAACCTTCCTGCTTGTAATTTTTAAATTGTACTAAGCTTCGCTTGTATTTTACTGCGCCGAGCGCTACCCGCTTTTAACTATTAGGACCGCTTAGGGGGAATAAGGGAGCTCTCACCCGCACTATAACCATCTCATATCCACATTTTGTGGGACAGAAGGGACTCGGGGGCACTGCAGGACCATCGCGCCGGTTTCGAGCGCCATTTTGGAGTGGGGAGAAGTCCTCCACTCTGAGCGCCATCTTAGGTGAGGGAGAGACACTCGCCCTGCCAGGACCCACGCATTGGAGGAGGAGGTAATAACAGTAGGACCTCCTACCTCGCTCTGTCTGACTCTATTCAGTGCTAACGCTGCTCTAGCGCCGCGCGCTTAATGCTCCTCTTGCTGTAACCTTCCTGCTTGTAATTTTTAAATTGTACTAAGCTTCGCTTGTATTTTACTGCGCCGAGCGCTACGCGCTTTTAACTATTAGGACCGCTTAGGGGGAATAAGGGAGCTCTCACCCGCACTATAACCATCTCATATCCACATTTTGTGGGACAGAAGGGACTCGGGGGCACTGCAGGACCATCGCGCCGGTTTCGAGCGCCATTTTGGAGTGGGGAGAAGTCCTCCACTCTGAGCGCCATCTTAGGTGAGGGAGAGACACTCGCCCTGCCAGGACCCACGCGACACCCTGCTGGCCATTTAAGATGGCCGCTAGACAGGTGCGCAGCGACGGTGCGCAGCGGGGGCGCCGTAGGGTCGCCGGAGGTGCGCCAGAGGTAAGCCCGTTTGCGCCCGTTCGCGCAACGGACGCGCTTAGGGCCGCTACCTCTGGCTCCTCCGGTCCAAACCGCTTGACCTACACTCGGTCTGAGCTAATTAGTCTCAGACCTGGTCAGGACCAGGTCAGCCTTCCAACTTCTAGGCCCATTTCCTGTGGCTTGCTTAATGTCAGATCCCTCTGCAAGCACCACACGGAAATAGCCTTCCTAATCGAGTCTGAACAGCTCGATGTCCTCTTCCTCACGGAAACGTGGACTCGGGAGGACTGTGAGGTCGAGCTGGGCTTAGCTTGCCCCTTAGGGTATAAAATCAGCCATTCTCCGCGCCCTCTTAATCGAGGAGGGGGAATTGGATACATCTATAGGGACTCGCTCACCCTCTCCCAGTTAAAGATTCGAGAGGTACCGGGATTCGAATTGATGGGTTTTACAGTTAAACAGCAGGAGTTGATCTGCTGCTCAGGTGTCCTTTGCTATCGTCCCCCGGGACCGGCACCTACCATATCCTTTCTCATTGATTTGATTTACGAACTTGCCAGCTCGCACTCCAGGCTATTGGTCCTTGGAGACTTTAATTTATGGGCAGGCAGTTCGCTGGACCATGCTTTTTTCTCTCTTAGCCAAGCTTGTATTGATATCAACTTAGAACAGCTGGTGAATGCCTCCACGCATCGGAAAGGCCATACTTTGGACTTGGTGTTCGCGGACCCTCAGTGGGCTGCATTAGTTGACATCAAGTGCCAGTTCTGGACGGATCATTCTCTGATTAGGTTCTCCCTCCGTAGGGAGGACTCTTCGTCGCGAAAGGCTGGAGTACCCCTAACCAAGCTAGAGAGACCTTGGTCCCGAGTACTCAAAACCTCCCCACTGCCGAATATTTTAGGTGAGGATTTCAAGCTTGGCAACACCGTCGAAGAAAGTTATAATCTTTTCTGCCAATCCATATCGAGTACATTGGATAAGTTGGCACCCCTCCGGAAGTCCCGAGGAAGGGTGAACCGAGCCAGCCCTTGGTACACGAGCGAATTACGCCAGCTTAAACTCGACTGTAGACGTGCAGAACGGGTCTGGAGGAAACAGTACCTAGATTCTGATAAAATTGCATTTAGGTCGGCCATGCAAAAATATAAAGCTCAAATTAAGACGGCGAAAGCGACCTTTCTTGAATCTACTCTGAATCAGGCCCCAAACAAGGCACAGGCCCTCTTTAAAATCGTTAAGGACCTTGCCCACCCCACGTGTGTGGCTAGCGCAGTCCCTTCATCGCAAGCTCTTTGTGACTCACTTGCGGATGCTTTGAGGAAAAAATCCGTAAAATCTTAACAGGTCTGCAGGATCCACGGTTTTCCACCACTGAGGAGGGAGCTCCGGAGGAGATGGCCAGTCGACCCCTGCAGAGGGGTACTTACCTCTGTCAGGAAGCTCCGGCCATGTCCTCTAGTCGACCCCGACCAGATGAGCAGCCCCCCAACTTGGGAGCTCCGGCGACGGAAGCCAGTCGACCCCAGCCGAGTAACTCTCCTTCTCCTTTTCTGGATCAGGCCCTCGGACTGGGAGCTCCGGCGAGTGTGGCCAGTCGACCCCAGTTGAGTAGCTCCTCCCTTCCTTCTTTAGACCCGGCTCGCTGTCTGGGAGCTCCGGCGACTGTGGCCAGTCGACCCCAGCCGAGCAGTCTTTCTTCTCCTCCTCTGGCTCCAACTCTCTGCTTGGGAGCTCCGGCGCTGGTGGCCAGTCGACCCCAGCAGAGTAATTCCTCTCCTCCTCCTTTAGATCTGGCTCTCAGCTTGGGAGCTCCGGCGAGTGAAGCCAGTCGACCCCAGCTGAGCAGTTTCTCTCTTCCTCCTCTGGTTCCAACACTCTGCTTGGGAGCTCCGGCGACGGAAGCCAGTCGACCCCAGCCGAGTAACTCTCCTTCTCCTTTTCTGGATCAGGCCCTCGGACTGGGAGCTCCGGCGAGTGTGGCCAGTCGACCCCAGTTGAGTAGCTCCTCCCTTCCTTCTTTAGACCCGGCTCGCTGTCTGGGAGCTCCGGCGACTGTGGCCAGTCGACCCCAGCCGAGCAGTCTTTCTTCTCCTCCTCTGGCTCCAACTCTCTGCTTGGGAGCTCCGGCGCTGGTGGCCAGTCGACCCCAGCAGAGTAATTCCTCTCCTCCTCCTTTAGATCTGGCTCTCAGCTTGGGAGCTCCGGCGAGTGAAGCCAGTCGACCCCAGCTGAGCAGTTTCTCTCTTCCTCCTCTGGTTCCAACACTCTGCTTGGGAGCTCCGGCGTCGGTGGCCAGTCGACCCCAGCAGAGTAATCCCTCTTCTCCTTCTTTGGATCTAGCTCTCAGCTTGGGAGCTCCGGCGACTGAAGCCAGTCGACCCCAGCTGAGTTGCTTTCCCCATCCCTCTCTGAAGGAGTTCGGAGACTTAGCTCTTACGGTTACTTCGGGTTCGCCTTTGGATCCTCTTCCTCCAAAACTCTGGAAGGTGTTTCAAGAGGATCTCTTCCAGCCCTTGTATTCCATCTGCTGCCAGTCATTTGAGACAGGCATTGTACCAAGTTGCTGGAAGAAGGCAGTGGTATCCCCACTTCTAAAAAAACCCACGCTCGACCCTGCATGCCTATCCAACTACCGGCCGATTTCCCTGCTCCCTTTTCCGGTGAAAATCATGGAAAAATTGGTTACCCGCACCCTGTCCGGCTTCGTTGAAGGGACCACCTGGTTGGATGAGATGCAATTTGGTTTTCGCCCTGCGCACGGGACGGAATCTGCGCTGGTGACCGTGCTAGACAACCTGCGGGCGCGAGTCGACAGTGGTCGGGCAGCATTTTTGGTGCTGCTCGACATGTCGGCCGCGTTCGACACGGTCAGTCATCCCACCTTGATCTCTAGGCTGGAAGAATGCGGGGTTACAGACAGAGCTAGGGATTGGTTAATCTCCTATCTGGACTGCCGTCAGCAAAGGGTCTCGCTACCCCCCTTCAGCTCAGAGGAGCGGAGAGTGGGACAAGGTGTTCCCCAGGGCTCTGCCATCAGCCCAATACTTTTTAATATCTACCTCCGCCCTCTAGTCCAGATCATTAAATCTTTTGGTATCTCCGCATTCAACTATGCGGATGATACCCAGCTGGTCTTTTCTCTGGAGGGTCAGGATGCAGTCACATTGGAGACTTTCCACCGGTGTATGCAGGCGACAGCTGAATGGCTCCGTCTGAACTCATTACAGTTCAACGGTACCAAGACGGAGGTTTTACACTGCTCTACAGACCGAGTTCCTCGCGATCTGCCGGCCGATTTTTGGCCTCCGTCCTTCTCTGAGACGGTATCAGCCGCACAATCTGCGCGCAATTTGGGCGTTATTTTTGGGCCCAACCTGCAGCTAGATCTACATGTAAACAAGACCACTTCCACATGTATGATGCTTATCCGTATGCTGCGCAAGGTCTTACCCCTTCTCCCGGAGCAGGCCAGGCCAGAAGTAGTGCGTTGTACCATCCTAAGTCGACTTGACTACTGTAACGCACTGCTTCTGGAGGCCCCGGTAACACTTCTGGGCAAGCTGCAAAGGGTGCAGAACATCGCTGCCAAACTCGCCCTTTCTCGCCCTTATCATAGTTCTTCTACGGTAGCGCTGCGAGAACTCCATTGGCTGCCGGTTCATCTGCGGGTTCGCTATAAAGCAGCTTGTATTGTGTTCAGGGCTATTCATGGCCTGGGCCCTATTCCTCTGCGACGAATGTTTGCCTGGTATTGTCCACCTCGAGCCTTACGCTCCTCGGCGTCCAGGCTACTGATAGTTCCGCGCTTCCAGAGAGTGAGAATGGGTGGCCACTCGTTCAGAGTAGCGGCGGCCAAACTTTGGAACTCTCTGCCAATATCCTTGAGAAGCATTGAAGATCTTCTGGCCTTCAGAAAGGCTCTGAAAACCCATCTTTTTCCCAGGATGGGTTGAGCCACTGTTTCCGCTGGATCATGGGTCAAAGCGCCAGGATGCCCTTGGTGGTGACAGGTTGCGCTATACAAGTATGCTACAATACAATACAATACAATACCACAAAACCCATACCTAGCCCTGAAACCTAAAAATACCCCTGTACCCCAAAACCCAAACCTAGCCCTGAAACCTAAAAATACCCCTGTACCCCAAACCCCATACCTAGCCCTGAAACCTAAAAATACCCCTGTACCCCAAAACCCAAACCTAGCCCTGAAACCTAAAAATACCCCTGTACCCCAAAACACAAACCTAGCCCTGAAACCTAAAAATACCCCTGTACCCCAAAACCCAAACCTAGCCCTGAAACCTAAAAATACCCCTGTACCCCAAAACCCATACCTAGCCCTGAAACCTAAAAATACTCCTGTACCCCAAAACCCAATCCTAGCCCTGAAACCTAAAAATACCCCTGTACCCCATAACCCAAAACTAAATATATACTATTACTTAAATTAATTTACATTTAAAAAAAATTATTTAAAAAAATAACATACTTACCAATACTTACGTTGTAATGGCATGCGTTGTAATAGCATCTGCTATGTAATGTCATGCGTTGTAAAGGCATGCGTTGTAACGGATCCTGCGTTGTAATGGTGTGCGTTGTAACGGTGTGCGTTGTAATAGTTGCGTTGTAAGGGTTGTTTCCCTCCCAGGGCAGTGTAATGCAACGCAGTGATTTGTGCTGCGTTACATTACTCCAGATATTTTAATCCACTCAGAGCCAAGCAAAGTGGCTTTGCTTGACTTCAAAAATCTGACTTTGAGGATTTCATCTTGTGTTTTCTTGTCAAATCCCATTCACAGTCTGAATGAGGCCATGAGCAGTGCATTCAGGGGGCACTGCTTCCATCTGTGCAGTAGGTGTGGGGCCGTGGTCCTGCGGGGCCCACTGAATCCTGATTATTGCTGAATTTGGCAGTTCAAACGAAAGCCAGGGGCCTATTTCCTTCCTTGCACGTGGGTTCATGGTACAAAGGCCACGTCACTGAGTGTGTTCGTGGACAGTCACGGTAAGCACGGTGGGGGGGTGGAAGACAACATCCGTCGGTTAGTGAACATAAAAAAAAAATCGCTTACTTTGCGCTCTGGCCATCACCGACTTGGCGACGCCGGGAGCACAAGGTAAGTGGTTTTATTTATTTATTTATTTTATGTTTACTATCCCGTCATGTTCACTTTTAACCCCCCAACCCTGTCCCAAATCACCGCACTTACCTGCACGGGCCGCCACTGTTCATGGAGTGGTGGATGGATAACATAACTGGCAATGATAATTGATGCTTAGAATTTGTACCATTTCTGTTAGAACCCTCCAGGTGAAGCGTTTAAGAGAATATATATAGATGTGTGAACATTCTTTTCGTTAAAGTGAAAGACTAACTTCGGGGTCCATCGGTCAGATGAAGGTGGAACTGTGTTCTCCACTTTACAGCATATTGGTAGGGTTTATTTAGCATCAGCTAACACACAGAACGAATGGTATTCCTATTGCTTGTGCATTTTCTTATAAGATTTTGTAACAATTTGTAAATGCAGTGTCATGTTATGTCAGGTTAAATTCTGATGGGCAATCCTTTTCCTAAAAAGTAAACAAACCACTTTACTTCAATATTTTTAGAGCACTCCATGTTTTTATATGATATATATTTGACATACAATTTTTTTGCAAGAGCTAAAACAGAGTCCAAAATCTCCAAAATATTTGACATTCCAGTCACTCTTGTGTGCGGCATGTTCTACAACGCTTGAGGCTAAATGTTTCACACTGTGGCCTTCAAATAATATATATATTGTCAGGTTCTTAAGAATCCAACAGCCAGATTCATGAAGCAAAATTGCAATCGCAATAGCTGCGAATTAGCTATTGCGATTCGCAATTAACAGATAAGCAATTCATCATGTCAAAAACACAGGAATTGCGAATTCGCAAAAATAAAATTGCGAAATCTCAAAATAAATCGCAGAATCTAGGAGGAACCCCATAGCGAATCGGAAATAGCGAGAATCCATAGATTCTGCGATTTGTTCTGCGATTTCGCGAAATAATCGCAAACGCAATTCATGACAAATCGCAATTTGCGAAAAAGCTGAAAATCGCAATTTGCAAGGCGCAATTTAAGGAGAACCAAAAGCAGGTGGTAACCATTAAGTAAAAAAAAAAAAATTTACTAACGAGCCACAGGTGCAGTCCTGAACAAACACACTTAAGGAAACACAGTAGTAGCATGAGGACTCTCGGATGTCTGACATTACAACGCATGCTTTTACCACGCATGCCTTTACCACGCAGTTTTTACAACGCATGCCTTTACAACGCATAGCGCTTAGGGGTGCTGGATAGTGAATAGCTTAATTTACTATTCCAACTCCAGTCCCCGTGGATAGTAGGGAAGGTGTTGGATAGTAAATTAAATCTATTCCCTATCCTAGAGCGCCCACCAGCGCTATGCGTTGTAATAGTTGCGTCGTAAAGGCACTGCGTGGTAAAAGTTGCGTTGTAAAGGATGTTTCCCGGACTCTCACAATGTTAGGACTCTACATGGTGGTCAGGCGGCGAAGGCTCCAGGCTGCAGCACGGAACAGACGCAGGATCCAGGAGCGAATATTCCGCCTGCGGGGCACCCTGCTGGGCCAAACTGCGGAGCAAATTTACTCTAAGTACCGCCTGAATGGGCCAATGATCATCAAGCTGATCCGGGACCTGGACCCCCTGATGCAGCACCCAACAAGGAGGACCAATGCCGTGCCCACCCATTGTCCAGGTCTTGTGCTGCCTGCACCTACTGGCCTCCGGAAGCTTCCAGGGGATAGTCGCTGTTGCAAGGGGGATCTCCCAGAGCACCATGTTCCGCTGCCTAAGGAGTTTCCTGGAGGCTATGCTGACCCGGCTACACCACTACATCTCATTCCCGACCACCCAACAGGACTTGAACGAGACCAAGCTACATTTCTACAACGTTGCGCAATTCCCACATGTAATTGGATGCATTGCCTGTACCCACACCCAAATCTGCCCACCAGCACAAACGGAAAACATGTACTGCAACCGCAAGTCCTACCACTCCCTCAATATCCAGATGGTGTGCAACGCTAAGACTTTCATCACGGAAATAGTGGCACAATACCCGGGGAGCACACATGACGCATTCATATTCCGGCACAGCGGCATTCACACACGACTGGCCAGGGGAGACTTTGGCGAAGGACACTGTGATGGTGGGTGTGCGGCGGGCCGGAAAATCAGGCAAGGAGGCCGGATATAGTGGGCTATGCCGGTATTTATTTATCTCAAGAGTAAAAAAAAACAGGATAACAAAAGGATCCAACGGATAGTCCGGGTCCTTCTTCTGGGTCGGGTTCGGCTCCTTTCTGGGTGTTCTTCGGGTCGGGTCTGGCGTCGGGGAGAAACCTCGTAGGGCAACAAGAGAAACAAGGTACCGTTAGTCCGGACGGGGACTCTGCGAGTATACTTTCACTGACACCGGGCAGTGAGGGAAGGAGAGAGAGAATCGTGAGGAAAAGGAGGTACCGCGAATGGAGCGGGGAAGAAAGACGAAGGATAGGGAACTAGGAGAATGTCAGAAACGTGTGTGAGGGAAGGAAGGGTTCAACACAGTGAGGGTGCTTTACAAATATCCTACAGTGCAATAACTACGTGCTGCGTGACTAAGAGAGGGAGAGTTCTTTACACGGTATATATACAATGAGCACCTAGCGTACTCTGAGGTGGGTTTACAGGTACTCACACGGTTCGCTGCAACTCTCCAGTGAGTCGCGGCCGCTCTTCAGCCACCTCCTCAGGGACTCCACCAATCCTCCGACCACACGTCTTCGTCGGGATTCGCCTCTTCTCCGTCTTCTGCGCCAGTCCGAGTGTCTTGCCACGATGCTCCGACTGCGTTCTGGGCTTCGCGTCCATTTTTCACTTGTTCTGCCGCTGCCTCTGGTGTGGTACTTCCGGGGTCGGAAGGTAGTGCTTCCTGTCGACGGCGACCGCTGATTGGATCCTGCAATACAGAGAGGGGCGGGGGTCTCCTTGTCACGGTTACTGTTCCGAGACTGTTTGTGGGCACAGGAGAATGTTCGAAGGGGCCGGCAGTGGTTACACCCGATAGAGGTAGGTTTCTAGGAGGGTCCAGTCCGGGCGGGGGAAGAAAGCGGGGCCGCATCACATCCCCTTCCCTTAGCTGTCCTTCTTGTACGGGTTGGGGACGAGGGGTATCGGGATAAAAAATCAGCGTTGCCCTGCTCTGTTCCCTTCCGATGTCGTGTACTGAAGTGGAAGGGTTGGAGGGACAGGAACCAGCGGAGGACCCGGTCATTATGTCCTTTATTCCGGGCCATCCACTCCAAAGGGGCATGGTCTGTATAGATGGTGAAGTCCCGGCCCTCCAGGTAGTACCTTAGGCTTTCAATGGCCCATTTAATTGCGAGCGCTTCTTTTTCTACTACAGCGTAGTTCTTTTCTCTGGGGAATAATTTCCTGCTGAGATAGAGGATAGGTCTTTCGTTCCCCAGGTCGTCTTTTTGGGATAGGACCGCCCCCAAACCCTGGTCAGAGGCATCGGTCTGTAGAATGAAGGGTAGGGAATAGTCAGGGCTTACTAGGACAGGACTGGAGGTCAGGGCGCCCTTCAGGTCGGAAAAGGCCTGCCATAAGAAGGATGTGGGGTTTTTCAGGGCAGCTTCGGTTTGGGTGGTTTTCTTCAAGAGGTCCGTAAGGGGGGCTGCTCTCTGGGAAAAGTTGGGAACAAATCTCCTATAATAACCCAGGAGTCCGAGAAAGGCTCAGAGGTCCTTTTTCGTCTGTGGAAAGGGAAGGGACTGGATGGCTTCTGTTTTGGTTTTCTGGGGTCTTATCAGGCCTTCACCCAAAAGGAAACCCAAGTACTGGACGGTTTGTGCAGCAAGGGTGGTTTTGGCGGGGTTGATGGAAAAACCAAAGGAGCCTAGGGAGGAAACGACACTGTATAGATGCACTAGATGTTGTGGCCAGCTATCGCTGTAAATGACAATGTCGTCTAAATAGGCCCCTGCATACAGAGAGTGTGGTCGTAGGACATGGTTCATTACTCGTTGAAAAGTAGCGGGGGCACCATGAAGCCCAAAAGGCATGACTATGAACTAAAACAACCCCTCAGGGGTCGAGAAGGCGGTTTTCTTTTTGTCTTGTTCTCTGAGGGGTATCTGCCAGTATCCCTTGCAGAGGTCGAGGGTGGAAATGTATTTGGCCTTGCCTATTCTTTCGACCATTTCGTCAACCCTAGGTAAGGGATATGTGTCGAATTTGGATACCTTATTGACCTCACGAAAATCAATGCAGAACCTGACAGACCCGTCCGGTTTCGGCACAAGGACAATAGGGGAATTCCATTCGCTTACCGAGGGTTCGATGATCCCCATCTTTAGCATGTCCTCTATCTCCCGTCGTATGACTGACCGCCGAGCCTCAGGGACTCGGTAGGGTCGTAGTCGGACTACTTTCCCTGGTTCTGTTTCTATGGCATGTTCAGTGACTGTAGTCCGTCCCGGATATGAGGAGAAGACCTCATTCACTGGTGACAGGGCTTCTTGGAGTTCCCGGGTTTGCACCGTGGTCAACGCGGGATCCAGGCAGGGGTCAAAAGGGAAGGAAGGCGGCAGCCTGGACCCGGTCAGGACAGGACGGGGTCCTTCCCACTTTTTCAGGAGGTTCACATGGTATATTTGGGACGTGCCCCTAGTGGGGTCCAGCTCAACCTCATATGTAACCGGGGTCACCTGTCGTCGGATGGCATAGGGCCCTTGCCACTGTCCCAGGAGTTTTTGGTCAGGTGAGGGCATCATCAGGAGGACTAAGTCCCCGATGGCAAAGACACGGGCTCTCGTACCCTTATCATACTGTCTCTTTTGGGCGTTTTGTGCGCTTTCTAAGTTCTGTCTGACTATTTCACGTATCTCTGCTAGATGGGTCTTCAGGTTTTCCACATACTCTGGTAAAGGACTGTGCGATCGGGTTCCGCTTCCCAGGCTTCTTGGGCCATGTCCAATAGCATACGAGGGGGCCGCCCACACAACAACTCATAGGGGGAATAGCCTGTGCTACTCTGTATCTTACACCGTATGGCAAAAAGAGCCAGCGGTAATATTTCTTCCCACCGTTTGGCCTCTAACCCTAACAGCTTTTTCAAGGTTTGTTTTAGGGTGGCATTGTAGCGCTCGACCAATCCGTCAGTTTGCGGATGGTACGCTGATGTCCTGATTTGTTTTATAAAGTATCAGCTGTCAAGGTTGACAGATTGGCCAACCGCACTCATGTAAGAGGATCCCTCTTCAAAAGTTTAAACCAAGTAAATCCAAAGTTTCAAAAAGTAATCCAAAGCAATCCAAAGTACTTCAATTAATCCATTGAAATTTATTTGCTGCAATTTCAGTTTGTCGAAAACGTTGTTATCTCACAACATTATAAAAGCTCATAAATTTGCTTTCTTGTAAATATTCATAACAAATAGTTCATCCACATGCCCAATGCATTTCGTGCTGAAAAGCACTTCATCAGGGGAAATACATTTCTGTGGGATAATTGAAACAAACATACGTTGGTAACAAGGAACAGGTCGCAGGCTGCATAAAACAAACATTGCAAATCATTTAAGGTGACTAAAACCCATGTGGCCAAATGCTCGGTGCAATAAAACAAAGTGCTCAGGTGGGTAATTTGACTACTGTGCTGAACTCATGAAACAAGTCGAGTGAATGATAAACAGTTATCTCGGGTGCCTGTAGAGTAATTAATCACAGTGCGGTAAAGTGAAAACAAAGTTTTAAAGTGAACGCGCTATTACTGCTACACTTCGTGTCAGTTGTAAATATTATTAATTGGATCAACACCCTCAATGTCCCTGTACAGCGGCAATGTTACGCTGCGGATTGTAAAGCCATAACTTATGCTTAATGTCCCTTTGCAAACGCTCACCGGTTAACATGTTGTAGAAAACGCCTAATTCAAACGATCCCCGCTCTCGATCTCTGGCGTGTCAGAATGAGGTCGCGCATGCGCATAACGCGCGTACTGTGTTTTTATATCGGCGTGAAACGCTAAAAAAAAAAAAAAAAAAAAATCCGCTTAATATGGCTGGTTGAATATCAATCGGACGTGTATGACAGTGTAATCAGTATGCTTAAAAACAACGGTGGAAAATCACTACAGACGGTCCGTTTGGCTGGACTATATGTGCTTTGTCTATTAGTCAAAGAACGCGGCCATCTTGGACTGGTCGGGAGTGCCTGTGTTTCTAACGTGAATGAACCCATACAAAGTCAACTGGTCAGGTGTACATGTGTGTTGGGGATAATAAAACATATATTCATAAGAAACGAACAATAGTCACACGGAATCATACATTTTCAAAGTGCCAAACACAAGTAAAACGAACAAACTGTCCACAATGGTGTTCAGTGAAAGCTGAAGGAAAAAAAGAATGTAGAGAAAGTTATGAACAAAATAGGTAATCATGATGCTCATCAAGGTTTAAAGGAAACAACTGTATTCGAGACGCTCATTGAGCCCTGTGGGCTGGCAGGAATTTAGCTTTTTGATCCAGAAAATTTCTCGTTGGAGTAATCTTTTCTTGTTGTCGCAGCCTGGTTTAGCAGGAACACACTCCAAAATCATAAAACGCATTTGACTGATGTTGTGACTATTAGTGACATAGTGCGCCGCTACTGGTGCCTTTATGGTTTTGTTTCTTATGGTGCTCTTGTGCTCAGTCAATCGAGTCTTGATTTTTCTCTCAGTTTTGCCCACATAGGCCAATCCACATGGGCATTTTAGTAAATATACCACGTTTTTTGAATCACATGTGGCATTCGTGAACAATTTTATGACTTTACCTGTGGTCGGGTGATTGATTGTATTACCACGAATTATATTATTGCAATGACCACAGTTGGCACAAGGAATTGTGCCGGAAAATTTCACTGATCTATGTGATGTGTCTTTTTCGATGAGGTCCTTGATGTTCCTAGATCTCTGGTTTAAACTTTTGAAGAGGGATCCTCTTACATGAGTGCGGTTGGCCAATCTGTCAACCTTGACAGCTGATACTTTGCATTTCACTAACTCCCCTAGGGCAGAGGGAGCAGACCGGCCAGCACCTAAATTGATTACATTTTTGAACCTTTGAGCATTTAACGTGTGCCACGCCACCCCACATTTAGTATAGCTCTGATTTGTTTTATACCTAGTCGGGCACAGACCTGTTTCATAAGTGACGAGACAAACGGCGTGCCCTGGTCAGTGAGGATTTCCCGGGGAAACCCTACCCGGGAAAATATCGATATAAGGGCTTTGGCGATGTTCTGGGCTGTGGGTTGGCGTAAGGGAATGGCTTCAGGGAAGCGAGTGGCGTAATCTACTATGACTAACGCATAGCGACACCCGCTTTGTGAGGGCAAAAGGGGCCCTATGATGTCCATCCCTACCCTGCTAAACGGGATGTCAATGAGGGGGAGAGGTCGTAGTGGTACCCTGGGTGGCCGATAACGACTGTGTTTTTGGCAGACCGCGCATTCGCGGCAGTATGTTTTAATGCGCTGGTGGACGCCGGGCCAGTAGAATTTTTCAAGGACCGCCTGGCTGGTTTTCTCATCCCCGAAATGACCCCCTAAAAGGTAGCTGTGTGCTAAGTAGAGGACTTTGTCTTGGAAGGGACCAGGGATCAGTAACTGTGGGTTCTGTTGTGCCCCCCCTTTTCGGTATAACAACCCGTTTTTCGTGAAAAAGTAGGGACATACTTGCGTGGGGTCCTCGTTGTCTAGGGCCCTCCCCATGCTTCTTGCAGGAGCGGGTCCTCTTGTTGCGCTGCCCTGTACTCCTGGTCGGTTTGCCAGGGATGTTCCTCTGTGATCGTGGGATAGGCATAGGTGTGGTCTTTCTTCTCCTTTCTCTTCTGACTTCTGGTTTTGTGAGGTTTGGGTTCCGTTGTGGAAGACAGGCCCTGGGGGTAGGGGGCCTCTTTCCACCACTGGGCTAGGGAGTCAGTGGTATCCTGAAGGAGCTTAGGGAGTCCGGAGTAGTCGCTCCCCAAGATGACTTGTTCGGGTAGTGCTGGCACAAGACCGACCGTAAGGTTGTTTCCTGGGTCTCCGGGGTGTTGTACTCGTACCTGGGTGGTGGGATAACGTTTGGTGTCCCCGTGGACGCACTGGATGGCTACCATTCCGGTTGGGGGCCCCGCAGGGAGGGCCAAGTCCTGTGGACGGAGAACACTTTGTCGGCAGCCGGTGTCGGCTAGAGCGAGGACGTTTTGTCCGTCTATGGATACAGGACAGTGAAATGGAGGGGGTGCAGCCCCCGGAGCATAGCAGACGTAGTTCCGTACAAGGCCTATCTCCATCGGCTCCTCCTTCTGAGGGCATATGCGGGCTATGTGCCCGAAGCGACCGCAGTTGTAGCACTGAGGGCCGGGGTTAGGAGGACGGTACAGGACCGGTGAAGGTAAGAGAGGTGCAGGTTCTGGCCTCCGGGGTGGTAGAGGTCGGGAAGGACGAGGGATCGTTGCGTGATGAGGCTTATGTGCAGGTTCCTCCTTGCTGCGTTGCAATTCCTGAGCCCGACTGTAGGCACAGGCTATTTTGATGGCCGTCTCCAGAGTGAGGTGGGAATTTTGGCGTACCCATCTCTGGGTAGCCGGGTGCAGGGAGTTCAGGAACTGTTTGAGGTAGATCTTCCCGAGAATGTCTTCCTTAGTGGATGCTTCTGGTCTGAGCCACCTGTTGGCGAGATCCTTGATCCGGAAAGAGAGAGCCCGGGGATTCTCTTGAGGCCCTTTCTTGGCCTGTCTCAGTTTTACTCTATATGTATCTTCGTCTACCCCGAGACGCTCCAAGATACATTTCTTTATCTCCGTGTAGGGGTTGTTTCCTTGGATGTTTGCTTGTTGGTAGGCGGCTTGCAAGTCGCCGGTCAAAAGGGGCCCCAGGTATTGACCCCACCGTTCAACCGGCCAATTGGCGGCCTGGGCCAACTTTTCGAAGTTAGTAAAAAAATAGTCCGGATCGTCCCCTGGGACGTACTTCTGAAGGACTACGGAAGGGAGAGAGGTCATCGGTCTTTGTTGTCCTATGGCATTGGTCAGTTTGCCCATGGCTTGTTCGTGTACAGTCCCTTGGCCTTTGAGGACGTCATGCAGTTGGCCTCTATCGTCCTCCGCGGTTTTCAAGAATTGTTCCATGACTTTACCCAGTTGCTCTTGGGATTCGGCCATCCTTTTCATGACGGCCTCCATGCCTCCAGCAGATCCCACTTCTGACACCAGATGTGATGGTGGGTGTGCGGCGGGCCGGAAAATCAGGCAAGGAGGCCGGATATAGTGGGCTATGCCGGTATTTATTTATCTCAAGAGTAAAAAAAAACAGGATAACAAAGGGATCCAACGGATAGACCGGGTCCTTCTTCGGGGTCGGGTCCGGCTCCTTTCTGGGTGTTCTTCGGGTCGGGTCTGGCATCGGGGAGATACCTCGTAGGGCAACAAGAGAAACAAGGTACCGTTAGTCCGGACGGGGACTCTGTGAGTATACTTTCACTGACACCGGGCAGTGAGGGAAGGAGAGAGAGAATCGTGAGGAAAAGGAGGTACCGCGAATGGAGCGGGGAAGAAAGACGAAGGATAGGGAACTAGGAGAATGTCAGAAACGTGTGTGAGGGAAGGAAGGGTTCAACACAGTGAGGGTGCTTTACAAATATCCTACAGTGCAGTAACTATGTGCTGCATGACTAAGAGAGGGAGAGTTCTTTACACGGTATATATACAATGAGCACCTAGCGTACTTTGAGGTGGGTTTACAGGTACTCACACGGTTCACCGCAACTCTCCAGTGAGTCGCGGCCGCTCTTCAGCCACCTCCTCAGGGACTCCACCAATCCTCCGACCACACGTCTTCTTCGGGATTCGCCTCTTCTCCGTCTTCTGCGCCAGTCCGAGTGTCCTGCCACGATGCTCCGACTGCGTTCTGGGCTTCGCGTCCGTTTTTCACTTGTTCTGCCGCTGCCTCAGGGGTGGTACTTCCGGGGTCGGAAGGTAGTGCTTCCTGTCGACGGCGACCGCTGATTGGATCCTGCAATACAGAGAGGGGCGGGGGTCTCCTTGTCACGGTTACTGTTCCGAGACTGTTTGTGGGCACAGGAGAATGTTCGAAGGGGCTGGCAGTGGTTACACCCGATAGAGGTAGGTTTCTAGGAGGGTCCAGTCCGGGCGGGGAAGAAAGCGGGGCCGCATCACATCCACCTACTAGGTAAGTACACATGCCCTCAAATAGTACACTGTGATCATGTAGCTGCGCAGAACAGGCACTCACCCTCTGCTCCTTTCATTTAGGTGACAGCGCCTACGGTCTCCGTGAGTACCTCCTCACCCCATACCTCAACCCTGAAACACCACAGCAACAGTGTTACAATGCTGCACACATATGCACAAGAAATTGCATTGAGAGGACATTTGGCATTTTGAAGAGCAGATTCCGCATACTTCACAAGACTGGTGGGGCCATCAAATACGAGCCTGAGGTCTGCTGCCGCATCGTGGCCGTGTTTGCAATACTCCACAACATTGCTACCAAGCGCAGGATACCTGTCGAGATCTCTGGCAGTGAGTCGGAAGGGGACAACCGCCCACCTGCACATGTGCGTCATGCACGCGGGGAGAATCCTGCAGAAGGACACAGGCGCCGCAACCACATCACTATTAACTGTTTCTATTGCCCACATTCCCCTCACACAACACTGCACTCATGCATGACAAATGTAATAATGACATGAGTCGGATTTAAGTGAAACCATAAATTCTTATTCTTTAATCACAATAATGTGGCTTTTGTTGTCCATGATTGCACATGGGAACAGTATTGCGTCATACGTCCTCATGCAGGGGTAGAGGGCTTGCTTGCAGATTCTGCATGGCCCTGCAGGCAGAGTGAAAAATGTCACTGGCGCCTCTGTACAGACGCAGCCAGTCGCCTCTCGCTGTCCTCAATTGCAGTGTTGGCCCGTGATGCTGCAGAGGGCCTGCTGCTGCGGCGGCGTTCAGTCACCGGCGGCAAGGACATGCTGCTGTGGCTTGATGTGCCCTCGCTGGCATCATCACCACCCCCTGGTTCTCCATGGGCAGTTGGCTGCAGACTGAGCACTGCTGCTGTCACCTGATCAAGTGCCCTGGCAACGTCCTGGCAACACTGGACCATTTGCACCTGCATTGCAAGGGACCGGCGGGAAAGTTGAGATGTAGCATTGCCTATGATAGGATTGGACCGGGTGTAGGCTGACAGGCGGGTCAGCAGCTGGCGGTGGCGGCGGCGGGTGATGTCCTGCTGGGAGACCAGGATCTGGTTGTTCTCTTGCACAGCTGCGGTCAGCTGTCCAACATACTGCGCGGTATTGGTGAGCTGCAGATTTATGGCAGCTAGGTGACGCGCCTGCGTCTGATGTACCGCAAGCATGCGGCGTTCAATAGCCAGGCCGGATCCCGTGCAAGGACAGCCCTGCCCGCGCGTGTTGAGGTGTCACGCTGCTGGCGCGTCAGTCTGCTGGAATGCGACCTGACTGCGGCTGTGCGCCTCATCTGCCTCCTGGCTGCTGGTGGTGTGGCCTGTACCACTGCCGTGGGTGCTGGTTGGGGTGGTTGCTGGCCACCTGTGGCTGCAGGGGTGGCCCTGCCCTCATGGGGTGGTGGTGGTGGTACTGCTGCAGGTGGCTGAGATGGTCCTGGTTCAGGTTGGCCCTCACCCTCGGTGTCCTCCGGGTACTCATCTATATGTAGGACCTCACTGTCGTGCTGGCCTGTTCTGCTGCACCTGTGATGTAAATGGGTGCATGATTAATGATATGTAGCTTGCACATGAGATGTTGCTACATGCATGCAGGCCTGCTTTCCCTGACTGGCTTTTGGAATTAATTTGAATTGACAGGTCTGCATGTGTTGGGCTATCTGGGAATGTTTTTTACACTACAACTCCCACAATGCAATAGGGCATTTCAGGTGTGCATGGCCTGCAGTACTGGGGTTGTCAAATTGCTAGCTCAGGGGTCATGGGCACTGTTAGGGGACGGGCTCGCAGTCGCATGGCACTTACCTTGGGATTGTTGGGTGGGTCGGGACGAGTCAAGCTGGGTGACCCCCACGCAGGTTTCAGGAGCCACGGTGTCCTCCACGAGGTCCTCCTGAGGGGTGTTGGGTGTGGCAGTGGGGTCTCTTCCACCGGTGGCATGTCGCTCCCCCAGCCTCTCCGCAATTCGCTCTTTGGCACGCCCTCTGAGGTCGTACCACCTCTTTTTCAAATCGTCTATTGACCGCTGGGTCACCCCAACAGAATTCACCTTGGCGCGGATGCGCAGCCAGATGCGGCGCTTGTCAGCCTCTGGCACCCTCCTGGAGTCCTTGCCAAACAGGCGTGCATGGTCCTTACAGACCCCCTCAATTAGGAACTCAAGTTCTTGCTCCGAGAACTTAATCTTCCTCTTCCTCCCTGGGGCACTGCTCCCTGCTGTTTCCTGTGACATTTTGGAGCTTGTGGATGTCCTGCTGTGGTGCTGCAAGTTCACTGTTGTGTAGCTCTTCACAGTCCTGCTTCCACTATCAGGCTCAGTGGTCTGAATGAGGCAGGGAACAGCCTCCTTCCTGGTTGTGATGTCATCATTGGGCTCGAAATGCGATTTCCCGTTTTTGCGATCTCGCAGTTAGCGAGATCGCAAATTGCGATTTCGGTAATTGCGAAATCGCAATTTCAATCAAGAAATCGGCCGATTCTGCGATTATTATGCGATTGGGGCAAAATCGCAATCGGCAATTGCGGCCAATTGCGATTCACATATTTTCCGCGCATTTCTTCATGAATGCCATTCTGCGAATTCTAAATTGCAATTCGGTAAATATCGCAATTTGGAATTCGCAGAATGTTGCATTGATGAATCTGGCTGATAATGCTCAGGCACAGCTTTAAATGGACAGATAAAGCCCCAAAAGTCTAGACGTGCTAAAACACCCATTTTCTACATTAAATGCCCAGGCACAGTTTCGCCGTGCTGAATTCTTCACAAACCTCTAGTACATGTCCAGATACCACTTTTATTGATCAATTCTAACTGAAATTGGCCGGTGGAGTTCTCACTTGCTGTGGTATGGCTTTAAGGCTATTGTATAACCAGTATGACTGATTCAACATTATTAGCTCAGGTATAGCCTCAGATGCCAGGTATAGCCTTAGACGCCATGTAACCAGTCACAATGTGCGTGATTAGCTTCAAATATCAACTTAAGCTTGACAGCGTGCAGCTACAATCTCAAACACCTAGTGAAGCGTATTCTGCAGATGCTCTCTGTGCACAGTGTTTGTCTCATATTCCTGGTGCACTATAACCATGCACTTAGACAGTAGTACCAGCTTCCCACTATATGATCCCCATATGTAGATTTAGCTTCAAATGCTCACCCCATAGGGTCCTCTCTGCTTACAGATTTAGTGTCTCATTTATCATTTACTATTGAGGTCTCGCCTCCGAGACATTGCTGTTTGCTATGGCAGGGCGGGAGCACGACCTACGAGATTTGTGTTTGAGGTATTGGTTGTTTTATTAATACTAATTACGTTTTTTCAGATTTACACTATTCTGTGTGTTTTGTGGCACAATGATGTATTAACACCCGCAGGCAGTGCTACCAGTCACTCCCTTTTTTCCTATACCTTTTCCTATACTTTCTGGTGCCAGAATGTCAGCTGATTTATGTTATTTGGAAGTCATTGTATACATTGGATTAATATCAATGCATTGATACATTGCGGATTCCCCTGATGAAGGGCTTATGTTAAAAGCCCGAAATGCATTGGGACATGTTAAGCTTTGTTACTGCAAGCTGAATACAAGCTCCATCAATTGTTAAATGTTTTTAACTTTATATGCGAGGATCAAGAATAAAAACAGATTTCAATCATCCCCATGGTTTGAAGACCTTATTCGCAAATTTGGATTCCGTGAAAAATTGTTTGGAAGACTCTTGTTTATTTCAGAATACTATATAATCTTGTGATCATTTTGATTACGTTTCGCACACTGTATTGTGACGTGTGTGTAGTGCACTGGGCATTCCAGGATACATTTCTGGGTATTCTTTTTCACTTTCTAAAAGTGGCATTTTCAAACACACAATTTAAAACCATCTTTACTAAAAGATGTGTTATTATATTCTGATTTCAGAGAGCCTAAACTTTATTTCCCTAGCTTGTCCCAATGGGAAGTTATATTTATGAGATGTTATAAATAAACTCCCATTCTATCCTAAGGGGCAAGATAGTCTTTCAATAGTGAAAAAGGAAATTGGCTGTATTTCACTATCAGGACATGTCTCACACACCAGTACATGTCCTCCCTTTCACATACTCTGCTCCCTGCCCAGGGGGGTACCTTGGGACGACCATAGGGGTGCCTTACATGTAAGAAAAGGGAATGTAACTGGGTACACTTGCCAAGTCGACATGGCAGTTAACTCCGCACAGACACTGCAGTGGCGGGTCTGAGTTACCTTTTCAGAGCTACTCATTTGGGTGGCACAATCAGTGCTGCAGGCCCACTAGTAGCATTTGATGTACATGCCCTGGGACACTTCAGTGCACTTTACTAGGGACTTATCAGTAAATCAAATATGCCAATAAGAGAGAACCAATTGTAACAACAATTTACACAGAAAGCATATGCACTTTAGCACTGATTAGCAGAAGTAACGTGCCCAGAAGCTTATAGCCAACAACAATAGGTCAGTAATAAATAGGAGGAAGAAGCACAACATTTGGGGATAACCCTACACAAAGGGCCAAGTCCAATGGAAGTAAAACAAAATGTGTGACTCTTCACACTCAAAATATTAGGATTCTTGCAAGTACCCTTTGTGACTAGCTCCCACAGTTAAGCCAGTGAGACACACTCATTCCAATCCTTGATTCACAAATCAGTCAAAAATCCTAAAACAAAGATTGATACGCAGAGAAAAATTGTCTCCAATAAATTTGACACGTGTTTGATCCCTGTACAATAGGCCCTCTCTCAATATTGCGACGCAAACTTTTAAAATAAAGACCCTGTCTTCACAATAAAACACACATTGGAGTATACAGATTTCTAACTCTATTCTCCTCTGTCTTAAGTTGGTCATGCCATCTCTCAGGCTATGTTGACCGCTCCCATCTCCTCTGTAGTAGCTTCATTAGTAGCTACATTGTTTTTTTAGAAAATGCAGGTAGTTATGCAAGTGGCTGATAAGCTGCTGACAATCTAAAAGTATCACAAGCATTGATTTAGTAGATTTCATTGATGCACCATATGCATTGCCTTTCTTGTTGATAAAACCCCAGTTGAAGGGATGAAGTGTCTTACTTTGAAATGAAGGGTTATGATATCACAAAATTTCCTTTGTGTCTTCTTAAGAAATATTGGCAAATGCAAGTTTTTTATTTCACTAGCTTGGCAATCAATTCTTCCTTCACAGAAGATTGCTTCCCCTTCAAAAAAGGCTTATCCACTCACGCTAAAAATTCACTCATGCTAAAAATCCAAATATAACTAGTAGATATCAAATTATTGCTAGATGAGACAATATTCTGTAAAAACGTTCTATCCAATTTCAGGGATATATAAAGAAGTACTATCTTTCCCATCCTCTAATTCTATCCCTGTCATAATACAGAAAAAAGCTCTTCAATATGTATGAAGTGACCTTCTAGACACTGTAGTTTCTAGGAAACAGGTCAGTTTGTTCTTTTAGACCTCTATGTGTCTTTGAACACAGCCCACCACCGTCATTGAAGGTAAAGACAGGAAAATGTTGAGGGGTAAAAGGTCAAGCTAGTTCTTTGGTTTAGGTCTTTCTTAACTAATCAGTCTCAGCATGAAGCTATAGGTCAGCATACCTCCTTATTCCCATCAGATGGGCCTCCATTGCTCAATACTCAGTACAGTTTTTTCTTCGTTAGTTACTGGTCCATCGAATATCACTACATTTAAGTGAATACTTTTGCTCTATGCAGATGCCTCTCAACTACGCACTGCATAATTGAGTCAACAGACCAATATGGTGCTTTGGAGCTGTCAGATCCACAAAGAAGTTACCCTGTGGAGGACTTGTCTGACACCCTTTCCAATTGTCCTGTACAGTGTGGTGGAGTCATACAAGTCTGGAGAACAAGCATAGCACAACCCATTTCCCAGCAGCATGGTGAAGCAGACCTTACAAAATTCATCACACACTGGAAGTAACTCACCAAGAGTTTCCTTTGTAAAGTACTTAGTGCCTAGATGATACTACTAGTCAGTCTGATACTCCACTTTGATTTTCCATTTAGTTGTTGCGTGCACCGCTTGTGTACCGCAACACTTCGAGGACCTTGTGTATATTTCAGCACTTTTTTGAAAATAAAGACTGAGATAGGGAAGGCTAATCTGTTTGGCTAGCTGGGATACAGATTTGATTTGTGCATTAATTAGGGACTGGTCATTGTGTTGCATTTCCGCTGCATCTGCATTTGCTTTCTCCTTTAATTTGGATTTTGATATTGAAATAGCAATTGAGTATGGCTTTGTTAAGTTAATCATGTTTATTCATTCCATGTGAACACTGCGAGTGCTTCATGCTATCAGTTCCTTCTGCAGTCTCTTGTTTTCAAATACCAACTTTGATGTTACAGTGAATATGGACTTGATTATTAGTTTTAGTGAAGTTAACCAAATTAGTACTTCCATTTGTTTTCATAACATAGTGTTTGTGGTTCTTCATAACTATGGACACTTCAATCACATAGGGTATTCATAATTATTGCAGTATGGGTGATCATTGGTCCACATGTAAGTCCACGGAACAAAAGTTACCACAATCAACAGGGGCAATGCATATCTCAGACAGAAAACTGGAGGAAGATGAGAAGTTTCTAGCTAAATGTGTCAAAAAATAAAGTCATATTCTTTGAGTTCAAGGCTCGAGCCTTAACGCTGTACTATTTTTAAGATATTTGGAAAAAACAGTACGCTTGTGAAACTAGTTATAGCTCTGAGAGTCTGGCTGGATTACCATTTCACACTCTCCTTAAGCCCCTTAGCTAACAAAACTAAGATGCAGCCGCGGCCCGTGGAGGGAGTTACGGTGGGGCAGGGAGGCGGGGATGGGGAGGGGCAGGGTGGAGGGAGCTAAAAACCGGCATATGGATAATTGCAGGTAAGTACACAATTTAATTAATGAAACAAATTTGGTATCGCACACTGCATCGTAAAATGCGATGCTGTGCGCGCTACGAATTTCGTTTTATTAATTAAATTGTGTACTTACCTGCAATTATCCATATGCCGGTTTTTAGCACCCTCCACCCTGCCCATCCCCCTCCCCGCCTCCCTGCCCCACCGTAACTCCCTCCACGGGCCGCGGCTGCTAAGTTGTTCTATTTTCACTTGCATTTTGTAGAGCGCAACAGCTACCTCATGCATTACATTGCAAGTGAAGCATCTGCCCTTAATTATCATCAGGAGGAAAAGGACTCACAACCAGAGGCCTAATAAACAGTAAGGTTAAATGTTTCAACTATTTACCTGGCAAACATCTGTAAATGAAATGAAAAAGCCTCTGAAGCTGGATCTGTCAAAAATGGCATCCATTTGACATTGCATTCCAATACATTCAAAATTGTTGACCTAGTCAGTCAGTAAACCTTTGGATGGAAACTACCTTCCATAGCTCACTGTTCAAATCCACATACATGTTCCTGGTAGATTTTCAGGTCTGCTAATTAGTCCCCTATTTCAACATAGTCAAAATTGGTAAAAGATACTCCTGTGTCCTTGATGTGTTTACATTACAGACACTGGCCATTACCTATAGACTTGGGACTGGCCTTCTCACATTCTTATAAAAGCTAAATCATGGTTGTCCTTCAGAGGAGAATGAGCTTGGGAGCCACTTGGAATCTTTATGGTAGCCACATAAAGTAAATGCACATACAGGTATTCTAATCAGCAACTATTTACATAGTCAGTGGTTATCTCTGCTAAATGCTATGACTCTCATGTACCGTGGAGGCTCCTTCGGTGAAGTAATCTGCTGCTCTATTATTCTTTAGCTTTTTTCCATCCCCTAGCCTCCACTATTTTACTTTCCGAGTGCATCTTTAGTGGTTGTTGTGAAGACGGCCCTAAGTCCTAAAGAATTTTTAGGTCTGAGTTGACAGTGCAGTTGTCAAACACACATTTTGATTACAATATATCTAGATGTGGGCTTTGGTTATGCCTCTTTCAAACATTTACTTTTTTTACCAGCTTTTTTCAGCTATTGGATTGAGACTTTGGGAATCACATCTTTGGCTCAATAAATGAGTATTTCTCTCTCGCCTGGTGGCATTGGCTATTAGGGTGTGTAGGCAGTGCTTGAACTGCATGATGGACTACTTAACAAATATAGGCCTCTCAGGGTGTTGTGCAGGTTCACTCCCATTCTTTGTTTCCCTGTCCACCACCTCCTCTCATTCCACCTTCTCATTCCTCCCTCTTTCTCCTGTGTGCTCCTCATCATCCTCCGAGCCAGCCACCTCTCTTGTTCTACCCTCCTGCCCAATCCTCATTCCATTGAGTTCTCCTGATTTCTTACCTCCTTCCCTCAAACTTTGTCCTGTGTATTTTTCAATCCCTTCCCCCACCACGGCCTCTCATTTCTACCTCACACTATTCTGTCCTTGTGGCTTATCAATATTGCACTGGAACCCGTTTTTGTTTTCTTTCTTTTGGATTGCCTAGACACAATCCGCTTCTTTCAAAATGGTCCTCTTTCTGCTTCTATGTTGAAAGACAACTGGGCAGCAGGGAAGCTCAAGACAGCGTTTTCTTTCTGCTTATGTCATAGAAATATAAAGAAGGACTAAAATGAAAGCCATATCACATTCAGTAAATATAGAAACAAATACAGGAATGTATCAAGGGCAACAGGGCGTTCAATACAGTCCCCTCTCAGCTCCTTTGTCTGGCTTTAGTATGTTGACGCTGCACACATTAGCATATTAAACACAGACCTATTTACTTTGGCAATGCTTGTTTGGAATTATTGTCTGCACATGAGAGTTAGTTTCAAACATTGCTTGTGGAGCATCCGCTCGTCCCATACTTGCTCTTGTTTCTTTTCCTAGACAGTGAGATTTGTTTCACAGCAATACATTTTACTAGCTCTTGTTACGATGTAGAAGGTACCCTAGTAACTTGAGCATATAACCCAAATCTCCCAAAATATAATATTTCTTTGGAATTACTATGGAACTCTCAGCCATTCCTGATTTACATGGAGAAGCTAAAGTTAAGCCCTTGATTCTATCACTGAGCTCTACTATTTCTTTTTGTTAATTATAAAAACTTTTTTAAATCGACCAAAGAGGATCACATCTTACAGCAAAAACTATCATTAACATCAGACACACAAAAAAAGATAATATTCTCCCATTTTAAATTCAAAACGTATTATTAAGATCTAATAATAATGAAAAAATCCAGTTTGAAAATGGGGATGAGGGAGGAGGAGCTACGTAACGAAGCAAGATGGTCGCCTGAGCCCTCGGCTCCTCTGACCACCGTCCGCCGACCGTATATCCTGTCTCGCATCCTGATTTCTAGTCCGACTCCCGCACAGATGATGGATTGCTGGGTCAATTGGTGTGGTCCCGAGTCTTCCAGCGCTCAGATTTGCTGAGTTACGTCGTGTGTAAATCTCTGGCCTCCGACTGCTTACGAGCCGGGGTCTGGAGTACTGGCCCTGCCGGGGCGCAGATGCACAACAACGGCCGTGAGACCTGACCGGATGCCGGCCTCTTGCCCAAAAAAGAACTTCTCGTCCTGGAGTGTGTGGAGGGCGATTGACCTGATACACGCAAATAGCATTGTTGCCATCGCTGGACTGCCCCTCCATGGGGTTTATGGCCCGGAGCCTGTGCTGCCGCCAGAGTGAGGCCACAGTTCGGCATTCGTGATCTGCTACCCGAAGGTGCACTTTTCGTCACCGGACGACCCCACTTCAGGTATCCTGCTCAGTGCCATCGGGTGCTCACTGATGTGGAGTGCGGAGCGATGGGCGGTAGCCCAGGGACAGAATGAGCCGTCTTTGAGGACCGTGATGGCCGCCATTGTTGACCTACACTCCATTGTGAAGGCGAGGCTTCATGAACTGGTCGCCGGTATCACTGGCACCGAGCGATCGTGCCTGGCGCCTGCTCCTTTCGAATACCGGCATAATCCGGACTGCCAGAGGGAGGACCGAGATCGCGGCTGTGACACCGATTTGCCTCCACTGTCTCTGTGCCGAAGCACTACCGACCCCACCCTAGGGGAAGGCAATTTGCTTCCACTGCCGGGGGCCCTAATTGTTGGAATCACGGTGTGGTTCAGCCCTACCCCGGGGTTCTGTGGCGACCGATGGATGTATGACCCCACTGCTGTCCCGGTCGATTGTGCGGGTCTGTGGACTGTCGTGCCCCGTGACATTGAATTGGTGATGGTGACCACGGTGGCTGAGGAGGGCTTCGAGGCAAACTGTGTGTTAAGTGGATGCACGCCGCCGATTCTTGACCTGTCCTACCGTTTTGACTCTTTAAGGGCTTCAGAGGCACTACTGGACGGTGTTTGCTCGATGCTTCGGAGGGGACAAGGATGATACGGTTGGTCGGAGATGGCAGCTGGGACGCTGGGAGTGGAGAGGGACACTGATGCTCTGCGTTGTGGGCTTTTAGATGCTGTTTAACGTTTTCCCTTCGTAGTCATGTAATACTCGATTTTTTTGATTGTTGCTTCCGCTTAGGGCGGTACGTGTCGGACGGGCGGTGGGGGAGATTCAGGGGCGGTTATTCTGGTAGCTTCTCCTCCTCCCTATTTCTTTTCATTTTTCTTTCCTTCCCTTTCTAACTCTACACTCTTACTATATTTCGGGTTTTGTTACGGGGCGATAGGCACGCTGCTAGGGGGGGTAGGCCGTAGCCATCCGCAGGGGTGCAGGGTGGGGGGTTGGGGGGAAGGGTTTTATTGTTTCCATTTTTTATTTCTATGGCCTTTTTTTCTTTTGCTTTTCTTGCTTTCCTTTCACTTCTTTCCTCTGGGTTTGAAATCAGTAAATTGGGTTACCCTTTGAGATCTCAAGAATATGCTGTAGCCTGTGCCTCAACACTCTCTGTTTCATTGCAGCAATGAGCGGGCGCCTGATTGTTGCACATAGTGATTGTATGCCTGCCTATCCTACGTTACTCTAATTGACATTGTTAAATGTTTCGGATTCGTTCCTTTGGCCCGCTCATCCGATGATAGTGTTCTAAATTTGGCACCTGATTTCTCCCCCCCCCTTTTTTTTATCTATACTTCTATTGTATAGGGGAAAACCATTCGTTTTATTCGAGTTCATCCTGATTCTAAACTTAAAATTGAACCTCACGTATCCTATTATTTTGGTCTGTGTGTGCCGCAAAGTTTATACTTATGATGTGCTGCCGTACCCCCGGGATGTTCGGCTGAATAGCTGTGTACACTTTGGTATGAATAAAGGTTTTCCAAAAAAAAAAGAAAATGGGGATGAGGTATCTAGGTGCAATGAGTACAAAGAAAAGCATTACAAATGTTTCTTGTATGTAAAAAATGGGAATGGAAAGGGGAAGGAGAGGCGGGAAGTGGATCAAAAAAGAAGGGAATTGAAATGGGAGTCAGCAATAAACTTAATTATTAAATACATTCCAAGTAAGAGTATGAACCATAACAGCATACCGAAGATCAAAGAATTATGTACATAGGTATAATAAATGAAAATTAACAAGAATAATCAATTAAAAAATGGCAGATAATAAAATTGTTCAAGGTAGTTCAAAGTTTTCAGAAAAAGCTCTATGAGTAAGAGAAACATGTTAACTTATTTCAGTTACTTCAAGACTAAAGGCGACTTGCACGGATATGACTGCATCATATTATGTACATGAATGGATTTTAATGATTCGATAAAATGATTATAAAAGACTAGATGAATATAATCATCTCAATATGTCAGAATTAGTAATTTATATGTATTTGAGCGTTGCACAAATTGAAATTGTCCGAAAATTCTTTTTTTAAAACAAAAACAGTACTTTCACATACTTTTTTATGAGCCAGTTGTGTAAAATATTATGGTTTTTATTAAGTGAAATAAATATGCTTTGAAATGTTTACTTGAATTATTGAGATATTCAATGGTGACCACAATTTATCAAAAATAGATGAACCAATATCAGCTGTGTCAAGTCAGTGATTATTAAAAACTGCATACCACCAGGCTTTGAACGCGATATTTATAGAACATTTCTAATTAGTAGGTATTTGTTAAAAAGCAATAGCCAATAAAAGATCCAGAAATCTATTATTTGGGAAGTGTAGAATCCAATTATTGGACTAACTGCCAAGGAAAATTGTAGATATACGAAGGAGAAGGATGTCTGAAAAACTAAATTAATTTATTTCTCACCGTTGTACAAAAAAGCTAAAGTGTCAGTACACCCAAACAACATATGAAGTAAATGAATATTAGGGTGAGTGCAAGAGCAACAAATACCATTAGAATCCTTTGAAAATAAAACGAAATAACATAAAATAAATGAGTCATGTTTGCAGTTCTGGAGGTTTTGTGAATCTTTCACCGAATTTTATTCCAGAAAGGAATAGACCAAACCCGACCTAGATCACTTTCCAATAAAATTCTCTCTTTTTTTAAGCCTGAAGGGAACTAAAAGAGAAACTAATTTATAAAGGAGTGTGGCCTGGTGAAGAGACATTAAAATTGGAAGAAGGGTGAGTCATTTGGAGATACTTCCTCAGCATAATGCAACACAGTAAGTACATCAAAAATAACATTGATCAAAGAGTAGAAATGAGAATAAAATGACATTTGACAACTACATTTCAATTGAAATTGAGGGACGGAGATAGGAATATAGTCTTTAAAAAAGTCATGGGGCCTTACTATATCTCAATCTCTCCACAGTTTCCAAAACATTGTCCTATTATGAATTCAAACAACTGTATTATTCCGTAAAGATATACTAAGGAAATCAGCACACCAGACATTTGTTAGAGGAAAACAAGGTCACAACCACTTGCATGTATGCTTGAAATTTGTAAGAGACAAGATCGAGAGTTGTGAAGGGAAGAATTTGATTTCTTTGAAAGAAAAAACATGAATAAAAGAGTTCTTTATATCAAGCCAGAGAAGAGAGAAAAAGGAAGGGTGATTTTCCAACCACAAGGATGCCTGACGGAGACAACATGCATTATGATATGAACAAAAGTCTGGAAAATTGACACCACCCTCATGTTTAATGCTTTTTAAGTGCAAACAAGGGCATTCTCAATGGTTTTTCCCTCCAGAGAAATTGAGAAAGGATTGGGTCTATTTTCTGAAAAATGGACATGGGATAGTGAAAGGCATCATAGAGCTAACATAAAGTACAGATGGGGAAATCACCATCTTAATAGAATACAAGCACACCCACCGAGATAACAATTAAGGATTCCAAGTACAGAGTAAAGATTATATTTTAAGTTGTATCTCTTGAAGGTTTAGATTTACTCATTGAGTTTGGTCCAGAACTTGTTTTGAAGAAGGATTTTGGTCTTTTCTGGATAAATGTTATAACCAGAAACACATGAAAATAAAGTAACTACATCTGACAAGGCGGGTAGAGAAGTGTCAGGGTTGGAAATAAAAGATCATTAGCATAGCTCCCAATTTGAGCTGATTTTCATCATAACAAAAAACATGAATTAAAGGTTTCTTGAGAATGCCTATGACCTAGTATTTGAGCTCTGTGGATATTTAGAATGGTGGACAATGGACGCTCTAGCACTTCAGGTAAGAAAGAGGCAAGAAAACAATATAGTACCCTTGCTCTCAATCTCATCAGGAAGACCATAAATGCCATGATTCTTATATCTGTTCTAGTCTTCTAAATCATTTGCTTGCTTCTTAAGTAAGATATATTTTTCCATATCTGAAATGTTGTCTAATTCTGCATATCGCTCACTCTATGTTCCACTCCAGAAACCCTTTGTTCAACACTCTTTGTTCCACCCCAGAAACCCTTTGTTCAAAAAGAGATCACATGCCATCTAGACTCCAAATACGTTTATTTGTTCCTTTAACATAAGGGCGTAATGCTCTACATTCCTCAAATAAAATTTCTTGAGAAATCAGCGATTATGATTTATCTGGAGAAGAGGATCATGTTTGAGACTTTTATTTGCAGAAGTAGCAGTCTGGGGCTTAGGTGGAGAAACATGTTTCGGGATGGCAGAGGGTATATTGTCCTGAGAATAAGTTAGATTATCTGACAATGAGGATTCGCAGAACAATGAAGTCGGACTTTTATGTGCAATACATTAGAAATTGACCAAAAACTTGAGGTGCTTGTTTCCCATAACATATACGGAAGAAAGAGCAGAATATTGACCGAATAAGGCAGGAACCAGACCACAGAAATACTAACCTATTGATATCCAAGTGAGGGTACAAAGTCAGTTGATAAACAAGCCGAAAGTGAGGAAGTAATTAATGATTGTCATAGATTAAACTCCAAGAAGGGACAGACAAATATTAGGTCAAGGCTTGAGTAGATTCACAGTCCCAAAGCATTCCTGAACATATGAGGATAATAGTGACATCGAGTGTCTGACCTGAAAAGCATAAAAAAATACACTGCAGCTGAAAGAACCAAAATATGAATATCACTTGGGTACTTGGAAATGAGGAGTTCTGGTAAAGTGTTAAAGATGAAAAAACGGCCAAGCATCTGATAAGAAACGCGTTCAAAATGGCTGGAGCGGCTGAGAGAACATGCAAGGAGGGGCGCAGCACCAATAAAAATCAGGCGTTAAGAAGTTCCAAGTAGAAAAACAGTGCTACCCGCTCATCTCCATACAAGTGGCATCCTGAGGAACAACATTTCCCCGCACAGGAAGCTGGTAGTAATAAATACATGTGCTCACGTTATCCCTTTTCAACAAGGAACTTAAAACTCTAGCGGGCATCTTCTGTGGCACAAGCTCTGCCAATTTGGTCACAAATCCCATTCCTCTCTCTTGCAAAAATGTTTCACTTAGAAACCATTACAGATAGGCCACCCACTTTACTCCCCCCACAGGTGTAAATTTTCGGTGTACAGGCAATGCACTCCTGGAACTCAGTACCTTGTGTCCCTGCAACACTTTTCCTCACAAACGTCCCGTGTATATTTCAATCAGCATTTCCTCCCAAAAAATTCAAAGACTAGTGAAAAGTTGCAGCTACATGGCTTTTTTAAAATCATCCTAAAATATTGTTGGAAACAAGTGTGGCCTCATGGTGGGTGTACAATCCTGTTCTGCTTCTTGTTTCCTTGTTACTCTTAAGTAGGTATGAATTTAGGACATAATTTACGAGGCCCCTAATGGTACTTTTGCGCCGCCGGAGCCGCACTTTTTTTACGGTCCGGTGGCACAATACCCGCAGCATATATACAAGTCCACGCAAAGCCACTTTGTGTGGCTTTTCATGGCCTTGTAAAGATGTGCTCCTTTCACGCAGAAAACTGTGTGAAAGGCGCGTTCCGTGGGTGTTGCTGTGGGTGTTCCTACGCAACACCCATGGAATAATTCGAGATTTACGAAGAATTGTAAACCTGGGAATGTGTCAGATTCTAATGCCACCCCAGGGGTGGCGTTAGGGAGGCGCAACGAGGAGAAATATCCTTATTCCTGCTCCTTTTTTCCTTCTTTGTTTCTTCCTCTTTTTATTCTGCAGCACACATAGAAAGAGGAAAACACCACTTGTGATTGTTTTTGTGCAGGAAGGTATCATTTGATTTCCTACACAAACACCCCTACTAAGCATCATCCCTTGCACCATGGTGCAATGGGGCATGCTTTAGTGCACGGGTACTCATAGTACGGCCCGCGGGCCGTCAGCGGCCCGGCAAGCCTTCCCTGGCGGCCCGCGGACCTTGCAGACATGTACCCGTGTTTTAATTTTTCTTTTTACAGAGTGTCAGCAAACACCACTGCGGCAGCGCGACTCAAAGACTCTGTTGCTCTGTGGGGGCCAGGCGATTTCCGCCATAGTCAGAGTGGGGCTGCAGGGGGCTAAGAGGTGAACAAAGCCCCATTAACACGCAAATGGTCTTTTAAAGACCTGTGAAGTGCTCGGGTGAGGCTGTGTGTGTTTGTGTGTGACCAGAAGCTGTCTTAGCCCGGGCACACACAGGCAGGGTGAGATGACAGAGGGAGGTAGAGAAAGGGAGGGAGGGAAAGGGAGGCAGAGAGACATGAAGGGAAAGGGAGAGTGAGGGTGAGGGAGAGTGAGGGAGGGAGAGTGAGGGAAGGAGAGTGAGGGAAGGAGAGTGAGGGAAGGAGAGTGAGGGAGAGGGAGAGAGGGAGGGAGAGTGAGGGTGAGGGAAGGAGAGTGAGGGAGAGTGAGGGAAGGAGAGTGAGGGAGAATGAGGGAGAGGGAGAGTGAGGAAGAAGGAGAGGGAGGGAGAGGGAGAGTGAGGGAGAGGGAGAGTGAGGGATGGAGAGTGAGGGAAAGAGAGTGAGGGAGAGAGAGTGAGGGTGAGGGAGGGAGAGTGAGGGAGGGAGAGTGAGGGAGGCAGAGTGAGGGAAGGAGAGTGAGGGAGAGTGAGGGAGCCTGCCAGAGTGAGGGAGCCCGCCAGAGTGAGGGAGGGAGACAGAGTGAGGGAGACAGAGTGAGGAAGACAGAGTGAGGGAGCCAGAGTGAGGGAGAAGGACGGAGAGAGAGGGAGACAGAGGGAAGGAGGGAAAGGGAAGGAGAGAGAGGGAGACAGAGGGAAGGAGGGAAAGGGAAGGAGAGAGGGAGACAGAGGGAAGGAGGAAGAGGGAAACAGAGTGAGGGAGAGGGAAACAGAGTGAGGGAGAGGGAAACAGAGATGGAGAGGGAGCCAGATGGAGAGGGAGACAGAGAGAGAGAGAGTGAGACATTCAGAGTGAGTGAGACAGAGGGAGAGAGGGAGAGAGACAGTCAGAGTGAGTGAGACAGATGGAGACAGAGAGACAGAGGGAGAGAGAGGGAGGGAGACACAGAGAGAGAGAGAGAGAAAGAACGAGAGAGAGAGAGAGAGAGAGAGAGGTGTCTATGCCGGGTCTGGTGGCTCAGTGGACGAAGGCGTCTGCTGCAGGGACCTGTGATCAACCTCATTGTCACAGTTTTTTTGTTGCTCTAGCCCCGCCCCCCTCCCCCACTGACCCCGCCCCACCGGTGCGGCCCTCGGACATAAACCACACTGTAAATTTGGCCCCCGAGAGAAAGTTTGTGAGTACCCATGCTTTAGGGCATGGCAGCCCATTGTGCACCAATGCAGGGGAAAAGGACAGGAATACGGCGCATTCCGGCCCTTTTCTTTTGACGCAGAGTTGTGCCGCAAGATTCCTTGCGACCCTGCGCCAAAACCTGGTAAATGAGGCCCCTAGTAAGTTAATTCCAGCACTGCAAACAGTGCAGACTGATTGTTCCCTGGGTGCATAGGGCCAGTCTGAATGAGACCCACTTACTCAGAGGGCCAGAGCTGGAGTGTTTTCTTAATGATAAGGTCCCAGAAGCTTTCGAAAAATCTATTATCGTATCAGGAGGTGGTTGAAACCTCACCCTTTAATCTTAATACAGCTATATCAAGTGTCACATATCAGAGGTTAAGCTAACGCATTACCGTACTGACACATGTAAATAATGCATTATGTGCTTCTTGAGCTTCATTCCCGCATTTACTTGAGATTCATAGGATGTAGGAAATGTCAGCGAGCACTTCTCTGTGCCTATGATCGAAAATATTTAGCTCCTTGGGCCTCCATGATATGCTTGCGATTTAAGAAAGTGTATTCATGTCAGTGTAACGGCCGGGACACTTGTGACGCGGCCACCAATTGTATGAGTTGCTAAAGCCTCATCCAACTTCTTGGGGCCATTGTCTGACCCTCTTGGGGAAGACTTTGTTGTTACCGGGTCTTCCGGGCTACTTGAATTTATCTACAGGTCTGTGCATTCTTTGACTATTTTAGCAATCTGCAGGTGCCTCCAACCATGTCTTTTCATTATCAAAGTGTTGCATGCTTCCAACTGCTACACTGCATAGTAGATGTCAGGTCATTTGATGCAGAGTGCCCTGCTGCTGAATGTAGATTCCGGTGGGGCCCTGAGCTCGACTGGAAATAACCACTAAAATGTGTATGAAAATGAGAAAATTCCATTGCCTCTATTACTACAAGATAATCCATGTTTCAGTCTAAAAAACAAAGTAAAATGTTTTTATCTTGGGCAGCGCTTCATATTCGTTTGATTTTACAGGGAAAGCATGCATATTGCGTAATATTGAGAAAGTCAAGCTTCCTTTATGCAGACTTTTCTTTGTTAGAAGTTAATGGCTTTCAGGATTTACTGATTAGATCTCCACAACCTGTGCTCCCTGCATCTCCTCAAACTCCCCCCATGCGGCATATACCACTCTGAGATACCGCCTGTGCTATTTCAAACAGTCTATCCTACAGAAAAGTCTATTTTAATATCTAGATTTCTATTCTTGTATTTTCCCTTTATTGGCACATGGAGCTACCGTATAGGTGTGTGCCATCTGTTGAGGTTCTGGCCGCTCAGCTGACATGCATGTTAAGCAACCCATTAAAATATTTCTACCATCACAAATGTTGTTTCGTTTGTTTTACACATGGCTATGTTTGGCCATAAGTGTTACAACAAGAGCACATAGCACTAGGTTGACTCTTCTTTAGGCAGTGTTTCAGTCTAAGATAGGAACAAGTGCCATAATAGATGCGCAGAGAAATTTAAAAAATCCTCTCAGTTCACTTAGTGTGCACCATACACTTAGGAACTCTTGGTTGAGTACCCATATGCATTGCACCTACAATGCACTATGTGACACTGAGGTGGCTGGTTTGGCCATGGGATGGCCTCTCTGATTTTCAACTACCTATAGCCCTTCATCCTTCAAATATATCCCTCATTTGCCCCCTTAAAAAGTAATACTTTTCTCTAAAGAGGCGAAGGTATGAAACAAACCCTACTACATGGGCGTAATTACTTTTTAACGGATGTAAATATTGTCACTCAGAGGGTCCCACACAAATCCTGAGATGTCACACATGCACATAGTAAATACATGAATGTCACATATAAGCAAACTGGAAACTTGACAGCTGTGATGTCTTGTGTTCCCTTGAGGCCAGGGATGCAATAAACAGAATGTTGTGGTATGAACTGGGCTGGATAATCCATAGGTTAGTTAAGAGCTGTGTATTTAGGCATCGAAAGGAATACATGTGGCCCTTGATGAAGATACTTACTGGCACTGATTGCTGTCATTTTTGCTCCTTGAACTTCACATTTGACGACGAGGCTGGGATGGGATCCATGTGGTTGTTGGAAGACGCATCAACACGCTTTGAAATTATTTGAAGATGAGCGTTTCATTGTGAGCTCTCTGGTTTTAAGTTCTCTTTGTTTGATAGGGGAGGGTACAGTGGTTTCACAGGGCATCTGGCGCTATCGGAAAGGAGTGTGCTGTTTTGTGGAGGCTCATGCTGCGGCGGGGGAGAACTGTAGTAATTGACACGGTTGGCGGGCCACATCACGTCACCCGGGAGCAGTGGAAAGCAACGTGGGACTCCCTGCTGGGGAGAACGTTTCATTTACAAGGGCCGCGTGTGAGGCTCCAATTGCGTCATATAGGAGCAGTTGATAGCGACAAGGGACTTTTAGTTACGGGTAGGAATTCAGGTGGCGAGACCATACAAGTGTCTCGGAAAGTGTTTGGAGCTCTTTCAGTGTCTCTAGGGTCGAAGGGCTCAAGCGGTGGCGCTCTCCTGTTTCAAAAGTTCGTAGCTACATTGGAACAGAAGCAGGACTGCTGAAGGTTTTCTAAACTAACATTTCTGCAGGCTGTTCTAAGTGGAAGCGTGTTGTTTTCGCGCCTGATACTGTGGTTTGGAGTCTACTGCTTATCGGTGATAGGCACACCTCTTTTTTGGAAACTGATATTCTTCATAGCATTCTGTTTAACTGTGACGGTCTCACTTTTGTGCTCTCATTTTGATGTACTGCCATAATTTGTGTGTTTGAGTACTAACCCTAAAGCTTTTTGGATATATAGCCATCTTAAATTTGAACTCGGAGTTATATGTAAGTTGAGCCAACGTATACAGGTGTTTTGACAGTCTGGAGAGGAACATGCTGAATATTACACCTCCTACATTTTTTATGAGTAATCCTGGAGAGCAAAACACACAAGGTGATGGATGGAATGTTGCACATTGACAAAAAATTCACCCCCAGTCACAGATCTGGGTTTAATCCATCGTTATTTTGCTCACCATGCCACCCCAGTTCAGACATGGCCATATGCAAATCAGTCATGACCCTGTGCCTCATGGGAACAGTCCAGCCCGAACTGCCAAGCCATGTCTTCCCTGGACTGGAATAAAGCATCCTAGGACCAGTTTCTGGCTATCAGCCGTCATCAGCCAGGATAGCTTGACTCCAGTGGCGTAGTGAGCACGGGAGCCACGTCTGGGCATACCCTTCCCAAATAGGGCGAACAGCAAAACACACAAGATGATGGACGGAATGTTGCACATTGGCAAAACATTCACCCCAGTCACAGATCTCGGTTTAATCCATCATTATTTTGCTCGCCACGCCACCCCAGTTTAGACATGGCCATATGCATATCAGTCATGGCCCTGTGCCTCATGGGAACAGTCCAGCCCGAACTGCCAAGCCATGTCTTCCCTGGACCGGAATCAAGCATCCTAGGACCGGTTTCTGGCTATCAGCCGTCATCAGGCAAGATAGCTTGACTCCAGTGGCGTAGTGAGCACGGGACCCACGTCTGGGCATACCCTTCCCACATAGGGCGAACAGCAAAACACACAAGATGATGGACGGAATGTTGCACATTGAGAAAACATTCACCCCAGTCACAGATCTGGGTTTAATCCATAGTTATTTTGCTCACAACGCAACCCCAGTTCATATGCATATCAGTCATGACCCTATGTCTCATGGGAACAGTCCAGCCCAAACTGCCAAGCCTTGTCTTCCCTGGACCGGAGTCAAGCACCCTAGGACCGGTTTCTGACTATCAGCCGTCATCAGCCAGGATAGCTTGACTCCTGTGGCGTAGTGAAAGCCCGGAACCGTTCCTAGAATACTTGTTTCCAGACCAGGGAGGACCTAGCTTGGCAGTTTGGGCTGGACTGTTCCCATGGGGCACAGGATCAAGACTGATTTGCATATGGCTAGGTTTAAACTGGAACAGCATGGTGAGCAAAAAAACTATGGATTTAGGCCCAGATCTCTGTACTGGGGTGAATGTATGACATTGTTCTGCATTCTGTCCATCAACTGTTGTTTTTGCATTAATCCTGGAGAATCACCTTTGAGTTGGGGCAAGTGGAAGAAGGTATTTGAGACATATGCTAAATAAAATGTGTGGTCCGAATATGGGCATTGAAAGGAAGGTTGCTCTAGTCATTCATAGTTTAAGGCAAAGAGTCAGGAGATTCTTGAGAATCCACCTGAGTTGGATATGGATTTTTAGGGGCCTATATGAATATGACACCTGTGTTAAAAAATTGGATTTACATTTTTTTACCTAGGATATCTACAATATTGGAGATATAGAATTTTGGTAAGCGCAAAAAGGATGAGAATGAATCACTAGAATAATACGTCACTGCTCTAAAGAATGTTGCATCGACATGCAGATTTGATTTTCTGATCATTGAGAGGATTACAGATGAGTTTTATACTGCAGTCCTGAGAACATTCACAAAGAACTATGGCTTAAGGATGAACTAGAGTTGAATGAAGTTTTGATAGTAGTAAAAAGGGTTGAACACATGATGAAATCTGTCTCAAAGCTAAACTAGGGTGAGTCAAAACATTTGGAAATGGTTGTGGAAAAGGCTGTGACGAAGATGAAAAAATAGAGAGTAGATGATAATGGGAAATCTTTTAAAGGTGAGTGTTTCAGATGTGGTTGGTTTGGTCACATTGATGGAGCAAGGATTCAGGGCAAAGAAACTTGCTCGAATCAACCCTTTGTTAATAAGTGAGAACAAGCAAATAATATAAACTTGAAAGAAAATGTAATATACACACAACATTCATACACGGGGAGAAGGCTTTATGCTTGCTTAAATAACAAAGACTAATTTGCTACGTAACTAGAATCCCGCTTGAAACCAGAAATCGCTTTGCGTATGTGCGAACCCGTCCTGTATCAGTAACCACGTGATTAACCCATTTTAGTGTAAAACTCTCACACATGCACAAAGAATCGCTAACTGTAGGTCTCGAAGTACTGCATGCCTGGCATATGCTTGCCTGAATCCTAAAATAAGTTTTTTTCTGCGCTGCTTAACAAAGAAGAAAATAACATGGGATAGAGCAGAAGGGAGAGGAAAACAATGATAATAACATATTTGAGAAATTAACATCTGTTTATGATTCTTTCGTCAATAGTGAACGTTTTGGGCCTGATATGCTAAGCCGAAAGAAAAGATGGTGGGTGAAACGTAACGCAAGTTGAGTTTGCACATTAGTGTTCAGGAGTTACCTGCTGACCGGGACATTGATCGTCTGCCAAGACCCAAGGACGAGTGCTTGGTAAGAGATCCTCAACTGGAGAAATTATATAAAAATTGTATTCATCTATCTTGTGAGATGTATGTGAACAGGAAGTGTCATGCAAATTGAATACATTAAGTGGGAAGGGTTTACTAAACAAAGAATAAGTTAAGAATTTTAGAATGACCACATGAGGTGATGACAACTCCCCTGCCACGGCCCAATCACAGTTCAGGATTCTATGTCAGGACCTGAGGCTCGATTATGCTTCCCATTTCTTTACTTTATTTTTCAGCAGCCAATCAAAAAACTTTTTATAAAACTGCAATTCCCATGAGCACACAATGCCCACAACAACCATATAGTATAGCATATAAGAGGCACACCCGAGGTAACCTCCGCAGCCAGTTAAGTATATCCTTCCATTTATTTCTTGATTATTGTGGTAGTTCCCTTAATTGTTCTATTTCAGTGATCGCTAGCGCGAGGTTGTGACCTGTTATTGTGCATTTTGAAAGCTTTCTATGTTCTTGTTGCATTTGGCTCTGTAGCTCTTACTTGTGTTTTTTCCACGCAGGGTATCGCGCTTCAGCGCATACCGGGGGGTGTTCTGTCATGCCCAATTTCGTTTCAGTGTCCTTTTTGCACGTTTGGGAGTGCTACTGACTCCCCTGCAGGGCGCCATGCTCCTGTTGCAGTTGCCAGTAGAGAGGGATGGAGGGGGCGAGGTCGCGCATCGCACGATCGTGCAGTCATCATTCCATTGTTACGGGCGGCTGTCTCCGCGCATGCGCGGCGGCCATTTTAGCTCACATTTACTCTGTGATTGCGATGAGCCAGTTTGAGCGTGGATTCCTTGGCGAAAAAACTAAGCCTCGCCCACTCAGGCCGATCCTCCGGATTCTGTTTATGGGAGGCGGGCGACACGTCCTCTGATCAGTAGTCTGACGATCAGGAGGCGGCTGAACCAGCTAAGAAGAAGAAGAAAGAACACCATTTGGAGACCCCTCAGCCTAAGGTTCTGACTTTTGAGCCGGCCGATATCATTCACCCTAATTTGATGGCGTGGCTCCCGTCGCAGGAGGTGGCAGACTATGTTCAGTCGCACCTCCGTCGCCCTTACGGTAAGATGCCAGGGCTAGACTGCGGTCCGAATGCCCTAGGCCGGATCTGGCGACAAAGGTGGCTGATACCCACGAGGTGGACCCCACCATGTTAACTTATCTAAAGAAGTATTCAAAGGATCCGAAGAAAGGCATTGACCACGCTTGGCGGTCATTCCAAGACAAGCTTCTGGACTTCTCTGGCCCCATCACCAAAATTCTGGAATTAGGATACCAAGCCAAAGAGACAGGGTTTTCCATTAATTCGGAAAAGCTTATAGGATGGGCACAAAGAGCCGTTTGCCAGCTGGGCAATGCTAATTGTGCCATGTCTAGCGAGAGAAGACGGTCCATCCTTCTCAAGCTAGACCCCAAGCTCACAGAACTATCCACATCGGCGGCAGGTCCCATTGCTCAGGTCCTCCTTCTAGGCCAGCCGTTCTTAAAGGAACTTACGAAATTCTTGGCGACCTTCAGTGGTCTTGATAAAGCACAAGAATCCTTGAAAAGTGCTTTCTGTTCGGTTTTCACCAGGGCCGGACGATATAGAAGGCGGTCGTTTGGCCGAGGAAACCAAGGCGCCCCAAGAGGCCAATATCAGCAACAGCGGGGAGGATATCAAGACGCTAATACTTCCTTCTACCCCACCAGACGAGCGTGGAATAGAATCCGCAGGGGGAGATTCAAAGGCAACCAAGCCAACCAGCACGACACCTGCGGCAACCAAGCCAACCAGCACGACACCGGAAATGCAGATGAGACTGTTTTATGTTCAGAGGTTGTGTTGGGAGGATGCATTCAGTTTTTTCTTCAGGTTTGGCAAACAATCTCACAAGATGCCTGGATATTGGAGACCATTCAGGGCTAAAAATTAGAGATGTGCGGCACCCCCACTCAGGGTCCTTTGCCCCCTCCAATATATTTTTCCCAACACAATCAGAATTTTGTTTCGGATGAGATCAGGTCTCTAGTGAGGAAGGGAGCCATGGCTCCCTCGTAACTCCACCCTCAGGGTTTTCTCAGCTGCATATTCCTTGTCCAGAAAAAAGGGGGCGGGTCCAGGTTGGTCCTCAATTTGAAGGAGTTCAACGGCTGGATAGTGTATCGCCACTTCAAGATGGAGGGCATCCATCTTTTACGCAATCTTTTGCAAGAAGGAGATTGGATATTGCATCTAGATATCAAAGACGCGTACCTCTCCGTTCCTATTTATGCAAAACATTGTCGGTTCCTCCAATTGGTCTGGAAAGGCGTATGCTACGAGTACAAGGTTCTTCCCTCCGGGCTATCTTCAGCACCTTGGTGCTTCACAAAACTTCTCCGCCCGGTAGTGGAATCCTTGAGAGTGCGCGGAGTCTGGTTGATCGTCTACTTGGATAACACCATTATCATGGCGAGTTGTCCTCGACTGGTGATCACACACCTGGAATGGTTGATATCTCTCCTTCAGGACTTAGGCTTTGTGGTGAACCCTCAGAAATCCATCATGTCCCCCACGCAGTCCATAGAATTGCTAGGGTTTCAGATCGATTCGCTAAGCTGCCAGCTTTTACTTCCACCCCAAAAGATCAGATCCATTAAGAAAGAGTTGCGGGTGATATTGAACATACGAATTATCTCGTTGAGGTATGTGGCGCGAATAGTGGGTCTATGGACCTCATCGATGTAAGCCATTTTCCCAGGCACTCTTCATTATCTGGCACTCCAGCGCTTAAAGATCCAACATCTCCGCAAAGGCCTCGGGTACTCAGAAAAGATTCCTCTCTCCAATGAAGCGAGGTGGGAGATGCTGTGGTGGCTCGAGCATATGGAATTGTGGAACGGCAGACCCATATTCCAGTCCAGTCCCGACATTGTGATCGAGTTGGACGCCAGCCGCTCGGGCTAGGGAGCGCATTGCGGCTCAATATCTACGGGGGTCGTTGGTCCCAACAAGAACTTTCCTTGCACATTAATTGCTTGGAGCTGCTGGCAGGCTCTTTCGCAATCCGCAGTCTCTCACCCCTGAAGACAGATTGTTGCATTGCTTTACGAATCGACAATATCTCAGCAGTTCGCTATGTCAACAAACTGGGAGGAATGAAATCCAGGATTCTGGCGGAAATGGCCCAGGATTTTTGGCACTATTGCCTTCTTCACAGAGTCTCAGTAGTGGCAGAGTATCTCCCAGGGCAAAGCAATGAGGTGGCTGATTGGCACTCTCATTACCTTCGAGACTTCAGCGATTGGCGGCTTCACCCTCAAGTTTTGCGAGTTCTGAACCTCCTATGGGGTCCGTGTCACCTAGACCTCTTTGCCTCATGCCTCAATCGGCAACTACCGGAGTTTTACAGTTGGCGTCCGGATCCGGAGGCGATAGCCTCGGACGCAATCCTCCAGATATAGCCCCAGACTCTAAATTACGCGTTCCCGCCTGCTATACTCTAGGGCTGTTGTTGGCATTGTGTGTTTATGGGCTTTGTAGTTTTATAAAAAATACGTTTTTTGATTGGCTGTGGAAAAATAAAGCGAAGAAATGAGAAGCATATTCTTCGCCTCCGTTGTCCTTAATAGAATTGAAAATTCTTGTCACGTATGTTTGCACATTTTTAATTCACCGTCATTTGCATCCTTTGAGAGTGGGACATGCAAAATTAAAAGCTATAACTTGAGTGACTTAAGTCTGAGAGCAGAGCTGCTGCAGCTAAGAAGAATCATTGATGCTGAGTGAGGATATATCAGCGCTCTGGTCCCAAGCTAAGCCACCTACTATGCGGAAATGGAGACGGGGAGTGGATTGGTGTGGAACACAGGAGGAGCCCCTCTTCGAGGCACGGGGATGCCCTGAATTTATTGGTAAAATATGGGGCAAATGGTTCAAATTACTGCCCGTTTGAGGGATTGGGGTGGGTCAGGTACGTGAATATTTATAAACAAGTGCTGTACTCAATCCATCAGTGCCTTATGAGTCTCTGTTGCTTTTTATCGTCTGTACTGTATTTAAATAATGTGTCTGACATGCTACCAATGCATTTTTGTTCTCTAAAAAAATCCAATAAACTTGATTATAAAAAAAAAACTTTCCTTTTACATAAAGGTGGATTCTATTTGAAAAGACAATAAACAGGGACCCTGAAAGAAAGGCAAATGCGGAAATCTTTTGAAGTGTGGGATCACACAAAGTATTTACGTGTTTATTATAAAGAAAACAGAGTTAGAATTAGATATGGAAATTTAAAATGGCAGAAATAAAAGTGACTGAACATCCAAAATCTAACCTAAAACAATGATGTGTTAAATGTTGTCTATGTAGTATTACAATATTTATATTGATGTGATTGTTTTTAACCTTTGTAGTACCTGTTCTAACGATAACTAATAATAAGAATAACACAAATGTGAGTGAGAAAGTAAATGTGGTTACTAAGAAAGCAACTACAACAGAATTAACACAAGCAGATAAGAGCATGTATTATGAAAAATCGAAGTGATTCATCATTAAATGTATGCACTAAACTTCTCTACCACCACGTGGAGACAATGGATGTGAGTGATTGTTATGTTTGCATGAAACTACCTGTCTCGGAGGGTGTGACCTATCATCACCTTCCCTTAACTTATGGTGTATTTTGTAGTGTTGTAACTATTTTGTTTTATGTTACTGGTAAGTTGCAATATTTTACAGTAACATGAATTTGGTCTTCTCTGAAATTCCTATTAGAAGAAATATGAATCGAGTACTTAGCCGTTTAAATGCAGAATTTATAGGGAAATTCTTTCTAACTACAAACCCCATAGCTATAACATACGCACATAGAAACAACTTAACATGCCTTTTGCGAGATGAAGAAAATTATTTTCTGAATATAGTAGAAGAAATAAAAAGAAAGCAGTTGAGCAAAAGTTTCATATACTTCCTTGGGCTGCTTTAGAAGGAGAATACAAGAAAGGTGAGGCTCATGCTGCAATGTCCCTGGACTTGGCCAAAATGGGGACATTCTGTCTTCCTAGATTGAAAACTGAGTATAATAGTATATTAATTGGTACTATTGATTGTGAACATACCTTCCTAATAATGGTGGGGTGGGGACTAAAAGGAGGAACGGATCCTGTATTTCCCGGAATCTATTATGTTTAAGGGAAAAATGCCTATTACAGGTTACCTTCGAGATGGTATGGCAGTTGTTACATTGGCACCTAATTCTTTTCGATCTCGATGCCAACCACCCTAAGCTTCCCACCCAAACCTATCGTCCTATGCACTGGACAAGAAACGTGCACTAAACCCCTCTATCAGAGCTAGAATCCCTAATCAATTCCTAAATTCTCCTGCCACTAAACCTTACTGCCACCAGTGACCTCACCTCCCACTATGACACCAAAATAGCAGAAAGTTTTTGACACCGTTGCCCCCCTAAAATTCAAGAAATCAATAACTATCCCTTCCAGATCCTGGTTCATTAAAGACCTTAATAAGGAGAGAAGACAACTGGGACTGATTGAATAAACCTGGAGAAAAGAAATCTTGCTGATCCATATTTCCCTCCTCCGACTGGAACTCCTAAAATGCAAAAAATATATCTACAAAGAAAAATCTTCCTTCTTCTGAGCCCAAATTGACCACTCCAGAAACAAACTTAAAGCACTTTTTAACATCATCAAACACCAAACCTCCTCTATCCCACAACATTAAATTGATGCCAAATTTTTATCACAAAAAATAGCAAACATAAAACTCTATCTAGACCACACCACCTCTTTGCCGGTGACCAAAGATGGCAGTTACGCCTTTGTCATAGGATCAAGGTATACCTCGATCCTATGACAAAGGCGTAAGGAAATGAAAGACTTTTCAATCCACTCTTCACTTGGAGAATAAATATTGTGTTTTTCCGTGACTTGGCCTCAGCAACTTTCTTTGGCGTATGAATTACCAGGATGCTTTATCCCTGGCAGCTGAGACCGCCCTGCATATAGGATTCCACTGTCCTGCTTCTCCCGGGATCCCCCAAGACACAGGTACAGACCACACCGTGTTTGTAGGTTTTCAAAGTGCCGTTTTATTGCCATCTAATTTCAATGTGCAGCATTCTCAAAATGACAAGTGCCCAGCATGACGCGTTTCGTCAGTAAAACACTGACTTGATCACATGACGTGCTTCAGGCCAATCCTCATTAAATACTAGTGCAATGGGTGAAAAAAAACACCTTAATTAGCACACAGTCCGCAGTTTTTTGAGTCTCTAGTATAGCATAGACATGGAAAAAAACACTCCTACACAATACATAGTGATACCTGTTCTGTACCTAATTTTAGCGGATATTATGTGTGCAAAAGAAGCGGAAATTACGTGTGCAAAAGAAGCGATAAATAATTAAATAAATAAGTAAATACATGTGCTATAAAGTGCAAGTGCTAAAGTTAAATATTCAAATATAAAATATTAACCAGTTATTGCAGCATAACCGTTTCATAATACAATATTGAAAAAATGTTTACAGAGAAGTCAATGTGATGCACACAATCCAACTTATACTTTACATTATCATATGTCCCCTACGTATCTATACCAAAGGCTAAAATTATTTCATGTAATCATTTTGCCATATAGAGTTAATTAATGTAGGTCATGTTTCCAGATATCAACTATGGCCTTCCCCTAACTAATTAGCAAGTGCTGAAAAACCATAATATCGGGTGAGCCCAAAAGCTCCTGCTCAATCAAGTCAAGCGAGCCAAAATCCACTATAAAAAACTTCAAATATCTCAGTGCCACCAATATACAATTTAATCTTTCTTAAAAACTCCTCCCATGTCAATCCCCGGTTCCAGCCCCGTTAAAAAGACTGGTAAAATCAAAGTTAAAAATCGGATTTCTCCAGATAAAAACCCATGAAAGAACCCCGTCTAAAAATCCGGACTAAAAACCACAGGATAAAAACAGAAGAGTTAAAAAAGGAGAGACACAAATAGAGATAGGGTATATAAAAACACAGTTCAGAATACAGTACTTACAAATGATAACGAAAACAGTAGATACTTTTATGAAAAGTGGTGCAATTCTTCCCCATTATTCAGACCATTTGGCATCTTAGTATCTAGTGTTAAAATGTAGTGTGACTCAAGTTGTCTAAGTTTCTTTTCCCTGTTTCCTCCCCTGATGGATCTAGGCACTGAGTCAATGACATGGTAATTCAGCTCTTTCAAATCGTTGTTATGTACATGTTTGACGTGTCTAGCCACTGGGTAACTTGGATCTGAGTTCACTATTGCCCGCAGATGTTGAAGTATGCGGTTAAAGACTTGTAATTTGGTGCTCCCCACATATCTCAATTTGCATGAACACTCTAGCATATTAACAGCAAAATCTGTACAACAGGTGAGCAGCTTAGAAATCTTCCTAGGGTTGTGTTTATCGCATTCACATTTTTACCAAATTTACAAGCTCTGCATGTACTACATTTAAAAAAGCCAGTTCTTTTAGAAAGCCAATTCGAATTTTCCCTCACTTCAGGACTAGTTTTGACAAGTGCATCCCTCATAGAGGGTGTGCGTCTAAAAGTGATTTGGGGTAATTCAGGCATCATTTGAAAAAATAACAGCAGATGACATTTTAAGCTGGCCACATCAAAAGGATTTGGGTGTCACTCTTGATCCTAATGCTCTTCCACATGTACATGATAAACAAATACCTAGCATCCAAGTGGATTTTGTTACCATGTATTCTGATGTATTTAAAGAACAACTAGGTTGTTTGAAAAATGATATTTGACAAAATCAACCTGAATGAGGATCGAGAACTGTTGCAGATTCGTGATACCTTTATCTGTAAGAGAAGAGGTTGAAAACGAGTTGGAAAATGCATGAAGTACTAGGGTGATCACTCCTGTGGAAGCTACAGAACGGTTGGCTCCTATTGTTGTGGCTAGAAAAATGAGGGGAGATGTTAATTTGTGTATTGATGTATTATGTGTCCTAAACAAAGAGGTGGTAGTGGATGCCTTTACACAGCTTAATATAACAAAGATGTTGACCACTCTGGAAGGTGCCACATTGTTAATAATGCTTGATCTTGTGTCGGCATATAATCAGGTCAAATTACACCCGGATTCTCAGGACTTAATGGCATTCCTCATTCCTATGGGGGCTTTTAAGTTTTCGAGGATGCCTTTCCTATTGGTGACTGCTGAATCAGTCTCTCTGAACGTAATGAACATTCTTTTGAAGGATATGTATTTTTTTTATAAAGACGATGTTTTGATTTAACGGAGGGACTACAAGAAACAATACTAGAGTACGGAGTGTGTTGGAAATTTTCAAAGACAATGGTTTCACTTTACAATCGAAAAATTATTGTTTCAGTTAAAGTGAAATTTCATACCAAAGGCATAAAATGAATGCGCAGAGGTTGTTCCCAAAGCGAAAACTGGTGGAGGTCATAAAAACATTGGAAGCTGCTTCATGTAAGGAGGAGGTTCTTTTATTTCTAGGTGTGAAAGAATAGTATGACTGATTTGTAGAAAATTTGGCATAAAAAATAAGCTGTCAGAGTTTACCAAGTGAGGAAGTGAACTTTTGTGATCGCGGGAATGTGATGTGGAGTTTAAGTTGATTAAGAAAGATTTACAAAATGCTGTAAATTTGCAGGTGAGCAAACTCTGTTGCTAAATTCTCCTATTCAGTTTGGATCCCAATGGCTGGTTGCTCTGGCACAGAAGTGCTGACTCGTGCCAACATCGTTTTCTGGGTTTGGCTCTAGGCTTTACACAGATCAGGGTGGATCCCCGTTTTGAGAGTGACCATTCTGTAACTAGCTATTCTGTAGGCAAATTATGTCAGAATTGGCTCAAACATTCTACCTTGGCGTCAGTGAAATTGCATTTATCTAAACTGACTGACGATGTTGATCTGAATGATTTCATAAAAGGCCCGGCTAAAGGTAGATCTAAAAGGTGGATATATGCTGTTCATAACGGATTCTGGAAGACATCCCAGATAGAGGCGGCTACCCGCCTTAGGGCTATAGATCAAGCTAATTTAGAAAAAGCGCTGGCAGTTGTGGATAATAGCATTAACACGCTTTCTTCCTGCATTTACACATTGGATAATATTGTGTCATCTGTTGTTGATATTGTGCAAGATGAAGTGTCTGTCTGTTTTGTATCATGGTCAAAATCAATTGCGTTCTATTATGCAGTTTGCTTGGACCCTGCAGACGCTCAAGGGCGGAAAAGTGCCATGGCATTACATGAATACCTCTTCCCTATTTGCCCCGTTTATAATTTGACTGACAAGCAACGTTTACTTTCAATGAAGGATGCCTCTTTTTCCATGTTACACATTGAACGATTAGAGTCCTTACCGTTTCCTGTGGCGGAGGCTAACACTGCAACGTGGCTTATCCACGGATTGATAACTCTCCCGTTTCCCCTGTTCGAGTTTAAAACCTGTATGAAGTACTTTGCCATAAGTAGATATGAACCTCTTGGAAGTTCTTATCTCCATGAAGCCTGGTCACTTCCTTTTACATATAGATGCCTTAGGGAGGGCAAGAAAGTTTATTTGAATGGTGAAGAATGCACTGAAACACCGATCACTCATTAATGTGTAGACATATCCAATTACGCGGCTCCTGTAATCAAGACAAGCCTAATTTAGCCTGTGTTTTGAAAGGCACCCCCGTGCCCGCTATCGTTCCCACATTCACATTACTGGCAAATGGGAGTTATTTACTATTAAACAATGAGGATTGCTGTGGGTTAATAACAGGAATTGCTTATGTCGTTACCGTCAGTGAGCGTGTGGTTTGCTGTAAGAATGTAATGTATCCACCCACGCATGGGAAACTGGATGTTTCCATCTGGCCCGAGATTCCGACCTTGAAAGCAGAGTTCCATAAGATGAGTCGCATAAGAGCTCTATTGTTCGAAAAAAAAGTTGCCCTCACATCTGCTCGTGAAACATTTGTCCTTCACGTAGCTAACACCCGCACAGAGGTGCATGCTTTATTAAATACTGACGTGCCATTACATTTCGGTGAGTTAATTCACACTAACTTTAATGCATCCTCCACAATTGGGCTGGCGCACTTTTTCAAAGTGGTTAGCAGCAGCCTTGTGACTTCATTTCAGAGTATAATTTGGGGTCTTTCCTGCTTTCTTTCATTCGATCTTTTCCAGCCTATTTGGGGGATTTCCCATACTACTGTCACTGGCTGCGGGCGTTCTTTTGCTGTTTTGATTCATTAAAAATGGATGCACGTCCTGTGTTTCAAGACGAGCTGTCACGACTGGCACTGTTTCGCAACAGAATGCTTGAGTACTATGGAGCACTGCCACTTGCCACCTTAAGTGCAGTTTATGGATTATCGTTTCGATTTTCCTATTTTACATGTGTCCAGCCTGTCTTTCATTGCCTGAGCTGCGATTTCGACTGGGCCCTGGATTTGTGTCTCTGCAATACAGTGTCTCCTGATGTGGATTATAATCAGCTCATGAGCCCCTTAGTGGCTCATGAATTGCTTTGTTCTGACGGAGGGATTATGGGCTTTGCAGCGATGCATGGAATGCTGGGTCGTTGGAATATATTCGCAGCGGCGCAAGATTTCTTGGCACACAGCTTCATTGAGAACCCACCGAGTTGTCCTCTGATGGTGCTAGAGGCTCCGGTAATTGAAGAGCATGTATGTTCTTTCCCGCTATTAAATTGGATGGCTGAACTATTTTCAGATGAGAACAATGACTTCCTATTGGAAGCTGTTGCTGCTTATTTTGCATATTCAATGTTAGGATGAAGTATTTCATCACCATTTATTGGACATTGAACATTTTTTTTCTTTGTTTGAATATTTATTTTTCTGGCATATGACAATTTTCCCTGCCCCAGACCTATTGACTTTGCCCGAGCCAATGACTAAACTTTCTTGCTTATGAGATTTTGTTTTTGGGTGAAAATTTTTTTTTTCTCTTTTTTCACTTGCGCACCTTTGTGCTGACTGTTGTTCTTGAACTCTGCTTTTCAAAATTTGCCTCTTATCTTATCTGTGCTCGGATCAAGGGAGGGTGTCATATAGATGTGCTTTGCCCTTCACACTGTGTTAAGTTAGCATGAGTGTATGAGGTGTTTAAACACCATTTTACCTTTCTGCTGCTTCTGCACACTGCACATATTGTTATTAGAGCTTTCAGCCTAGTAGAATATTTTGCTTCACACGAGAATAATATGTTTTGCTATTGTATCAGCTTTTCTTGGTAAGCTATGTCTGTACAGTGAGTGCAGAGGTCTTCAAGGTTATTTCAACACAGTGGTTGTTGTGAGGTCTGATCTTCGCACGTTCTAGACATATCATACATGCAGCTGCGGCCAACTCTGGCTTTAGGCGTGTTTTAATATTGCACTGCACAGAGCACACACACACACTTGATGATACTTCGCATGCAGAGAGCTGGTGGAAGATGATGTCATCCCTTACCACTAGGATCAGAGGTATTGGGCCGCCCTGCTATAGCCCAAAGAGACCTTATTTAGATATAATATAATACACTAGCAAGGGAGGGTAAGATTTAGGTGCTATTGAGCCTTCTTCCCTCTAGCATTTTAACATGCTTTCTCCTTTTGTATTCTATGGACTAGTAACTATGCTGATTACTTTGTTTCTTATAATATGTTTGCTTGTATTAGCTAAGATACTCTGAGAACACTGCATTAGAAATAAACATTTCAAACGAGCACATGTCTTCATTGACTCCTCGTTCTGAATTGATATGTTAATATACCGGAAGAGTGTTCCACGTTACCTGAGGTGTTCTAAGTCCATGTTCTGGGTTGTCTAAACATTGGGAGTTTGTAAGAACCAATGAGACACTGATTGCTAGTCTGGTAGGGGATTTTGGGTACTAAGGTGAGTTTTGGCATACCCTAATTCACTGAGGTTCCAAGTCTCTATGCACAGTTCTGTGTAGGAGCAGAATCCCTGCGACAATATCTCCATGTTGTGTTTTGGGGCCTGTTGTGTCATGAGCACTAGGTTGCCCCACACAAGAGGATAGGCATTTGGGTTAGGCCTATAACATTATAGCAGGCTTTAAATAGCAGACATAGCTCACTATTGTAGGCTATAAGGCTATATCAAACCAACAGCTATTTCGCACCAGTCATTACTGGGTGTGATAAAATACACAAAGCTTATCATTCTGGTCTATGCACAAACAGAATTCATATAGGCTTCAAACTTTTCCAGCCTACTTACAATGAGGATCTTACTGTTTTTACTTTCTTGTTCCATTGTCTAATTGATAACTATAAGAGAAAAAGAGTGACTTTTTGAGCAAAACTTATTTCAGATACTTGGATGATTACTTCTGCCCTCATTTCAAGTTGCCCTGTCATATCCCCTCCCCTGGATTAGCCCTTATCAGAAGTCCGGTAAATTTGTAGGTGAGGAAATAATAGGTTACAAGTTTTTGAGGAGTAACATGTGTTTCTGGGATGATTTCCACATATTTTCCCACAATGTTTCACACAGATAATTCGGGGTCGAAATACAACTTGGTATCTTGACCCCTGCAACAATATAGGTTTGTGCAGATGTAAGAAAACTCTAGCCCTCTCACAATCAGAAACTAGGCCTATGTGTTACAGGCCAACCTATATCAAGTACCTAAACTGACTCCTAAACGTAAACCTAACCTTGACATTTATCCTGCTTTACAATTACCCTTTTACTTATCTTATTCGATATTATGGTGTTCTAAGTAATAGTACTATCAATGTCATACCTCAGATGTATTTATTTAAAGGTGGTTGGGCTTATCACAAGCATCCTCCCATCCCATTTTGTTTGTCTGATAAAACTTCATAAGGGATCACTGATACAACATCGACTCTGATAACATTGAACGACAAAATTATTGAGTCAACAATATCGTAAACAAAAATATCGACGCACAATACACAAATTTGAAATGACACTGACATCGATAAAGAATATTGTCTAAAAAAAGTTTGGTTACAAAAATATTGACAACAAAATTATAGAACACAAAAATATCGATAACATTAAAATAAAATGAAACACATCAAACATATCAATATAAACAATATTGACAACACAAACATCGATAAAATACATGTTAACTATATCGAAATAAACATTTAAACATAAAAAATACTATTTACAATAACATAATAAAATGACATATACCAAATATTTTAAAAATCAATACAAATAATTACAAATTAAACAGATAGATAGAAAAGTAAGGAAAGTAGTAAGAAAATGGCTGCATGATACAAATGAAAAAAATACTCACTCCCCATAGAAATGAATGGGGAAATATTTCTAAAATGCAAACAAATAATATGTATATTTTTATTTATTGTATTTTTTTTACAAATGTTCAAAAATATACAAAATATTGCAAAATATATATTACATATATTATCAAAAAACAAAAAAATAATATTGAATATATAATAAAATATGTTTATTTCATGTACTGTAAATTTACAAAAGAATATTAAAATGTTTTAGTAAAAATGTATGCAAAAATATAGATTTGTTATACAGTTTGTAAATGATTTAATATATGAAATATTATTTTAATTAAAAAAATATTCTGTATATTACATAATAAAATATGCAAGAAAATATTGTCAAATACATAATATATAATTGTATTTAAAATATAGTACATAAATACATTACATTATTTTTCAAACATTAATACAAATGTTTACTTTATGCCATACAAATAATAAACAAAGTCAAATTGTTTATAATAAATAAACAAAACATATGTTTACTTTACTATTAGATGACTATGCTTCAAAAAAGTTTACAATTTTTCAAAAAAGTTTAACAAAATATGTATGTACCAAAATATCTTAAATTTTCCAATTCTACATGATTAATGTATATTAAAAATATATTATACTTTATAATAAATGTTGCACAACATGAAAATACCTGAGTCATTCTTTTAATATTATGAAAAAATGTATAACTAAATCAAAGTGTAAAACAAAACCAAACATGCCTTAACAAAAAGAAATGTTTACAATAAAAACTAACATACATCTCCTTTCTTATTTAAATATGCATACAAACAATACAAATAATTAATACACATTGACAATTCTTAATTCCAAAACCAACTAAACGCAGTACAAATTCTAATAATAAACAATAATAAATTACTATTCCAACTCCAAAACCAACAAAACTCAGGGAAAGTGCTGGATAATGAACCATAATAAATTACTATTCCAACACCAAAACCAAATAAACTCAGGGCAAGTGCTGGATAATAAACCATTATAAATTAATATTCCCACTCAAAAACCAACAAAACTCAGGGAAAGTGCTGGATAGTAAGCCATAATAAATTACTATTCCAACCCCCAAACCAAATAAACTCAGGGAAAGTGCTGGATAATAAACCATAACACATTACTATTCCCACTCCAAAACCAACAAAACTCAGGGAAAGTGCTGGATAATAAACCAAAATAAATTACTATTCCAACTCCAAATCCAAATAAACTCAGGGGAAGTGCTGGATAATAAACCAAAATAAATTACTATTCCAGAACCAAAACCAAATAAACTCAGGGAAAGTGCTGGATAATAAACCATAATAAATTACTATTTCCACTCCAAAACCAACAAAACTCAGGGAAAGTGCTGGATAATAAACCATAATACATAACTATTCCCAATCCAAAACCAACAAAACTCATGGAAAGTGCTGGATAATAAACCAAAATAGGGGGGTCATTAAGATGGCGGGTGGACCTATGTCTGCCCGCCATTGTGGTGGGAATCGGGACTGCCCCCATGCCTGCGGCGGTCCCGCACACCCAATTAGGATGCGACCGCCACCATGGCGGAAGCATTTTACACTTTAATGTTGTGGCGGGTGCTGCTGACTGCAGCACCCGCCACAATGTTAAAAATGCATGTTGTACATTTCATGGCACTACGTGGCAGGCACCACAGATTGCCTGCAACTTGATGCGGTAAAATGTAGAGGGTACCATGGGTACCCTCCCAGTGCACAATCACCAGCCCCAAACACAACAGGGACCCACAACGGGCCCCCAAACCAAGCCCCGCCATACTTTTAAGGGTGTTTTACCTGCCAAAGAAAGGCTGGCTGAAGGCAGCATCCTAATTTGGCAGACGGTGCCTGCTAGGCCCCGCCACCCTTTTATGGATGCAGACCACTCCACCAGGCAATCAGAACGAATGCCTGCGGCGGTTCCGTGGCGGACGGTCTTTGCGTCCACCACGGTTGCAGTCTGGATCCCCCTGCCATCGTAATGTGGTGGGGGAAAATCGCGGTCCGATGGTGGAAGGCCAGCCACTGCACGGCTGGCGGTGACCCTGTAAATTACTATTCCATCTCCACAACCAAATAAACTCAGGAAATGTACTGGATAAAAAAACATAATAAATTACAATTCCCACTCTAAAACCAGCAAAACTCAGCGAAAGTGCTGGATAATTACCCAAATCAAATTACTATTCCAACTCCAAAACCAAATAAACTCAGGGCAAGTGCTGGATAATAAACCATTATAAACTACTATTCCCACTCAAAAACCAACAAAACTCAGGGAAAATGCTGGATAATAAACCATAATAAATTACTATTCCAACCCCCAAACCAAATAAACTCAGGGAAAGTACTGGATAATAAACCATAATACATTACTATTCCCACTCCAAAACCAACAAAACTCAGGGAAAGTGCTGGATAATAAACCAAAATAAATTACTATTCCAACTTAAGGTACTTAAGGCGAGTCGCCCTGGAGCTCGCCCTGACAAGGTAGCGCTACGCTACGCTGCTGTGCGCTTGGCGCTTTTATCTGTGACTGCTAGCATTTTTAAAACCTCCTATTTCGTAATTTGTCTGTTTGGGCTATTATTCCATGCCTTAGTGCCCCCTTACCTGCACGATTATTGTGAAAGCACCGCCGCTTGTGCGGGTCCGGTTCTCGGGTGGGGTCCGTATTTTGTGTTGCCGCCATCTTGGAGTGGTGTGGTGGTGGAGTGGGCAGGGACTATTTCCGGCGAGCGCTCTAGTGCGCAGGAGCTACGGAGGGACAGGTACTTAAGGCGAGTCGCCCTGGAGCTCGCCCTGACAAGGTAGCGCTACGCTACGCTGCTGTGCGCTTGGCGCTTTTATCTGTGACTGCTAGCATTTTAAAAACCTCCTATTTCGTAATTTGTCTGTTTGGGCTATTATTCCATGCCTTAGTGCCCCCTTACCTGCACGATTATTGTGAAAGCACCGCCACTTGTGCGGGTCCGGTTCTGGGGTGGGGTCCGTATTTTGTGTTGCCGCCATCTTGGAGTGGTGTGGTGGTGGAGTGGGCAGGGACTATTTCCGGCGAGCGCTCTAGTGCGCAGGAGCTACGGAGGGACAGGTACTTAAAGCTCCCCGCCCAGCGCAGCAGTAACGCGCAGCGGGCGCGCCCTCGCGTGGCCGGAGTCGTGCCAGAGTCCTGCCCGTCTGCGCCCGTCCGCGACAGGAGGTGCAGGACGGGGCAGGACTTTGTGCTACTCTGTGGTTTTCACCTGGCCGTGATGCTGTGCTATACTAGGGACAGACTCGTTGCCATCAGTCAGTCTCTTGAGACCTGTAGAACAACGCGGATGGACCCCTTGTGTGGCCCCCTCTCGTGTGGTTGTGGGCGGTTTTCTCTTCCCGCTCCCCGTGGAAGGGGCCCCAGGGAGCGAGTCACGGTGGCTGCCAGTTCACATCCTTCGATCAGCATCTGGAATTTGAACGTCAGGTCGCTGGTGAAGCATCAGCTGGATATTTCCGACCTGCTATGCCACGATCTGCCAGATTTATTTTGTCTGACAGAGACATGGCTGCAGTATGCGGATACGGCCGTTGTCAACCTGGCCTTCCCGCCCGAATACTCGGTATTCACTCTTAACCGAGTCTCCAGAGGTGGAGGGATTGCCCTTGCGGTCAAGTCCTGTTACACGTGTACGTGGCAGGGACAGAGTATCCCTGGTTGTGAGAGTGCAATGTTTAAGGTGGCCATCACGCCTAATTTTACTCTGTCGGGGCTTCTGATTTACCGACCCCCTGGGAGTGAAGTAACCTTCAGAGCAGCTCTACCAGATGCCATCAGCAAGCTGGCTGTAGGGTGTTCCAACTTCTCCATTATTGGGAATTTAAACCTGCACTTTGACAATCTATCTAGCCCGTCGGTGTCTAGCTTCATGGCAGACCTTGAAGCGCTCCAGCTGGTTCAGTTGGTCTCACAACCTACCCATACAGGGGGCCATATCCTTGACCCGTTCTGCACCAACTTGGCAGAAGCCTGCATTTCTAGCCTTACACCGTTGGCATGGACTGATCATTATTTGATACAGATCCGGTGCCCCGTCCCTGTTATGCAACCCAAATCAGTGGTGTGTCCAACTCCCAGACGGCGCTGGAACAAACTGAAGTTGGATGAATTTTACCATCTCTTGTCGTCCGACCCATTGGACATAACTGGGGCTGTAGATCAAAGCTATGATGGCTTTTGCAACTGGGTGACTAGGGCATTAGATTCCCTTATCCCCATAGTCTGGTGTAAATCAGGGGCCAGAAATTCCAGCCCATGGTATGACGATGCTCTCCGGGCAATCAAGACCACTTGTAGGCGTGCAGAGCGGGCATGGCGCAAAACCTATAACAACGAGAAAAAGGTCTTGTACCTGGCCACTGTGAAACTCTATCATCGAGCAGTGTGCAGAACCCGCGCTGCTTTTTATGCCTTACAATTTCGGACGAGCGCTAACCCCTCCAAGACCATCTTCAAGGTGTTGAAAGATCTTACCGCTAAAAAGGTGACTGCAATCCACCAGAGCTCTGTCGAGCACTGTGAAATATTGGCGGATTTCTTTCTGGAAAAGGTCAACGCTATCTATCGGGCCTTTCCGTCGGCTATTCCATCTGCAGACACACCTCTCAAACCCTTGACATCTGAGGAGCTGCACACCTTTCCGAATTTAACATCAGAAAGCCTTGGCAAATTGGTTTGTCAAGTGAGGTCGGGGTCCCCAGCGGATCCGCATTGTCCGGCTGTGTTCAAAGACCTAGCCGTGCATGACATCTCACCGCTATGTACTCTAATTAATACGTCGCTTACATCCGGCGTAGTCCCACATAAGTGGAAACAGGCTATGGTCCGGCCTATCCTCAAGAAACCCAGTCTGGATGGGAGCAAGCCCGAAAGCCAATCTCACTACTGCCGTGGCCGGCCAAGGTGACTGAGGCGCATGTTAACGCGATCCTCTCGGAACATCTTCACCAAGACGATATCCTTGATACGACGCAGAATGGGTTTCGGGCAGGCCATAGCACGGAGACGGCTCTGCTGTACATGGTGGAGCATCTGCGCTCCGTGCTTGATGCGGGTCAAACGGCGGCGCTGGTGCTATTAGATCTGAGCGCCGCCTTTGACACCGTATCACACCCCATCCTTCTGCGTCGTTTAGAGGAGGCGGGTGTCACTGGCATCGCTCTCCAATGGTTCCGGTCTTTCTTAGCCAATCGGACCTTTAGCGTGACCGTCCCGCCGTACCAGTCCAAACATCACCCGTTGGATCTGGGGGTCCCCCAAGGATCCTCGCTGAGTCCTACGTTGTTCAATCTATACGTAAGGCCGCTAGCTGAGGTTGTCCGGCAATGGGGTATGACTATGGTGTCATACGCCGATGACACCCAGCTAGCGGTCACGATCAGCGGGGATGCCGATGTGGACGCACCCAGATTCCAACAAGGGCTGCGGGCGGTCGCTGGCTGGATGACGTCCAACTGTCTCCAGCTGAACGCCAGCAAGACCGAGGTCATGATTTTTGGCAGACAACCGGAACTTTGGGGAGGGAGATGGTGGCCAGGGGATCTGGGCCCTACACCTACCCCAGTCTCTGAGCTTAACAACCTTGGGGTATGGCTGGATCCTTCCCTTACGTTTGCCTGCCACACCAAACGTACGGCGGCTTGTTGTTTTGGCATTCTACGGGGGCTCCGTCCTGTGCTTAAGTTTTTTGATGCCGCCACCAGGCAACTTGTGATCCAAGCCACTGTCATCTCTAGGCTGGATTACGCGAGCTCCCTATTGGTTGGCCTGAACCAGGCAGAAATTGGTCGCCTGCAGCGGATCCAGAATGCCGCTGCGAGATCGGTGGTAGGGCTACCTAGATCATGTCCCACCTCCAGTACCCTGCGCTCGCTGCATTGGCTCCCGGTGGCTCAGCGGATCCAGTTCAAGGTCCTCTGTGTCGCCTATAAAATACTCAAGGGGTCTCCGGCCATGATTCTGTCCAAACTTCTGGTCCATTACACCCCAGTGCGAGCCTTAAGATCTGCTGATCTAGAACTGGCTGTGGTTCCTCGCTTTAAGCGCAGCAGAGCTGGCGGACGTTCCTTCCAAGTCCGTGCTGCGGTGCTTTGGAACTCTCTCCCCCCGGCGATCCGCGCCCTCAGGGACCTGCTCTCCTTTCGCCGTGCGGTGAAAACCTTCTTGTTCCCCTAGTTTTAATTTTGTGTTTGTTGTCCCGTTGGGTTATGCTGCTACCTTGTCGCGGCGCCAGGACGCTCCTTTGCTGGAGCATCTGTGCACCTAATAAAAGTGCATAACATAACATAACATAACTCCAAATCCAAATAAACTCAGGGGAAGTGCTGGATAATAAACCAAAATAAATTACTATTCCAGAACCAAAACCAAATAAACTCAGGGAAAGTGCTGGATAATAAACCATAATAAATTACTATTCCCACTCCAAAACCAACAAAACTCAGGGAAAGTGCTGGATAATAAACCATAATACATTACTATTCCCAATCCAAAACCAACAAAACTCATGGAAAGTGCTGGATAATAAACCAAAATAAGGGGGTCATTAAGATGGCGGGTGGACCTAAGTCTGCCCGCCATTGTGGTGGGAATCGGGACCGCCCCCATGCCCACGGCGGTCCCACACACCCAATTAGGATGCGACCACCACCATGGCGGAAGCATTTTACACTTTAATGTTGTGGCGGGTGCTGCTGACTGCAGCACCCGCCAGAATGTTAAAAATGCATGTTGTACATTTCATGGCACTACGTGGCAGGCACCACAGATTGCCTGCCACTTGATGCGGTAAAATGTAGGGGGTACCAGGGGTACCCTCCCAGTGCACAATCACCACCCCCAAACACAACAGGGACCCACAACGGGCCCCCGAACCAAGCCCCGTAATACTTTTAAGGGTGTTTTACCCGCCAAAGAAAGGCTGGCTGAAGGCAGCATCCTAATTTGGCAGACGGTGCCTGCTAGTCCCCGCCACCCTTTTATGAATGCAGACCACTCCACCAGGCAATCAGAACGAATGCGGTGGGGGAAAATCGTGGTCCGATGGTGGAAGGCCTGCCTCCGCACGGCTGGCGGTGACCCTGTAAATTACTATTCCATCTCCACAACCAAATAAATTCAGGAAATGTACTGGATAAAAAACCATAATAAATTACTATTCCCACTCCAAAACCAACAAAACTCAGCGAAAGTGCTGGATAATTACCCATATCAAATTACTATTCCAAATCCAAAACCAAATAAACTCAGGGGAAGTGCTGGATAATAAACCATAATAAATTACTATTCCCACTCCAAAACCAACAAAACTCAGGGAAAGTGCTGGATAATAAAACATAATAAATTACCATTCCAACTCCAAAGCCAAAGAAACGCAGGGAAAGTGCTGGATAATAAAGCAAATTAAATAGCTCTTCCCCCTCCAAAAATAACTAAACTATCGGAAAGTGCTAGATAATAAACCAAATTAAATTATTGTTCCAACTTCGGAACTGGAATTTTAATACTTCAAGGCAGAAAATGTCTGGCATGACCCACTAGGGATTTGAGTTTGATAATAACCTACTTGCCCAACACTCCTAATGAACAACTGGGAACTTGTATGATATATGCAGATTGTATATTTTACAATTCTTCTTCTGGTGACTATTCCAGTTTAGCTAAACACACAAAAAGTGAAGGGAAAAATGCTTGCAATTTGCCTAACCACTATCAATTGCTTTAGTTGCATTCCAGCCCATCGTTGTTTTGCCCACCATGCCACCTCCAAATAGATCCATCCATATGCAAATCAGCCTTGGTCCTGCTCCAATGAGAGCGGTCCAGCTAAAACTGCCAAGCCAGGTCCTCTCTCAACCAGAACACAACCAACCCAAGACCAGCTTCACCCTGATTGGGCTTCGTCAGTCGGGTGCAGCTTGGTTCAAGTGGAGCACTAAGCAAGCTACCCACATCTGGGCATCCCTTGGCTATTTAGAGCATTACTTTAAATATACAAAAGGTGATGGGAAGAATGATTTCATTTTGTCTAACCACTGGCAATTACATGGGGTAGCATTCCAACCTGCTGTTCTTTTGGGTACCATGTAAGCTCAGATTAAATCCAGCCATATGCAAATAAGCCTTAGTCCTTTTTCCATAGGATCAATCCAGCCTGAACTGCCAAGCCAGGCCCACTACGAACTGGAACACAAGCAACCTAAGAACCGTTTCAGCCTGAGTGGTAGTCTTCAGTCGGGTGCAGCGTTGTTCCAGTGGCACAGTGAGCAAGGGGCCCACTTTTCAACATATCCTTAGCCATTACATCAGACACAAAATGTAATGAGAGGAATGCTTGCAATTTGTCCAATCACTGGCAGTCACTCCTGATTACATTCACACCCACTCTTTAAACTTGTGATGGTATCAAGGGGGCTTCCATGTCAGCTGTGCACTGTTTCAGGGATAGACTGCATCCGAGGGCCTCAGTGTTAATGTAGGCCTGACCCAGGACTGTGTTGGTTAAAAGAATGTGATTATTCGACCTGGGCAGAATTTTAAATATGCTAGAGTAATCTGAGTAATTTTGATAATTCCGTGTTATTCTTTGAAACAGAATTACCGATAATAATGTGATTACACCTGCTTATGTACTTAGGAGTAATTTAACCCCTTCAGTGCTGCGCGAATTTCGCTGCAGTGCTGAAGGGTCATAAATCACATTGACTCATGACGGAAATGTTCCGTCATCAGCACCGGAGCACCGACGCTGATGACGGAACCGTTCCGTCATGAGCATGGAAGGGGTTAAGGGAAAAACCTCCTACTGCAGGAGCACATTGTGCTGCGGCTGGACACACTACTGTTTATGTTTTGCTGTATTTAGTTCTGATTTCTTAGCGCACAATGCATCCCTGAACCAATGTTAAATGCAAGGGAAATTTTGATGCTAAGAAGCTAGCTCTAAATTCTGGGAGTAAGATGGGGGAAGATCCTACCGTAAGTTCACATTTATCAGGCATAAGCACCTGTTCACGTTTGCTATTTTTGTTCTGTGGCATTAAGCACTATTTCTTAGTGCAAAAATGTATCCTTACGTCCATTTTGGCTGTGAGGAGGCATTTTTGCCTATGAAAATAGTAGTAAATGCAGAATTACTCTTCTCATGTAATTTCATGTAATCTTGCAGAATTGTAGGGTAATTCCAAGGTATGCCCTCTTGTAGTGATGATGACTGTATATTTGGTAATCAGTCTGCAGTGTTAGAATTGTGACCTTTGTATGGAGGGATTATGGAATTTCGCAGTTGTCAATTTTGACGTGATTTACCATTCCCTGCCCAATGCAATTAGATATCCCCTTCCCAAGAAGAGTACCCATACTGAAAATGAGAAGTGCCTTTTGATTTTAGCAAATCGTGTAAAATTAATATACAGTGCTACTCTTTCTGTGTCATTGCCTTTTTAAATACCATCCAAATGTGGGCCTGTGTGTGTTCGTGGCTGCACAATGGCATGCAGTGCTCTGCATGGCAATGGTATACATGGTTTTTAGTTCAAGCCTAGGCAGCGTGTATGCGCTATCTTTGAGACATGCTCTATTCAGCCTATGGGCTTAGACCTCGCCTCCAACTTTTCACTGGCTTTTGGCAGTGTCATTTAAAAAAGTGTTGCTTCTAATTGGATAATGCTTCCTGTTTGTCCTACCTTTTCTCAATTATTAACTCCCATGGAGTATTGCCAGAGGACTTGTTCACTTCCACTTTTGTCATTGAGGGGCATATTACCTAGAAGTGCGTTAATGAACGCACATCGCACATCTTCATATCGCCGGATTTTTTCGCCGTGATAGCGCGCAATTATCAATGCGCATCACGTAGGCGAAATGAAATCTGGCGATAGTCGGCGATATGGCACATTAGCACATGAAAACAAACATTGTTTTCATGCGCTATTGTGTGCATTGAGAATATGGGGGGGTAGATTCAGCTTTATGATCCACACCCCCAAGTTATCAATGCCTAACACCTAGTCAGAGCTGGCGTTGGGAGACCTGCGATAAACGAGTTTATCGCAGGTCTGCCTCTCCCAACGCCTGCCTTGGTAATAGGGTGTTCCCACCTCCAACCACATTTTACATGTGGTTGGACGTGGGAACGCCCACTTTGCATGTCATTAGCGATGCTTGAGCCAGGCGTTAGAATGCCCTTGTGGATAGAGCTCTAGAAGTATCGCCGCTTTCTCGGCACAATTCGCCGAAAAAGCGGCGATACTTCCCCTTGCTTATATGCCCCGGAATTTTTTGTCTGTGGTACTTTTTGCTATGTTGAATGAGCACTTTTTCAAAGTGATTGTGTTTTGTTTTTGTCTCAGTGCTGCGCCCATTTCACGTGCGCAATGCTGCACTGCTACGGTGAAATTGAACCACGCTCACCATATTTGTTTATTTTTCCATATTGTGAATGGCCCTGGCAGCTTCATGTCCATTTTACTTTATTTTTTGCAGTGAAAATAGTCAACATCTATTATTAAACTTATGTTGTTAGTTTGCACTTTGTTTTTTTATGAAGAAAATGGACCAATACCACTGTTTTTTTTTTTATATCCATAAATAGGATGACTTCGCATCATCGGCAGAATACGGCTGAGAGGATAAAAGTACAGGTACTAGGTGCTACATGCATGTAGGCAGTGAAGCCAATGCGGAGATAGTTGGCCAATTCTTCGTGTTGCGGTGGGAATTTGTTGCATGTGAAGGTGCTTGTTGTCATTGCTACAAAGAAAGCTTGTTATCATAGTGTGATCAAGTGCTGAATTTTGCGAGGTGAAATGAATTACATTTTCAGCCTGGTCTTCTTAGTGACGTTAAAAGCAATTTTGAAGAAATTAGTCTTAGTCTAAGGAGCGTTAAGACCATTACGACCTAGAGACATGACTCTGGCCACACCTGACATTAAATGACCTGCACGCTGAATGATTTACAGTAAGGCATTCTTTTTCTAACCACAGCTTTGTTGAAGGTTAGGGGCTGCAGAAACTTTGCTGAAGTTGGATTGGGGTACTTTGAACATCACAAGCAATCCCCAGTAAGTCAACAAGCATTTGTCGTGCAATCCCCCCAATCAAGCAACCATTGTCTGTCATACAATCCCCATTTGGGCACCAGCATCCATCATGATATCCTCATTTGGGCAGCCAGCATCCGTCATGATATCCCATTTTAGCCATCAGATAGTTGCAATTTAGGCAACTATCATCTTTCACACAATCCCCATTCAGGCAAGCAGCGTCCATCATGCAGTCATCATTTAGGTAACCAACATACCTTACGCAATCCGTAACCAGCATCCATCAGGTAATCTCGATTCAAGCAACCAACATCTGTCACACAATCTTCAACAAGCATCCATCAGGGAATCCCCATTCTGCTAATCAGCATCCATCATGCATTCCATAACAAGCAGCAATCATGCAAGTCCCCAATCAAGAAACCAGCATCAATCACTCAGTTTGTAACCAGCATCCATCATAAAGTACTCATTCAAGCAATCAGCATCTGTCACACAATCTATAAGCTTACTCAAAATTCCCAGCTTAACACCATGTCAGTATTACACCCTGACTGTATTACTGTTTACCATGAGCTCAACGCCTCACATAATCCCCATTCAGGCAATCAACATCCATCATGCAGTCATCATTCAGGTGACCACCAGCCATTATGCAATTCGTAACCAGCATCCATCAGGTAATCTCTGTTCAAGTAACCAACATCTGTCATGCAATCCTCAACAAGCTTCTATCACGCAATCCCCATTCTTGTAATCAGCGTCCATCATGCATTCCATAACAATCATCGATCATTCAATCCCCATTCAAGAAACCAGCATCATACACTCAGTTTGTAACCAGCATTCATCATAAAGTCCTCATTCAACTAATCAGCATCAGTCACTCAATCTATAACCTTACCCAGAGTTCACAGCTTAACACCATGCCAGTACTACACCCGGACTATATTACTGTTTGCCATGGGCTCAACGCCTATCTCTGCCCATGTTAGCTTCTTGCTACAACACATTTTCTTTGCCAGTGTCACTGGAATTGTGTGGCAGTGGAGGACAAACTATGGGGCACTTTAGGATGGCGGGTGGACTTTGTCCGCCCGCCATCCCATCGTAAAAAGGGACTGCCCGCCATAAGGGTGGGGGTCCCGTGGGTGCCATTAGGATGCGCCAGCCACAGTGACAGGTGCATCCTGCATTCCTAACATTGTGCACTCAGCACTGCCCGCCACAATGCCAGGAAGGCAAGCCGTGCACTTCCATGCACAACATGGCAGGCACAGCGCAGTGCCTGCCATGTTGTACATGGAACTGCAGGGGGGTACCGTAGGTACCCCCCGTGTGCACCCCCCAACCCCCCCGGAGTCCCTGGGGGCCAGCAACAGGCCCCCCAAGCAGACACCGCATGCCTTTCCATGGCGGCAATGCCGCCACAGAAAGGCATTTCAAAACTTACATTCTAATATGGCTGGCGGTGTCTTTCAGACACCGCCATCATATTGAACACTTTTCCGCTCGGTCGACATGTCGACCGGGCGGAAAAGCGGCGGACGGTCTTTCCGTCTGCAGCGGACCCCCCAGCCATCTTAATATGACGGGGGGGGGGTCATTTCTGCACGGATGGCGGGTGGGGGCGGTCCTGTCTGCTTTGACAAACTGTGGCAAAAAAATGCAAATCATGATGCATGATGTGGCACTTATTTGTAATTTCAACCCACATTAAAGCTATCTGGTCAAACGTTTCACTTCATTAGTAGCACTGAAAACACAAGTACAGCAATTGAGGGGTGATTAATGTCTTTTCGGTTATATATAAGGTAACAAAAATTAGTATAACACTTTTTTATTATACTTTTTGAACATGCTGCACAGCACCCACGTTTCCCAGCAACATAGCTTAAAAACATTGGCAAAGCCAATAACTCTTGCTAAACACTTACAATGTCCCAAAAATAAGACCTATTGGCTATGCCAATGCTTGTTATTCTTTCTGTGAAGTTGTGCACCATGATCCTCCCAACTAAGTAGCATTTGTTCCTCGCAGTTACACTTGCCATGCCTCTCCATGTCACCAGGACATACTTTTACCATTTATGAGCTTTCAATTGGCAACCAGAACTGTTCTGTAAGTTGTTTTAATTTGGAGTGACAAACCAGATAACAGTGGTTTGTTCAGAATGACATGAGACTACATGGCAGCCCAACTAGCAGTGGTGTACAGCTCTTTGCTTTTTGCTACCCACAGTTGTGTGAAGTGTCGGGTAATCATGCTCTGCTCCACAATGTTGCGATGCTTGTTTTTCTCCTCTGTATTCAGCACTTTCCACTGTGGTCTTCCATTCCCCAAGGTAGTGCTCAGCAAGGTTTGTATTATGCTCCTTGCATCTGTGTGTGTGTGTGTGTGTCTGAGTTTTGTGTTGGTGTGCTATGCTTCTAACAGATGTGTGTCTCCCACGGTGGTGTGCGGCATATCGATGGTGTGCCATGAGCCACATGATTGTGTGTATGCATGTCATACTGGTTTGTAGTGTAGTGCAAGATGATGTGCCTTGCTCTGCACAGCTGCTTCTATGTGTGTACGCATGTCAGTACCATTGGTGTGCAGTGTTATGCAAAGTGGTGGTGTTATTCTCACCTTTGTTTTATGTTTCTCACAGTGCTCTGCACCTGTGTATTCTGTTTGTTCCTCAAAGTAGCGTGCTTGATGTTTGTTGTGTGCTGTAATTAACGTTTGCAACACATCAAAATCATATTGTAATAAAGTGTAAGGTAATGGTGGTAAACATTTCTCAGAATAGATTTTGTCTGTTTTGTCTTTTACAGTGGTGTGCAAGATAGTTGCATTGTGACTTGCAGGAGTGAACCTGGCTAGAGTGTCTGTGTCTCTAACGGTATCATGAAAAGTTCAGATGAAGAGCTGTGCTCCCTGTTGAGCTCTGCCTGGCTGTGAGGTGTGTGCGCTTCACTAGTATCCTATGTATGGTAGGGGTGGTATGCTATGCTCAACATGGTTGTTTTGTGTGGTTTGCCTTTCATACTGTTGAACAGTGATGTGGGTGGTGGTGATGGTAAACTGTTGCTCTGGTTTGTGTGTGCAGGATGGTGATGGTGCACTGTGCTTCACGCACCTGTGGTGTGTTACTCTTGCTGTCATGTGCAGTCTATTAGGGCCAGAATACGAGTTTGGCGATCCTACCGCCAGAGAACCGCGTCACCATACTTCATGCTGCTGCTGCACCGGCGGGCAACCGCCCGTCGTATTACAAGTTGAGAAGTCCGGAACACACACCGCCGCCCTGGAGTACCTGTCAGCAGTTCTGTGTTGGACTCGCAGTGGGCTGATTTGTCCCCAGTGAGACAGCAGACACTGCCAGGATATTGTTTCCACTGCTCAGTGTAACACGAGTACAAAGTGACATTGGCGGTCTCACAGCAGTTGACAGCCAATGGCGGTTACTCAAAGGTGGTCTATGGCAGATGTGCGAGGGACCAAAAATGTCAAAAAATATTCTGAAAAATACTATTGGCTGGACTCCGATACCACACATCGGAAATGTCGCCAGAATAGCTTGGCCTACATCCTTTACCATTTCAGACAGAGCAGCCATCTTTATCAGAACTATAAATAATGTTTCATCTATTATTTCTAAAGTTTCACTCATTAACCACCACCACAACCCTTTAACTCCATTTGCACAACCTAAGCAGTTATTCTTTTCTTAAATATTATTTTGATGTCGCATTTTGTTTCTCACCTCACTGTGCCCCCCCCCAAAAAACAGCCTTCATTAAATGGAATAAACAACCATGGTGGATGAAACCATTAACGTAGAGCCCCAAATTTTTGGTACCGAAGTCCAGCATACTCCTCATAGCCCAAGATCGTAAATTTGGATAGACAACTGTGTGAATGTTGTTGCAAACACCACATGCACACAGTTGGACATTAGGAAGAGGTGGAACGACCTCCAGAAGAAGGTTTGTAAGAAGTCTACAACCACGACAAGGAGGCACAGAGAACTGGAGGTGGTCCTCACAGCGCACCACTACGACTCATGCCCGGGGAGGAGAAGGTCTTGGTAATCTAACACACTGACAGCATAGAAGGAATACAGGGAGAAATTGACTCTGGTAAGCCATACTACAAGATCTGACAATATCACAATGTCCTCTCTGCAATCAAATATGCCTTTTCTGTTCATATTTACATCTACACCCTGAACACGGCATATGTAATGTATCTTTCAAATTGGTTTGCATGTGCAAAGAATAATGTTGCTAACTACACAACAGATATTCATTGCAAAAATGATATCATATTCCAATGTGGCCTATAGGTGCTGCATCAAATACTACAAGAATTAAAGCATGTAATGTGGTATCTTGTAAATTTGGGTCAAATCAAAGATCTATACAATATACATCTATGGTATAATACTCATCACTAAAGTTTCAAATAACTACATCTACCATGAGGCTTTGTCTCTACACCACCACGTAACCTGCCACACTCCCCACCCCAACCTTCTCACCTTGCAGCCATCTTGATACTGAACTAACTTCACTCAAGGAGCACAACTTCTTTCACCTAATAAAGTCACATCCAAGTGACTGTAGCCAACATAAGACCTTGTCTCTTCACCATCACCCAGCATGCTACACTCCTCACTCCCCTTCTCACCAGCTAGACATCTTGTTACTGACCTAACTCCACTCAAGGAGAACAACTCTTCTCATCCGTTAACAAAGTCACATCCAAGTTACTACATCTACCATGATGCCTTGTCTCTTCACCACCACCCAGCATGCCACACTCCTCACCCATCTTCTCACCTGGCAACCATCCTGCTACTGAAATAACTTCACTCAAGGAGCACAACTCGTCTCAGGCTCTTCTAAAGGTACACCCCATTCAGCACATCTACCATAAGGCCTTGTCTCTTCACCACCACCCAGCATGCCACACTCCTCATTCCCTTTCTCACCTGGTAGCCATATTGCTACTGAAATACCTCCATGCAAGGAGCAAAACTCTTCTTATTCTTTAACAAAGTCACATCCAAGTGACTACATCTACCATGAGGCCTTGCCTTTTCACAACCACCAAGCATGCTACACTCCTCACCCTCCTTCTCACCTGGCAGCCGTCTTGTTACTGAACTAACTCCACTTAAGGAACACAACTCTTCTCATCCATTAACACAGTAACATCCAAGGTACCACATCTACCATGGGGCTTTCTCTTGTCACCACCACCCAGTATGCCACACTCCTCACCCCTCTTCTCACCCCATAGCCATCCTGCCGTTATGAACCCCAATGTACCCCATTATAGGCCCAGGAAGTTGCAAGCCCCTTTACCTACATTTGTCCTACTATTGTTCTACATAACGGGTCTGGCGCTGACGTTTTACCTAGTTAGGTGCTGAATAAATGTTGTGTGGTTTTCTCCGAAATCTAGTCTCATTTATTATGCATGAGAATTCTCAGTATCACAGCAGGAATACCATCTTCTGCGTGATAACTATATATAAGGGTCACCACTAATGTCATCCTTGGCCGACATGCCCATAGTTGACATCTATGTAAAACCCCTGAGGGTTCCCTTTGGGTATATATGCACGGCATCTTCACTGGGCAAACCAGAGGAGAAAGAATTTCCAAGCTGACACGAGATGCTGAGGTCCCTACACGCAGACACTCCAGCACGCAGTGGTCTGACATCGGTCACAGGGAGTCCATTTCGAGACCAAGATGGGGTCCTTCTTTGTCACACATCTGGTAATGAGGTTGGCTTTATCCTAACGGTATTCTTGGCTATACATATACACACATGCTAGGTACATCTAGTTAGGGTTTTCATAGTAGGAGTATTCATTATTACTGTAATGTATGTATATGCTTGCATATGTTCATTGTTTTATGATTACGGTAGAATTCTACCTTTTCTTTACTCTGCTGGTGCTTATAACCGTATATATCTGTTTCTGTCTCATGGTTGTTGCAGCACACATATTTTATATTAGGATGACGCTGGTTCAATAAATGCTTATTGAAAATGTCCTCACCGTTTATTCTGTATATCTCTCTGAGGTAAAATGAGCACAAGTGACCAAGCGAAAAGTACTGCACTGTTTCCATGATCCCTGAGGGGTAAGGTTTGTCATGTTTGATAGTTGCCAGAAGCTAGTCGCTCCTTGGAAAGAGGGGCTCATAGTGGCACTTTGAACTAGCCAGTCTACAGACTAACATATTCTTTCGGGGTGTCTGGAATCAGTCTGGACACCAATCCCTTAGTTTATGTTATCTAAACGCGCATATCCTATATAGATTTGTAGGAACTACATGACATTGCTACTGAAATAACTCCACTCAAGGAGCACAACTCTTCACAGCCGCTGCTAAAGGTATATCCCCTTCACCTACCATGAGGCCTCGTCTCTTCACCCCCACCCAGCATTCGTTCCCCCCTTCTCACCTGGCAGCCATCTTGCTACTGAACTAACTCCACTCAAGGAATACAACTCTTCTCATCAGTTAACAAGGTCACATCCAAGTGATTACATCTTACATGAGCCCTTGTCTCTTTACCACCACCCAGCATGCTACACTCCTTGCCCCCCTCTTCTTACCTGGCTGCTATCTTGCAACTGAACTAACTCCACTTAGGGAGCGAAACGCTTCTCATACCTTAACAAAATCGCATCCAAGTGACATCCTATACCACATCGCCTTGTCTCTTTACCACCACCTAGCATGCTACACTCCTTCTCACCCTGCCGCCATCTTGCTACTGAACTAACTTCACTCAAGGAACTCAAATCTTCTAATCTGTTAACAAAATCACATCCAAGTTAATACATCTACCATGATGCCTTGTCTCGTTACTACCAGCCATCATGCCAAACTATTCACCCCCTTCTCACATGGCAGCCATCTTGCTACTGAACTAACTCTACTCAAGGAGCAGATCTCTTCTCATCTGTTAACAATGTCACATACTAGTGACTACATCTACCATAAGGCCACACAACATGCAACACTCCTCAACACCCTTCTCACCTGGCAGCCATCTTGCTACTCAGATATCCAACATGAAATCTGTCACATTGAGAAACTAACAGAAATGTAATATGAGGTTGGCATCTTAGGTTGTTGGTGTCGTGCACACAAACCCAGAGCTATGTTGTTCTGAGCTACAAAATAACCCAACAATACAATTAAGTAAGGTGTGCCAAACAAGACATTCATGTATTCTACAATGCCAACTGAGCCCATGATCACAAGTCCAAATTGTTAAATGGGAACAAAGTAATTAATCGAAGCTCATTGTTGACAACCTACCAAACATTGGGGCACATAAATCGACGAAAATACAGATTGCAGCCCCTTTGCGACCGGTATTTTTGCATTTGGGATGCTGCAAACCCAAATGCAAATTCGCAATTTAAGTAATTGTATAATTTGCGATTACTTAAATTGCGAATCACAAATTGTGACTCCCTAAATGCAATGCATGATGCAATTCCAAATTGCGGATTCGCAATTAGGGATCGCAAATTACCATCAATATGAACTTGATGGTAATTTGCAAAAACTTTGAAAATGCACTAAAGTGCATTTTTCAAAGTTTCATGTCACACACACACATGCCCTTGGGGCATTAATGTGTGCAACATGTGGTAACATCTCAATTTCAGGAGTGCAACAGGTTATCCTTTTGGCAGCCTTGAACCCTTGAAATTGCATGCGCAATTTGTGAGTACCTATTTGATACAAGCAAATTGGGCACGCAATTCCCATTAATTTCTATGGGCCTCGAGGCCCATAGGAATGACTACCCCCACGACCACTGTGCCTAGTGCAGCGAGTACCATCTCCTTCCCCTCAGTCCTGGATTCTCAGACAGCCGCCACCACCCCAGTCAGTCAGGAGCCAGGACTCAGTGGGAGTTTGCAGTCTGTGTCTAGGGCAGAAGGCACTGGGACTAGACATTGGAGGATCAATGTGGATCCACAGTGTGGACACACAGGCTGCCATAACACAGGTCCTGGCTCTATACCAGGATTCTCAAAGTGTGTTTGGCCAGGTTGTCACCAAAGTCATGGACATAAATGAGTTGCACCTGTCCACAAACCAGGAGGTTGCAGCCATCCAGTGCGATATGGCTGGCCTCAACAACAATGTAGCGGGCCTAGGCACTGAGGTAGCATGGGTCCACACCAAGGTGGCCGGCCTACGTTCCGAGGTGGCCTGCATGGTAGGGATGATGAGGGATATCAACAGCACCCTCTACAAGGCATTCCCCCAACAGCTACCCCTCCCTATGTGCCAAGCTCATCACCACCATCAACTCCGTAGCTGCCACATGAAGGAAGGCCCTGAAAGAGGAGTTTACACTCTCAGCCACCCCAGCCTCAGCAGCTCCTGATCACCCCTCACCCAAACAGAGGGGACATCCTTGTAAGACTTCAGGAGGGAAGAATAGCAAGACCAGAACCATCGGCAGAGAACCACCTCTCCACTAATGTCTATGCTGTGTGTGCCACACATTCATGATGTTGAATCAACCTCACCATATTTCCCACTCTGATATGAGGAGTCATTTGTACTTTGGTACCCAGAAACTAGGGACTCTACTACAACATTTTCATCCACCATGATTGTATCCTCCACTTCAAATGTTTGTTTTCATCCACACTTCTATCACTGTTATTCTCACAATGTCTTATTATTGTTGGTGCTTGTCTTTTCCTTTAAATAAATTGAGATATACCCCACTAATCAAATATTCTTTCTAACATTGTTTCATGTGACAAATCATCCACAGTCATTGGTCAAATAACATTGTATGTTTATAGAACAAAAATGTCTGTAGTGGAAATGTGGTAGTAGCTGAATAACAACAGTGCTATCTCCTCTGTACAAGTAGTAGGTCACATGAGGAAACACATACATTGGTTTATCATCTAATTATTGAATGTGTATATTCAGAGACTGTTCAAATGTGTGTCAGGCAAGCTATACATCTTCAGCAGGACTTATTGCAAAATCTAAAATATGTACTTGCACCAGTTTTACAACTTGGTATCAGAATACAAAGTAGTCACAAACTCACTTCATGCATTCGCGGCCTGTGAAGGGAGTTCGGTGGGGCAGGGAGGCGGTGCGGGGGGGGGGGCAGGGTGGAGGGTGGTAAACAACGAATTATGGATAACTGCAGGTAAGTAAACAATTTAATAAATAAAACAAATTTCGTAGTGCAATGCAGCGCTCGCTCCAAAATTAATTGTATTTAATAAATTGTTTACTTACCTGCAATTATCCATATTCCGTTGTTTACCACCCACCACCCTGCCCCTCCCCCACACCGCCTCCCTGCCCCACTGAACTCCCTCCACGGGCCGGGGCTGACTTCATGTCATGAATAATTAATTAATCAAAACATGTATGATATGGACGTGTTTTGTCTCAAATCTAATTTAATCAAAATAACAGCTAGAAATGAAGTACACATGTCTGCACCAAACTCCTTGACCCCAGGACCTAAACAATCATGTATTGCCTAAATCTGGTGGTATTACACATGTACATGTCTGTCATGTGTAACACGCACACTTAAAACATTATGAGAAGACAACAAAACAGTCACCTGCAGGTCATAAGCAATGAAGAATGAGGCCATGTAAAGTTAGATTTACATTAGCTGGCCTAAACCCAACCATTTGTTGTGACATGATGTTGCACATATTGCTTTGGGAATAATGTACCATGAGACAAAATTCAAAGAAAAACATGGTACTTGCCAAAGCATTGCAGTACAAGCTGGCCTTACGATGATGTGTCACTCCCATTATCTATGATACACAGCCCAATGAAGAATCCATGTTCACTCCATTCCTCAGGAACAGCAACACATATCAGTTGAAGTCACAAATCAAATATGAACACTTGAAGACGACATGGTGCTCACTGAAGGGTTGATCCTGGGCTGGAGTGGAGGTCTCTTTATTGGCAGATTTGTGGGCACATGCTCTGGCAGTTGGACCTATTGAGAAATTGAGAAAACATTTATTAGTAAAAGTGTGTATTACACATCGAAAATATTTGAGACAAACAATATAGATATTTAGAAGAAAAAAGGTAGAGATTAATATGGATGTAATGTTCAGTGGTATTGAACATATTAACCTAACGTTTTTCAATTTCAAACAGTGCAGCTTCAAATAAGCAGGTAATGAGATGTCCTGAATGTTTATGCAGTGATAATGAAGTTTATCCAACATCTCCCAACCTTCAACCCAACACAGCGGAGAGGAGAAATAATTAACAATTCCAAGGCCGAGCTGTGTTCAAAACAGACTTTACACAACTTGGATGGATGTTTGGCATTAGTTATCATGTGAACAGTTCATTTATGCAATATCCACTTATATGCATCATAATAATTTTTATACCTTACAATTTTTGGGTCAACACAGTTTTATTTGTGAAACTCGTGACATTAGTTCAACTGGTTGAGAAGAACAGGACAACGTTCAGAAAACAACACAAACCATTTTCAGAAGAGAGTATTGAATAAGAATTGATCACTACATGACACTTTACCATATGTGGATATGTTAGACAAGAGTGAATGAGCAATGTGTCATAGCAATATTCTTTTGACAAAACGGACAGGGCATCATTGTAGTTGTTGTTGTTTCAGTGACAACTGCCCAACACTTGCAAAATGGTTAGTGGAACATACCTGTGGAAAATATGCAGTTGAAATTGGACAGACACAATATGACACACATATGGGTAATGAGATATTTGGTGTTGTAACACTTACAGGTACCATACCATCATGTGATATGTAATGGCGATTGACACCTGTGTTGCATCTTAGATGCAACATAATACATTCACACAAACAATCAAAATCATCTGATACTGATAATTTTAGGTTTCTATGTTAGGAAAATATGTGCAGATCGCATTGGCAACAGCTGAGTTGAGAACAAACAGGACATAGCGGTTTAGTGAGATTATATAAAGTGTAAATTACCAGACTACACTCCACTAGATATTCCTGTCACGTCTTCAGGATGTAGGATCTTCAAGACCTTCTCCTCTTAGGGCATGAGTTGTATTGGAATTTGATTTGATTTGGTTTGATTTGATTAATGAACTTATAAAGCCTGTGATTGCCCAAGGGCGTCTTGGCGCTACTGATTGGGTGCATGAGAAAACCACCACCAGTCCTGTTGGCCTCCAGCTGATGCTTGGAGGGCCAGGGAACTCAATCTCCCTGCAGGTTATTCCAACACTTCACCTCTTCCTAATTTCCTTATGTGTGCATATGTTGTTTGCTACAGCTTTCACTCTGTCCACTGTTCTGGCCCACATTAGCCTTCTTGAGATAGGGGTATATTTTGGATTTCGGTTCCAAACAATTGTGGCTCTACATTTAAGATTTAATCCACCATGACTGATAATTCTTGCTCAGTAAAACAGGGATGTTTGGGGCCTGGCATTGCGCAAAGAAATATGAAGAAATTACAAACAGGAAAAGATTAACAAAATGACCACACTTAACTGTCAAAAGTTCTGCTACAAAATATCTTGATGCAGTGGAATGGCAAATGATCATAGTCTGAAAGGTGGTGTGTTTTATATTGTGGTGTGCAGCTGTTTCCGTTAGGCCAGTGAACACTAGGAGCCTCATTAGGATGGTGGGCTGATTGCCGCCGCCGGTAGTCACCACCGGTCCGGCGGGGGCAATCCGCCCGCCATCCCTGTAGAAAAGTCAACAAAACAGAGTGCCTCTGACACCATAAATCACGCTAAATTGTTTAGGAGCAGGAGTCCCTTTTATTGACCCTGCACTTATTTTATTTTTTGCATCTTTGTATAATTTTTGCAGTTAAGTATTCCTTCACCGTGCATACAACACAAATATAAAAAAAAAAAAGGGGGAAACCTTTACATTTATACACAAAACATGAAAATATATACAAAAAGACACTTAGGATGCCCGCCCGCCACCCTATCGGAAAACGGGACAGCCCGCCTTAAGGGCGGGGGTCCCGGGATTGCCATTAGGATGTGCCCGCCACAGTGGCAGACACATCCTGTATTTTCAGCATTGTGGCGGGCGGTGCTTTCTGCACCGCCCGCCACAATGCTGAAAATGCATTGCAGCATTTGCATGATGAAAGCGGCAGGCACCGTGCGGGGCCTGCCGCTTTCATTATGCAAATGCAGGGGGGGTACCATAGGTACCTCCGGTGTGCACCCCCTACTGTGCTTCACTCTGGGGGCCCGCAGGGGGCCCCCAGAGTGAAGTCCGCCTGCCTTTCCGTGGCGGCATTGCCGCCACGGAAAGGCATTGAAAAATGCCCATTATAATATAGCTGGCGGTGTCTGATAGACACCGCCACCATGTTATCCCTTTTCCACCCCGGCCGCAAGGCGACAGGGGCGGAAAACAGGCGGGCGGTGTTTCCCACCGCTGCGGTCCCCTCCGCCATCGTAATATGGCGGGGGGAATGCAGGGAAGGATGTCGGGCGGATTGCCTCCGCCAGGGTGGCGGTGGCCACCGCTACCCTGGCGGAGGCAATCCGCCTGACATCCTAATGGGCCCCCTAATGTACATATACAACAATACGCTTAAATTTTTGCAAATATTTGAAATTTTCTTCAATTTGACATTTAAATGTTTTTGCACAAAGAAGAGAAACCTTTGACACCTTTAATTAACTTCAGTGTTGATGAGCATTGTTCGTCTTTCTACAAAATTCTAATGTCCTATTGTTATTCACTGTGTCAAGACTTTATGCAATGTTAGTCCTGTCCACCTGTCCTGACTTGTGGTCCTTTTAAGTGGTCTGAAAAGAACTTTAGGGTTTATTTTCAAAGGGCGAGTTTATCTTATTCCAACTCAACCAGATGGAGAAAAAACAACTTGTCTTAGAATAGATCTTTCTAGACCACTGTATTATGCCGACGCATTTCGGCCTTGCAGTTGTGGGACCAACTCGAGGTCTCAAGGTCTTCATCAGGGCTGGTATCAGTTGTGGTAGGACGGGTTTTGGTGTCTATAAAAGAATTTAACAAAGCTAATTTTAGTCTGTTTTTGATTATAGCCTTTAAAAACTATACTTCATCGTCATTTTTTGTGGCCTATACATACCGTCTTTGTAGCAGAAGAACATCAACTTTTTTCTTCTTTGTTACCTGTTTAAATAGAGGTAATGGTTATGGTCTTATCTCTTCATCTATTGTTTCAAGGAACTGGAGGTTGCCCATGAGTCAAGTGTACCTACCCTCTCTCTTATGGTGTATGTATTTTCCGTGGTTCAAATTTGTCGCTGTTCATGCAGCTGGAAAAAAAAATGGGTCTGGATGTTACTTTTGCGATCTTTACGTCTAACTCTGGGGTGCACTATTTATCGCCGTACGGTGTGTTAACTGCGCAGGGTGCAGGGATCGTAACTACTTGGTGCAGGAAAAAGAGGGGGGTAAGATGCCCGTGTGTGCTTAAAGGATGCCTGTGCCTTAATGTGCTGGGGGTGCTTCTTTTACAGGGTTGAGCTTAGTGCACATGATGATGAATGTTCCGTCATGCTTTCGGAATCTTTACTTCCACTATCTCCTTCGCAAGAGTCTTTACGGGGGAAGTATTTGTTAGACGCTCGTTTTTGACATGCAGGAGTAATTGCCGACCGTTTTCGAGTTGCATGCTGACATATCATATACGTGATGTGCCCGATGGTTTACTATGGAAAAACCTCTTCATAATGTACCTGATTTCTTTTCTATTCCGGCCAGTAAAGGGTATCCTGGACGTGCTGTTTTGAGACAGGCTGAATTCTTCTTCGGATATCTCTCGTTCCCAAACTTGCTATCGCTCTAACTTGGATGGCGTCTGACATCAGCGGAATAGTTATTTCTAGTTCTGGTCAAGTGCATCATTTTTTTTTGCGCATGCGTTCGAACAGCGTGACTCTTGTAGTTTATTCATATTCCTGCTTCTTCCTTTTTCCCTTTGAGGGTGGGCCTTAATAATGTCAACTCTGTGGGGTCGCTGATCTTTTGATCACATGTTGTCGGCGTCTACTTGCGTTTCTTGTAGTTTTATTTTCATTATGCTCTCTGCTTTCTCATTTGTTCGGCCTTCTGTCTATCAGACCGGGACATTCGGAAGTATTATTTCTTCGATCTGAGGCCGTCCTGGAGTTCAAAAAGGGGCGAAAAAATTGTGAAAATGGGGGCACGGTTGGTTAAAAAAAGAAAAAACTATATTACTGTGCCCTACTTGGAAACGGAGGTGTAGTTGACATGGGGGCAATTCCCAGGGTTGCTTAAAAATTCAAGGGATCATGTGACGGCACTTTTTTAGCAGACTTGGTGGTACCGTTACCCACAATTTGTAATTTCTGACATCTCATTCAGTCCATTTTCCATGGTCCCAAGGAAAAGGATGAATTTAGGTTCAATTTTGGATAGCATGTTCTCCACATTATTCCCAGTGATGTGTCTTAACACTGTCCATTTAATCTCATTCGGGCTGTGTCCCATTGTAATACAGTGAGCCACCATTGGGGCATTAGGTGTTTTACATTTTATTCTGGATCGACGTTGTGTAATTCTCTTTTTGATAGGTTGACTAGTTTTTCCAATGTACGCGTTTGCACATAGACACATGACGCAGTACACAACATTATGAGTGTTGCAGTTGGTAAATTCATTGTGTTTGATGTACTTATTTCCATAGGTAAATTGTGTACCTTCTATTGTGCTGTCACATGAGACACAATTGCCACATTTCTTGTGTCCTTTTATTGGCGGTAATGACAGCATCGAGCGTAAGGATATTTCCTGTGTCTTAGTTTTTGAGTTTGCATGGACAAGTTTGTCTTTAATGCTGGAATTCTTTTTCAGTGCATAGATGGAAACTTGTCTGATTGGTTCAAGGCTTTTAACAGTATTCCAGTTTTTTCTAATTATTTTTTGTACTTCACTCGTGGCACCTGAAAAAGTTGTTACACAGACCAAAGGAGATGTTTCCTTCTTTATTTTAGGCATTAGAAGTGCTTCCCTGGTGGTATGCCACACCCTCTTCATGGCTTTCTTTAATAGTTTTTAGGGATAGTTCCTCTCAATCAATTTGTTGACCAAAACCGAAGCATTGTCAAAGTAATCCTCCCTTCTTTTACAATTGCGACGGATTCTAAGGAATTGACTCAGCAGTAGATTTTCTCTTAGGTTTCGCTGGTGAAAACTCCCAAAATGGGGAAATGTGTTCTTGTCGGTCTCTTTAACATAGAGGGTGGTGTATATGTGGCCTTCATCGTGTTTTATCAGAAGATCCAAAAAGCTTAGCTCAACCTGACTCATGTTGAGGGTAAATTGGATGTTGGGGTTCCAATCATTTAGCCATCCTACAAAAGTTTGGAGCTGTTCTTCGCTTCCACGCCAGAGCATAAAGACATCATCTATGTAACTATGCCAAATCTTTATGTGCCCATCGTACGGGTTGTTATTATATATCCACCGTTTCTCGTATAAGGCCATAAACGTTATGTCCATTTCAGGAGCAAAAGGGCACCCCAACGCGGTGCCCTTAACCTGTAAAAACTGGATGTCATTGAATGTAAATAAGTTGTTTTTTAGACATATTTCTGCCAGTTGAAGCAAAAATTCTGTGGGTACATTCTTTGGTCGGTTTCTTTTCTCCAAAAATACCTGAAGTGCTTCGATGCCAGCTTCTTGAGGAATATTTGAGTATAAGCTCACGATGTCTAGTGTGACAAGTATTTCACATTCTTGTTCAAGCGGTTGGTCTTCTAAGAGAGTGATCGCCTGCATGGTATCCTGGTCGTATTGCTCACTAGTGGTTTTAGAAACGTATCCACATATTTTGCCGGACGCTCCAATATTGAGTTGACCCCCGAAATTATGGGTCTTCCCAGGAGATTGTTTTGGTCTATATGAATCTTTGGTAAGATATACATTAGCGGGGTCCTTGGGTTTTCATTTATGAGGTACTTGGCCTCTTTCTTCGAAAGCCATTCTTCATCTTGTCCTGTGATGACTAGAACTTCCAATTTGCCCTTGATTTTTTTGTTCCAATCTTCATCTGTTCTCAGATAGTATTGTTCATCTTTAGTTGCCGTTTCACCTCTGTGTCATACATTTCTCGTTGGAGTAACACCACTCCTCCGCCTTTATCAGCAGGCTTGATGATAATTTGGTCATTCTGTCTCAAGTTATCCAATGTCATTTTTTCATTTTTTGGAAGGTTCTATTTCGTATAGATCTTTTTGTTCTCCAATGCTGACAAGTACCTTAGTACGTTCTTTTCAAATGTCAATAGTTCTATTGGCATGTTCGTTGTGTTGGGAAAGAAGGTAGAGGGGTTTTTCAAGCCCGAATAGTTCCTTTCTGTCTGGTCTGGTTCTTCTTCAAAGAAGATTTTTAGTCACATCTTGCGGAAAAGTTGTATTACTTCCAATTTAGTTTGACCTAAGTCCGGTTTAATTGTTGGAATGAAAGAAAGCCTTCTTTGTAATACGTTCACTTTGTCTTTCGATAAATCGTAATTCGTCAGATTATAAATTGAATTTTTCTCGTGGCTTACCAACGATAGATGTTCCTCCTTGTGGTTATCTCTCCCTGATACTGATTGGGTTGAGGATTGTACCATCGGTTTCCTCTCGCTCGACCCCTTGGTCATCTGTTGCCTCTCTCTAAAAAAAGAGCCGGCTGGTAGAACTGTCTTGGGGCGTTGTTGCTGCTGCTGGTGGATGCTTCAGTATCACTTGAGCTGTCTGACAAGGATGATGCATCAGAAAAGGTGAGAAACTGATGTCTGCTACGTCCTCCGTAGGTGCGTAGTGCTCCTATATTTTGAGGTTGTTTAACCCCTCCGCTGCACCGAACGTTCCGTGCTAGTGCGGAACATTCTATTGCGCGGGCGGGGCCGGAACGTTCAGCGGACGTGCGCAGCACTACCGAGATAGTGTACGCGAGGTCCGCTGAACGTGCGCCGCACGGAAGGGGTTAAAATATTCCTTATCAAGATAGGGATATGTCTTTTTTTCAGAAAAATTACTAATATCCTTTTGGAGCTTAGAACTTTTTGCGTCTTCTGTGGGTTTTTTTAAAGTCTCGTTTTCTTTTTCAAGTTTTAGTAACAATGCTTGAGCATTTGCTACCGCTGAATTATTCAAAAGGGCTTCTTCCAATTCCTTTATTACTTCAAGTTCTTTAAGGCTGAGACGTTCTGCAGTTTTTATAGAGTGAAATATCCAATCTCTGGAACATTTAATCCCAAAATGACTAAAACCTTCAAGGTATTCCGGCTGGTCAATGAATATGACGGGAACGTTCTTAACTTGGCGGCCGGCGGGTATTGTCCCCGGGCTAGGATGTTCAAATATAACTTCACCGTGCAAAGCAGTCCTTATCTGCTTCTCTTTTAGCCTGGTTATTTTTTCTAGGTCTGATTGTTGCCCTGGGTTTGATGCAGTTTTACCTGGGTTAAGTGTGGAGGGGACCACCTTTATAAAAGACCACCCGCCATATTATAATGGGAGCCTGCTCCGGGGGGGGGTGCACATGGGGCGTACCTATGGTACCCCCCTGCCTTTCAAAGAACAACGTGGCAGGCACCGAGTGGTACCTGTCATGTTGTGCTTTGAAAAGCCGCCCATGCATTTTTAGCATTGCCGCGGGTGGGGCTTTCAGCACCGCCTGGCGCAATGTTAAAAATACGGGATGCGCCCGCCAGTGTGGCGGGCGCATCATAATGGGGTGTGCGGGACCGCTGCTAGCATTGCGGGAGGTCCCATTCCACACTGGTATGGCGGGCGGACAAAGTTCACCCCTAGGTGTGCTCTACCAGCATCCATCCAATGGCCACAGTGATGGTGCATTGTTGAGCACGGTCCGTGATGGACTTCCTTTGTCGGGGAACCACTAACATGAAACTGCAAGCACTACTGTGAAATATAAATCTGCTTTGTGGGAACCAGCTGCCCTAACGTGACTGAGTACTATTGGGGGCATTGGAGCCCGCCGTAGGAGCTCACTGTGATCGTGGCAGGAAACACTCTGTCTACGTGGATGGCAAGTCAGCCTGCATGCTTCTTAATAAGGTTGGGAAAAGACCTTGCGGATGACTTGGAACCACTGCCTTGGGGGGGCTGCGGTAAGACCATCAAGATCTAAATCAGGACCTTAGTCTGCCCACTCCCCATGCAAAAACCAACAGTGGCAACGCCAATGCATCGGAGCCATGAAAACATTTTCAAATGCTTTTTCATAACTAGGTAGCTGTTGCTTAGGTGCCAATATCCGCCAGAGGCATCTTGAAATGTGATTCTTAATATATTACAAAAAGGCATTTGAAATTTGCTGTTGCAGTTGCGCATGCATCCACAGTGGCCATATTTCAATGCATTTTTCTTTGTTTTAATAAATTCTGTTAAGAGATGTCCCCATGGGTGCTTTATTCAGTGGGTTGGTTAAAATATCAAATGAAATATAAGGTTGCCACTTCAGTTGCAAGTGCATTAACAGTGGCAATCTTTGAATGTATTGTGGGATCAAGACAGAACTGGTGAGTTGTAGGAAGGGGCAATAAAAAATAGGAAGATGTGAGAGAAGGGAAACAGACAGACAGAGAGAAAAATAGTACTTCTAATTCACTTCAACAAAAGGTCTGCTATTGGCGTGCAAGTATACATCTACTAATCAAAACACTGTGAGGATGATTTGCTCCCGGGTGGGACAAACACTAGTACCTTGAATTAAGTAATCAAATGTGGAGCTGGAGAGTAGGAGAGACAACAAAGCATTCCAATCACAAGAACTGTGTTGAAAAGTCCACCTTAAGTCCATGCAATGTGTTGGAAACAATAGGGGGGTGATTAGGATGGCGGGCCGATCACCACCACCGCCCGGACGGTGGCTATCTGCCCGCCATCGTACAGTGATTTACCCAGCCATATTATAAAGGCGGGGGTATAGCAGCAGACGCAAAGTGCGTTTGCCGCTTTTCCGCCGGTTGGCAATTGTTCGGATTGCCGGCTGGGTGGACCTGGGCCACAATATGGCAGGCACCGCCATCCATATTATGATGAGTGCGGTGAAAGGCTGGTAGGGATGTGCTTTGGGGACCCATTGCAGGACCTCTGAGGGGTGTGGGGGTGTACTTGATGGGGTATTTCCATGCACAAGGTGGTAGGCACCGTGCAGTGCTTGCCGCGTTGTGCATGGAAATACACACTATGGCACTTTGGCACTTTGGCATTCCGGCGGGTGCTGCTTACAGCAGCACCCGCCGCAATGTCAGACATGCGGAATACAACCGCCAGGCTGGGGGTTGCATCCTAATTAGCAGTGCGGGACCGCTGCACATCTGGCAGCTGGTCCCAGCACCGCGAGTATGGCGGGCGGACCAAAGTCCGCCCGCCATCCTAATCACCCCTTGGGTCTCCACCTGACAGCTAAAGGTGTCTGTAGGTGAGAACTAAAAAAGTAATTATTTGCAAATGACAGTGGTACTGGTTTATGATACAAAAGATGTTCAGACTCCTTGCAAATGTAAGCTTTTTTCCATAGTGATGGAATAATAACAGCCTCTATCAGTCATGATGGTCATCAAACCTGGGAATGTCTTCAATTTGACCCCCAGCTTAAATTACAGAGCTGCTGCTGGTAAGAAAGACTCACACAAGCAATAATGACAACTGAAACTAGGGGTAAAAAATACACACACCAACACTGATCAGGCAATAGAAGGCATGTTGACACTCTCCTTACCGATGCCTTATTAAGCCAAAGTGTAAGTAGCAGTGTATGAAAATGCACTGCACAGCCTGAGCCAGCAATATTAAAGATTCACATTCAACACAATGTAAATGCACTCTTTGACCAATACCTCAAGCTCCTAAGTATCTATACAATATAGTGGAGTGGTGTGGCTCACTGGTTAGAGGCGGCAGACCCGGAACCAGAGGACGGCCCGGGACCAGGGTTCAATTCCCGACGCGGCAGGGTCGTGGACCAGGGTCAGCGGACTCGATAATTCTCGCCTCGGTGCCTACTCTAACCAGGGATGACACTCGGCAACTCTGGGCATTAGCTTGCCTCATCGCCACAACAGCCCCCCACATACGCCGGGGATGCCTGGTTTCACCTTGGAGATACCCAGTAGGGACCATCTGACAGGGAAAGCCAGGACGGGTTTCCCAGCGGTCTACAGCGCGGAGATACCCCATGTGGGGTGATTCATGCGCTTTACAAGACATCATTACATTACATATAAGTATTGGCAAAGCCAATAGGTCTGGCAACTGAATGAAAGTAGCCTTTTTGTCACTGATGGATATAGACACACAATAAGTCATCATCCACACATTCTGTCCCTCATTTTAATGCTCATGCATTCATTCAGCAATCCACTGACTCATCTTTCCATTCATCCTCCAACACATCCACAATTAAACACACACAAGATCAACAACATATGCAAGATAACCTAATGCAATACAATTCAAAAAGAAAACATGCTGCCTTCTAAACATTGTGCGGTACAAAAGGGGGTGGTGATGGACGGAGCATCTGAATCAATCAAACACTCACACCCAGTCAAAAGATCGGGGTTTAATCCATCACCGTTCTTTAGCCCACTCTGCCATCCCAGTTCAGACATGGCTATAAACATTTTGGGCATATGTTTACAAAAACATAACTAACCCTAGCAGTTGGTGTCTGTCTTGCAAAGGTGATGCAAATAGTCAATCATTGTTTTAAAGTTCGAGCAAGGCCTCCTGCAATGGTAAAAAATACAATACACTTTGGACAGAAGCATTCCATAATGATTTCCTGGGTTAGAGGAAGTGGCCACGAGGAATGCAGCACACTGCCGATAAAATGAGCAGCAATGAAACAACCCATTTTGCCAGGAGAGCTGCAGTATCCTCTAAAGAAACAAAATAAAAAAGAGGAGAAGCAAAGAAATTAAGTGGAATTATAAAAGGAGAAAATTCACAACTAAGGGACTGGCCAATCAGCCTTGATACTGAAGTGCACCCATTTTCAGGTGGATGGACACACCTGTTCAGAAATTGCCATCATTCAGAGGACAAAAGAGCCAATGACTGATATAGACTGAACCATTACACCATAAAGTTCACTGTCATGGACATTAGCAGAGTTAAATGGCACTCAGACATACCAATGACATGTATTCATATGGACATATAGTTTTATACAGTACTTACTTTGAACAGGTGGTTTCTGGTGCTCGGCACCGTAACTTAATTGACAACACAGGCACTTATGACAGCTACCAGATGGTGGCGCTGTTTATGTAATATGTTATGTAATGTCATTTGAGATGTCATCAGTGGTGTCATGAGTGATGTCACTGACCATGTCATGAGTGATGTAATATGTGACGTCATCAGCAGTGCATTGCGGGCGCGCAGTTATAGTTAGCCGAACTAACTATAATGGGGGAATTTCAATGGTTTTGTATGTGTGAAATATCCAGCTAACTATAACATGTGTGAAACCTATGGTTTTTTCAGTGAATTTCTAAGGTTTTTTAAATGCTCATTCCGAACTATAACGTGGCTGAAACCTATGGTTTTTTCAGTGAATTTCTAAGTTTTTTTTAAATGCTAATTCCTAACTATAACGTGGCTGAAACCTATGTTTGTTTCAGTGAATATATATATGGATATATTCATTATTTAATTACATGTTATTACAAAATCTGGCAGACATCTAAGAACGGATTCTATCAAGCATAATTAGAATTATTACATTGCAAATCTTCTCACCCTATGGTTTGTTAAAGGCAGTAACCAACACCAAAATCATTACCTGCACAGGTAATCTGACACTTCGTTCAACAAAATATCTATCTATAGGCTTTGATACATAAAAATAACGAGCCACTCTTAAATGCCTGTTGATTTTAACATATTATTTTCACAATCAATATGTGAAGCTTAATGTGTTTGTCATAGCTTTTCATAATTAACAGAAGGTAAAATAAATATTATTCCCAGTGAACCTGTCAGGCCTGTAGATGTTATCAATCGCTTAACATCTTAACCAACTGAAGCCTCCTGTACGGACCATAAGCTTTCTTACAAGGCAACCATCTGGCATGCAGTCGTAAAATTACAGAGTATACAAAGATACAGTTGGTAAACATAAAATATTATCTCTACTAAGGGCCTGATTACAAGTGGGTCTGTTAATTCCAACCCATGCGTAAACCCATGTTTTTGCATGGGTCGGAATTGTGAGTCTGAAGGTATTTAAGCATCCAGTAATTATCAGATGCGTCAAATAACTCAACCTTTGTCACATTTCGGCAGGTCAAACAATCCGAAAATTAGCAGAGGAAAAGCATACAGTATTGACTGTATCATGCAGATTTTGGTGCGTTGAACACCAACATCTGCATGTTATCTCCCACAAAGTCGTAATAGGTTTTATTGCACCCAATAAATAACATACTCTGTGGCACTGTGTTTTATCAGGCATGGTAAATAATAAATTGATATTCTGGCCCTTGTAGGGTGTAACAAAGATTCTGACAGCACAAATCTTCTACATAAAAGGTTTCCAGAGAACAAACTTTCATACAGAGTAATAACAATCTACCCTTAAGTGCCTACTGACTTTAACATATGTGTTTCACAATCTATATGTCAGGCCTACTGCCCTTATGGTAACTTTTCATTATAAAGAATCAAGCCTATAACCTTTATCATTGGCTTAGCACCATAAATAATTCAGACATACCTTGTTCTCCCACTGTGTTCATTCACACAAGGCAACCATCAGGTATACCGTAATAAAATTATGTATGTATAAAACACAGTTGTCAAAACAATACAATAATCCCTACTAATAGTGCCTAATAAGGATTACCTTAGTGCAAATCCTGTGTCCCCATGGTATGTTCTGGTGGGTCACCAGCACCAAAACCCTTGCCTACTGCAGTAATCTGCGAGATTCCATGTACCAAAATGCCTGCCTATAGGCTTCACGACAGTGAAATAGCAATCCACCCTTGAAAGATGTTTCCCTTTAACATATACTTTATATAATAAGTAAGGCCTACCTACTTTGTCATAACTTTTCATTATAAACAGATCACACCAAAGGAATCTGACATAACTTTTTGCAGTGAACTGATAAGTCTTCTTTCCTTTACCTATGGCTTGACACTATATACAACTTAGGCCTACAGATGTGCAGAGAAGCTGGTATCCTTCGTGGGATGTATGACGGAACAATGCATGCCTTTACAAAGCATGCCTTTGCCATGCAGTCATTACAACGCATATTCAGTAACCACGCATGCCTTTACCATGATCATACATAGGATCACATTGTAGTAACCATTACCATGCATGCCTTTACAACCAGCGGTGGGCGGCACAGGTAAGCGCGGTGGGGCGGTTGGGTACGGTGCGGCATGGAGGAAGTTGACAGATGACGGAATAGGTATTATTTATTTATTTAATTATACTTATAACGTTGTCTGTTGATTTTCCCCTCCTCCCACCCTGCTGTGCCCCCAGGCAGCCCCACCATGCTTGCCTGTGCTAGCTACCGCTGTTTACAACACATTCATTTACGACACAAACCATTACCAGGCTTTCTTTAAATGGAAAAAATTGCAATTAAGTATAGTAAAGAAATAATATGTATTCAGCCACATACAAGTAAATATAAAAAATTATATTTTTACAAACATAAGTACTATTGCGTAGCGCATATGTGTGCAACAGAAAACAGCACAACACAAAACAAAAAAGCACATCGCAATAGTAAGCAAATAGCAAAACAAATAATAATAATGTTATTATTATTTCAAAATCAATATGTATTCAAAGAAGATACCATACAGTAACCATGTTGACAATGTTACTATAAAACAAATTACAAGAGGGGGTCTAAGGGAATATTTACCGACCTAACATTGTTATCATCCCTTAACATTATGAATACCAACAACTCAGATAACAATGGGTCAAACAGAGAAGGACTATCTAAGGACTAACTGTGTGACTAAGGGATACAACTGCAAAATCCACTCCGAGTACAACGTAGTGAAATAATTGTCCCCATCAGATCACCGACCTGTACCGCCCAACATCATTTGGGATCCTTCACCCAGAAGGATAGTGGTTTTACCCACAGTAGATTAGGCAGGTGGTAGCCTCGTCTAGTCACAATGTCTCAAATGTGATTTAGGTGTCTTCTGGCATCAGGAGGTGAAATGACTAGCAGTGCAAAAAAAGTTATACTAAATCAGAAGTGCTAAATGTGAAAGGTGTTTTAAAATTGGGTAATGGAAATGGAAACCTAATTTTATTATATCCTATCCACTCTCAGCTATTAAAAAACAGTGCTAAGTAGTGCAAACAAATAACTACTTCAATTGGTATATGGTCGACATGTTTCTGCAGTAAATACTGCTTCCTCAGGACCTTAATTGCTGCTACTGCTATGTGCAATCAGTGATGTGAAAAATTATAAACAATATCACCTTGGCTTCGCCTAGTAGTTAGGGAATGTACTCTCCACCTCACCTGGCTGCAGCTCAGGTAAAACGGAGCACCGCTCTGTCCGTCGGTACTCCTGACATCCGTCTAGGCTGTCTTGGGGAGGCAGCCTAGATGGATGTCCGGAGTACCGACGGACAGAGCGGTGCTCCGTTTTACCTGAGCTGCAGCCAGGTGAGGTGGAGAAAACATTCCCTAACTACTGGGCGAAGCCAAGGTGATATTGTTTATAATTTTTTCACATCACTGATTGCACATAGCAGTAGCAGCAATTAAGGTCCTGAGGAAGCAGTATTTACTGCAGAAACATGTCGACCATATACCAATTGAAGTAGTTATTTGTTTGCACTAGTTAGCACTGTTTTTTAATATCTGAGAGTGGATAGGATATAATAAAATTAGGTTTCCATTTCCACTACCCAATTTTAAAACACCTTTCACATTTAGCACTTCTGATTTAGTTTAACTTTTTTTGCACTGCTAGTCATTTCACCTCCTGATGCCAGAAGACACCTAAATCACATTTGAGACATTGTGACTAGACGAGGCTACCACCTGCCTAATCTACTGTGGGTAAAACCACTATCCTTCTGGGTGAAGGATCCCAAATGATGTTGGGCGGTACAGGTCGGTGATCTGATGGGAACAATTATTTCACTACGTTGTACTCGGAGTGGATTTCGCAGTTGTATCCCTTAGTCACACAGTTAGTCCTTAGATAGTCCTTCTCTGTTTGACCCATTGTCATCTGAGTTGTTGGTATTGACAATGTTACTATTACAACTCCACCTAGTGTCCCCTCAGGGCAGATGCTGGACAGTGGTTGGGGCAAATATACTATCTCTAACTATGCCTCAATGATGGGCGGTACTTTGGTGCTCCCACGGCGCTACCTATGAAACAGGCACCGCAATGGCAACAGCAAAGGCAGTAACTGCACGGCATGGAATGGTGCAGTCCATACTGTGCAGGTACTGGGGTGCATGCACACAGGGTGGCATAACATGAGCCCCCCTGAATGCATCCCATTGCCCAGAGACAAGAGGGGGGCCCTTTGTTTCTTCCTCACTACTAAACCATGGTGGAGAGGAAACTCGTAATATACTTGGCAGGACCACAACAGAGCATCACAGACACTGTAGCCATCACTAGTGCCTTTGTGATTTACTTGTAGGAAGTGGTGCTTTAGGCTCATGCTTCCAGTTCAGAGTTGCCTGGCTCTTGACATTGGGCGCCATATTGGAGAAGGTTAGTTCCTCCTGATTTTATATTCCTTTTATGCTTTTAAATATTCTCACCTTTAATTTTCGTTATTCTATTTTCCCAGTATCTACTCCTCACAGGGGAGCCTGTGCAGGGTTAGCAGGGTCGCTGGGCCCTAGGTTTTACACATTTCTTTTGCCCACCTGGTTTTTAGGCTTATCACACACCGGTGCTGGTGTGGGTAGCCATGCCCCCCCCTCAGTTGAGGGCTATATCTAACGCAGCATGGCGCATCTGCGCATCTCAGCAGAGCATGATGGATGCTGTAGGCATCATTATTACCTTTTTGATTCCCTTGTCGAAAGCGGGTGCTTTAGGCTTCCGCTTCCAGTTTAGAGTTGCCTGGCTCTCGACATTGGGTGCCATATCGGAAAGGGTTAGTTTCTCCTGTGATTTTATATTCCTTTTATGCATTTAAATATTCTCACCTTTAATTTTGGTTGTTCTATTTTCCCAGTGCCTACCCCTTACAGGGGAGACTGTGCAGGCTTAGCGGGGTAGCCGGGCCCAAGGTTTGCCACATTTTGTTTGCCCACCTGGTTTTTAGGCTCATCGAGCTCCAGCACTAGTGGTGGTAGCCATGCACCTCTCTGTTGAGTTCTATTTCTAACGCAGCATGGTGCATCTGCACAGTGGATGAGTGCAGAGGTTGCGCCACTCTGAAGGCACACCTAAGACAAGCCTGTGTGCGCCTGTCCCTCCCAGATCACGCCAAGTACCGGAAACTCTGCCTGTTTCTGCCCAGGGAAGAGAAGCAAAATCAATATCTCAGCAAAATCACTATCTCAGGTAACAAATTATGTTAAATTAGGCATTTAGGAGTAGCAAAGTTAGGAATCCCTTTACTACTCTCAAATGCGTGCTGTGAATGCCGAAAGTCATAAAGTTAGGATTTTGTCTCAGTTTAGGAGTAGTAGAGTTAGGAATCCTAACTTTACTACTCCTAAATGCATATTGTGAGAACCGAAAGTCATAAAGTTAGGATTTTGTCTCAGATTACTTTTGAGAATTGGGCCCCAGGCTCTTCAACAACTATTATCCTTCCTTTTTCCTCACATGTTACGCTGATTCAGCACCAAGACTCCCCGGGCATACAAGCGATGTACAAATTTAACATTGAAGCCTCAAGACTGCGGCGCCACCGAGGGGGTATCTTTGATCTCTGGTGGTTGCAGCGCGGATGGTGGTCGAACTCCCCTAGTTGTAATAGGGAGATCGAAGACCACAATTGCTGTGCCCCAGTGAGTCTGGTGGTCAGTTGACCACCATACTTATAATCAGGCCTTAAGTGTTCCCACTAGGAAAGTGCTGGCACTGGATGGGTTTCAAATTTAATATTCCTACTCCACTAAGTGTTCCCTCAGAGAAGGTGCTGGACAATGGCTTGTAGGGGCACATTTATTATTCCTTCTCCTACAAGTGTTCCCTCAGGGAAGGTGCTGGAGAGGTTTGGGGGACACATATACTATTCCTACTCCTCCAACTGCTACCTCAGGGAAGGTACTGGAGAGTGGCTTGGGGCAAATTTACTAATACTATGCTGCCAAGTGTTATCTCAGTGAAGTTGCTGTAACAAGGGGGCAGATTTACCTTATTTACAACAAGCATTTAACATGAAACAATACCTTAAAAAACAAAACTGAAATATATGTTTCTTCTCTCACTTTAACAACCTGTACATATATCTTTTCCTCACATTTAGTTCAAAAGTATCTTCACACTAAAGAAAAACCAAGGAAAAACCAGCTTATAATAACTTCAGAGAAAGACCCTCACAGGTAAAAACAATTCCATAATAAACCAGCTATTACTTTAACTTACATTTGCAATCCATCTGGAACAGATTAACCAAATAAATGTCTTGCAGCACAATCAGAGAAGAACATTTTTACCTAATACAACTCCATCTCAGGGATCCATCTGGTCAAGAAGAACCAAAACCACAAACCAAAGTGAAAAAATATCTCTAACAGAGAAGATAAAACCTCCATAATAGTAGAGGTAGTTACTATTCTTGAAAAACAAACTTAAAAACAATTCTCTTTAAATTTCAGGAAAATATTTTTTTCCCAGCAAATAATCAATTACATTTTCATCCAAACATGTTACTGTGACTAATAAACATTTTTTTTGAAAACCACAGGTGAAGCAAAAGTTCCAGAAAACCATTGAAAAACCTTAACAAAACATTTTACTAAAACAATTTTTTTTGTTTCAGATAATGGAAAATCAGCCAGCTGCATATGTACCGTCACGCCAAAGAAACCAACTACTGAAATACAGAGGATACTTTTAACAGAAGGAGAGACTACCTGAACACATTAGTCATTGAAGGTGTGTTGTGTATTTCTCATCCCGTTACAAGGGCAGAGCGGTTACCCTTGTTGATATGGTTGAAAGAACCTCTGAACATAACCACTCTCCAACGGAGATTGAAGTTAAAGAAAATGTCCATTAGCAATAAAACAGAAGCTGCCTTCTCCAACGCATCATGTGGCTCAGCTTTGAGGGCGGAGTCCCAGAACATCCTATTGCATGGTGCTAGTAGTATGTCTATAATCGCTAATTTGAGAAATATTATACAAAAAAAAAAACAGGCGAATAATCCCATGAGAGTAGGTCCCAAAACCTACTCAGACATTAACATTACTTCAGAATTTACTAAAACCTAAAACCATGAACCCTTCCTACCATAAGATAATGAAAACCCTCTCACATGTAAACTAATTTTCAATACCGTCCATAATACAGGTACTCTAGAGAATAGTGACATTTGGATGATGAATGGAAGACCTCATTCACTTACCCAAATCTATACCATTCATGTAAATATAAATAGGATCACCATCCCTTTTATATTATAGTTTACTGCCTGACAAACATTCTCCAACATATACTGATTTGTAAACAGTTATATAAACGTAAACAGTTGACAAAAGTCCTCGGAAAATAATAATTTACTTTTAATTACAAAATATAAAATTTCCAAAAGGACAGCACTAATGTTTCTTGGAAGGCGCAGTTCAGAAATTCCAAGCATTACATTTTCATGTGACCACTCCTGGACTTCTGACTGCTAGCAGCACTCAATCCATAATAAACATGTTCTCAATTGTAGGTGGGCAACCAATTTTCTGCATTCGCATTGACATTTTCAATGTAGTTTACTTGTAACCGTAGCCAATCACTTTGGTAATACCACTTCACTCCACTTTTTTTCTTTCTCCAATTAATTCCCAGACTTTGGTGTCTTTTTTCATGCTAAATTATTTTTTATTAGAAATCCAATTTCCAATTATGCTAAGATAGGGTTGGGTCTGTCTAAGTATTATTGAAAGGATGGGTCTGTCTAAGCATAATTAAAAGGCTGGGTCTGTTAATAAAAATTTACCCAGATACTCAAATTCCAATATGTTTTCTTTTCACTTTTCCCAGGCGTATTGGAGAAAAACAAAAAAACATCCCTAGTTAAGCAATACTCAACAAGCAGTAAACTACACTATGAACTTAAGAAACAAACAACATTGTCTTTTGTACCTCATAAATGTGTGGGAGAATTCTACATCTCAATTATAAAATCAGAATGATTAACTCAAAAGGAAGACAAATTGGCACCACTTCTAAATTACTTTGAAGATGCATGGATGGTATTCTACCCTTACTACTTGGGCACTACTTCAAATTACAGTTTCTACACATCTTTTAGTTTGCAGCTACCATTACTTAGCATGGTTTTACTACGCATGCTACTACTTCACAAAAACTGTTACTTCGCATATACGTTACTTCTGAAAGACAATGGCAGGTAAGTTTAGTAAAAAAAATACTGCAGTATTGTTAGTGTAATGTAATACAATTATTTATTTAAACGCGTTTTATAAATAACGTTACTTCGCATATAGCTTACTTTGGAAATAGTTTGCAGGATGTTATTATGGTCAAATTGTCCCTTTTCTATTTTAATGAAATAAAAACTCCAGCACTCATTGACGTATAAACGTCATACGGAAGATCGGCGGAGAGAGGAGTAGATGCATGCAACATAGCTGTGCAGGTAAGTTTATTAAAAAAAATATATAGTATTGTTATAGTATTGTAATACAGTTAAGTATTAAAAAACGATTTATAAATAGCGTTAATTATCATTAGGGCTCCCGGTTTTATGGTATTTATTTTTTTGCCATTTCCGTCTGTATTTATCCATATTTATTTTTTGGGTATTTTTTCTGTATTTATCCACATTTATTTTTGCCACAAGCAAAAGACGACGCTACAGCTAGTGTTTTTCCACATTTATTTAAATTTACAAGGCACACCTGCGCCTATTTTTATTGGTCAACACAATACATTCATCTGAAAACGTTGCCTTTTTTTTTTTTAAGTTTCATATAGCGCGAACTAGACCCGAACTGAATCAGGTATCAGAGCGCTTTACATAGCACCAGTTATGTTACATGAGGATACACATTCATTTTTCTTTGTTAGGCATGGGAAGATTAAGTGATTTGCCGAGAATCACAGGATGTTTTGTTTAACGTCGTTACCGAGACTCGAACCCAGGTCCCCAGGTGTCCAGGGTCTAGGCTGTAAACCTTGGAGGGTCCTAGGAGGGTCGCCAACTGGCAACAAGGGACATTCTGGGCAGTGACTGTAAAAACTCAGGACAAAGGGTCAAAATTCAGGACCAAAGTTACATTTTATGGACACATCTGAGGAGGTTGCACAGTTCTAAAATAGTTGGATGGCAGAAGGACTGGTCAAAACAGGCTTCTGGTCATTGGTATCTATCACATATAGGAGTATTAATTAAACCTGCACATTTAGTCAGACTTAGCTAAAGATGAAAAAAACGAACAACCGGATGCACCCAGGCATCAGGGACCGGAGCCAGAATTCAGCACTCCTACCAGGAATGATGGCAGCTTTAATATTTGTGGCACACTGAGCAACGTAACCCATGTTTCTGTATACCAAAAAGTGTTGATTGGTATGAAGCAGACTACCTCCCATACTGCATTAGATTGATAAATCAACGCTCAAGACTAGAGTAACAGATTCTTGGTAAAACGGAACAAATGCTACATATAGACTATTTACGGAGAGTAAGCGCTATTTAAATACAATTACAATACAATTACATTACATGTGAAAACTGTCGCCTAATGTGCCCGAAGCCCCCGTGGGCATCTTCATAACCCCCTAAACCGTTGGGTAGGGCCCCCACCTTAGTACGCCAACCCCGCATGCCTCCTGCCACAGAGGCATGGCCAACTGTCTGTACCCAGAGGAGGCCACCCCCCCATACGGGAAAACACCAGGGTTGCGACCACCTCCGTGACCAGGCGGTGGTCGATCGGAGGGGTGGAGGTGATCAAGTCCTGCACAGGGTTGGGTTGGGGGTGGGGGGGAGGGACGGACGGACTGGCGCCAAACTCACTGGCAATTGCTGCAGCGGATTAACCCGTCAGGGGGCACCCATTGACCCCAAGACCAGTGAAGACTCGGGCCCCTCATCCCATTATGCAAAGGTGTTGGTTGGGAGGAGGAGGGCATTTGTGTCTTGCTCCACTGTTCAAAAATAACTAACTGGGCGGGGAGAAAGGGGGGGGACAAAGAAACATGTATCAAGGCCCCCCCCCCCTTCCGACCCTCAAAGCGGCTGCACTTAGCACCTAGTGATACGCTTTAGCATTAGTGAGCGCAGGGAATCGCACCATAATTGCAAGCGATCGCTGAAAGACAGGACATTATCCGAGAGAGAGGAGGAGAGCTCACAGGGAGAGGGTGAGAGAAGGGGAAAGGAGAGCGGCAGAGAAAGAAGTAACTGCACAGATGAGGGAAGGGAGACGAGAGCGAGGAGGTGATGCGAGGGTAGAGTGAGAAAGATGAAGGCCGGTAGAAGGGAGAGAAGGAAGAGCGGGAGCCAGGAAGACGGGATGTGCGCAGAGAGGACAGTAATAAGTGAGGGCTGATGGACTACAGGGTGATAAGGCAGGGGTTACGGTGCGGCAGCCAAGCAGATCGCAAGAGAAATAAAAATAAACACGGGGATGCGAACAGCTAGTGCTGCTACTTCATACGTGGGGTGGGGGAGGGAGGGCAGGAGCTCAAGGCTGCAGAGGGACAGAGAGAGAGGCAGGAGCGACTTTTAAGGCGGATCGATCTGTGGCCTGAGGCCACATAGAGGACACTGTGACGCTTCGAAACAACCAGGATTGGCTCAGGGGCACTTCAAGACCATGAACCACAGTACGTCACTGGAAGGAATTCACAGCATGCGGCAACATTTACTCGTATTTTGCCGTTTTTACATATAAATACAGACAAAGGAAAAATACTTTTCCGTCACTATTTATATGTAAAAATCCGTAAAAACGGAAAACCGGGAGCCCTAATTATCATATAGATGAAGTAAGAAATAGATAGGAGGTAATTTTTTTTTTAAAGAAGGAACCGTATTGTTAGAGTAATGTAATACAGTATTGTATTAGAAATAGTATTATAAAGTTAAAAAAAAAGAATGCGTGTACATAATATTAAAGATTTCCCACGGATTACAATTAGTTTCTAGGGTCAAAAGTGTCCGTTTTCTATTTTAATGAAATAAGAAATACTACACGCATTAACGTATGAACGTCATATAGAGGATCAACGGGGAGAGGAGGAGAAGATGCATCATAGCTGAACAGGTATGAAAAAATAAATAATAATAATTGTATTCGAAGAAATGTTTAAATAAGAATGAGAAGAGGGAATGGGTTACTATTATTACGAATAATTTGTAAATATTACAAAAAAAAGCATTGTACTGGTTGTACTGGTATGCGTAGTAATTTTGAGCGAACTAAAATAATTTTTAATAGATTTCAATACTTTTGCGAAGTAAAAGCATGCGCAAAAAAATCATGCGTGGTAATGGTAAATGTGAAGTAAAAACTTTGTAATAAAAACGTGCGCAGTAACGTTATGCTAAGTAACAACATATATTCGTATTGAGTGGCCACCCAAGCAGGCTGTTCACAGAAAGAAACAACGTTTTCCAATTGAGTAGTGGAAATGGTACTCAACTTGTTACGAGGGAAGTTCAAAACCCAACAATTCAATAGGAGGATGCCATAATTCTTATAACAGCTGTATTGGGAAGACCCACCCTAACCTATACCATTTGTGTAAAGTTTGAAAAAAACGTTTCCTAGAAATCAAAATGACGCAATCATTGGCAGGTACTCTGAGTTTCTGAAAAAAAGTCAATAAATGTCAGAGAGACTAGTCAATTTTTGTTGATGGGTGCTTCAGATCACCTAGACAATCTTGCGTACATTCTACACTTTTAAAAATAATACATGCAACACAGCACAGCATCCAAAGAGGCTGCGCTGTGTGACAGGGAGGGAGCAGGAGAGCGCCATATCTACAGAGATATGGCTCACTCCTCCCCTTTCCCTAGTGCTGGTGCTGATTTCACCTGCAGAGCACCACGCACACACCTTAGCACCATAACACTAGGGTGTATGCTTGAGTCTAGCATAAATTTTGTACAGGAATGGTATGCAAAACCTTTCTGCAGCCTGTAACTTATTGTGCCAACAATCCAACCATCATACATCAGTTATACAATAACAAATATGTAGAAAATACTACTTGCAAATGAATCCACAATCCCTATCCACAGTGCTGATCAAGAATCATCACAGTGAAACTCCCCAGGGTTTGTCATATCGGGTGTGACAAATTCAAAGCCCTTTCCTACTTCTGTAATCTGTGAGATTCCATGCAGCCAAATATTTATCTGTTTTTTTATATAGAGCAATAACAATTCACATGTAAATGTATATCAACTTTAGCATATGCTTTTCACAATAGATATGTCAGCTCTAGTGCCTTTATAATAACACGTTAAGGTAAACAGATCAGGCCTATATCCACAATCATTGGCCTTCCATCACAAGCAACTCAGTCCGGCTGCATATGGAATGAAATTTGCCACAAGCCAAAAAGAGCAGTACATGCTGTCTTCTTAGTGGAAGCACACAAACTCAGCTCAATCAAATCCTGTGCTGAGGGAACAAGCATGTGAGTGGAGCCTAAGCCCTTTTCTCAGTAGGATTCAGAAAGCTGTTTTGGTTATCAGTTAAGGTCAGGTGGCAGTTGCACTGTCAAGCCAGACCTAAACATCCATGTAGATTACTGACTACCTTCCTTCCATCTGTTGTGCTGTCAGAGAAAAACACTTTACATTATCCAGTTATCTCTGAAAATGTGATAGCATTGCAGTGTCATGTGTGTGCCCCTGAAATGTCAAGCTCGGGTAGCTGGCCAAATAAACAAAATGATCACAGGTGCATGGAGGGCAAGCACTTTTTTGTGGAATGACACATCTTCTGCCCAATTAAAACTTGTAATCCTGGCTCCCACCATGTAGGCGGAGCCAAATCCCCTCTCCTGTTAATTCTCACATAATTGTTAGGCAAGAACTGTGCTGTCAAGCATGACCATAACATTGAGTTTTGTGCTCATAATCATCTCCAATTAGGCACTAAATTTACAAAGTCAATAAAACATTAGGGCCAATTATGATGGTAGTCAGGCGAGCGTCCGACTGCCATCTTTGCGGGAACGGGACAGACTAACAGGTATTCGGTGGTCACGCCCATCAAATTAGGACCGATGGCCATGGGGGCAGTCCGAAACATACCTCTCTGCATTGAGGCTTGCGCTTTGACCCGGAAGAAGGCCACAGCACAAGCCCGAATGCAGGGAGGCATATTTACAAACATCCCTCTAGCTCGTGGCAGGCACCATGTGTTGCCTGCCACTGGTTGCAGGGATGTTTAGCAGAGGGCCAAGGGGGGCAGGGGGCCAGCAAGGGGGGTCCCAAAAAAAGCCTTTCTGCCAGCCTTATCAGAAAGAACCAATGTGGAATAGCTGTCGGAAAGGTGGATCGTAATCCCCACCGAAGTGCCTGAAACGGCACCGTCCCATTGTGGGGAATGGGATGTGACCGACCGACCGTAGGGCTCCTTGAGCCCGTCAGAAGCTGTTGGTCGGTCCCTGGGGCAATGCGGTCAGATCGACTGCATCGTAATGCGTCAGTCTGACTGCAGTTAAAGATGTCCGTGGGACTGACACAGACGTGCCATCAGTGTTTGTTCCACTGACATCGTAATCCCCCCATTGACTTTAAATCAGTACTGCAAATTTTAAATATAACAAGGTACTCTATGCTGCCTTTCAAAATCTAGAAACTAAATATTCTCTTGTGCCACGATTACTGAAATATAACAAATCATTTCTTCAACCAATTTTGTGCACGTGTTCTCTTTGGTGCATCTGAAAAACAGCCTCCAGTTTCTGGATGAAGATTACACTGACAGTGTGTTAAAGGGTACACAAACAGTTACAACCAGTCATCACACTCTGCACTCAGGCTCCACACTGCCTATCTGTTGAAGAGCTGCCACTCACAGACGGGAAACATCCTTTACAACGCAACTTTTACCACGCAGTGCCTTTACATCGCAAATTTACAACGCAAGCCATTACAACGCATTGCGCTAGGGGGCGCTCTAGTATAGGGAATAGATTTAATTTACTATCCAACACCTTCCCTAGTGTCCACGGGGACTGGAGTTGGAATAGTAAATTAAACTATTCACTATCCAGCACCCCAAACCGCTATGCAACTGTGGCAGTTGGACTGCCAAAGGACCACTGCAACCACTGCAACCACCAGGGATTCAGCGTCCTGCAGCTTTCACGCAGTGGTCAGAGGTAGAACTATGCTGGTGGTTTCGCAGCCATCGCAGAGCATATTTCGAGTTGCCTTACCACCATCCTTTTCATGACGGTGAGCCCGCAATGAAAAGGGGGGTGCTGAGGCAACTAAGAGGGCCCTTATAAGGCTCCCTGCCACCTCAGGGCCCACGGGGTGCATACAGGGGGGCACATATAGTGCCCCTTCAATTTGCACCCTCAATTCCTGCACAGTGTGGCATATATGCTACACTGTGCAGGAAGGTACAGGCAGCCATCTGAGAGCGGGTGTCTGCTTGGTAGGCTCTTTGATGAGCCTACCAGACCGCTGCTGTTCTGGAAGGCAGTCGCACCACAGGTTTGACGGTCCTACAGCAGACGGCCCAATGCACCGTCTGCTGTAGGACCGTCAAACTTGCAATCAGGCCCTAGGTTTGGACCTAAAGTCTAAGGGCCCTATTACGGCAACCAAATTTGTGGTGGAGGTTTGATTGTGGTTGTGGACTGCCGCACCAGTGGTCTGACTGCCATATTGTCAGTACGGCAGTCGAACCACAATAAGAATGCTGCGACTACAAGGGATCTACAATCTCTGGCAGTGGTGAGGCAGTCTATCGGCCGCAATATGCCGGTGGTGCTGCTGTGCCACCGCAAAGCATATTACAGTTTCCTAACCTCCTCTCTTTTCATAGTGGTTAGCCCACCTGAAATGAGTGGCAGTGAGGAAATCTTGGGTGCCCTACAGGCCCCCCTGTTCCCTCAGGGGCTTTAATCCTAAAATCAAAGTTTAGACCTAAAATACCTGAAGTCTAATTTTTGACCTGTAGTCTAAGTTTAGAATTCAGGTTTAACATTAGACTTTACTTCTAAACTTAGGGCCTGATTCACAAAGGTAAGATTGAAACAAAAGTCTAACTTAGACCAAAAGTCTAACTTTACTACTTTTCGTTATTCCCAAAGGTAAGTTACTATTAGTAAAATTACTAGCAGTATTTTGGTCTAACTTTACCTTTGTGAATCGGGCCCTAAGTTTAGACCTAAACTATAACTTTAGACCCGATATCTAAACTTAGGGCCGGATTCAGAAACAAAAAAATTGGCTTTTAGTATAAGCTTAGGCTAAAAGTCTAACTATACTACTTTTTGGTATTCACAAAGGTAAGTTATGATTGTGGAGTTTCCGCACGTGGGCGGAGTTTCCACACTCGGGGTAGAATCTGCGCACTCGGGCAGATCTCCACCCCAAGTTTCTGCCCCAAGTGTGGAGCTTCAGCTCCGAGTGTGGAGATCCTGCCCCGAGTGTGTAAAGATACTATTCATAACTTACTTTTGTGAATGCCAAAAACTAGTAAAGTTAGACTTTTGGTCTAAACTTTAACCAAAAGACTAACTTTACCTTTGTGAATCAGGGCCTTAGACTTCTGATCTAAAGTTAGACTTAGGTCTAAACATAGACTTCAGTTGTGAACTTAGACTTCAGACCTAGGTTTACCCTTGTGAATCAGGCCCTTAGACCAAAAGTCTAAATTTACAACTTTTAGGTATTCCCAAAGGTTAAGCAACTCTACTACTAGTAATTTTATTAGTTGTAACTTACCTTTGTGGATACCAAATAGTAGTAAAATTAGACTTTTGGTCTAAGTTAGATTTTTGGTCGAACTTAACCTTTGTGAATTGGCCCTTGAGACTTAAGGTCTAAATTTAGACCTTAGGTCTAAACTTAGACTTCTCAGGCCCAATTTACAAAAGAAAGCTTAGACCTGGAAGTCTAAGTTTAGACCTGATATCTAACATTACATCTGAAGTCTAAGTTTAGACTTTAGGTCTAAAGATAAATTTCAGGGCTAAGTTTACCTTTGTGAATCTGTTTTTTTCAAATTTGCGTCTAAAGATAGACTTCAGGTCTAAACCTAGGCTTCAGATCTTAGCTTTGTGAATCAGGCCCCAGGTCTAAACTGTGACTTCAGTTCTAAACTTAGACTTCAGGTCTAAACATGGGGCCTGATTCACAAACGGCCTCAGCACTCATGGAAGAGGTCTTGCAATCGTGGAGGATATGCGCACATGGGGCAGAATCACCCTCTCGACTGTGGAGCCTCCGCCACGAGTGCAGAGGCCCTTTGTAAATCAGGCCCTTAGACTTTAGGTCTAAACTTAGACTTCAGGTCTAAGTTTTACCTTTGTGAATCGGGCCCTCAGTGCCTGAATTTAGGTCACACAGAAAGGGAATGGAAAAGTGCTTGCTGTTTACAAGTTGCAGAATCGTCAATACCTAAGGAGGAAAACAGTGGGCAGACCATTAGTATTTTCAATGCTAAAGTCCTAGTGTGTATCCTACATTTTTTTAGGGCCTTTTAAGAGACTCGCTTCACCTTGCCTGCCTCTATATTTTTTAGTAGGTACTGTGCTTAATTTAAGTAAGTTGTTGCTGGTGGGGCCCATCAGCACTTACTTTTCCTCAACAGACTATAATCCACCAGCACTTGTTACACCTTAGCAGACTATAATCCAGAGCATAGGAGAGAAAAACATAATATGGGGAAAAAAGAGGAAAAGAAAGATGGGAAAACAGTGTCAAAGGGAGAAAGCAGGGATGAAAAAAACTTCCAAGAGGGAGATGAAGAGGCAGAGGGTGTCTGGTGGTAGATTAAGGAGATAAGAGGAGTCTAGACAACTTAGCCTTGATGTTTAGCACCCTGATATCCTATAGCACTGGCTGCGTAATTCTGAGCAAAACGTTGGCCCCAGCATTTAGGCTTTTACAAATCAGGCACTGAATGGGTACGTCTTCACTGCGTGGTTAGGGATCACAGGGCTCACATATTACTTCAATGCACCGTATGCTATAAGAGATCTCAGAAATACTGTTGGTTTATTTATTTGTTTATTTTTTTAATTTATTTGTAGTGTTTGACCCATCTTTGTAGCTTTTATAAGCCCTCATTGTGCTTAAAGACATTGGGCACTGATCTATTGAAGATGACCCTGACAGTGAAAGTGACCAGACTGACATGGAAGCAGGCCATAAACCAGAAAGAGTGCCGGTGTTGGCATCAAAGCCATCCTCCAGGTCTGTGTGTGGAGCCTCTCTTGTTTTAGAAAAATTAAAGCAATGGCTACCATAATACCTCGCCATACTTTGGACCTTGTGAGACAGATAAAATTAACACCGCTGACTTTTAGCCTTCTGCTTTTGATGTCAAATTGATGGCCGGCTAAGTGCTGGCTTAAATTCAATGGTGGGAAAAGGTGGTGGTTTCCTAACCCTGTACCGCCACTAAGGATGAAGTCTCCGAACAGAACAATGGTGTAAATCCATAGGGAGGGACTCAAACTAAGCTGCTCCATACACCCACTCGGATCAGTTTTCGAACCTCAATTCCTTCTCTTCTCGCCCCAGCAGCTTACCATTCAATGTCGGTAATCAAAACAAGAGGAGGCTGAGTGAAGTTTGAGATAATAGAAAGAAGGGGGCAGGTCACGTGGGTGAGCAGAGAGCGACAATGGTCCATACCATGCACTGCAAAGCAAGGACTGAGATCAACATCCGCCACTCGAAACACCATGAGACTGAAATGTCTTGTGAGGGACAAACACAAGAGTAGTGAGGAAAGCTTTCAAATTAGGAACAGGGAAGTTATATAGAAAACAAAGACATTCAGTCATGAGCAAAGCATCAACCTACAGACCACTCTAAGTATGTGTATTGGAAACAGCAGGTCTTCAACATACAGCCAAAGCTGCCTGTTTCCAAGACTTAAAAACAAGTAAGTAAAACAGTCACATCTATTCAAAATAGCAGCCAGAAGGACTGATTACTGTGATGCTTACATTATGGGAACTGTTGGACCTGGCATCTTTGGCGTGGTTTCCCCGGTCTGTTTGGCCTCTACCTTCTGTATTTTTGATGCTGTGCTGGATTTCGTTTTTGCTGGTTTAGATGCTTTGGACACTCTGCCACTGCTGATCAGTGCCAGAGTGTAAGTGCTCCCTGTGTAAATTGTTATGATGATTGGATATACATGATTGACATATTTGTATCACCAAGAAGTCCCTAGTAAAGTGCACTGGGTGTTCCAGGGCTGGTGATGACAAATGCTACAAGTGGGCCTGCAGCACTGATTGTGCCACCCACAGGAGTAGCCCTAAAATGGTGTCTCAGGCCTGCCACCGCAGTGCCTGTGTGCAGTCTGTGAACTGCCATGTCCTCCTGGTCAGTGTCCCCACTGACCAGGCCTAACCCTTCCCTTTTTGCACACATTGGTCACCCGTATGGAAGGCCCAAGGTACCCCCCTGGGTAGGGTGCAGTGCATGTGAAAGGTAGAGCATGTACTGGTGTAGGTGACATGCTCTGGTAGTGAATTACATCCATTTTTGTTTTTCACTATGTAAGGCTATCTTGCTCCGTAGGTTAACATGGAGGATGCTGGAATTTAATAACACATCTTTTAGGAAAGGTTGTTTTTAAGTCCTGTGTTTGAGAACAGCACTTTTAGAAAGTTGCTGTTCTCTTGTCTAAACTTCCTGTGAGCCTTGGCCTGTTTGTGCATTGACTGTGCATTGACTGTCTGGTTTGAGAGTGACAGGGGCTGGGGATTCCCCAGGAGGCTGCCTGAGTCAGCACTAGGCTGACTGACTCCATTGCAACTTGAGTGGTGGGAGGAGATAGCACCTGGGCGTGAATAGGGCTGTGCCTGCCTGCCACAATGCTGGCTCACCCTCCTGCTGGGCGGCTGACGACCCTGCCCCTCACTCTGAAAGGAAAGGAGAAGCCAGGAAAACAAAGTGCTCAAGAAACACCCAGAACTGGTTCAGACCGGGCTCAGGGCCCACTTGGACAAAGAGAACAAAGACTTTTAGGGGTATAAGTACAGGACCCCTGACAACAGAAAATTAGATCCTCCTGGAATCAAGCAGGAACCTCTGCCAAGGAGAAAGCTAAAACTGAAGAAGGAAGAGCTGTTGCTCTGCTGGATTGCCATGCTGTTGCTTTGCTGCCAAGGAGAGGGGAAGGACTTTGTTTTGTACTGTGTCCCCTTGCTTGAAGGAATCTCTAAGGGCCTGAGAAGAGCTGGCTCCCTGTTCTGAAGTCCCAGGAACAAACGGACTTCACCCCCAGCTTCCCCTGAGCTCTACTGGGAGAGTTCTGTCCTTCCTGGAGTGCTTGGCCCATGTGTGGTGCCTCTGGAAGTTGTACCTGTGTTGGGAATCTGGAAACTAAGCTTGAGAGACTTTGCTACAGAAAAGATATTGCATCGCTCGCTGCGGAGCGCATCCCCGACAGTACGAGGAAATTCCCGCCACTACGAAGGTCGAGATCGTCGCAGCGCCTGTTGCCGCTACCAGAGCCGTCGCATCCTTCGTTTGCGGGACGCACCCGATCGGTGCGGGAAATCTAGCATCGCTGGGTGTGATCGCCGCACCGCCTGCTTGCGGACCGCATCACGTCGCTGCGAGAGTCCTCGCCGAAGCCATCGCATCAAGGAACTGCGAGAGAGAAGATCACCGCTGGTCCGCGCTTCGTCGCCCCGGAGATCGTCGCAACTCCAAAGATCATCGCATCGTGCCTTTGCGAGAACAAACTTCCTATGGAACCTACGCACCGGAATCCAGACAAGTGGCTTTCCTCCCCATACAGACCGGATTCGTTGCAATACGCCCGCTGCTGCAGCCGGGTTGTCGCAAACGCCTCCCCAGGGTCTCAGGAGCAACGCATCATTTGTTTTCCACCGCACCAGCTTCTGCTCTTGGAACTTTGTCGCAACTGGAGGTACTGTGAGCTAAACGTGACGCAACTGTGAACTTTTCACGCAACTGTGGATTATTTTAATCACAACCTAAAGAACTTTATCGCAACCTTAAGAACTCTTTTGAAACCATATTCTTGAACTGTGTACGTTGGATTTTTGTCGTTTTGGTCTTGTGTAGTTTAGATTAAATACCTTTATTTTTCTAAACTATTGTGGAGTCAGTTTGTGGTGTTTTCACTGTGTTACTGTGAGTGTTGGTACAAATACTTTACACATTGCCTTCTGATTAGCCTTGACTGCTCGTGCCAAGCTACCTAGAGGGTGAGCAGGGGTTATCTCAGAGGGTTTCCTCCTTACCCTGACTAGAAGCAAGGGTCCCTATTTGGACAGTGGTACCTACCTCTGCCAACTAGAGACCCCCAGATCTAACAGGAACATTTAATAAAAGCATTTCCCTAGTCAAACTGACCATTTCTTTATCATTTGGGAAATGGGTATCTGGTTTTCTGAACTTTAAGATGCTTACCAGGCACAAAAAAGCCTCTGCACCATATTCTCTAGTTCAGATGGCTCAAACAAACAGGAGGTGTGAAAGTACTAATTTAACAAATACAAGCGATTTGCTCCAAGAGAAAATAGATTGACATTTGACAGCAGGGTTGACTAATTCAAGGTACTTAAATAAACATCATATCCTCACAGCACATTGGCAGCTCTGTCAAGAAAATGATGCTGCTGTAATGAGCTTCCAAGAAATCACTGTTTTTGTTAAATCTCTAGTGAATGGAAGGCCCATCTGTGTTTAAGACTGGCAAGTGCCCCAGTTCTCATCTTATACACATTTTACGATGACATTAGTCAAGCTAACACTCTTGATTTCTAGGTTAGTGCAATCAACTTATTTTAATTTTGACTACAGAATAATGATCAGTTTCTAAAAAATACAGAATTCAATTATTCGTTAAGCATATTATATGTTTTAAGCAATGTAATAGTGTGCCAAAGTAGGTTAGGTGTTAGTGAGACACTGGCAACTAAAAATACATTTGGGATTGTTAATTCAGTAGATAAGTTCATGAGCTTCTCATTGATTTTGCAAATCTTTATGTTTACACAATAATATATGACCGTGTGATCTAGAATGTCCATGGAAGGATTACCCTGAAAAATAATGTGGTACATGATTCATAAATATCGCTTTTTCTGTGGTTAATAATCATTTAACCACTTGGCTGCTAAGGGTGTGCGAGGGGTTCCATTGACTTTCCATTGAAATCAATGGAAAGTCCATGACGAGTTACCCTTGTCATTAGCGCTGAAGTGGTTAAGAATTAAGTACAAGGTGTTGCACAGAGAAGTGTTAACTATTACTTGGAGCCTTATTTAGATTTTGGAACATCGGATATCTTTTACAAAAGTGGTGGATTTCATGTCTGCGATATTATAAGTGTTATAGGATATAATACCCTTGCAATAAGGAGGACGTGATACCTGTTGCATATTTGACAGGGTATTCAATGCTGCAAACTCTATAAAAGGCCCTGTATCTCCAGCACCCTATTTTCCTACTCATGGTGTTGCATTCTCTAGGCTAGCTGTCAAGATCTTGCTATCCTGCCATCGGTTGGAGCTACTTGAAGATTGAAGAACTTCCATGACCCTGCCTTTCTCATGAACACTAGTTTAGCAATTGTGCCACACTCCAACGTGCATTCACACCGATTCTCTTAACCTCTTGGAAACTAGATCTGGTCAATTTTGAAGGTTTACTTACCAAAACTGGTGCACTGTAGTATTTGCTTGCCTTACCCATGATGGAGAGGAGCTTTTTTAGGGAATTGAATACTATTTTGAATACTACAAATTACAGTATGCCCCTGTGCTTCCTTCGATGCCATGTTCTGAAACAAGCTCCCTTCTGTGTTCCATTCCTGAGTTGTGTTTTTTCCTTTTGTTGCTTCCTGGAATTTCCATGCACTCTATCAGGCAGCAGGCTATCGGAGGAGCTCATACATGTTCAGTACCAATCAGCCGGTGAGGAAGTGAGCTTGAAAGAGGGATTTTAGGATTGGCTTCTACATTCAGAATTCATGCTCCAACTGCCGTTACTGGAAGCTCCTGCTTCCTACTCTAGTTGCCTGCACTGGTGAATCTTTGACAACCTAAGAAAAATCCTCTTTGCTGCTACCGCTTTTCACAGTAGACTGCTTTCACTGGTTGCCCTTTGCAGCATTGTGGCTTATGTATTCCTTCCTTGCTTCGTAGCCACTTTGTTTCCGAGTTGTTGCTGAGTTGGAAGGAGTTCTTTTTGCTTCCTTGAGTTTGTTAACTTGTCAAAAGTGGACCAAATGTACCAAGCTTTTTTGCATTCGCAGAATCAATCCACTTGCTCCTGCAAAAGAACGTTGGAAAGTATGAAACCCAAACTGCGATTCTGTAACATGCTACTGACTTACAATATGGGCTTGCAACCAAATACCGATTCGGTATTTGGAAGGGGCTTCCCTTCCAAATACTAAATCAGAATGGTGTGTAATATTGTTTTGTGACGGAATTCCGGTTGCAAAACATTAATATTTTACTAACTTCAAACATGTAGCACTGATTCATTCACAGATTGGAAGAAGTCACACTATGGGACTCCTTCCCCTTTGTAAAAATTTTCAAAAGTTTGTTTAACTCCTTCCATGCTGTCGTCGGCCATTGGCCGACCGCAGCACTACCTCGCTGGTGCTGCCGTCAGCCAATGGCCGACGTGGCCCCGCCCTTGGCCTCACTGCCGCGAAATCGCGGAAGCAGCCAACGGGTTAAGAGGAGATAGTAGTCCACAGGACCACTGTGTCTTCTTAAACAAACAAAAAAAGAAGGAATGTTTTCCTTTTTATGGTTTAAATCTTTTATTAAGTTTTCAAAAAAGGAAAAAACAGTTGGACCGCATCTTTCCATCAAGTGTAGCAAGGCAAGTTCCACCGTAAGAAACACAATCATATTTGATGCTGTAATGAGTTGGACAACAATGCAGGTCCCATATAACACTCGGAGGGGGTGTAACATAACCCCCCCCCCCCTGTCCACAAAGCAAAAGGAATACCGCACTAAGGAAAAAAGGGAAAAGCAGTAAGAGGGCCATTAGTGCCCAATTTTGTGTTTGCGTGCGGGCGCCTTCTGTTCCGGAATTGGGGTGTCTGCTAAACGAAGAAGGCGTAAGTATCGGGGGCAGCTTAATTCCCAGAATTCCCCTGTAAGCAGAGTCAGAAAGGGCCACCAGAGTTCCGCGAATTCCTCGCCCCTTCCAGCCCGTTCTAGGGACATTTTCTCCATGTCCAGCACCATCCACAGCCTGTGCAACCAACCTGTGTAAGGGGGGTTTGTGTGGTCCTCCAGTGCGCCAGAATGTTCTGTGTGGCTGCCCCCAGTGCAATAGCAATTAGCCTGCCTCTCTGTGATTTCAGAGGGTACATCAAAGCATTAGGCAGTCCCAGCAAGATGTAAGCAGGGAACCTAGGGAGTTGGGTGTCTAGGTGGGAGTTTATGTCGACCAATATCGTGCCCCAATATCCCTGCAAGCGGTCACAGCTCCAAAGTAAATGTTCCAGAGTGCCAAGTTCCCCACACCCTCTCCAACAGCGGTCGCTAATTCTGGGGTCAAATTGATGTAGGCATTCAGGCGTGTGGTACCAGTAGGTGGCTACTTTGGTCAGGGTTTCCGTTAGGCCGGTATGATATGCAGAGTGTCTGGCCCTATGGTAGATGCCGCTCCATTCTTTGTGTGTGAGGGCCCTCCCCAGTTCCCGCTCCCATCGGCTCCTACCCGCATTGTATGTATAGATGTTTGTGAGAAGAAGATGTTGGTACAGGTCAGTGATCAGTTTCTTATCAGAAGTGCGAGTGACTAGCCACTTCTCGTATGGGGTGAGGTGGCGTAGTGCTCCCGGCCTGACTTCCGGCTGAAGTGCCCAGCGTCACACCTGCATGTAGGGTAGTCTATCGCTCTTCGGTATGCCATAGTCCTCCCTCATCTGTCGAAAGGAGAGAATACCGTTTAGATTAAAAAGATGACACAGGGCTCTGCAGGGGGAATGTCGCCAGGCTGTAAATGCTTTGGGGTCGAGGCCTGGGGTAAAGTCGGGTTTGGCAAATAACGGTGTCATAGGGGAGGGGAAGGATGTCAGTTCATGTTTGATGGCGACCCGGTCCCACACCTCCAGGACAGTGCCCGTGATCTGCGATGCATAGAGATTAGGTGGCCGATGGTGCTTGGGGAGAAAGGGGATCCCCTGTAGGGGCATGCCTGCAACCGCCTGGTCTTGGAAAAGCCAGTTCTTGCCAGATTCCAGCTGGTGCCACTCCACCAGACTGCGGAGCTGTGTCGCGTAATAATAAAGTTGGAGATCTGGTACCCCTGCTCCACCGTGACCAGGCGGAAGGACTGCTATCGCATGCTTAAAGCGCGGTCGGCGACCGTGCCAGATGAAGCGCGCCAGTTCGGACTGTGTCTGTTGAATCCAACCCGTTGGCGGGCGCAAGGGGAGGGTCTGGAATACGTTAAGTATCTGTGGCAGGAGAGCCATCTTGGTGGCGGCTATCCTCCCCAGCCAGGAGAGGGAATGGTACTTCCACCTCAGGAGTTCTTCGCAAAGTCGCGAGCGAAGCTTGGTATAGTTCGCCTCGACGGTGGCGGGGATGTTAGGGCACAGGAGGACTCCCAGGTAAGGGACCGTGGTACCAGACCACTGCATATCGTGTTCTTCCTGCACCTCGGCCTGTGTCTCGGGTGACAGTGAGATATTGAGGGCCACTGATTTGTCGGTGTTAATTTTGAACCCAGAGGACAGCGCAAAACTATGGAGTTCAATAAAAAGTGCGCGGAGCAATTGAATCGGCTCGGTGAGGGAGAGTAATATATCATCCGCATAAAGACTGATCTTGTGTGTGACCCCCCAAATGGTATGCCCTTGATGAGAGCATGTTGCCGGATCCGCTGCGCCAGCGGCTCCATGTAAAGGGCGAAAAGGATACTGGAGAGGGGGCATCCCTGTCTGGCCCCCCTGCCGATCGGGAAGCGAGAGGAGGTGTGTCCATTGACACGCACCGTGGCATTAGGCTGTCCATAGCAATTCAATATACGGGTGCGAGAACTTCCCCCAGGCCAAAGAGATGTAATATTCCAGGTAGGGCCAGTGCACCCTATCGAAGGCCTTTTCGGCATCGATGGTGAGAAGCATGCAGTCTGGTCACGTCCGCGACCCAGCTTCAATGAGGTGTAGGACATGCCTAGTGTTGTCGCTGATCTGTCGCTGGGGTATGAAGCTGGCTTGGTCGGGCTCCACTAGTTGTTGCATATAGGGTGCCATCCGGCTTGCCAGGATGCCTGTGTACAGTTTGAAGTCAAGATTTAAAAGGGAGATCGGTCTATACGAACCGCAGCGGGTTGGATCCCGACCCGGCTTCGGTATGACCGAAATCGCTGTGTCCAGAAGATCTGCTGGAATTGCACCAGGTTGGGCAAAGGAGTTAAAAAGATCCCGCAACATAGGGGCCACCTGTTGGCAGAACATTTTGTAAAATATCGCCGGGTACCTGTCCGGGCCCGGGGATTTTCCCAGCTTCAGGCGGGAGATCGCCGACACCACCTCCTCCAGACTGATGGGCCTGTCTAGGAAATCTGCCTGGGCCGAGTTCAGAGATGGAAGGTGCGCTCCCTGCAAGTAGTCGTGGCCAGCTTGCAGGTCAAGAACGTCGCCAGTGTTGAGGGCCTCATAAAACTCCCCAAAGGTCGCCGCTATTTCCGCCCCGTCTGCCACCAAGTCACCACGGCTCATCCTAATGGCTCTCACTCCTCTGGCGCTGCTCACACAGCTTGCTCGCCAGCAGTCGCCCGCACCTGTCCCCCCCAGTCCCTTGCTCACTTTGCCACTGGATTCAAGCAAGCCGGGCTGAACACGGCTGTAATGCCAGAAACCATTCCTCAGAAGCTTGTTTCCGGTCCAGGGAAGGCATGGCTTGGCAGTTCGGGCTGGACTGTTCCCATGAGGCACAGGGTCAGACTGATTTGCATATAGCCATGTCTGAACTGGGGTGGCAGAGTGGGCTAAAGAACGGTGATGGATTAAACCCAGATCTTTTGACTGGGTGTGAGTGTTTGATTGGTTCAGATGCTCCGTCCATTACCACCCCCTTTTGTACCGCCCCCAGTGTAATAAGCCTGTCGGAGAAGAAGGGCCGCATATTCTGCTGCGTCTTGATCTAGAGCGGCCAACATCTTCCGTTCTGCGCATAGTTGGCACCACGCCCCCACTGCCCCTGTGCGTTGGTGCATTTGTTCCAGCTCTGCTACGCGTTGCGTGATTTCGGCCCGTTTCTGTGCTCGTTCTTTGTTGTTGGCCGTGGCAATGGAGATAAATTCGCCGTGCAGGACAGGTTTAAGCGCAGCCCACTGTGTGGCCCTAGAGGTGTCAGTGTTGTCATTGTGCTTCAAAAAATGTGTGATGGCGGATTTAATCCGTTCCACTATCGAAGGGGTATGGAGAAGGGCTTCCCTAAGGTGCCAGTGCCGTTGTGGGGTCGGTGCGGCTGGGAAAAAAGGAGGGTAGCCACCACTGGGGAGTGGTCAGATAATGAGGCTGACAGGATTTCAACTTCTCGGGCTCGAGGTACTAGTGGGGAGGTGCAAAGGAAGTAATCGAATCTGGCGTATGATTAATGGGCCCCTGAGGGGTAGGTGTAGGCAGTGTTGCGTGGGTGGAAGTGCCTCCACAGGTCAATGAGACCCAAATCTCGGAGGTGTGCGTGTCCAGTTTTGGAGAGGGACCCCACCTGGCCTGACCGTTGGCAGGAGTGGTCTGCCGTGTTATGGAAGACTAAGTTAAGGTCGCCCCCCCCAGCAATAAATGTTGTTCGGTGTTGGCTGTGGCGGCTACTAATGCTCTGTGGAGAAAGGTTTCCTGCCCCTCGTTAGGTGCATATATCGAGCCTACTAATAGTGCCTGCCCTGCTATGAGGAAGCGGTGTACCAATAACCTCCCCTTTATATCCGCTTCTCGCTGAAGGACTTGGCCCGTAAAGGATTTGCAGCCTGATTCATCATTCTCCCGTTTTGCGAGCCCCTAATAGCGATTCATAACGAATCGCTATTAAGGACTTGCAAAACGGGATTCATGTAGGAATTGCAATAAATATTGCGATTCCTACATGTTCCTTATTTGCGAGTAGCAAATGGCTAATCGCAAATAAGGAATGAATGGGGAGTTATTCCTTATTTGCGATTAGCAATTTGCTACTCGCAAATAAGATAGCGATTTAAAGGGTGCCAGGGGTGTCCAAAGGACACCCTGTAGCACCCCTTAAATCCAAATTGAAACAGGTGTTGCGCACACACATGTCCAAAGGACATGTGTGTGTGCAACATGCAACTTAGAAAAATGCTTTTAAAAGCATTTTTCTAAGTTTTCGCTATTTACCACGAGGTTTGACCTCGCGGTAAATAGCGGGCCGAAATTGCGAATTCGCAATTTTTAAATGGATGATGAATTGCATTTAAGGAATCTCAAATAGAGATTCCTTAAATGTAATTTCTCGCAAAATAACGAAATCGCTATTACCGATTTTTGCATTTGGGATGATGAATCCCAAATGCAAAAATAGCGATCGCAAAGGGCCAGATTCTCAGAATCTGGCCCTTTGCGAGCCGATTTCGGCTTGATGAATCAGGCTGTTGGACACCAAAATTGCCACCCCTGCCACTTTCTTGGGTGAGGATGAGAAGAGCTGCGTGGGGAAGGCCCAAGATTTAAGTCAGTGTTAGTCTTTGGGCAGTAAGTGCGTCTCCTGTAGGAGGCAGATATCGGCTGTGGAGTGCTCTAAGACGGATAATACTGCTCGGCGTTTGATAGGGTTGTTGAGCCCCCTCACATTAAGGGAGAGGATTTTAAGTCTGGAATGAGTCATTGTTTGTCGAAAAGAATGTGGACAAAGGGGTGCCCGCCCAACAACAAGCCCCCCCAACAGTTCCGCCCCACAATACCCCCACACCCCCAACTCCCCCCCCATCCTCCCCTGGCTCCCACTTCCCCGTGTCCTTTCCCCACTGCAACCATTCCCCCCGCCGCCCCCTCCCTACCCCAACCTTAACTTGAAGTTCTGGATAGCAAATCATATTCTCAGACCAGTCACCCGCAGTTCAGGCCTGTAGCAGTAAAAGTGCGGGAGTGTGTGGCAGTGGCGACCCCGTTGGCCCCCCGTCCTGTCCCCCCACAGCCCTGTGTATTGGCGGTGTGAGTATACCCCCAGTGCTTGCTGCATCAAGTCCCAACCGCTGTGTCCTTGGAGACTTCCTGTACATCTGCAGCCTGTTCCTGCGCCATCGTTGTTGTGTCCGGTTTAAGTTTGCTTCTGGGCGCGGTTTGATGACCCACGTGTTGCCATCCGTCTCGGGAAGACCGGGGGGCTTCGTCTGCGATAGCTGCAGTGCTGTCTCTTTCGACTCCGTGCCCTCCCCCCTGTCGATGCCCAGCAGTCCACATGTTTCACGCAGGGACCGAAGCTGGTGTAGGGATCCCATCCATTTAAAGATGAGCCAAAAGGGATGGCTCCCAGAGTACGGAACCCCATTGTCTCGTAGGAAGGTTGTGGCCACCTTAAAGGCCTTTCTCTTTTGTAGCGTTATAGCTGTGAGATCCTGGTATAGCGCCACGGAGTGACAATGGAATTTGAGGGGTTGCTTCCGGCGTGCCTCCCGCAGAATACGCTCCTTGAGCGGGAAGTCGGATAGGAAAGCCAATATGTCAGGAGGGGGGGCAGGTGCCCGGTGTGTCAGTCCCACTCTGTGCGCCCTGTCTATGCATATCTCGAAATCATCGGGTTTCCTTAAGATCTCCCGAAACAGCTGCTGTAGGTAGCTGGTGATGTTGTCCCCCTCTGATTTGGAAGGCACGCCTCGTACCCTTATGTTGTTGCGTCGAGAGCGGTTCTCAAGGTCTTCATCATGCGCCTGTAGGTCAGTCTGTTGCTCATGGAGTCGAATAATTTCTTGTTGGAGAAATTCTACTTCCTCGCTCCTGGTGTGGTCCACTTCTTCCATTGCCGCCACTCGCTCTCCCAGTCCGTCCACATCGCGACGCAACTCTCGATGTTCCCCTGCCATGTCCTGTTTGAGGGTTTGAAAGTCCTCCCTCAGAGAGTTAAACAGTGACTCCAAGAAGGCTTTGGTGATGGGGGCCCCTCCATCTTCCTGCTCTGGAGTGTCCTTAGTTGTTACCGGTGGCGTTGGGTTCTTTTCCCCTTTAAGGGTGTTCTTGGTTAGCATGTCGGTAATAGAGCGGCCTCCTCTGCGGATGGTGTTACCCATGCTGCCCACCCTGCGTGATCTTTCAGAGCCCCTCAGGTCAGTCCGCCCAGGTAGCGGGCACTCCGGTGGGCGCCGATCCACGGGGCGCGCTGGGATCTCAGGCCGCGAAGCAGGTGCACCCCGGTGTAGGCCCCCAGTGCTGATCTGGCTCTGAGCAGGTGTTGCCAAAAAAGGTTCTCAGGGCGGATGGGGTAGGCGTTTTGGGGCTTTTGTGACTAGTCCAGGCCCCCACCCTATGGTGCAGACAGTGTCTCAGTTCCAGGGCCCGGGGCCACCACCTCGTGTCCCCCAAAAATGTCTCTGCCCACACTGTCCACTACGTCCGACCTCTGTGTGTGCTGGGTAGGCCTCGCTGACTCCAGCACCACAACTCTCCGCCCGCCAGCACGGGCCTCGGCCTCATAGGGGCGTGCAGGTGATGGTGCCCCGGTGTCCCTCGGAGGCACGGCCTCCGTTCTCTGTCCCGCCACCGCCACTCCTCCCAAGTGCGGGGATGCTCGTAGGTGAGGCGCCGGCAGGCCCGAAGCCGGGGGCTCGAGTTACACCCTCCCATACTCCCTCACTCCGCTGCAGCCATCTCTGGCCCTGCACACCGCTCCTCACCTCCTGGTCGGCTCAGGGCAAGGTGTCTAGGCCGGCGCTTCCCACCTGGTAATCCGCCTGTGGTGCCGCTGCCGTGCCACCGGGCGGGATGCTGATGGGTCGTTCCGCCGTGCCCCTTGCTAGGCCCAAAGCCTGGGCCTCGAGTTTCGCGCCACCCGGCACGCTCTGCCGGCGGCCCGTGCCAAGCGCCTCGTTCGCTGCAGCCCACGCTGGGGCCCCAGGCTCTCGAGTTTGTCTCCGGTCCTGAAGGCGGAGCCGCACAGTGGGCCAGTAGGGTGCAGTCGCCCGCTGGGCCGTGTCAGGCTGGGCCGGCCTTGATCATTCGGCAGGCTCGGCCGCCATGTTGCGGCTCCGTAGCCCGAGTGTGCTCCATGTGGGGTGACGGCGGTCTCCAACAGCCCCCGGACAGGCACCCACTTCCACCAGGGCATCCGCTAGAAGCTTTGCCGCAGTAGGGCACAGCGTGGACCGATTAGGGGGCCCAGGCTGCTGATTTAACGGCGCCAAGGGGGTCCAGGACGGGGAGCCCTCCGAAAAGACGTCCTCTCAGGCCGCCATCTTGGCCATGCCCCAATGTTTTCTTTTTAAACACAGTCTTGTTTCCTTTAAGGGAAACAAGTTGCATTTAAAAGGAAAAAATATAGTTATATTATAAAGCAAAAATAGACATCGTGGCCTGCTGACCCAAGCAGGGCACCATGCCTATGATGGCAGTGATTCCTTGTACGAATCAATTGCAAATAATATTCATGAGGTAGGTCGAGTTGTGACTCACTAGGAATCGCTCATTTAAAATTAAGAATTTCATACAATATGAATTGCGATTTCAAAAGTTGGATTAGTTAAAAATCGCAATTTGGAAATTGCAGCTATTAATCGTGATAAATATGGCCCCTTGTTCTGAACTCTTGTGCTAATTCCATGTAATAGTATGGCATCAGTTGTTTCAGTGCCTGCTTGGTACATTCCTCAAGGTCCTTGTTCTGAATCCTATTTCCGCTTTCCTTGTAACCGAAGTGCATTATTCATTAAGCACTAATGCCTACTGTGAATTACCAGTGAAATCTTCAGTGTGATAGTCAGAAAATGTAGCTGTTATGTGTGCATCCAGGAAAGGCAACTTACACATTAAAATAGAATTCCATTTCCATCCATTGTCTTTCTGCCAGTGATTGTGGCATTGAACTGGTGCACTCTGCTGTTGCTTCATCTCAGTACTTGTTGGAAGCACCATGCCTGGCTTGCTATGAGATACCAATCATGTTCCCACTGAACATCTGGAAAGATCCTGTGGCTGGTAAATGGAGTGTAGAGTATTTTGACATGTGCAGAGATGGCCTGTGTGCAGGCTGTTACTGTAGTGAGCCCCAGTCCCCAGTATGTTACCATGTCAAGGATTACATATAGCTAGACTCGATATGTGAAGTGACTGCTTCCCAGGACAGCCCTAAAATGCTGATCTTCTGCTTGCAACTCCTCTCTATCCTCCTCAAGCAATTGTTCTTCAGACTCAGGGGCACGTCAACAAATATATTCACTTACATGGTGAACACATGGGTTTATTTGTGTCTTGCTTTCCTAAGTAAGCAGTCTCTGTGTGATTGGTTAATGGTGTAATAAGTTTAAGCTGTTGATTGGTGTGGTGAATTCCTGATTGTTTGCTATCGCCCTTGCAGTAACAGGTGTTGAATGTGAATAATGCCTTATTTCTATATGTGTTATCTACTATTCACAGCTATATTCACTGCAGTGTGTCCTTATTTTATTTGTATTTTTTTAATGTTTTATTTAAACCAAAATTAACATATAACACATAGATTGTTCTTTTTTTCCTACTTTTCCTTTTGAAGAGTGACTTGCAGTATTAGCAAGTGGCCACGTGTGGATTGTAACGTACTTTAAGGCTTGTCTTTAACGGATTTGAGCCTTTTTGCTCTGTAGTACTGCTGAAGTAGACATAGCTGTAACTTTGGCGAATAGCAATTGTCTTTCTCTTTATATATTTGTTTTATTTTTTTAATGTACTTTTCTGTGCCCCTACTTTTTTTTTCTTTTGCTCCTTGCATTCAAGAGTTGATACCCCATTCTACAGTCACTTCCCTTTTTTCCTCCCACATTTACACTAAATGCATGCAGAGTTTTCTGCACTTGTGACAGAGAACTTTGCACATAAAACGTATAGGCCAAGGTCTCCAGCTGTGTTTGTGAGCAGGTAAAGCGCTACTACAAGAGTATTACTTAAGGTAATCAAGTCCTCATGTCGTTAGCTTTTTATGCAAAGGGTTCAGATTGTGACTCTCCACCAGGTGCACCCTGAGGTACTAATGCATGTTTTTTGTTTTTGGTTTTTGGTTGTCTTCATTTGCTTTTTTTACTCCCAGCCTCAAATCTTCGGCCCCCACAACGCAGCCCTATTTTTCCGTCTGCTGCCTAGGCATATAAGCTTAGGAAGGCATTATCAACCTTATCCAAACTTAATCACAGTTCAAGGTCCAGTGTAATCATGGGACCTTAGGTTTTGCCTTTCCACCACATCTCCCTCAAAGCATTTTCCCTCCAGCCATAGGTGCTAATGCATGATGTTCCAGAGGGCTGCTCAATAGAAATCTAGCATCTTCTGCTGAACACCTGCTATGAAATTGAGTGGTGCAGTCATAGAGTAGTAGCGGGTGCAATCAAGCCTGTCAGGTAATTGGGAGCTTTCTTAAAGGGCTTTGAACTTTACATTTCCATCAGTCTTGTACAGGTCGCCAGAAACGTTGCAAAGGTATGGACGTAACATCAAGCATTTGCGAAATTCCTTGCTAAAAAATGCTTGAGAATTTGTACCTTATTTCAGTATTGTAGCATTGCAACTTTCAAATAGCTTGGTGGTTTCTTAAATAATATTTTTAATTTTTCAGAAATTATTCTATATAAGCTACTGTCCTGAGTGTGAGACCGTGGGCATTGATATGCGTTCTTAGCTGTTCTTCACGGTTCTTAATTGTCATTTAGCTATGGCGAGGGTTGATCGTGTGTCTCATGGGATTTTTGGTTCTCAAAATACATTTTGTTATTAGTTTGGGAGATCTGTGAATGGACTCTGTTCACGAATGCCATGTTGTCCTATTTTTTGGTCACTGTCAGAGCGCCCTCGCAGGAAGCTGTGTTGTTGAATTGGTTTGCATAGTTGAGGCAGAGTGAATGTTGTAATATAACAGGCTTTATTCTTTGCCTGCCTTGTATAAGGATTCATCTTCATGGCCGTTATTCGAGACGTCATGTCAGACCCGCTTCCTGGCTAATTGCTGATGCAATCCTTGATTGTCATGAAGAGTGTTCTCCTCCTGTTGGGTTGTTCATTGAAGGAGATAATATTGCAAAGCTAATGTGATAAGCAGACTGCACATTCCATGCAGAAACGTTATTATAGCTAGTATCACAAGGCATTTACAGGATCTGATTGGTGTTCATTTTTTGTCTGCATATGGAACATCTTTTTGTATTTATTTTGGGTTGAACTGGTTAGGGTGATGGGACTGGCAAGTTGGCTAATCCATAGGTTTAGATAGTTTGCATTCAAAGGTCAGTGATATTGAGAAGATCAGGTCAATTATGTGACATATTGAATGTGTGGTTTGGTGATATGCTGTATCGTGTTGATTGTGTTGATGAACATGAGGAAAGCGTCTTGTGTTTTCCTGGTGCTTGAGTCATCTGAATGAGGTGGTGAGGAGGCCTGAGTGTTCATATATGATGTAATTGTTATGAATAAAGGCCTGTAGTTGTGCTTGAAGTTGGCAGACAGGGTTGCAGAGAATAGGAATTTTTTTGAAGAGCTCTATGAAACTGAGGGTTTGTTGCTTTTCTAGAGTGGTGAGCCCTGAGGGCTTATGGACGACAGTGAGACTTTAACCATTCATATGAGTTCAGTCCACTGGCTCTAATATGTTGGAAAAAGGATATCCTAAATGCAAAAGTATTGAGATGAGGCATGTTTCTGTGAGGAACAGTGTTGAGGTTGTGGTAGTCAATGGGATCTGTAATTTTTCAAGCATGTTTTGCTCCAGAGAATGTTTTGTTGGACTTCACCAGAGTGTCTGTTTAACAGTTTGAGGGTGTGTGGTGGTTAGTGTAATTTGTATAATATTGCGGTTGTATGTTATAAGGATGTTGTATAATGCTTGTGTGGTGTAAGCATGGATGTGGTTCTCAAGATGGGTAATGATTGGTACTTGGTTTCTATGTGGTTGCTAAGATTGAAGTGGAGTAAGAATTCTGGCACATGTTCCCTCCTGGCCTTAGAGCCTCAAATAGGAAATGTCCTTGTCAGTTTTCGCAATTAGCTTGGACACCTGGGTTGTGAGGTGCCCAGTGAAGTTGAATGAAGAAGTGGAGAAGGTAAGAATTCTCAGATTGTAAAAAACAGTATTGTCACTTCACTTTTTGTGGAGATGGATGCTGGAAAAAGTGGTGATGCCATTTGCTGTACCCTTGTCTGGTTTCTTCTTTTTAAGATGGTGTTGTTAGGCACCTGTACAGTAATTTCCTCCAAGGGTCAATCCTGGGAAATGTAATGATGTCCTTTTGAATTAATTTTCTTTTTTAGATGATTTTGGTGTGAGATCACTGATGTCTCTCCTTTTGAATTGGATGCTGTGAAAAGTGGTATGTCATTTCCTATTGCAATGAATACTGCAATCTCGAGATAGTCCATTTTAGGTAGATTTACTCCCCCAACATGCTGTCCTACAATAAAGATGCCACCAAGGTCTCATTGTTTTATCAGACAGCAAGGGTCCTTGACAATTTTCTTTAAACAACTTGGAATAATTATAGGCCACAATCTGCGCTATAATGAAGGTGTCCAGCCGGACCCTGTTTAATAATCAAATGAGAAACATAAGGGGAATTCAAAGCACACAAGATGACAGTGGGACACAATCCTGCATCCAGTACATACAACAACAATTAAGGACAAACCAATATTTACAAGGGTGGGGGATTACTCAGGCAATTATATGAAATCTTGAGGCGCTAGTAGGTACATAAATATCAAAAATCAATCTAGCTGCGCTCATGTAATACAACACAAATGAGTCACTCAGTGGAGAACTAGTATATAACTACATCAACTGTCAACGGCGTTTCGATCCTATTAGAGATGAAGGATCATCATCAGGACTGACAATGTATTGCCTGGACTGCAAGCCTCTGCTGGGACAGAAATTCAAAGCCGATTGGTGTCCGGATGGCGAATTATCATCAGATATCCGTGTTGGGGAAATTATGCACCTCACCGTGGTCGATTCTTAGAAGAGGGTACTGGGAGTGAATTCTGGGTCCCGGATGACATCCGGATGGCGAGTTAATAGCCGATGCCCATGATGGGAACAATGTGTCCGGTTTTAGGGTTCAATCCGACACGCTGGTCGATGAGCAAGTTGACGGCGGAGTTCAAGTTGACAGGCGCCGCTGGATGTAGGCTGAACCTGATGATTCAGCGGTAACAAGTCCTCTGCGGGGCAGGATCGCACCGTCCCTGACGGTGCGATCCTACCCCGCAGAGGACTTACCGCTAAATCATCAGGTTCAGCCTACATCCAGCGGCGCCTGTGGTCATTGAACTCCGCCGTCAACTTGTTCATCGACCAGCGTGTCGAATTGAACCCTAAAACCGGACACATTGTCCCCATCATGGGCATCGGCTGTTAACTCGCCATCCGGATATCATCCGGGACCCGGAATTCACTTGTGGTAAATAAATAATTAAATACCGGTACTATTTTTGAATACATTAATAATAACAGATAGCTCAATAAATAAGAGGCAGGATCCGAGGAATCTGAGTCGAACGGGCTTTATTCAGGCAAAAGGGAGGGGACAGGATCGGGACAGCCTGAAATAAAATAGAGAGGCAGCTGCACACGTTTCATCAACATTACAAGATATATATAGTAAAACATCTCAATTACATTACATACAGTAGGCGTAACTAGTGACAAGCGTAAGATAAGAAGACATGGGCGTGAAAAGAAGGCGTGCACAGGGCGTGCACGTAGACATGTGATGAGAACGTCACAGAAGTGTCATGAATGGGCGGAAACATGGAGGGGGCTACCTGAGCAGCTGGGACCTTTAGCCTAGTGGTGCGCGCAAACGGGCAATGACGTGTTACCGGGGAGAACTGGGGGCTATGACTTCTGCACTAGAAGAGGAGACTAAAGTCTGCGGATTTCAGGACGACATGTACCTATAGCATATCTGGTATCTGGTGTTTGGAGTACATGTTGATAGAATCTAAAAGTTATCAGGGCAAAGGCTACTTGACACTAAGGCTGGTGCAATCGAAAGGTAGCAACCTAGGCAACTATTTTCTCAAACACATTAATGGTGAATAAAATGAACAATTGGCTGAGACTGACTGTAAGACTTAAATGTTTTTATTTAACACTTATACAATTAATAAATCATTATTAAAACGCAATCATGAGAATTAAAATTTCATACAAGATTTCTAAAAACATATGAAAACATAAGTAAATTCAACAATAATAAATCAGTGGCGAGAATTGAGTCTCTACGCGCGTTTCGGCGTCCAGCGCCTTCTTCATGGAGTAGCCACACACTTTCTAAAGAGTGAAAATATTCATAGATTATATATACATAGTGACACAGTAAATGCAATTTATACAAGTTTAATAATATCTTCAGTTTTAATCTCTACAGCCATTTAGTCCAGTTTCAGTTTCACAATCGAAAAAAGAACCACATTAGTTTCCATTGTTTAATTATATTCTTGTCATTTCCTTACAAGTTCTCTCTGGGTCCAAAAAGACATTTGTCTTAACTCGGGACTTGGAAAAAGTGGGATAAGAGACTACAAAGTAGTTTACCATATTATTATGGCGGATTTCCTAATTCGGTAGTTTGGAAAGCATTTAATATGCTTAGGGTGACTTACAACCATACAATTGGTATAGGAAAGGATAAAAGAATGGTCTTTTGATGGCTCAGTTATGATGCTATATTGCTGAAAAAAGACGATCAAATGACATGACAAATAATTTAACTAGTTTTTATATAGTCCAAACTTATTCAAATTGATTGATTCTCTTATTTTATGAGTGTTGTTCTTAAGTAGTGATTTGTTGTTTACGTCTGTAATACTTACATTAGAGATCACTTATTTAACACTGGTCAAGACGGTTTTCTACTTTTTGGGTGAATACTTTTGGTTCCCGTGTTCCAGGAGCTGGGGTATAGAATTATCTCAATTATTATTTTTATTATTATATCAGATGAGAGCGTCAGACTGCTGGTATTGGTTAGAAATGTTTTTACCTGATTAACCAGGACCCAAGTAGTAAATTCCCGCTGGCCGGAGCCCTTTAAATGGAGAAGTGCCGGATAAGATTCCCTAGGTCGGAATCAACCTCAGTGACGTCTGGTATCTGTTTAAAACAAGGTTTGAAGCCAGAGTTGTATCTATTGGTTATGATCTTTGCAGTTAATTACTAGAATTCAGTGTCTTATACCGTAGTGGACCTAGTTTAGCTAGAGTTGATTTTTTGCTCTTACCTATAATGTCTGTAAGTCTTGATTTCTTTTTCATTAGCTTCCTTGTTGATCTCTGATGTGATCAAGGGCTACTTTTAAGTTAAAATGTGATATTCTAGGGGTCTAAAAAAAGAAAAAGGGAGAGAATGCAGAAATTATATCTATATCTTTAGACCAATCAGGCTAGGGTATTTCTTTAATTCTTTTAATCTTACCAGTGGTGTTGGATCTTTCGCCGACTCAACCCACAACCACGGAAGCGAGGATGGCCCCACTCCTCTGCCTCCTCTCTGATCGCCCCACGCACTTATGTACAGCGTGAAACGCGAACCGAGAGAAGGGAGAAGGTAGGAAAAAGAAAAAGCAAAGCCAATGCTCTCTCCCTGTTACAGCTCAGCAGACCCTCTTCTGTAGCTTGGGGAAGGGAATCCTGACCTGCAGCCACAATAGAAAAGAAACACAGAAACGAAAGAATACGTTAACATATAGCCCAGTGCTCCTTCCTTTGATTCCCCGTTCCCACACAATAAACACATCCAACACACCCCAATCCCCTCCTTACTTGTGTAACATTTGAGGGAATATCCGAGGAGAGCAACCAATCCAAAATCGAGTCCAAATCCTACTTATTACGATTCACGTGACAGGGGGAAAAAAGTCATACGTCTGACATAAAAAACCCCAGGAAGAAAAACGTATAGTGCGCACTGGGCACTAAACAATCCAACAAAATCCCCACTCTCTGTGGCCACAGACTAAACGCGCCACCATGATAGCGCTAATAAAAAACTACACTAACCTCGGGCGACCAGGACCCGGTAAAGCTTACAAGGGTCTCCCGTCGAGGAAACCCTTTCACACAGTCCCGAAATAACAGCAACAGAAAGTGTACTCGCGTTTCAAAGCGGCCGCTTCCTTTACCGCCGCTGCTCACTCTCGCTGGAAGCCGACCAGAGCTGCACCCATCCGGGCGGCTGACACGAAGCCTCGTGCAGCAGAAAGCCTCCGTTTGCTGAAAAGCGAGTGTCCAAAGTCCCACAGGTTCCCACAAAGAATCCAGGAGTGCGCGAAATCCCGACGTCCGAAAAACGCCAACAAGGTCAGAAACCAAGCACAGAGCCCCAGTGCTGGCGACCTAAATCCACGGAGGGAAGGGGGGCGGGGTTACCGAAAACAAGGAAACAGAGGAAGGACACCATAGAAAACAAAGTAAATGGAAAAAGACTAGACCAGGGACTAGACCAGGGAGCTAAACCCACTCTAATTCCCAACAGTACCTCCCCTCAAAGGCCTCCCCACCGGGCGAGGTTTGGTCGGGTGACGAAGATGGAATAACCTAACCAGTCTGGGGGCATGCACTTCAGTAGCAGGTTCCCAAGAACGGTCTTCTGGGGGATACCCTTTCCAATCAATCAAGTACATCAGCCTCCCTCGTCTCCTCCTTGCATCTAGGATAGCATGAACCTCGAACTCCACCTCACCTTCAACCATCACAGGAGGGGGCGGGGGCAAGGTCTGATCAGTATCTGCATATGGCTTCAACAGTGAGGTGTGAAACACCGGATGGATGCGATATTCATCCGGTAACTCCAGCCTCATTGCAACCGGGTTGATCACCTTAGCTATGGGGAAAGGACCCACAAACCTAGGCTGCAATTTCCTAGGGCCATCCAGGTGCAGATTCCTAGTAGACAGCCACACCCTCTCCCCTACGGCATAGGACGGAGCAGGGATCCTGTGTCTATCTGCCTGTCGCTTCATGTCGTCTTTAGCCTTTACCAGATGTTCCCTTGCCAAATCCCATATTCGGCTCAAGGTTGACCCTAAAGCATCAACAGCAGGCACATGACCAGTGGGTTGAATGGGAATTGCCCTAGGATGAAACCCCATAGAACAGTAAAAGGGAGACATTCCCAATGCGGAATGAAAGCTGTTGTTGTACGCGAACTCCGCAAGAGGGAGGGCCACCACCCAATCACAGGTTAGGGAAGTCAACAAACATCTCAAGTACTGTTCCATGGTTTGATTAACCCTCTCTGTCTGACCATCGGACTGGGGATGATAGGCTGAAGAAAGGCAGAGTTTCATATGAAGGGCCTCCCCTAACTCAGTCCAAAACCGGGACACAAACTGGGAACCCCTGTCAGACACAACGGAGGAAGGCAACCCATGCAGCCGCACAATAGATGACACGAATATCAATGCCATTTCCTTTGCCGTGGGTAGTTTAGGCAAGGGGATGAAATGGCTCATCTTTGTAAAGGAATCAACCACGACAAGAATCACCGTACAACCTGATTTCAAAGGTAGGTCGGTAACAAAGTCCATACTAATCGTATGCCAGGGTGCAGGAGGTACAGGTAAGGGCCTCAACAGGCCAGATGGGCTGGAATGAGATGGTTTACTCACAGCGCAAACCGGACAAGAAGCTACATACTGCTGCACATCCTGAGTCAATGACTCCCACCAAAACCAACGTAAACAGAATTCCCTGGTTTTATGAATTCCTGGGTGCCCAACCAGAGCAGATGAATGACACCATTCCACCACAAAGTCACGTAAAGAGGGAGGTATAAACAACTGCGAGCCGTGGTACAGTAACCCATCTCTCTGAGAAAAGGAAGGCAGAGATGACCAAGATGTTAAATCCAGATTCCTCAGCTTATCTTTCACCGAGGCCACAAAATCATCCAGTGTGATACTCCCCACTATCTTCTCGGATGGAATAAAACACCCTGAGTCCTTATCGGTCCCCCACTCATTAGGATTGACATGAATGCGAGATAGGGCATCCGATTTCAATTGTTGAGCGGCGGGCCTGTAGGTGATAATGAAATCATACTCATTGAAGAATGAGACCCACCTCATCTGCCTAGGGGTAAGGGCCCGAGCAGATCGAAAGAACTCAAGATTCTTATGATCTGTAAAGATGGTAATAGAATGACGGGCCCCCCACAAATGATGTCTCCACTCCTCAAAGGACAATTTAATGGCCAGCAATTCCCGCTCAGCAACCGTATAGTTTCTTTCGGCAGGCAACAGGGTTTTCGAAAAGAAAGCTATGGGGTGCATGAATCCGGTCTCTACATCCCTCTGTGACAATACCCCCCCCACAGCACCCAAGGAAGCATCAGCTTCAACAAAAAAGGGCAAAGCCGGGTCTGGATGGACCAAAACGGGAGCGGAAGTAAACCTTTCTATCAGCTGATCCAGAGCCATCTGAGCCACATAAGACCAAACAAAAGGAACACCTTTCCGCAACAATACCGTCATAGGGGCCACTATCTCAGAGAAATGGGAGATAAACCTTCTGTAGAAGTTAGCGAATCCTAACAACACCTGGACGTCTTTCACATTCTTTGGCGCTGGCCACGAGGTGATTGCCTCGATCTTCCGAGGATCCATCCTAATGCCCTCCACCGAGACAACAAACCCAAGAAACTCAACCCTGTCGGTATGAAAAGTACACTTCTCAGGTCTGACAAACAATTGATGATCTCTCAAGGTCTGTAACACTTGCCGAACGTGTTTGACATGTTCCGCATCCGTGTTTGAGAAGATCAGAATGTCATCTATGTAGACTATCACGCTCACATCCAGAAACTCCCTCAGTATCTCATTGATAAAAAACTGAAAGGCCGCCGGGGCATTACACAACCCGAAGGGCATAACACAGTACTCGTACAGTCCGAATTTAGTCCGGAAGGCGGTCTTCCACTCATCGCCTTCACGGACTCGTATGAGATGGTATGCCCCTCGGAGGTCTAATTTGGTAAACACCGTCGCGTGCCTCAGCTGATCAAGTAATACCGGGATCAAAGGGAGAGGGTACTTGTTCTTAATAGTCCCTTTATTGAGCGCCCTATAGTCTACACAGGCGCGTAGACCACCTTCCCGTTTGGGAATGAAAAAGATAGCCGAAGAGGCAGGAGAAGAGGAAGATCGAATAAATCCCTTAGCCAGCATCTCGTCTAGGTACTCCTTTAAATGATGTTCTTCCGGCCCAGATAAGGCATAGACACGGCAACAAGGTAAAGTTGCCCCAGGTATCAAGTCTATGCGACAGTCAAAAGAACGGTGGGGAGGCAGGTCCCTCGCTCGCCCTTTGTCAAACACCTCCGCAAACTCCAAATAAGCTTCTGGTATTGTCTGCACGTCACACCGCAAGCCATCTCCAACTGCACAAGAGAGAGGCGTAACCCAATCAGTAGCAACTTTATAACAACTTTGCAAACAAAACACAGAATCAAGAGTCACTGTTCTCCTAAACCAATCAATGCGAGGATTGTGTGATTGCAACCAAGGAACCCCCAACACAACACCAAACGAAGGGGCATCAATCAAATCAAACCCAAGGTACTCTGAATGTCCATTATCACAGACCATGCATAAAGGCTCAGTCTGTTTAGTAATAGTACCTGAGGACAATTCTGTTCCGTCTATGGCCCTCACAGGTTCGGGTTGCTCCTTCAGAATCCAGGGCACTTTCAATTGTTCCGCTAACTTAATGTCCATAAAATTGCCAGTGGCCCCTGAATCCAATAAGGCTGCCACCGGAGTCCTGTGGCTGTTAGAAATCACTAAGCAGACAGTAATCATGAAATGTTTGGGGACTCGTTTGACTATACCAGAAATCTGGTAAGAAGGATTAAGTCGATCTGTCATCTCCAATTCTGCAGATGGCCGTACACAAGCCACCACCTTCCTGTTAGAGAAGGAAGAAGGTTTGACAGTGCAATCCCTGGCATAGTGTCCTCCTAACCCACAGTACAAACACAGATTCTGAGTTCGTCTTCTGCTTTTCTCCTCAGCTGTTAAAGGGCCCCGCACACTTCCTATCTCCATGGGTTCAGTGATCGCCCTACTCTCTGCTGAGCTCTTCACCTCCACCTTAGGGGGAACTACGCGAGAGAACTGAAAGCGGTTTTTCTCACCTCTCCGTTCAGTCAGCCTGTGGTTCAGCTTCACCACAAGATCAATGAATTCTACACAGTCTTCAGGTGGATTCACCACCTGTGAGACTATGTCTTTTAGGTCCTCAGACAATCCTTGATAAAATAAGGAAGTCCTTTTCTCGGCGGGCCAATGGGTTTCGGAAACCAACCGATTAAAGGTGGACACATAAGTCATTAAGTCTTGCTTTCCCTGTCTCAGTTTCAATAATTCAGAGTCGCTCGCTTGCATAAACGCATGCTTGGCAAAGAGACAACGCATCTGTTCCTTGAAAGCCCCATAATTATTCAGAACAGGGTCATCTCTCTCCACCAGGGGCACGGCCCAAGACGCCGCAGTGCCGGCTAAATAAGATATAACAAAAGCCACCTTGGTAGAATCATTAGGGAACGACGCAGGTCGACACATAAAGTGCAAATGGCACTGATTCATAAAGATGCTATATTTACTGGGGTCTCCAGTGAATCTTTCAGGAACTGCCAGAGGTACAGGGGAGGGTGTTGTCACGTTCACTGTTAGGGGGGGATTACTGGTACTCGCACCCCTATCAAATTGAAAAGTAGCAGGCTGTACTATAGAAGGTTTACCCATTCCCCAAACCGGAGCCTTAGCCTTCCCTGCACTCATTTCCTGACGTAACCCTTGGTTCTCTTGCTGTAATTCTTGCACCTTAATCTGAAGTGCATGAACAGCCCCCATTAGCTCCTGCACTGTAGGGTCCCTGTCCTCCAACACATTCCCGTCCTCATCCATACTCGCTCAGGTGGTTGCAATTTCGTGGGCTTGGTTTTCTGTTGGATCTTTCGCCGACTCAACCCACAACCACGGAAGCGAGGATGGCCCCACTCCTCTGCCTCCTCTCTGATCGCCCCACGCACTTATGTACAGCGTGAAACGCGAACCGAGAGAAGGGAGAAGGTAGGAAAAAGAAAAAGCAAAGCCAATGCTCTCTCCCTGTTACAGCTCAGCAGACCCTCTTCTGTAGCTTGGGGAAGGGAATCCTGACCTGCAGCCACAATAGAAAAGAAACACAGAAACGAAAGAATACGTTAACATATAGCCCAGTGCTCCTTCCTTTGATTCCCCGTTCCCACACAATAAACACATCCAACACACCCCAATCCCCTCCTTACTTGTGTAACATTTGAGGGAATATCCGAGGAGAGCAACCAATCCAAAATCGAGTCCAAATCCTACTTATTACGATTCACGTGACAGGGGGAAAAAAGTCATACGTCTGACATAAAAAACCCCAGGAAGAAAAACGTATAGTGCGCACTGGGCACTAAACAATCCAACAAAATCCCCACTCTCTGTGGCCACAGACTAAACGCGCCACCATGATAGCGCTAATAAAAAACTACACTAACCTCGGGCGACCAGGACCCGGTAAAGCTTACAAGGGTCTCCCGTCGAGGAAACCCTTTCACACAGTCCCGAAATAACAGCAACAGAAAGTGTACTCGCGTTTCAAAGCGGCCGCTTCCTTTACCGCCGCTGCTCACTCTCGCTGGAAGCCGACCAGAGCTGCACCCATCCGGGCGGCTGACACGAAGCCTCGTGCAGCAGAAAGCCTCCGTTTGCTGAAAAGCGAGTGTCCAAAGTCCCACAGGTTCCCACAAAGAATCCAGGAGTGCGCGAAATCCCGACGTCCGAAAAACGCCAACAAGGTCAGAAACCAAGCACAGAGCCCCAGTGCTGGCGACCTAAATCCACGGAGGGAAGGGGGGCGGGGTTACCGAAAACAAGGAAACAGAGGAAGGACACCATAGAAAACAAAGTAAATGGAAAAAGACTAGACCAGGGACTAGACCAGGGAGCTAAACCCACTCTAATTCCCAACAAGTGGTTGCCAGGTCTTCTATTTCAAAGAGCATGAATGATGTTGACAAGGTATTCCAAAATACTGGCTGGATGGGGGGGTGTGATGTTAAAAGATCTCCCTGCCTGGGGACATAAAAAGGGAAGTATGTTAAATTATCTTTTATTAAATGGTTATAGAGTTGGAGTATTGCTAATTATTCCTAGCGTTTTCTTGTAGCGTCTTACCTCACGATGATCGGCAGGGCTCACTATGTCCGGCGGCAGCGGGATAATCCGTCTAGCGATGTGGTAGGTCGGAAAAAGACTGACAAACTACCTGACGGTGGAGCTGTTTATGTATCTTAGATAATTGATGCTAATTAGATACACCCTTGTTCTTTCACCGTGAGGCGTTTCACTCGCGGTTGTTTTGGGAGTGGTTTCCCTTGTAAACACCTAATGGTGGCTTGGCTCCCTTCCGTGATTGGAAGTGAGGCGCCTTTCTGTTTAGGAACGTAGAAAGCGATAATGCACTTCAAGTTGTAGTTTTTAGTGAAGCGGGACGCGCTTGTTTAAGCTGCTTGACGTGTATGCGGAATAACAAGCTTTGATGCTGTAACTGGAAGCAGAATTTCTTGATATAGCGATTTGAGCATTTATGGTATAGCTGGTAACACGGGAAGGTGAAAATACGGCAGGAAAGCATATAGATAAATATACCTTCATGCTGATATTATTTGCATTTGCAAGTGAAGACAGAATTTAATTTCTCTAGTTTGTACAATATATACCTACATAGGCAATTTATAAGCCTACAACGAGGTTGTAGGGAGTGGTTTCCCTTGTAAACACCTAATGGTGGTTTGGCTCCCTGCCGTGATTGGAAGTGAGGCGCCTTTCTGTTTAGGGACGTAGAAAGCGATAATGGACTTCAATCTGTAGTTTTTAGTGAAGCAGAAAGAGCTTGTTTACGTTGCTTAGTGTATATGCGGAATAACAGTCTTTGATGCTGTAACTAAAAGTAGAAGTTATTGACCTGGCGATTTGAGCATTTATCGTACATCTGGTAGTACGGGAAAGTGAAAATGCGACAGGAAAGCATATAGATAAATATACCTTCTTGCTGATATTATTTGCGTTTCTAAATGAAGACAAACTTCAATTTTTACAATTTGGGCAGTATATACTTACATAGGCGATTTAGAAGCCTACAACGAGGTTGGTGGTAAATATAGCGATTTAATTATTTACAAGACATATGATTCTAGGGAAAGATAAATCCACGCAGGGAATGCATATAAATGATTATGTTTTCGCGTTGATATCATTTACGTTTAAGGGTAACAACTCACTCTAGTGACTGCCTTTTGGAATCAGATGTATCATTAGGACGATTTAGGTGTACCTTATTTAGAACATAAATTTCTTCATTTTGACACTTATGCGTCTCTAATGTAGTGGTCTATAGATGAAATGAGATTTCCAAGATGGAACGATTCCATTAAATTTTGGTGAATCATATAATTGTGACAATAGCTAATTCAGTCAAGACAACCTGTTATTTTTGGGTATATAGACATCAGCCTCTGTTCTCGATATATTATTTGTAAATTGCAGGCTGTTCTATATAGGCTGGTCTATATATATTCTTTATTAATTTCGTGTTATATAGAAGGGGTTGCTTACTACGTTTTTAACACTATTATTATAGTTCTTGCCGTGTTTTTTGTGGGGAGGTTTATTCCATTCTGATTAATAACAGCATTATTTATATTTACTGGGGGGTTGTTTCGAGTTTTGCAGACGTCTAATTAAGTTACAGGACAGTAATTTTTCAGGAAATGGCGTGTTCCCACGGAATTTCATTATTCATTCCCTGGCGGAAAGTATTAAAAATAAAAATCCAAAAGACTTCCCTTTTCTTTCGGATGGCTGTACCGCCTTTGGAGTCTGGGGTATGGATTTTTTCAAGAATCCTCCATTTGAATTCATCTGCACAGTGGCCCTTCTCTATGAAGTGTTTTACCATTGGGCATGCAATTTTTTTGGTTCTTATCGCCGAGCGATGTTCGTTCAGGCGTGTCTGGATCATACGCGAAGTTTCTCCCACGTATCCCAAAAGACAGGGACATTGTATGAAATATACAACATTGGCTGATTTGCAGTTCCACATTTCTTTTGCTTTTGTTTTATGGCCATTGTGTTCGAATTCTTCGCCTCGTAGAATGTTACCACATGAGTTACATGCGGAACAGGGGAAGGTCCCTAGTATTGGATTATTTGTTACAATAGATCTTTGACTGAAATTGTCTCTTTGAGTATTATTTTGAAAGCGGGAGTGAACAATGAACTCTTTTATATTTCTGTTTCTCTTGTGCGCGAAGAGAGGTTTCGCCAATTTCTGTTCACTGGTGCAGTTACTGTTTAATATGTGCCAATTCGAATTTATGACTTGTTTGACCTTTTCATTTACAGTGGAGTGTTTTGTAATGCAAACTAATTGGTCAGTGGATTTAGGAGGTTTGGTTCGTAGGAGACAGTCTCGGTCATAGTACCTTGCTCGCTTGTATGAGTCTCTCACTAAACGGTGAGGATAACCTCTATCTATAAATTTGGTTCTCATAACCATTGCTTGCTTATCGAAGTCAATCAAGTTCGTACAATTACGTCTGACGCGTAAGAATTGAGAGAAGGGTATGCTATTTTTTTGCGATCTTGGGTGGAAGCTACGATAGTGTAGTAGTGTATTCCTAGCTGTAGGTTTAGTGTGGAGATCTACTTTTAATGTACCTTCTTCGTTTATGATTTCAATATCCAGAAATTCTACTTTCTTGTTGCTGATATTGGAGGTGAAGTGGAGGTTAGGATTTACTGCATTTATCCATTGGAGGAATTCCTCTAGAGTTTCTCTCCCATCGGTCCAGACAAAAAAGATGTCATCAATGTATCTGGACCAATGGGAGATAGACTCATAAAAGGGTGCAATCTCATTATGAATGAATTCCTTCTCGAAGGCTGCCATGAAGATATTGGCTATCGATGGTGCTACTGAGGCACCCATGCTTACACCTTTGATTTGGCGATAGATATGGGATCCAAACTCAAATATATTTTCTGTTAATACAATTTCTAGGCAAGCGAGCAAAAATTCTTTTGGACAGGGAATTTTGTGTAGATCAATGAACCAACTCGTGGTTTTCATGGCATCAGTAAGGGGAATATTACTATATAGGGACTCTACGTCCATGGTGACTAGTAGTTCATTGTTGCAATTAAAAGAAATTCCTTCGATTTTCTGTATCATGTGACCTGTATCGCGTATGTATGAATCGATTTTGGGAACGAATGGACGCAAATAGTTGTCCACATATTTGGACAGTGGTTCAGTTGCTGTACCTATGGTGGAGACAATGGGACGGTACGGAGGGTTACTCGCATGCTTATGTATTTTGGGGAGGCCATAGATACACGCAGTTTTTCCCTGATTATGATTCAGGAAGTCGAATTCTTTGACATTAATGAAACCGTCTTCAAGGGCAGTTGTAGTTAAGGACATAATTTTCCGTGATAAGTTTATTGAGGAATGCGATCTCAAGGGGACATAAAACACCGGGTCATCCAACATTTTGAGCATATTGTTTTCATATTCGGATGTGTCAATGATTACTATGCCACCTCCTTTGTCACATCCCTTGAAGGTTAGGTTTTTGTTGTGGGAAAGAGATGTTAGGGCTTGGTGTTCTTCCTTTTCTAGGTTATAAATAGGTTTCGGGATGTACCTTAGTGCCTTATCTAATTTTTTCAAAACTACTAGCTCGAAAGTAGCAACTTCCGGTCCCACTTGTTCTAGACCAGGGCTAAAAGTGGATGGGAGACAGAGGGGTTTTAACTGGGGATGTTCTTCCTCTAATGTATTGTTTAAAGCAAAAAACTTTTTCAACCGGATTTTCCGGAAGAAGGAAATTATGTCGCAGTATAACTCAAATAGATTGAGTGTGGAGTGTGGGACGTAGGATAGACCTTTAGATAATAGGTTAGTACTATGGCTATTTAACTCTGATTTTGTTAGATTAAAGATTGGAATTACATGCCTTGTTTCCAATATTGTCTGCTTCGGGTCTCGCGGACAAATTGAGGTTCTTCCTGCTGATGGTGGTGTTGGGGCTGGTAATTCCCTCTCGACTGACCTTGGAAGTGGACTCTGGGGCGTCCCCGAGCTCCCCCTCGGTTCCCTAAAAAAGGTTGTCTACGATTTCCTCTATTCGGGGCTTGATTATAGGTGGGGTCTTGATCGTAGTAGCCTTCATTATTTTCAATCTCAGAGTCAGAGGTCTCTGAAAATGTATTCACACGTTGTTTTTGTTGCTGTGGGTCAGTAGTTTCAGCTGAGTAATGGTTATGTTGGTAAAAATCTACTCTCAGATAAGGGTAGGTATTTTCTATGGTAGCAAACCTTTTATCTTTTAGTAATTTGTCATTTTTCCTTTTGTCTAAATAGTTGGTAAATGATTCTAGTTCTTTATTACATTCCTCAATTTTCTTTAAGGAATCCTCAATATTCCCCATTTTTTTAATCTTATCTTCTAAATCTTCTACTTCAGATCTTACTTCTGCTGCTAGTTCTTTAGCGGTCTCGACGATGAGCATCATCAAGTCTCTTGAACACCTACTGGCAATTCTGCTCCATTTATCCAGAAAGGCTTTGTAGTGCACAAACAAACCAGGGATGTTTCTCACTCGGAGACCCATAGGGATGATACCTAACCTTAAATATGCCAGCATGAATTCACCATGCGCTTCAATTCTTTTGAGTTTCTTTTTAAGTTCTATTAATTTTTTGGTATCGTCATTGTGCTGATTAGAATTTGTGGTAGTGGTACCAAATTGGGATGATGTTCCCACAAGTATTTCGAATTCTTCATCCGTAAAACCAAAGGTTTTTTGGAGGGCCATATTGATGATGAATAGGGATTAAAAAATGTATTGATGGATAATTGTAGAAAGAGGTAAATAAGGAAATGACAATGGAAGGACTGGATACAATAAATTCTACTAGTAGTAAAGCCCTGCACAGACAAGCTGTGGGAAAATTGACGTGTATCTAACAAGGACCCCCTGATTATATGGATTTTGTAGTTCCTAGGTCAGGGAAATTAATACAATCGAAAGGTAGCAACCTAGGCAACTATTTTCTCAAACACATTAATGGTGAATAAAATGAACAATTGGCTGAGACTGACTGTAAGACTTAAATGTTTTTATTTAACACTTTTACAATTAATAAATCATTATTAAAACGCAATCATGAGAATTAAAATTTCATACAAGATTTCTAAAAACATATGAAAACATAAGTAAATTCAACAATAATAAATCAGTGGCGAGAATTGAGTCTCTACGCGCGTTTCGGCGTCCAGCGCCTTCTTCATGGAGTAGCCACACACTTTCTAAAGAGTGAAAATATTCATAGATTATATATACATAGTGACACAGTAAATGCAATTTATACAAGTTTAATAATATCTTCAGTTTTAATCTCTACAGCCATTTAGTCCAGTTTCAGTTTCACAATCGAAAAAAGAACCACATTAGTTTCCATTGTTTAATTATATTCTTGTCATTTCCTTACAAGTTCTCTCTGGGTCCAAAAAGACATTTGTCTTAACTCGGGACTTGGAAAAGTGGGATAAGAGACTACAAAGTAGTTTACCATATTATTATGGCGGATTTCCTAATTCGGTAGTTTGGAAAGCATTTAATATGCTTAGGGTGACTTACAACCATACAATTGGTATAGGAAAGGATAAAAGAATGGTCTTTTGATGGCTCAGTTATGATGCTATATTGCTGAGAAAAGACGATCAAATGACATGACAAATAATTTAACTAGTTTTTATATAGTCCAAACTTATTCAAATTGATTGATTCTCTTATTTTATGAGTGTTGTTCTTAAGTAGTGATTTGTTGTTTACGTCTGTAATACTTACATTAGAGATCACTTATTTAACACTGGTCAAGACGGTTTTCTACTTTTTGGGTGAATACTTTTGGTTCCCGTGTTCCAGGAGCTGGGGTATAGAATTATCTCAATTATTATTTCTATTATTATATCAGATGAGAGCGTCAGAGCAAAAAATCAACTCTAGCTAAACTAGGTCCACTACGGTATAAGACACTGAATTCTAGTAATTAACTGCAAAGATCATAACCAATAGATACAACTCTGGCTTCAAACCTTGTTTTAAACAGATACCAGACGTCATTGAGGTTGATTCCGACCTAGGGAATCTTATCCGGCACTTCTCCATTTAAAGGGCTCCGGCCAGCGGGAATTTACTACTTGGGTCCTGGTTAATCAGGTAAAAACATTTCTAACCAATACCAGCAGTCTGACGCTCTCATCTGATATAATAATAAAAATAATAATTGAGATAATTCTATACCCCAGCTCCTGGAACACGGGAACCAAAAGTATTCACCCAAAAAGTAGAAAACCGTCTTGACCAGTGTTAAATAAGTGATCTCTAATGTAAGTATTACAGACGTAAACAACAAATCACTACTTAAGAACAACACTCATAAAATAAGAGAATCAATCAATTTGAATAAGTTTGGACTATATAAAAACTAGTTAAATTATTTGTCATGTCATTTGATCGTCTTTTCTCAGCAATATAGCATCATAACTGAGCCATCAAAAGACCATTCTTTTATCCTTTCCTATACCAATTGTATGGTTGTAAGTCACCCTAAGCATATTAAATGCTTTCCAAACTACCGAATTAGGAAATCCGCCATAATAATATGGTAAACTACTTTGTAGTCTCTTATCCCACTTTTTCCAAGTCCCGAGTTAAGACAAATGTCTTTTTGGACCCAGAGAGAACTTGTAAGGAAATGACAAGAATATAATTAAACAATGGAAACTAATGTGGTTCTTTTTTCGATTGTGAAACTGAAACTGGACTAAATGGCTGTAGAGATTAAAACTGAAGATATTATTAAACTTGTATAAATTGCATTTACTGTGTCACTATGTATATATAATCTATGAATATTTTCACTCTTTAGAAAGTGTGTGGCTACTCCATGAAGAAGGCGCTGGACGCCGAAACGCGCGTAGAGACTCAATTCTCGCCACTGATTTATTATTGTTGAATTTACTTATGTTTTCATATGTTTTTAGAAATCTTGTATGAAATTTTAATTCTCATGATTGCGTTTTAATAATGATTTATTAATTGTATAAGTGTTAAATAAAAACATTTAAGTCTTACAGTCAGTCTCAGCCAATTGTTCATTTTATTCACCATTAATGTGTTTGAGAAAATAGTTGCCTAGGTTGCTACCTTTCGATTGTATTAATTTCCCTGACCTAGGAACTACAAAATCCATATAATCAGGGGGTCCTTGTTAGATACACGTCAACTAAGGCTGGTGCATGCATATATTCTACATGTATTGCGTGTGCTATGAATCTTCTATGAATATTAATACAGTAATGCTCTTGCATGGAGACAGAAAGACTAGACTATAGCTGAAACTGTTTATGCGGTTCAGTAGCTTAGGAATGCGAAGACGGAGAGCTGAACTGATAACTAGAAGCATAACATATTCTTGGCAGACAGGCAGGCAGAGCCAGGCCGGGCACCGCGCTGCGCGGCAGGAAGTAAGTGAAGGGTCAGGGATGCAGGTGGGGGCTGCATCGCTCCTCGGAGTGGGTTCAGGAGACTGGAGCTTGAATCTGGTGTCCGGGCCCTTTGAGGCCTAGAAACGGGGACAATTCAATGAACTAACGTGCACACTGTAAAACGTGGCAACATAGGCCTAATACTCGTTGCTTTCACGAGAACTGGATACTGGCATACTAGAGTTGGACACAACTATAATTGCGTCTTTTAATCGATCATAGGGGGATATATGCATATCGAATATGCACATATAACATAGGATGGGGAACACGTAGGCACATATAACAAGGCAAAATTCAATTTTCCTCATTCCCTCCTTGTGCCCTACGTTTCCATCAGGAAACATCAATATTCATGATACCATCTATCTGTTCATATAGCATCATTTGCTCGTCTCGAATTGTCTTGGAACGGGACTTAGGACTAGGAATACAAGAGGTAGCACACAAGCCGCAAATCGCAGGGCCACATTGTAAACAGAGGCAGCAACTGAATATGATCATTACTGCTATACCTAGGAATGACAATACTTTCCATCCCCAAGCAGATATGATACTCCAGAGCCAACCGGACCATGTCCAGGTGCCTGGATTCTGGTGTAACTGATGGGCAATTTTATGAAGTCTGGTTATAGCTGAATAAACAGACGGCGCGTTATTAGGAATGAAAATGCAGCAACTAGATCCGATGACTCTACAAGCTCCTCCTCTATCGGCCAGTATGACGTCAAGAACGAGACGATTTTGGAGCACGACAAATCTCATAGCAGATTGCTCTTCAGTTAAATTACCTAGAGCGGAAGTAGTCTCATTCACTACTGCTTCAAGGGTTCTGGTTAGCCTACGTATTAACTTACTATTCTGGACAGGGCCTATGAAGAAAAAGAAACCTTTATTGAAGTCTTGATACTGTTCTAGGGCAGTTTCAGTTTGATCGACAATTGGGGACTCGATCTCCCTTCTATGTCTAACGTGTACTAGATGTGTGTTTCTGTGATAATCAGATGGGGCTAGAAAAACTGGTGGCAGTAGGAAGGCAATATAACATGTTCCATCCCAATCGAGGGGCAGACGAACATATGCGGTCTGACCACAAACAAAATAAGAATGACGTGAGGCTTTGAAAATAGATTTCCCACTGTCACTATACTCGACCACAGTAGTGCAATCACTACGACCTACATGTGTGGAACCAGTCTTTCTGACACATAATTCGCCTTTGACGGGTAGAACTGAAATAGCAGGTAAATCTGGAGTAGTCTCGGACTGAACATTCAAAACCATGAAATTCGAGGAATAATTACCTAGATCATATACTTCATTTTCTAGATCTAACCCTGTTCTATGGGAAAGTCCTTCCTTGTCTGGGAAACATGTTCTATTCAGAAGGGACATATCATTTGAGGATGACGTTAACGTGGACCATGCTCCACACGAACCATTATGTGAAAACGGATAGGGAAAAAGTGGCAGAACTCCCTTCGTGTCTGGAAAGGGGGGAGTCGACCACACACCCAACAATTAGTGGCATTGCTGGTCTGGTGTGAATAGTGTAGCATTCGGATAAAAGTATTATTACGCATAGCAATACGATAGGATAACTCGTGAGGAGGCAGGTCACTAAATGTGTGCTCTACTGTAACATTAGAAAACATATGTACATGTGAAATAGGAAAACATAAATATAAGGCATAACTTATGCAGGTAACCATAAGACTCAGAAATATCAGAAAAAACAGAGTAACGATACATCTACTTCGAAGATTCTTTTGATAACGTATTCTCTTAGAGTTTTGACTAACTCTCTCACTGTGTGGGTCTATCTCATACATGTCAGGAACCTGTCTAACCGTTTCACCCGAGAGGGACTTAGACAATTAAACTGGCTGACTTACTAGACCGGAGCTTATCTTTATACTCCTGCTGCGGAGTTTTCTCTAACAGGGGAAGTTTAGATTCAGTGTCTGGGCAGTCCTTGAGAACGGGGCAGTCTTTGAGTAAAGTCTTTGGTTTGAGTCCATGGAATTTCTTTATATGACTGGAATGCAGCCACCCTTTTCTTCCTTCAATCTTCACGGCCGTCCTGGTTGTAAGTAGTACAAGGCGGGGCTCCTTCCAGCGGGGCTCCAGCGGACTTGAACGATCAAAATTCCTCACGAGAACAAGGTCGCCTGTTATGACCTTATGCGGTTTCACTTCGGTGTTGTCTGGAAAAGCAGCGGCAACCTGTGAACGACAAGATTGTAGTGCAGACATCAAGCAGGCCAGGTAATCTGTCAGCATATTACTGTCAACATCTGTAATTGTACGTGGTCTAGGTGTACCCCACATATTTGGGGGACGACCGAACACTACCTCATACGGAGATAGACCTGAACGGGAATGAGCGACCATTCTCATGTAGAAAAGGGCGACTGGCAGTGCTACCATCCAATCTACACCTTTCTCTGCACATACTTTGGCAATGCGGATTTTCAGGGTCTGGTTATGTCTCTCTACGAGACCAGCTGCTTCAGGATGTCGTACACAATGGAACTTCCACTGGTACCCTAACAGAAGGGATACTTGTTTCATGAGCTCGGATGAGAATGGCTGGCCGTTATCTGAATACACGACCCTAGGCAATCCATAGCGGGGAAAATACTCACGAACCAACTGCCTGGCAGTGGTCGCAGCTGTGTAATCTGGAACTGGATATGCTTCTGTCCACCTGGACAAAGCGCATACAACTACGAGGACATACTTGAAACCTCGACATCGCTCCATCTGAATGTAATCCATCTGGAGGACTTCAAAAGGGTGGTCAGGAGGATGGAATCCACCTTGTTCCACTGGGACACCTTTACCTGGATTGAACTGACAACAGATCATGCAGGTACGCACTTTCTGCTTGGCTGCTGCTCGTAAATGCTTGTTGAACCAGAGGTTCTGGATGCTGTCTAACATGGCTTTTTCTCCTAAGTGTGCTGGACTATGTGCGGTGTTAATAATGACTTGAACCATAGAGTCGGGGAGAAACCATGTGGCTTTTCCCTTCGTCAACCATCCTTGATCTGTCTGGACCCCTCCTTGTTCAGACCATTTCTTGATTTCATCGGGAGTAGCATGTAACTGTATATCTATTACATCTTGTGTAGGGTCTTTAACTGTCATACAAGTAGTCTGATCTGGAATGTGTGTCTGTGTCGTGTTAACTGGAATGTCTGGAGTCTGAGCTGTAAGCTTGGCCGTTCGATCTGCTAGATCATTACCCTGGGAAATGATGTCAGTGACTTTCGTATGTGCCTTGCACTTCATAATGGCGATAGCTGTTGGTAAATGTATTGCATCTAACAGAGCTTGAATGAGGGGGCCATGCTGAATCTTGGTTCCATGAGAAGTCATAAAACCTCTTTCTTGCCAGAGCACTCCAAAGTCGTGTACGACTCCGAATGCATAACGTGAATCTGTGTATATGTTAACTTTCAGGTTCTTGGCACGTATGCAGGCTTGGGTCAGAGCGACAAGCTCTGCTGCTTGAGCAGACAGGGTATCAATACGATGTGTTTCTATAACTTCGGTGTCAGTAGTCACTGCATACGCGGCTACTAGTTCTCCTGTACTTGTTCTCATACATGAACCATCCACATAAAGTGTCAGGTCGGGATCAGGTAATGCAATGTCTGTCAAGTCTTGTCTTGGCTTTGTCATGGTGTTAACAACTTCCACACAGTCATGTGTGGCAAGATTTGAAGTAACTGACGGTAACAGTGTAGCTGGATTTAAAATGTTGCAGCGTCTGATTTCTATGTGTGGCTGGAACAGTGTCAGTTCATAACCTGTTAAACGTGCAATTGTCAAGTGCTGAGTCTGAGTTCGGTTTAAAAGAACTTCCACGGAGTGTGGAACTTGTACTGTCAGGGAGTGTCCTAACACTATGGAATCACTTTGTCTGATAGCTAGAGCTGTGGCTGCAACTGACTTGAGGCACGCAGGCAGAGCCTGGGCCACCGGATCTAATGTGCTAGAAAAATAAGCACAGGGCTTGTATTGTCCTGCTTGATCTTGTGTGAGAACAGACAATGCAGTACCATCACGTTCAGTGACAAAAAGTGTAAAAGGCTTACTGTAGTTTGGTGTTGCTAGAACAGGTGCTTGGCATAAAGCTTTCTTTAACTCATTGAAAACGAGTGTGTGTTCTTGGGTCCAAGGGAGGACAGTCGATACGGCTGCCTCCTGTGTCGTTAACTGTATCAGTGGCTTGGCTAGATATGCGTACTGAGGAATCCATTGTCTGCAGTAAGAAGTGAGGCCGATAAAAGCTCGTACCTCCTTCTGTGTCTTGGGCTGTGGAAGATGTGCTATTAACTGGATACGGTCTGGTGTCAACTGCCTACCTCTCTTGGACAGTAAGTGTCCTAAGTAGACCACTTGCTGGACACAGAATTGCAATTTGGAAGGGGACACCTTGTGCCCCATCTCGGCCAGGAAATACAAGACTGTAAGTGACGCACGTTCGCAGTCACGTTCAGAACGGGCTGTGATCAATAGATCATCGACATACTGGAGCAGAGCAGTGTCAGTTGGCATGTGAATATTGTCTAGTTGTCTTTTAAGGGCCTGACTGTAAATGCTAGGACTTTCTGTGAAACCTTGAGGTGCTCGTGTCAATTTATAGCTTCTTCCATTTAAACAGAATCCGAAAAGGAACTGGCTGTCTGGATGAATGGGGACACTAAAGAATGCGTTCTTGAGATCGATAACAGTGAAGAACGTAGCTTCGGAATCAATGGCAGTTAATAGGGGAGAAATATCTGGAACCACTGGGTACTGGGGTATGATACATTTATTAAGTTCTCGAAGTTCAATCACTAATCGATAAACTGGAGGTGCATTTGGATCAGTACGTTTCAGAATCGGAATGATAGGAGAATTACATACATTGGAGTCAGTTTCTACAACTACTCCTTGAACAATCAGTTCGTCAATAATTTTGGATAAGGCTGCTACAGCCTCAGGTGGCAACTTGTACTGTCGGATTCGTGGTAATACAACACCTTTCTTCAGAGTGACACGATGGGGTGTGATGTGCATACAACCTACATCAGTTGGACCTTGCGCCCATAAATGCTGTGGTACATTCAATAATCTTGGATCAAAATCACGTAATACATAATGACCTTTAAAGTCTCTCAGAAACAGTCGTACCCCTTCTGGGGAGCAACATATGACGGCTCCTAATTCTTTCAGAGTTTTAATGCCTAATACATTTTCTGGACAAGATTTCGTGAGTAACAAATCTGTAGTTCGGGACAATGGACCAACTTCTAGAGTAACTGGTTTCGATATTTCATTAACAATAGGCTTTCCTGAAAATCCAAGGGAAACATTTCTAGAGCCTGAGAGTGGAGCCCCTGGAACCTCGTCATGACTGATGGTAGTCCTACATGCCCCTGTATCAATCAGAAACTTTCTGTCTTTCCCTAATACTTGACTGTGTACATAGGGACCCTCTTGATCTACAGGAATCTCGATGAGAGGCAAGCCAACCTCCCTCTCTAGGCTGTTTCATGAATATGGCTGATAGTCTGGATACTCTGACTGTGCGTACTGGTACATCTGCTGAGTAACGTGTTGTGTTGCAGCTATAGGCTGCGGTACTGTAACTGTCTGTTGTGCATTCTGTGGTGGCTGGGAATTCTGTGAAACTTGTTCTTGTCTAGGCGGACGTGGTCTTTCTTTTGTTTTACCAGTAGCTATGTTGTGTTTCAGAACTGCACATTCGTTTATATAATGACCTGGTTGTTTACAGTAATTGCATGTCATGTGCATCTCATACAGTATAATGAGGTGCTGGATCATATACGTACCCACCAGACGTTGCTCGGCTGGGGGCAGTTTCAGAAACGTTTGGGCCACTATTTCATCTGGAAATGTGGTAGAATCACTAATCCATCGGACTGCTGATCGGGCTAGTTCTTGTTCATGCATGGTACTAAGCTCGCTATAACCTATTCGTGATTTCAGAATTTGATCGGTGGCCTGGAATACTTGCTCAAGAGAACACTGTTCTGGTGCTGGAGGAGGAAAAACTTTCTTGTAATCTAGGCGTGAATGTCGGTCGGAAAGTCTAGTTCTACCTACATACGCTATTCTGGAGGGATTCTCGCTGTCTACCTCTTCGTTAGAAGAGTCATATTCTTTCTCGGTTTCTCTTTTTGCTTTCTCTTTCTGGTGTATACTTATAATTTCCTTACGAACTTTCTTGTACATACTGTCTACACTACCTTGTGTCTTGTGTTTTCCCTCGGCTATATTGTCACTCCACTTAGTCAGACCTTTCATCTCTTCTTTATCTTTATCAGGATAATCCTGTTCTCTTATTAAACAGTTAATCAAGAACTGTAAAATCATGTGTTGAGTCTCGGTTTTTCTGTATGCCATAGCTTCGTGAACACTTCCTGGATTCTCTCCTGTACGGATAAAACGATATATTCTGTCTAGATGTTCCCTCATATCGGGCAGGGTGGCCAGAAAGGTGGCAACCCGTCTTAAACGTAATGAATATATTACCATGTGATCTTCGCCTGGAACTGGATCATATATACAGTCAGTAAGAAGTCGCTTAAGGTCTGCGTGTGTAGCCGGTTTTGGCGTACGTTGTAACGCTGCGTCGTGCGGTGTCAGTCGTCTTGCTTGAGGCGGGGTGTTAGGAGCACTTCCCCCTACTGCTCCTGAACTAGAATCGTCGGTTAATACTGGACGTGCTGGTAAAGTGACTGGCAAAGCGGGTACATTTACTGTGGGCTGGTCCGGGGGTACTGTCACATTAACTTGGCCCCCGGGACCAGTGGCTGGAGGAACAGGAATTACATTATTAACAGGAGGCTGTGGGTGAGCAGGCGGAATAGGATTTGCATATTCTGGGACTGTGTCGTCCAAGTAGGACGAAAGAAAAATTTCAGCTGCGGTCGGTTTATGACGTAGCTTAATCGGGACCAATGGTGGCGGTAAATTACAGGGTGCTTCCGGGGTTGCTTTTGGCAAGCCCTCGGCAAGAAGAGGATACATACCTTTAATAAGGGCATTTCTCTGTCTGTCTGACTGTTCTGCTCTAACTCGTTCACCTTCTTCGATTAATTCCCTTCCTTGGGCTTTTTCTGAGGATTCCCTACTTAATTCTGTTTTTCTGAATTCTTTTTCGGTTCTTTTATGAGATTCTTTGCGCCATAACTCGATGGCATCTTTCTGGGACTGTCTGGCTTTCTTTTTCCATAATGCTTCTTCTACTCGCATGATGCACTCGGCATCCCATGTACCTGATACAGGCCATCTATATTTCTCTTCAAGATCTTTAGTATAATCCGCCCATAAATCTAGATATAATATGGCATCTAAGCCATGCTTGTGGTACATAAAATGTCCAGGACTGTCCCTAGGAGGGACAGGAACTGCTTCTTCGAGTAACCCTTTTCTGGTTTTTATCTGACGTAATTTCGAGAACAGAGGCATTTTCGGAAATCTACTTGCGAACACAATACACAATAATCACAATAATGAAATGGCAAACAAATCACTCATACCACGACATAGAAATACAGTAATAACAGTTCGAACAGAATACTACCTGATACACTGAAAACATAACACATGAATTTTCTCGAGAACGGACTTACTAGAATTACTGGATGCACTGCTAAAACAGTACAGAACATACCGGTCTCATAAAGAGACAAGTCATACCGTATCCACCTAGGTGAATACTTCGGACTGGATCTGTGTACCCAAACCCATCGGACCAGGAACAAACTAATGATCCTGTCTAGATACTTCCCCCGCAACGGTACTCACCGGGAAGCAGAAACCGGAAGGCCTCGGACTGGACTGGACTGCTACGACGTCGGACTACGAACTTCGGACTTCAGAAACAGGTGGGCCTCCGGATACCTCGGACCTTGCACTCTCGGCTTGGGCTCTGGTCGGGACGAACCGCATTCCACACCGCCTCGTCTGGATGCCGGACCGCAGTTTCCGTCTCCTCCGTGGGCCTGAGGGAGACTTGAAGCAGAAATATCTGCACGTGCACGGTATAGTTCCGTCACGGCTGCAGAGGGTCAGGGGGCCTGCGTTACATCGCCGGCGCGTGGGGAAAGGGCACGTACCTATTCGGGCGCCATTTATGTGGTAAATAAATAATTAAATACCGGTACTATTTTTGAATACATTAATAATAACAGATAGCTCAATAAATAAGAGGCAGGATCCGAGGAATCTGAGTCGAACGGGCTTTATTCAGGCAAAAGGGAGGGGACAGGATCGGGACAGCCTGAAATAAAATAGAGAGGCAGCTGCACACGTTTCATCAACATTACAAGATATATATAGTAAAACATCTCAATTACATTACATACAGTAGGCGTAACTAGTGACAAGCGTAAGATAAGAAGACATGGGCGTGAAAAGAAGGCGTGCACAGGGCGTGCACGTAGACATGTGATGAGAACGTCACAGAAGTGTCATGAATGGGCGGAAACATGGAGGGGGCTACCTGAGCAGCTGGGACCTTTAACCTAGTGGTGCGCGCAAACGGGCAATGACGTGTTACCGGGGAGAACTGGGGGCTATGACTTCTGCACTAGAAGAGGAGACTAAAGTCTGCGGTGTCAGGACGACATGTACCTATAGCATATCTGGTATCTGGTGTTTGGAGTACATGTTGATAGAATCTAAAAGTTATCAGGGCAAAGGCTACTTGACACTAAGGCTGGTGCATGCATATATTCTACATGTATTGCGTGTGCTATGAATCTTCTATGAATATTAATACAGTAATGCTCTTGCATGGAGACAGAAAGACTAGACTATAGCTGAAACTGTTTATGCGGTTCGGTAGCTTAGGAATGCGAAGACGGAGAGCTGAACTGATAACTAGAAGCATAACATATTCTTGGCAGACAGGCAGGCAGAGCCAGGCCGGGCACCGCGCTGCGCGGCAGGAAGTAAGTGAAGGGTCAGGGATGCAGGTGGGGGCTGCATCGCTCCTCGGAGTGGGTTCAGGAGACTGGAGCTTGAATCTGGTGTCCGGGACCTTTGAGGCCTAGAAACGGGGACAATTCGATGAACTAACGTGCACACTGTAAAACGTGGCAACATAGGCCTAATACTCGTTGCTTTCACGAGAACTGGATACTGGCATACTAGAGTTGGACACAACTATAATTGCGTCTTTTAATCGATCATAGGGGGATATATGCATATCGATCATGCACATATAACATAGGATGGGGAATACGTAGGCACATATAACAAGGCAAAATTCAATTTTCCTCACACTCCCAGTACCCTCTTCTCAGAATCGACCACGGTGTCGCGCATAATTTCCCCAACACGGATATCTGATGATAATTCGCCATCCAGACACCAATCGGCTTCGAATTTCTGTCCCAGCAGAGGCTTGCAATGCAGGCAATACATTGTCAGTCCTGATGATGATCCTTTATCTCTAATAGGATCGAAACGCCGTCGACAGTTGATGTAGTTATACACTAGTTCTCCACTGTGTGACTCATTTGTGTTGTACTACATGAGCGCAGCTAGATTGATTATTGATATTTATGTACCTACTAGCGCCTCAAGATTTCATATAATTGCCTGAGTAATCCCCCACCCTTGTAAATATTGGTTTGTCCTTAATTGTTGTTGTATGTACTGGATGCAGGATTGTGTCCCACTGTCATCTTGTGTACTTTGAATTTCCCTTATGTTTCTCATTTGATTATTAAACAGGGTCCGGGTGGACACCTTCATTATATCACAGATTGTGGCCTATAATTATTCCAAGTTGTTTAAAGAAAATTGTCAAGGACCCTTGTTGTCTGATAAAACTATTACCCCTGGTCCTTGCTTACCTAGCGGGTTCCCTTGTTTGTTCTAAACACCAAGGTCTCATTGGCCATTTCCATAATTAATGAAGCTCCTTTGGCAGGTGCATTAACAAAATGGATGCTACAGCTGCCATAGCTACAGAAAGGAGAAGAAGAAAAACGATCAATACCTACATCAAGTTAACTATGCAGGTTGCCGAATTGCAAAATAGGGTTTGATAAATAGTAAAAGCCATTTTTTTCATTTGCAAATGGGCCGATTCTGAGAATCAGACTGTTTGTGAATGCAAAATTGTTTCATATATGTGGCCCCTAGTTTTCCGAAACTCTTATCACAAGTAGCTTAGAATATAATTAGAGGTTAATAGAGGTTAATAGAACTCTATGGTACAGCTTTCTCAATGGCGTAGCTTGCCCATTCACTGCCCGTGGTGTTCCCTGTGTTTGCCACCCCATGACCCCACTTGCTACGTCATTGAGCTTCCTGTGGCTAGCTATTTTAGTACTGTAGTACTCATTAGGATGATTTGGAATTTACTGAAAATTATACATGTAAGGGGAATGAATACAAATGCTCCGAGATTATCATTTGCAACTCATTTGATGCGATCTGCACATCAGCCTTAACCTCATCTTTTAAGTCATAATTGTACACAACAAATATATCCTTGTGCACTAATAAATGAGGATCAACACAACTATACTATGTAGACTGCCACATACAATCCTCCAGATGTATTCATTCCATTGGGATTAAGAGTTTACTTTTGTACTTCTTTATACAGCTTTAAAATTTTGAGAGTGGATCTTAAATCCGGGAGGGGGCGGAGTGGCGATGGCGTTTAAGGAAAATTGGAATTTTCAATGCAGCGAGATTAGAGAGTTAGAGAAGGGAGAAGCCCTTGACTTCTGTATCACCATCTTTCCCCATTTCTTGCTGGGAGGTATTTTGATTTATTGGTGCCCCGGTCCTGCCAGCCTTTCGTTAAATTCCTGGATGTGCTAATTATCCCGCGAGCACTGTGCTACTCTCATTTTGTACTCCTCGGGGATTTTAACATTCATATGGACATCTGTTATGCAGAAGACTCACAGGAGTTTCTCGACTCTCTGAGGCTTGACCAGCTTAAACAATGGGATGTCCTCTGACTCATCGGGGTGGACAAATGTTGGATCTGATCTGCTCCAACTTCCCGATCGCAGTTGAAGATTCCTTACCGGTGACCTGGTCTGATCGCTTCCTGATCCTCTTCTCTTGGCTAGCCCAAATTAAACCCAAGTTAGCTAGGCCCTGCTCTGGTTATCAGGGGAAACCTACACACTAAATTGGCCTGTCGGCCTTCAGTCTTGTTCTAGTGGATTCACGTCCCTCTATAGCCAATGATCTGAATGTTGCCCTAGATAATTTTACGAACTGGATTGACCAGGCCGTAGAGCGCCATACTCCCGAGACTGGGCGCAGGCGTCCTAGGAACCACTCCTTCCAAACGTTGGTTCTCCTGTTCCCTGAAAGCTCAGAAGCAACTCCTATAGCTAGGACAAACCTTAGAAAGGCTAACAAATCCTTTTATGCCTCCATTTCTCATGCTAAAACGATACAACAGGCCAAATCGACCTTTTTTCCTCAAAATAACTATTTAAAACTGTCGCCAACTTAGCCAAGGGTCCTCGTGACACTGTCTTTGTCCCGGAGCAGAATTTTGTGGACAACATGGCTCTGTTTTTCCAGCATAAAGTCCAAGCCGTCTATGACGATCTTCACAGCCTGTCAACAACAATAGCAACTGGCTGCAGGGCACAGACTGTACCCCTTGTAAACCATCTCTCTCAATTTAAATCAGGTTCACCCTTGGACCCCTGTCCTCCTTACATACTTCATTTTGCTCCTGAGGCAATTAGCTCAACTTTGACCACCCTTCTGAATGTGATAATAAGTTCTGGAATCTTCCCTCAAAGATGGAAAAAAGGCCTGCATTAGGCCCATTCTGAAAAAAGAATCTCTGGACCCACTGGAATCCAAGCATTATCGACTGATATCATGCCTCCCTCTACCAGCCAAAATACTCGAAAAAAGCAATGAACCAGGAACTAATGGAATTTATAGACTAAAATAACATCCTAGACCCCACCCAGCATGGATTTAGGTCATGTCACTCCACGGAATCCGCCTTAATTATGGCCACTGAGGAAATCCGTAGGATTATGGACGACGGAGGAAGAGCTGCTCTGATACTGCTAGACCTAATGGCAGCATTTGATACCGTCAATCATGGGGTCCTATTGAATAGGCTTGGAACAATAGGCATCAAAGGCATCGCCCTAATTCTACTCAGATCCTTCTTAGAAGCTCGAGTACAGCAAATCCACTGGGAGGGTCTTCAATCAGAAGAGTTTTCCCTCCCATGTGGTGTCCCCCAGGGATCTGCGCTTTCCCCTACTTTGTTCAATTTATATGTGACCCCATTGGCAAAACTAAAAAAATCTCATTCTCTGCGTTTAGTGTCCTATGCTGACGACACCCAGCTAGTGGTGTTACTTTCCGAGACGGTGGAAGCCGAAGCAGAGCGCTTTCGCAACTGTCTCCTAGACGTAAAGAGCTGGATGAGTGAGAACTTTTTAAAACTCAACACTGAAAAGACCGAGGTGATTGAGTTTGGCAAAAACCCTCCATCTGGAGTCACCTTTGGTGGCCTCTAGAAGCCGGTACCTGCCCAGTTCCAGCTAAAAAGTTTAGGAAACTTGGTTTTATGATGGATAAAGAACTAACCTGTACCGCCCAAATCAGTCAAGTTACATCGGCTTGTTTCTTAACAATAAAGGTTCTCCGAAAGATCCTGCCATATATTCCTTTTACTTTGAGGGAAACGGTGATCGGAGCCTTGGTACTGTCCCGTGTAGACTATTGCAACGCCCTGTATCTAGGAACTGGGGAAAAACAAGTCGCAAAACTTCAATCAATTCAAAACGCGGCAGCCAGAGTTCTGCTAGATCTTCCTAAGCGCCATCCGACATCGCACGCCATCCGACAACTCCACTGGCTCCCTGTCAGGCGCAGAGTGCAATTTAAGGCGCTCTGTTTGGTCCATAAGTCCCTTAATTGAAGAGGGGCGGAGGACATGACAAAACTTTTTCCTCGCTATGCGCCACCCCGCACATTAAGATCTAGCACCCTGGACCTGATTTGTATGCCTAGAATAAGGAAAGTCCAGTGGGGCGGCAAGTCCTTTTCTTACCAGGCAGCAAAACTGTGGAACACCATGCCCATTGCACTACGCTCTGACATGAATAGAACCAGCTTTAGGAAAGCTCGGAAAACCTGGCTTTTCTCCATGGTTTAACTGGCAACCCAGCTCATCTTCCTCCTACAGCGCCAAGACGCCTCGGCATAAGTGCGCTTAACAAATATTTCAGTCAGTCAGTCAGTCATATATTACACGGAGCGTGTAGCCAAGTCGGGTAACAATGCTAAAGACATTTTTAACATGGTTCAAAGCTTTCTCTCTCCCAAAGCAGAGTCCAGCACCCACACTCCTTTGCTTGCTTGGTATGAGAGATTCTCCCGTTTCTTCATCAATCAGGTGCGTGCACTCCAATCAAACTTTGATATTGAGAATAGCCAGCCAGCGTTGAGCAGTCCTCCCAGTTGGTCTCATCCTACCACCTCGGCTTTGCTAGCCTTCAATGCTATTTCTAGGCAGGACTCCTTAGCAGCCCTCAACTTCCTTAAATCCGGCTCACCAGCCGACCCTTGTCCAGCTAAATTGTTTGCCAGGGCCGCAGAGATGATCAACCTGGGGTTGAACATGATGATTAATCTATCTCTTACATCAGTCACTGTTCCTCCAGCCAGGAAACAGGCAAAAATCATTCCCTTTGCTGAAAAATCCTACGCTTGACCCCAAGATACCCTCCAGTTATCAATCTATTTCCCTCCCTCCTGCTGTGGCAAAAGTGAGCAAAAAGCTGCAAATCAGGTTTCCCATTAGATGCCTGCCCTCCCATGATTCTCCATAAAATTATTGAACAGTCAATCCTGTCATAAATCAAATAGTTAATTCTTTATTAAGCATGGGCATAGTACCAGATGACAGGAAACTTGCTCTGGTAAAACCACTTAAAAATAAATAAAACATCGATCCCTCCGTGCTTTCAAATCTCCGGCCCATCTCATTACTCCCCCTGCTAGGCAAAATTACAGAAACATTTGTACATAAAGAACTAACCAAGTTAATTGAAGCTGCTAATATTCTTCACCCACAACAATCGGGCTTCTGCCCAAAGCATTCAATAGAATCAGACTTTTTGGAAGTTACCGACGTGTTAAAAATTTTAGCAGACAGAGACATGAAAGCAGTCCTGATCCTAGTCGATCTGTCGGCCGCGTTCAATACCATCTCGCATGGTATTCTTCTAAAGAGACTCGAATGCGGCGGCATCTCAGGTACTGCTCTGGAATGGATTAAATCATTTCTTACCATTCGCAGACAAGCGGTGACCCTTGGTATCTTCCTCTCGACAGAGAGAATTATAACAACAGGTGTCCCACAAGGTTCATTATTGAGCCCACTGTTGTTCAACATTTATATGACCCCACTCATCTCCCTCATAAGCTCATTCGGGCTTGAAGTAACGTCCTAGGCAGACGATACTCAAATTATCGTATCTCTCGATAACAACAAAACAGATGCCGAACATAATTTCAAATGCTGCCTATCGAAAGTCATCCAGTGGATGATGGATAACCACCTTAGATGTAACACCGACAAAACGGAAATCCTTCCCATTGGGAAAGATGTATCTTTCCAGCCAGACATGTGGTGGCCAGAGTGAACTACTCCCCCACCAGACATCGTCAAGGTAGCTAAAAATCTAGGGGTACAGTTTGACACTGCGCTCTCTTTTCTGCCTCACGCGTCGGCCATGGACGGGACTTGCTTTAGCCTCATCAGACCATTAAAAAAGTTCTTTGACCTGATTCCGCTCCCCACAAAGAAATCAGTAGCAGTGGCCCGGATTCTCTTGCGTTTGGACTACTGCAATAGCCTTTTTGCAGGAGCCAACAAATCTACTATAAAAAGAGTTCATGTTTTCCAAAACGCTGCGGAGCGCCTTGTCCTAAAGCTCCCACGTAGAGCTTCAGCATCAGCTGCACTTAAAGCCCTTCATTGGCTTCCGATTCACAAGATAATCCTTTTTAAATCCTTCTAATTACCTATAGAGCCACGCTTAAATTAGGACCTAAGTACCTCTCAGCTCGGTTCTCCCCCTACACCACCACTAGGACTCTCAGGTCCTCGACAGCCAACCTTCTTAAACCACCCATTTTTAGACGTATAACAAAAGGAGGAAAAACTGTGGTCGCTCTGGGGACCAAAGCCTGGAATGCACTGCCAATCAATTTAAGATTACAGAAAACAGAAACTCAATTCAGGAAGGCTTTGAAGACATGGATATATAGCACCTCAGATGCATGCTGTCTTACTCTGATTTAGCATGTCCAGGAGTTAGCCCGTTTAGGACCCCCTCAAACCTCCGATCTACCAGCGCCAGGATACTCCTCGCGGAGTGACAGTCAGCGCTTTACAAGTGACAATTTACATTACATTGCAATAAACAGTTGACTAAGTATGTAGAACAACATGGTTTACTCCACCCCGCCCAATCAGGCTGTAGAGCCTCGGTTAGCACTGAGTCTGCTCTTGTTGAAATCCAGGCCATCCATAAAACTTTGGTTACAGGGGATAGGGCTGCACTATTAAACCTGTTGGCTGCATTTCACACCATCCCAGTACAGAGACCTGGGCCTAAATCCATCGTTTTTTTTGCTCACCATTCCATTCCAGTTTGAACCCAGCCATATGCAAATCAGTCTTGACCCTTTAGCCAATGGGAACAGTCCAGCCCAAACTGCCAGGCCAGGTCTTTCCTGGACTGGAAATAAGCATCCTAGGACCGGCTTCGGGGTGACTTTGCAAATCAATCTTGACCCTGCGCCCAATGGGAACTGTCCCAATGGGCACAGGGTCAAGACTGATTTGCATATGGCTGGGTTCAAACTGGAATGGCATGGTGATTAAAAAAACGATGGATTTAGGCCCAGATCTCTGTACTGGGGTGAATGTAGGGCATTTTTCTGCATTCTGTCCATCAATTGTTCTTTTTGCCTTCAACATTTATGTGGCACCACTTATTCAGATGGCTGAAGACCTTGGTGCCAAAGTCATCACGTACGCTAATGACACGCAGCTTCTTTTCACTTGGAACAAAAATGACTCTTCCACCTCTCCAGTCAAATCCTATCTGTCAGCTGTCTTTCGCTCGCTCTCCTCAGCCCAGTTAAAATGTAACGAGGAAAAAAACGAGATCCTTTTCTTTGGGAACCTTCCCTCACAATTTTTGAACTCATTTAGGCCAGATGAGTCCCCTCTCCCTACTCCCGAGGATCAACCCATGAAGAATTTACAGATCCGTTTAGATGAGATGTTGAGTTTCAGCCCTCAGATTAAGAAGTTTATGAGGCTGTGCTTCGGCACCTTGAAATCATTAAAAGAACTGATCCCTCTTTTCGCTATCCCAGCAAGGGAATCTGTCACCTGTGCACTTATCACTTTACGCCTTGAATACACCAATGCCTTATACGCTGGCCTACCCAGCTACTTTATGAACAAGCTCCAGCTATCGCAGAATGACACAACCATAACTCTTCTCAACATTCCTAAAAAGGCCAGCGTTAGGAAATATCTGCATAATTTGCACTAGTTGCCAGTAAAGAGAGGGTGATATTCGTCTTTGGTGTTGGCACATGCAGTTCTCTATGAGCTTGGCCCTGATTTCTTGAGAAAGCATTTCAGGTCCTATGTCCCCTCTAGATTGTATGTGTGCTTGTGCATGTGAATGTTTCTGTATGCGTATGTGCCCTCTGTTCCCATATGAGATGTGTGCGCACATTTGTGTGTGCTTGTGCATGTCTGAGCGTGTGATGGTGTGTGTGTGTGCATGTATTTTGTCTGTACGTCTTTGGGTATTTCTGTACTGGAGCATGTGTATGTGTATGTGTATGTGTGTATGTGAGTGTATGTGTGTTTGATAGTTTCTGTATGTGTGTGTGTGTCTGCGTGTATGAGAGTTTGAGCTCATTTGTGTGTGCTGGTGAATGTCTGTGCATGTGACGATGTTTGCGTGTGCAGGTATTTGGGTGTTTTTGTATTAGAGCATGGGATTTTATGGATTTTATGTGTGCTTGCGTCCTAGGATGTTTTCTGTCTATGTCCTTGTGTGTGTGCGTCAGTGTGCATATGAGAGTGTTTGCTCACATTTGTGTGTGCTTGTGCATGTCTGTGCGTGTGATGGTGTGTGCATGCTGGATTTGTTATTCTTGGGCGGCTGCTGTCCTGGATGTTGACTTTAACTGCCAGATGCCTGTCCTTAGGATGGCCACCAGTGTACCAGTGTACAGTACAGTCCCCTGCATGACCCCAAGATGGCTTCCATAATGCCCCCCTACACGTTGTTTTACTTCCCCGGGATAACAATTGGACATTGACCAGACCTTGAACCTATCCTCTAACCTGCCTACTCATCAGGACTTGGAACCTGCGGAACTTACCCGGAACTGTGGAGACCTAGCGATTTGGCTGATGCCCGGTGGAGCTACCATATAGCTAGTGAGGAGATGGGTTGTGGACTCCCCCCCCCCCCTGCCGTCACCTACCCAGCCGGACCTTGGGCAGATTTTCCCCTCGTCTCTACGTCCTATCTCCCCCCTACCCCTTTACCCTATCCCCTTACCCTTCCTAGCTCCATTCACCTTGTCCCCTATGTTCTTAAAATACCTTTCTTGAAACTTATGTAACTTTTTTTTTTTTTAAGTTCAAGTAAAATTTTATTAGGAGAAAACAAATTTGGCAGTACAAAAAAGAAAAGGTAAACAGTATCATCAATAAACATAATGGAATAGAATGGTACATTAAGGATCAAAAGTTACAAAATGCGAGAAAAGAAAAGGAAGAAAGAGAAGAAAAAAGGAAAGAAGAAGGAAATGAGGCTAGAAGCGTAAAATGTACATCATGAGAGGCATAATAACATGTGAAGTGATGCATATGTACGCAGAGAAATAAATACTGGAGAAAAAAGAAGGAACGAAAGGCAGCTCAAGGGGGTTTCGAAACTTCTTGCTGAAATGGGGACAGTGGAGAGGTACGCTTGGCACAAACATCCAGATAGAGGGTGACAGGAAGCCATAACGCATGTCTCTTCGGGGCCAAGTTAATGGGATAAACAAAGGCAGTGTCCAGTCTATGATTGTAGCACACATTAAACCACCAAGCTTTGAAAGTAATGCCCTTTGAGTCTTTCCAATTCACAGTGATCTGTTGAAACGCAACAGCTAATAATAAATCGATTATATGAACATTCATGTCAACTGCAGACCAGGAGGAAGAAAGTGAGCCAAGGAAAAGATCAGGGAGAGAGAAGGGGATAGAAGTGTGGAAAATAGAGTTAATTTGGTTCCATACCCTAATCCAAAATGCGTGTGTAAGAGGACAAAGAAAGATCATGTGAAAAAGCGTGGCGTTGGGAGTAAAGCAGGACCAGCAGCTATCCGGGACCAAGGGGAATCGCTTGTGAAGGGTAGATGGTGTGTAAAGGAGACGGTTGTAAAGGAAGAAAAGTGTTTGAGTAAGAGATGCAGCTCTAGAAGATTTGCGGAGCTTGATCCATATTTTGTCCCACAAGGAGGAGGGCCAAGAGACGGCTAAGTCATTTTCCCATTGCTCTTCTACTATAGTTTTCGGTCGAGGCGAGGGAGGATGATGGAAAGAATGGTAGATGGAGGATGCTGAAGAATTAGAGCGCAGTTGAGAATGAAGAGAAGAGAATGCGGTATTAGAAATGGTAATTGGAGAAGAGTGAGGGAGGGATTCAAATGCAGACATAACTGCAGTCTTAAGTAAGGCGTACTTATGAATAAAGGAGGAGGGAAGGGAGAAGGTGCGACGAAGATCAGAAAAAGTGGTAAAGTCAGATCCCGTGAATAGTTGGGAAACCCAGATCAAACCGCGTTGCCTCCAGGTTTTCCAGTAAAAAGGCTTTGATTTGATGAGAATGCTATTATTATGCCAGACAGTGGTGTTAAGAAGTTCAGTGGTGGAAGAGGGAGGACCTGGAGCGGAAGCCAAAAGTAGTTTCGCTGTATATTTGTGAATGGGAGAGGATAAGAATTGGGGTTTACGAGAGAAGGAAAGATATTCAGCAAAAGAGAAGGGGGAGAGAGAGAGGCGTTCAAGTTCAGCCCAGAGGGGAAGAGGCTCGGTGGGATCTTTAAGCCAAATAGAAGCTTGTTTCAGGAGAAAAGCTTTGTGATATGCAGGGAAGTGTGGGAAGTTAACCCCGCCTTCTGATTTGGGGAGGCGCAATCGTGACAAAGACATACGCGGTTTCTTGCCAGACCATAAAAAGGAAGATAAAGTGGAATTGATTTTTGCAAAAAATTTGGCAGGGATGGAAATAGGGATATTAGAAATGGTGTAGAGAACAATTGGGGTGAGCATCATCTTTATGGTGTCGAGGCGGCCCCACCAAGAGAGATAAAGCGGGTGCCATCTGGAGGTAAGGTCAGATAATTTCTGGGTACATTTAGTAAAACTTATGTAACTTTTAACTGATGTAAATTGCAACATTATTGCTCCTTGTGTAAGACGCTCTGATTCCCTTGGGTCTAGCCAGCGCTATCTAATAACTCATTAATTAAATTTGTTCCCATTTAGTACTCTTTCTCTCTTTGTCTAGCTCCCTAGCTCCTAGCTCCTACCCTTCTCCCCTGAATCTCTCATCTTGCTTGCTAGTCTGCCTAGCCCCCTGTCCTTTGTGCCCTTTGACTAAGCACTCCTTCTCCCCTTGTTGGGGAAAGATCCAATATTTATAATCTGGAGTCTCAGCGAACCCGCTTAGAGAGTCCACTGCGCCAAGGGAGCCACTCACAGCTGAGGTATGGTATGACACCCCTGCCAAAGCACCCCCTCTTCCCTTTTTGGCGAAGAATCCAGAATGTAGGTCTTGGAGTCTCAGAGACCCCTGTGAGAGAGTCCACTGTGTAAAGGGAGCCTCCCGCAACTGAGATAGGGAAGTGATACCACTTCCCCTGGGATCACAGCTTACTGGACTTTGGACGTTGCTTTGACTCGTCTACCGGTTTGTGTTCCCCGTCGCCCTTCCCCTCCTCTTTCCATGCGGTGTCCTTCACCCTCCCCTCCTCTTTCCCGCCTTCATTACCTGACTACTTCCCCAGCTCCTTCCCCCTTTCGTATTTGTGCACATTGTTTATCTCGACCATACAAGTAACTATGTTGCCATGCTCTAATAACTGTGTAACCTTTGTAACGATGTAACCTGTAACTTTGATCTGATGCTCATGTAAAGCGCTCTGATACCTCCGGGTCTAGCCAGCGCTATATAAAACATTTAAAATAAAAAATAAAACAATGCTTTTGGTCCATTCTCCCTAGGTTTCGCCTAAAAATGGGGGTGGCAGCTCCCTTGTCTGTAGAGCAGCTATGGCATGAAATCAACTCAGCTGGAATTATGCAGTATTCAGAATCATAGGCTCTTTAGGAAGAGGCTTAAGACCTTCCTTTTTATCTAGGTCCCTTTTCTCCCCTCTGCTCCACTCTCCGCTTCGTTCACCAAGGGCTCGCGCCAGGACACTCTTTCTGATTAGCTGTGCGCGTTAAAAATTCCATAAACATAAACTTCTCGAACATCCAATCAGGTTCGTGTCAGACCACTGTGGTTGAAGGTCTCTTGTTTTGTGATGTTCATGTACAGCAGGTAAGCCCATGGCAAAAGTGAAGTATGTGAAAAAAAGTAACAATTATGAGAAAAACACAATTGTCAAAGGGGAAAGCTCTATAACATAACAAATATACAATCAATTCGTAGAAAATAAAATACCAAGCAAAACTGGAAATAATAAAGAAAATATAAGTGAAAGAAGGATGGCAGAAGAAATTGAGAGTGAAATTAAAGTCCATTAAATGATTTTCAAAACTTTAATGGAGAGATATACAGGTGCATACAAGGTGGTAAGGAAAGTGTATGGTGTCTTGAATGAAAGGAGGATGATAGCAAGGGGAAAGAAAGAAAGGAACAAAGAAGAATGAACGTAATAAGTAGGAAGAGGGATCAAAACAAAAAATAACATATCTATTGTAAAATTAAAAAGCGATGCTGACTTACATAGCTTTAGAACGTGTGAAAGAAAGTCCATGAAAGTCAAATACTGAATATAAACTGAGTCATTTGAAATGAAAGAAGGGAAGAAGATTTGCAGTAAATAATTTGTTTATACGTTGAATATCATGGGTATCACCAGGTGAACATTATGCACATTAAAGATCAGAAAAATATATGGTAAACGTAGATGAGTTTTTAAAGAAATGTTTAGATACAGCACAAACGTGGTGCACCATAACCATCAGTGGGGCGTGATTTGCTGTCCTTAACAAGGATGGCCACTTTTTCTTTACCATTCTTGTAAATAGAAAGCAATCACAAACTGTAAGTATGTGTGTATGTATATATGTATCTAGGGAAAATGGTGTGCAATTATGTAACCCTCTATCGTTATATAGTTTAGGAAAGCCCTGTTACAAAGTTCACATTTAAAGCAGTAAACCTTAAATAAGATTACCAGAAATCAATTCATGAAGAAAGCTACAATGTTTTAGTCAAGCACTAACTACAAAGCTTTCTTACATTTAATAAATACTAACAATTATTTTTTTCTTCATAATGAAATATCCAGAGGTATGGCAATGCAATCTGGGCTGTACCATTGTCCTCCTTTAGGCCACAACACAGCAGCAGCAGCCAACACAGCACCGGGGAACCCGTGGAGCCCGTGCGCCCCAGTCCCATACCGCCAACACCAATGCAGACTATAGCCCCCAGTGCCAGTTGGGATTGACCTACAGGACACCATGCCGCCATGCTGCAAAGCTCTCCCCCTTTAGATTTATAGCGACTATCAGTTGGGAGGTTTGCGGTTACCTCAGTATGTCGGATGTATTTTACATCTTCCCTAGATTATCAAGTGTAATTCTTCAAGGTCTTCCCCGCATTCATTTATAAATAGGAATCGACCGCTATAGACCCCCGATTAAAACTTTAGCCGAAAGAAAAAACCTTTGAAGAGTCTAGATTGCTGATTTTTTATTCATTCTTCCAACGGAGCCTTGACAGATAACTCTCTCTTCTGCTCTCCCGTATTTAGAACAAAGACACGTACAGTCCATCAGTACGCTTGGCCAGCCCCATCTGTGATTGCAGAGGCTGCTCCCGAAGGGGGCTCGAGAGCCGGCGCCATAACCTGCGCCGTGCCCCCCCCCCGGATAAACTAGTGGTGGGGCGGCGTTTGGCGCCAAAAAGACAAAGAGGCCAAAAAGCCTCCCCCTCTTTCTTCCCCCCGCAGCAGCCACCGGACTGGTACAGACACCCCAGCCAATGGGGGTCATGGTTACATGGTTACAAACCTCCCCCAATGGAAAGGGGGGCCTAGCGGGAGGGAAGGCGAGCCAGGGGGCATATAAGGTCTGCTCCCCCAGGCATGCTCCTATCTTCACGGAGCGGGGGGAGCAGCAATGACGGCGGAGCCCAATCTTGTCCCACCCACCCACACCAAAGGATCAGCAATGTCGCAGGGCTGAGGAAGAAGCAAGGCGTGGCGGAGAACTACGCTGATATCGGTTGGTACGGAGGCACACCGGAGGGCGGTGTGCCAGAATAGGTCCACTCACCTTCAGATGCCTCACGGCTGGGTGAGTTGGCCTAAGGACAGGTGGTAGGACCACACACTCTGGGATGCCTCATGGCTGGGTAACTTGGCCTACCGAATAGGGGGGGGGGTAGCAAACGGAGACGGCGCTCGCAGCCCAGCCACCGCCGGACGGCAGGGCACAACAAAGTCGGACAAGGTAGCGAGATGGCCTAACTCCAGGACAGAAGCTACTCCCTTCCCACGCAAACGGGGCGCAAAAATCCAACCTACCAAAGGCAACGACCCAGAAGGGCCAAGAGACAATACCAAGGAAGTTGTAATAGCATGATGCAAAGTATATACATGTTTCCTTGTATTCCTAATAAACTGCGGCCAACAAATGACCACCACAAGATAAACGTGTACGTTGGCTTTTCTTGTTATAAGAAGGAATACAGTACAGGGGGTATATATGACATACAGGAGGGAGTGGGGCAGAGTGCGGGGGTTATTAGTGTCAATTTTTTGCTCGGTTCAGGAGAATTCTCAAGGCATATCGCATCTTTATTTTTTTATCGCAGACAGGTCCCATTGTCAAAAATTGTTCCTTTCTAAAAAGTTCACATCGCCCTGAAGAAGGTGACACCCAGAGAAGGGGTGATCTCACCGAAACGAACGTCGGCGCTACAACAAGTTCCCGCTTTGGATTTGTTTGCCCCTACTTGAGCACAATTATTTATCTACACATGTAATAGATTACTATCCATGTTGTTTTCTATTCATCCCTTAATACACATTGCAAAATAGGCCCTTAAAACCTTGTGAGATCAGTAATTAAGACTCTCATGGGACAAATACGCATTATATGTAATGTAATGTAATGTAAGCACACATTTATATAGCGCAAATATCGCTCCAGGGAGCATCTTGGCGCTTCACACCCAACCCAGCTGAGATAAGTTGGTAGACCGAAGGCAGTATCACGCAGTACAATCACTACACCAATGCTCTGCAAGCTACATCAGAGAGCGAGAAGATCCATGTCTTCAGGGATCTCCTAAAGTCATTCTCCTTGACTATACAGCGGAGCTGAGCTGGCAGTTTGTTCCAAGCTCTTGATCCCAACACAAAAAGAGACTTCCCTCCTTTGGTGGCTAGTCTAAATCTGGGTACAACTAGAAGGTTTTGATTGGCAGACCTCAAGCAGCGTGTTGGCATATAGCGTTGAAAGCCCCTCAGAAGATATCTAGGGCCTTGAGACTGAGAGGCTCTAAAGGCAATAACAAGAATCTTAAATAGTACACGCTTGTGAATGGGCAGCCAATGTAAAGCCTTAAGCGCCGCCGAAGCAGATGATCTTCTCGGCCAGCGGAGTACCAGGCGAGCTGCAGCATGTTGGACCATCTGCAGCCTATGCAGCACCACTTTATTGGTGCCTGCATAAAGACTGTTGCAGTAGTCCAGTCTAGATGTTATAAGGGCCACTGCAACAGTCTTTCTGGCTGCCAGAGGAAGAAGATCAAAAAACTTCCTCAGTGATTTGATGATCTGAAAACACGAGCCCGCTACAGCCACTGCCTGCTGTTGGAATGAGAGTTGCTCATCAAATTTGACCCCAAGATTTCGCGCAGAAGCAATGGTGTTAGGAGGAGCTTCTGCGCCTTCAGGCCACCATTGTGAGGGGGAAAACGAGTTTTGAGATCCAAAAGATATTATCTCTGTCTTTCCCGAGTTACACTTGAGGTGATTGTTAGTCATCCACTCAAATGTGGCCCGGAGACAGTTCATCAAGTTTTCTTCTGCCCCAGGCAACTCCCTATCCAGCACTAAAATCAGCTGGGTATCGTCAGCGTACGATATGACTTCAATCTGGTAAGACGCAATCAGCTCAATCAAGGGGACCATATAAAGATTAAAAAGAACAGGACTCAAACTGGCGCCCTGTGGGACCCCTGAGCTGATGGTCTTTTCCTCAAATTTATAGTCACCTAGTACTATTACCTGACGACGCAGAGAAAGGAAATTAGTAAGCCATGCCAGCACCATTCCACCTACACCTGCGCTCTTCAAACGGTCGATCAAGATTGAATGTGCGACCATATCGAAGGCCGCCGATAGATCAAGTAAAATCAGGATGGCCTTCTTCCCTTGGTCCAGTGCCATTCGTAGTGTCTCGACTGAGAACAAAAGAACGGACTCAGTCGAGTGCTTGGACCGAAACCCTGATTGATTGGAGTGTAAGATGTTGTTCTCCTCTAAGAAACTCGTCAGCTGGTAATTGACGAATTTCTCCGTCAGTTTAAACACTGCCGGAAGTAGGGAAATAGGGCGCAGGTTAGACTGAACGGTTGGATCTGATAGGGCTTTTTTTTGCAGTGGCATAACCGCTGCACATTTCCAATCATCTGGGATTGCAGCAGTGGCCAACGAAGAGTTGATGATACTATTGATCATTGGAATTAACTCTGCAGCCAGAGTTCGAAGGACCATTGGCGGGCAGGGATCAAATGGGGATCCAGATTTTATGGCCAAAATGGCCTGATACGAGTCCTCCAGAGAGACCTGCGCAAATGATTCCAAACAAGAAGTGTTGGGTATCAAGGCGCCTGTCCTCATTTTATCCGGAGCAGCCGGAATGGAGGGGCTCGATGGGAAATCCCTGACAATGTCCTGAATCTTCTTTTCAAAATAGTTGGCTATATCATTACAGAGCAAACGCGAGGGGGGCAGCTCCTGGGAGAGTGCAGTGGGATTAGTAAAACTCTTGACTATCTTAAAGATCTCCTTCTGTCCCCTGTCAGAGGAAGAGATAACCTCCAGATAGTAAGTTTTTTTTGCCAGCTTGATTGCGGCATGATAGTTCTTACGTGCCAATTTATAAATATCACGAGCAGCTGACTCATATTTCCTTCGCCATCTGCGCTCCAAGGACCTTACTGCACTCAGTTCCAATTTCAAAGCTAGTGTGAACCAAGGGGCCCTCTTTTTATTTGTGGAGCCACGTGCGTTACCACGCTTCTTCCTTACATGCAAAGATGACCCGAATGTTGCTAACCATTCGCAATATTGCTGGTTGTCTGTCAAAGTGCACCCTGTTAAGCCAGGTTTACTGGCCCTCAACTTCTCCATGAGCTCCGGACGTGCTAGGGCAGTGATCCAATCTGGCTTGTGATCAGCCGATTGTAGGTCTGCATTAGAGACCGGAACCTTCTGTTTCACCGAAAGATGAAATGGAATGAGTTTGTGGTCTGACCAAGTCAAGGTATATGGAGCTTTAACTGACAAACCATCCATATTAGTACAAATGCAGTCCAGGACATGGCCTGCTGCATGGGTGGGTTCTAATGTCAGCAGGGTAAGACCGAGTGTATTTATAATATCCATAAAATCACTGGTGGCTGGTTCTTTAATGGAATCTAGATGGAGGTTAAGGTCTCCCATCACCGTGCAAAGTGCGAACCTGAGAGTAAGCTCGCTCAGAGCGTCTCCCACACTTTCCATAAAATCTGTCAAAGGGCCAGGTGGCCGATAGATATGGGCACCGGAGAAGGAAAGGGAGCCATGGATAGTAAGGCAGAAGGCCATAGCCTCCGCTCCTTTGATGTCAGGCAGTTCAAATGTTGTGCATTTGATTGCGGTGCGAAAAATAATTGCCAAGCCGCCTCCCCGCTGCAATGGTCTATCCAGTCGTTGGATTGAGAAGGCATGAGGGAGAGCCACAGCTAGATCAGGATTGCTCCATGGGCGAAGCCATGTTTCCGTGACAAATAGCCAGTCTAAATCCATTTCAATGATCCAGTCATGAATATGCTGGGCATTTTTGCATAGCGACCTGGCATTAAGAAGCCCCCCCCGAAGAACAGTTAAATGAGAGTAGGCATAGGGACTTAATACGGGGGTGAGCTTTGTCTTACAGTGCTGACATAAGGCTGTTTCCTACCAAGTGTCTGGCGACAAGAGATCGTGACAAGAGGGAGAATGGATATTAAAGGAGCCTAACCGGTCCCTAGAATGCACTACAGGTGTAGGTATGGGGACGGCATCTTTTACCCTCGCCACAGCCTCGACGCGGACGAGCGCAGACGGGCAGGACTCTGGCTGGACTCCGGCGTGAGTCCGGCATTCCCGCTGCGCGTTCCCGCTGCGCGGCATCAAGGCAGGTTTAAGTAGGGCCGAGTTCTGCCAAGCAGGAGACTAGGGCGCTCACCAAAATGGCGCCGCGTTTTTGTCCCTGCCTACCACCAAGATGGCTGGGGGCGTGAGTATGAGGAGCTAAGTGGCCCGCCAAACAGCGGTGAGATATTTCATTTATAGTGCAGGTAGGCGCTATGTGTGCTTTTTAAAAGAAAGATAATGTCGGCGATTTTAGTAATTTTATTAAAATGAAAAGTAAGCAGCGATATTAAAAGCACATACTAGCGCAATATACTCAGGCTAGGCAGCGCGTCATGTGAAGCAAGCGCTGCGTTACAACGTACCTTGTCCAGGGCCGAGCAGGCGGATACAGGCGTCTTAAGTAGGGCCGAGTTCTGCCAAGCAGGAGACTAGGGCGCTCACCAAAATGGCGCCGCGTTTTTGTCCCTGCCTACCACCAAGATGGCTGGGGGCGTGAGTATGAGGAGCTAAGTGGCCCGCCAAACAGCGGTGAGATATCCATGTCTTTCGGGAACTTGAATTTGTTAGTGTGTTTCTAGATGTATTAAGCTATGCTCGTATATGCGGCCTGAGTGAGAATGATAGAGTATGAATTTGTATGTATGTTGTGAGTGTGGTATGCCAAATGGGATCTGTTTTTCTATAGGATCTATTTATGATATAATATTAAATTGTTATTTGTTGATTTGTATACAATGAATACAAATAATAAAATTATTTGAATAAATAAAAAAACTATTATAGTGTTTTGAAGACTTCAGTAAAATTCAATCAATCAATCATGGGCATTTGCATAGCGCGCTACTCACCCGGGAGGGTCTCAAGGCGCTGGGGGGAGGGGTTCGTTACTGCTCGAAGAGCCAAGTCTTGAGGAGCTTCCTGAAGGAGAGATGATCCTGGGTCAGCCAGAGGTGGATCGGGAGGGAGTTCCATGTCTTGGCTGCCAGGTAGGAGAAGGATCTTCCCCCGGCGGTGGCTTTGCGGATGCGAGGTACGGCGGCGAGGGCGAGGCTGGACGATCGTAGCAGGCGGGTGGGAGCGTAGAAGGTCAGGCGGTTGTTGCAGTACTTGGGGCCCAGGTCGTGGAGGGCCTTGTGTGTGTGGGTGAGGAGTCTGAACGTGATCCTCTTGCTGACGGGGAGCCAGTGCAGGTCTCTCAGGTGGCCAGAGATGTGGCTGTGTCGGGGGATATCCAGGACGAGTCGGGCGGAGGCGTTTTGGATGCGCTGGAGTCTTTTCTGAAGTTTGGCTGTGGTTTCGGCGTAGAGGGTGATCCGTAGTCCAGCCAGCTGGTGATGAGTGCCTGGGTGATTGTCTTTCTGGTTCGGTGGGGATCCAACGGAAGATCTTGCGGAGCATGCAGAGGGTGTTGAAGCATGATAATGAGACGGCGTTGACTTGTCTGGTCATCAAGAGGGAGGAGTCCAGGATGAAGCCCAGGTTGCGTGTGTGGTTCGTTGGTTTGGGAATGGTGCCCAGGGCAGGGGGCCACCAGGAGTCGTCCCAGGCGGAGGGCGATGATCCCAGGATGAAGATTTCCGTCTTGTCTGAGTTCAGTTTCAGGCGGCTGTTCTTCATCCATTCGACGACGTCTTTCATCCCTTCGTGTAGGCTGGTTCTGGCGGTGGCGGGGTCGTTGGTGAGGGAGAGGATCATCTGGGTGTCGTCGGCGTAGGAGATGATGTTGAGGTTGTGTTTGCGTGCGATGGCTGCGAGAGGGCTCATGTAGACGTTGAAGAGGGTTGGGCTGAGTCATGATCCTTGTGGTACGCCGCAGATGACTTCGGTGGTCTCGGATCTGAACGGGGGGAGGCGGACTCTCTGGGTTCTTCCGGTGAGGAACGAGATGATCCACTCCAGTGCCTTCTCTTGGATTACGATGTTGTTGAGGTGCTGTACTAGGGTGCGGGGGCAGACAGTGTCGAAAGCTGCAGAGAGGTCCAGGAGGATGAGGCCCGCTGTTTCCCCGTTGTCGAGCAGGGATCTGATGTCGTCAGTGGCTGCGATGAGGGCGGTGTCGGTGCTGTGGTTGGCTCGGAAACCGGACTGCGAGGGGTCGAGGGATCCGTTCGTCTCGAGGAAGGCGGCAAGCTGTCTGTTGACGGTCTTCTCGATGACTTTGGCAGGAAAAGGGAGGAGCGAGATGGGGCGGTAGTTCTTGAGGTCGGTGGGGTCCGCTGTTGGTTTCTTCAGGAGGGCGCAGAGCTCGGCGTGCTTTCAGATCTCCAGGAAGTTGGCGGTGTTGAAGGAGGTGTTGATGATGTCCCGGAGTTGGGGTGCGATGATGGAGTCGGCCTTGTTGAAGTCGTGGTGGGGGCAGGGGTCGGTTGGTGAACCGGAGTGGATGGTGTTCATCGTGCGGGTGGTGTCTTCGGTGCTGACCGGGGTCCAGGCGCAGATGGTGGTGGTGGGGGGCGTTGATTCGGTGGTTGGGTGCGTGGTTGGTGCGCCGAAGCTGTTGTGTATATCGGCGATCTTGCGGTGGAAGAACGAGGTGAGTGAGTCGCAGAGGTCTTGCGAGGGAGTGATGTCGTTGTTTCCGGCGCTGGGGTTGGGGAACTCTTTGACAATGCTGAAGAGTTCCTTGCTGTTGTGGGCGTTGTTGTCCAGCCGTTCTTTGAATGCTGTCTTCTTGGTGGTGCGGATCGGCTGGTGGTGTTTGCGGGTGGCGTGCTTGAGGGCCGTCATGTTGTCTGTGGTCTGGTCGTGGCGCCAGGCTTTCTCGAGGGTGCGGCAGTTCTTGGAGATCTTGAGTTCGTCGGTGAACCCGGGGGCGTTCTTGCTGCCGGGTCTGCTGGGAGGGTTCTTCAGTGGTGCGAGGTCATCTGCGCAGTTGGTGAGCCACTGTGTGAGGTTGTTGGCTGCTTCGTTGGGGTCCGTTGTGCAGGCAGGAGGGTTCTGGTGGAGGGAGGTGGCAAGCTGCTCGGCGGTGATCTTGCTCCAGCTCCTGCAAGGAATCTGTTGCGGGTGTTGGTGGGTCGTGGTTCTTCTGAAGCTGAAGTGGATGCAGCTGTGGTCAGTCCAATGGAGTCCGGTGGAGTGGCTGAAGGAGATGTGTTTGCTGGAGGAGAAGATGGGGTCAAGCGTGTGGCCGGCGTAGTGGGTGGAGGTGTTCACCAGTTGCTTGAGTCTGAGGTTAGCAAGGTTGTCCAGCAGGGTGGTGGTGTTGCTGTTCTGTTGTTCTCCTGGTGGAAGTTGAGGTCCCCTAGGAGGATGTAGTCAGGGGAGGGGAGGGCGTGCGGGCTGATGAAGTCGGCGATGTCTTCGCTGATTTGGGTGCGTGGTCCCGGGGGTCTGTAGATGAGGGTGCCTCTGAGGGTGGTCTTGGGGTCGGTGTGTATCTGGAAGTGGAGGTGTTCGGCGGCAGTGAAGGTGTCGTCTGGGTTGGTCGTGATGCGGATGGTGTTCTTGTGTACGATGACGATACCTCCTCCAGTCTGGTTGACGCGGTTCTTCCGGGTGATCTTGTATCCGTCCGGGATGGCTATGGCGATGTCAGGCGCTGAGGAGGCATTCATCCAGGTTTCTGTGAGGAAGGCGACGTCTGGTGATGTTGTGTCGAGCAGGTTCCAGAGTTCGACGGCGTGTCTGTGGACGGAGCGGGTGTTGAGCAGGATGCACTTGAGGTGGTTGCTGCTGGTGCTCGGCTTGTCGGCTGTGGTGCAGGTCTGGAGGCAGGTGAATTTGCAGGCTTGGCAGGTGAAGGGTCCGTGGGTGCGTTTTGGGGTGGCTCGGTAGCAGGCGGGGGTTTGGCCGGCGTTGAGTGCGTTGAGGGTGGCGGCGTCGTAGGTTCATCGTGTGGACTGGCGTCGACGGGGGCCAGGGGTCCTGGTGCTGGGCGCGGTCCAGGCACGGACGGGCACAGACGGGCTTGCCTTTGGGGCATCTTCGGCACACAATCGGCGCTTACGCTGCGCACGTCCGCTGCGCACGTTTGCTGCGTGGCCTCCATATGTAGGTCAGAGGGAGGGAGGTGCAGCTGGGAGGGGGAGCGGAGCAGCCAATGGGGTCGGGGGGCGGGCCGCAGGGACACAGCGGCGGGAATAAACGGCAGCAAAGATGCGGAAGGAGGTGGCGGTGGGGGCACAGAAGGCAGGGGGCACAGGAGGGGAAAGCAAAGGAAGAAACGGCGGTAAAAGTGGCGGGAAGAGGTGGCGGCGAGGGCACAGGGGCCCAGCAGGAGTCACAGGGTAGGGGGTCAGCAGGCACCGGGGTGTAGAATAGTCAGCAGCGGCTGCAGGGGCGGCAGTGGCAGCAGGAGACCGGGCACACAGGGGGCTGCGTGGTGGTGAGGAGAGCGACCTGCCTGGTGACAGGTTCAGAGGTAAATTGAATTTAGCCAGAGTGGTAAGCTACTTGTTGATGTTTAGCCTTTTTCAAAATACGTAGTTAGAGTGTCTTGCTTGATTATCCATCCCCCAGTGCGCCTTGCAGCAGTGACGCCACAGGCGCATTCGCGCCAGGAGGCTCTACTAAACCGGCCTCCTTTTGGCCACAACACAGCAGCAGCAGCCAGCACAGCACCGGGGAACCTGTGGAGCCCGTGTGCCCGGGTCCCATACTGCCACCACCAATGGGGACACCACTGCTGCCAGGGAGGCAGCAGACTACAGCCCCCAGTACGCCTTGCGGCAGGGATGCCACAGGCGCATTATGTTTGTTCCAGGAGGTGCTACTAAACCAGCCAGGGATTCCCGTCTGTGCTAGACAAAGGCCGGAGGAGGCTGGGCAGAGCCATCCCTCTAAGTCCTGGTCTGTGAGATCCTACAAGAGCCCATATTAACTTCATACAAGGTATTGCTCTTCTGGTTGCTTTTGACTCCTCTTATGTGAATTCAACTTTGCCACCTGCTGGTGTTATCAAATATCAAATATGGCTAAAAGGAAGGGCATGATCGATGTACATGGGAAAGGAAAGGAAACGCAGGGACATTGGACGCTTTTTAACCAGAGCAGAATCTGTTCTCAACCATGAGATACAGCAAGCAGAACATCGGCTATCACTAGGCTAACCCTTCTCGCAAAAGCGCTCCTCTTTAGACAGCACTATTAGGGCATGTGACACTTCTACTGCTCACCTAGTACCTCCCAAATGCCTCTCCGCCCCTTGCACCATCAAAACCATCTTCTTCTATAGTGGATGTAACAACGGACTCCAACATTACAACCAGAGGCCAGGCCGCCGAAATTCAGTCTGTGAATGCCAGTGAAACTCCTGTAAAAAAAAGGAAAACAGGGGGAATACAAAAGCAAAAACCCCGGAAACCAGCTCAGGCACAAGACCTAGAGGGAATGGCGGAACTAGAGCAACTGAAATTGGCTACATTTTAGATGGGCCTACTCTTTCAATGTCGGTCCAATACCCGGGATCACTTGATGATGGTACTTGAGAAAGACTGGAGACTATAGTCTCCACGCTTTTGGAACCACTTTTACAAAAGATAACCCACATCAAGGAAAGGCTAAAGAACATTGAGGTTGCGGGGACCAGCCAGGAGAATGACCTAGCTGATAAGAACTTCGCCCCCCTTTGGAAAAGACTAGATTGATTGGACACTTTAACAAACAAAATAAACTCACAATTTAAAACCATTAAGCCTACTAACACTGAGGGGATAGTTTCTAATCCGCCAGCTAATGGCGCACTTAATTGTAACCCACAGACTGCAGAACCAATATCCTCTCCAGCTCCTGGCATGTGTGGCACCTGTAGTAAAGTTAAGGAATGTTTTTCATCAGTGCTCCCAACTGCGCCGGTTAACCCCTCTAATGCTGGTGGTACTAATAGGTCGCCTGCTATTTCTCCACATATGTCCTCAGATTCTCGCAGTGTAACTAGGTGTACCGCAGATAGTACAAACTTAGGGGGTAGCAGACCTAGTCGGGGGCTCCGGACCCCGAGAGAATAGAAACCGCTCTGGCCAGCAGGGAGGTGCTCAGCCTACCACCGGCATCATGTCATTTTGTTTTGGTCCTGGCAGGGGTACAACCTATCAAGAAAAACCAAGTGGAAACATGGGACCAACTGCGCAATAAAAGTGCTGATTGGTTGTCAAACATCAAGGGTTCAGGATGTCAAATATAAATGATATTATCATGGTGCGCTGAGTAGGTTTTGGTTGGAAACCAACAATAGGAGAGGCAGGGAGATTAAAGGAACTCTCTCTTAGTCCCCTGTTCAGTACAAATCAACAAAAGAAGAGAGGTTATGTGAGCTTCATAACCCACAGAGAAGGAGCAAAGCCACTAGGGAATCACACACCCGCTATGGGTGGTTAAGAAGGCCCTCACACACCGACCTGGTTGGTGTCATGCTTCATCATCGGGCCCCACCAAAGAGGCCGAGTGCCTCTTCGGTGTGCTACGACGCCAGGAGACTGCGGAGCTAGTTGTGTGTGAAGGGCGTGCAGTGAGGTATATATTAAAAGTGCCAAAAGGGTATCTAAAAATTATTTTAATGTGTGATCCCTAAGACACGAACAAAGGTGAAAAAAGAACTATGTGTCTGAATAGTTTTGCCAAGGTAATGGTTTGGTTAATTCAGAGTTCTTTAAATTAGTCAGTCAACATGGTTCTGCCTTTACAGTGGTTTAGATTTACCTAGGCATTCGTCAGGACTAGTTAAACCCCGGCGGTATGGACTCTCTAATCGTCCACCCTAACCTGGGGACGTGAAAGTGAAAAATCAAGAAAAGTGTGATTAACTGCATAAAAAAGTGGAAGAGCGATTAGCTCATTCCAAAAATTCTCCAAAGTCAGGAGAGTATCTGCACCTGTAAATGAAACGATACAGACAAACACAAAGACATACACACATTTAATTGGTTAAATGTATAGGTCATAGCATTTATCCAGAGTGCTCCATAGTAGTGGCATAGGTAGTGTTGAAAAATTAGACACTAAAATTAACACCATCCATATAAACCAGCTGGGATATTACTACTAGCTCTGGGTAGGTGAAGTGGAGAATCTTGTGCCTATAGCAAATGGTGAGGCTAGAAGGGGTTAAAAACATATTAAAACACTCCAAAGGGAGGGATCAATGGACCAAAGGTCTGTGATCCCACCGTAATCCTTGAGGGTATGATGAATATCTCACTTTATAGGATGGCGCTATTTGCACCATGGGTCTCGGGAGGGGGGTTGGAGCGTACCTGGCACATCCTGAAAACAAAAGCGAAGGTTATAACTACTTGCGATCAAGTTTTACTTAGCTCGATTTTGTAGAAGTTGGTACTGCAAGAAAGGGCAGTACTCACGCCCTCAACGCTCTCAGCCCACGTCTGCCACCTAGCATATCCTCAGAACCGGACCCCGACGATGGGGAGCGGGGCCGGTAACTGATAGATAAATGTTTTCGCCAGACGACGCTCTTCCTGGATGGGCGTGTCTGGTTTCGAATGAGGCTTGGTGCGCGTCGGCCCTTGGAGACTGGGCGTGGCGAGCCTCAAGACGAGGCTTGGTTGTTGTAAGATAGCTGTTACTAAGGAAGCGCGTAGGGCCCTGGAGACCGAGAATGACGCGCCTCCAGAGAAGCTCTCCGTAACTAAGGGAGCGCGTCGGTCCCTAGAGACAGGGCCAGACGAGCCCCAAAGAGAGACTTGGTTTCGAAAGTTGCTCACGCTACCCTCGTTGGTTCATGACCACCGCTTAATAAACCGTCACTAATATACACAGAGTGTGGGCATAAGGGGAGTCACACCACCCACGTTAATGCTCCTATGTGATTTAGCACGTATGAAAATTAACGGTGTGGGCACCAGTCATTGGGGTTATCAGGCAATCCTAGAACCTGAGTGGTTAGGATTTAGATGGTTAATACAACAAGCGTTTACCATGGGAGAAAACCTCAGAGGTGAAGCAAATCAAGGTGGGTCATTAATATTACTCATACGTGCTCATATTGTTTAAAATACCACAAAATAGTAGGGTAATGACACAAAGTTAATTCAGTTAATTCTCTATATGAGACGGTCATATTATCCCAGGACAGTATTCCATGGGATGTCATCGTTCAGGCCTGTCAAGTTCGTGCCAAGACGGTACACCCAGCGCTGCTCTTTCTCAAAAAGTCTTCTGGAGATGTTAGTTGTACCCGTGACTGATTCAATGACTGTCCACCTCATGTCATTAGTAGTGTGGTTGCAGTCCAGAAAATGGCGACTCAGTTTTGTTGTCAACTTTTTGCACCTGATGTTGCTTCGGTGCTCACAGATACGTTGTTTGACCTTGCGTGTGGTCATACCAACATATCGTAAGGCGCAAGGGCATGTGAATAAATAGACAACGTTCATCGAGTTGCAATTGGTGTGCGTCATCTGGGTCCAGATTTTTCCTTGCTCCAACGTGAGGGATTTTGAAGCCTCCGTCAGGTGACACACACTGCAGTCCGAACATGGGTAGTGACCCGTTACTTTTGATAAGCCCCAGGCAGCCAATACAGTTGGATTTTCCAGTGGTGGCTTTTCTTTTGGCCGGGTATGGACTAAGGCATCCTTCAAACTGTGGCCCTTTTTAAATGAAAAGAGGGGCTTTTCCCAATCTTCCTTGGATAATCTTATTATGTTCCAATGTTTGTTTATTGTCTTTTTCATATAGTTTGACAGGCTATTAAAGGTAGTGACGCAAGTGAGAGGAATAGTTGTCTGGGTCTTGGTTTTTTCTTCCAGTAATGCCTCTCTCGGCTGGTTTCTTGCTCTCTTAAAACCTTTGTTAAGGATTGGGGTGGGGTAGCCTCTCTCCCTCAGTTTTTTAGTCAAATCGGAGGATTGTTCTTTGAGATCTGTAATGGTACTACAATTCCTTCTCAGTCTGAGATACTGCCCATAAGACAGGTTTTCATTGAGGGGGCGTGGGTGAAAGCTACTGAACTCCAAAAGATTGTTCTTGGCTGTTGGTTTATGGTGAGTCTTTGTACTCAAACAGGTACCAGAAATCGTGATTACCACGTCTAAAAAGATGATGTCTGATTTGCTGGTGGTGTGGGTGAACCTGAGGTTATTGTCAAGAGTGTTGATCCATTCGAGGAACAAATCGAGGTCACTATCAGTCCCAGACCACAGGAGTAGAACGTCGTCAATGTAACGTTTCCATAACAACATTGAACGGAAAAAGACGGCGGATGATGGCAAGATATATTTGGCCTCGAAATCAGCCACATAGAGCCCAGCCACGCTCGGGGCAAAAGTACTGCCCATAGATGTCCCTGAGCATTGCAGGAACAACTTATTTTTGAAGGAGAAGAAATTTTCTTTTAATGCTATTGTTGCACAGTCGATGATAAATGATTTGGGTGTCTGATATTCCCAATCAATCGTGTCCAGTGACTCTGCCAGGACCTTGATGGTGTCGTCCTGGGGGATGCTCGTGTATAGACTTTCGATATCCAAAGTCACTAAGGTGACTGAGTTTTCAATAAAGGTGATGCCTGCTAAGAGCCGTAGTAGACTCTTGGTATCTTGTAGGTAAGTTGGTGTCGCCTGTACCAATGGTTTGAGAAATTGGTCGCAGAATCGTGATAGAGGCTCTAAAAGGGAGCCTATCCCAGATACTATGGGGCGTCCAGGAGGGGGTAGCTTGTTCTTATGCATCTTGGGCAATGTGTAGAAGTATGGTATGATGTTACTACTACTATTAAGGAAATCCGCCTCATTTTTAGACAAATAACCATTGTCTTCCGCTTGTCTAACTAGCGTCGTGATTTTTTTGGTTAGATCAGCAGTTGGGTCTTGATTCAGAGGGGTGTAATTTCTGGAGTCTTGTAGTAGTCTCTCACAGGTTTGTTCGTAGTCCTCGAATGGATCAACACTCTTGACAATAACCTCAGGTTCACCCACACCACCAGCAAATCAGACATCATCTTTTTAGACGTGGTAATCAGGATTTCTGGTACCTGTTTGAGTACAAAGACTCACCATAAACCAACAGCCAAGAACAATCTTTTGGAGTTCAGTAGCTTTCACCCACGCCCCCTCAAGGAAAACCTGCCTTATGGGCAGTATCTCAGACTGAGAAGGAATTGTAGTACCATTACAGATTTCAAAGAACAATCCTCCGATTTGACTAAAAAACTGAGAGAGAGAGGCTACCCCACCCCAATCCTTAACAAATGTTTTAAGAGAGCAAGAAACCAGCCGAGAGAGGCATTACTGGAAGAAAAAACCAAGACCCAGACAACTATTCCTCTCACTTGCGTCACTACCTTTAATAGCCTGTCAAACTATATGAAAAAGACAATAAACAAACATTGGAACATAATAAGATCATCCAAGGAAGATTGGGAAAAGCCCCTCTTTTCATTTAAAAAGGGCCGCAGTTTGAAGGATGCCTTAGTCCATACCCGGCCAAAAGAAAAGCCACCACTGGAAAATCCAACTGTATTGGCTGCCTGGGGCTTACCAAAAGTAACGGGTCACTACCCATGTTCGGACTGCAGTGTGTGTCACCTGACGGAGGCTTCAAAATCCCTCACGTTGGAGCAAGGAAAAATCTGGACCCAGATGACGCACACCAATTGCAACTCGGTGAACGTTGTCTATTTAATCACACGCCCTTGCGCCTTACGATATGTTGGTATGACCACACGCAAGGTCAAACAACGTATCTGTGAGCACCGAAGCAACATCAGGTGCAAAAAGTTGACAACAAAATTGAGTCGCCATTTTCTGGACTGCAACCACACTACTAATGACATGAGGTGGACAGTCATTGAATCAGTCACGGGTACAACTAACATCTCCAGAAGACTTTTTGAGAAAGAGCAGCGCTGGGTGTACCGTCTTGGCACAAACTTGACAGGCCTGAACTATGACATCCCATGGAATACTGTCCTGGGATAATATGACCGTCTCATATAGAGAATTAACTGAATTAACTTTGTGTCATTACCCTACTATTTTGTGGTATTTTAAACAATATGAGCACGTATGAGTAATATTAATGACCCACATTGATTTGCTTCACCTCTGAGGTTTTCTCCCATGGTAAACGCTTGTTGTATTAACCATCTAAATCCTAACCACTCAGGTTCTAGGATTGCCTGATAACCCCAATGACTGGTGCCCACACCGTTAATTTTCATACGTGCTAAATCACATAGGAGCATTAACGTGGGTGGTGTGACTCCCCTTATGCCCACACTCTGTGTATATTAGTGACGCTTTATTAAGCGGTGGTCATGAACCAACGAGGGTAGCGCGAGCAACTTTCGAAACCAAGTCTCTCTTTGGGGCTCGTCTGGCCCTGTCTCTAGGGACCGACGCGCTCCCTTAGTTACGGAGAGCTTCTCTGGAGGCGCGTCATTCTCGGTCTCCAGGGCCCTACGCGCTTCCTTAGTAACAGCTATCTTACAACAACCAAGCCTCGTCTTGAGGCTCGCCACGCCCAGTCTCCAAGGGCCGACGCGCACCAAGCCTCATTCGAAACCGGACACGCCCATCCAGGAAGAGCGTCGTCTGGCGAAAACATTTATCTCTCAGTTACCGGCCCCGCTCCCAATCGTCGGGTCCGGTTCTGAGGATATGCTAGGTGGCAGACGTGGGCTGAGAGCGTTGAGGGCGTGAGTACTGCCCTTTCTTGCAGTACCAACTTCTACAAAATCGAGCTAAGTAAAACTTGATCGCAAGTAGTTATAACCTTCGCTTTTGTTTTCAGGATGTGCCAGGTACGCTCCAACCCCCCTCCCGAGACCCATGGTGCAAATAGCGCCATCCTATAAAGTGAGATATTCATCATACCCTCAAGGATTACGGTGGGGTCACAGACCTTTGGTCCATTGATCCCTCCCACTTCACCTACCCAGAGCTAGTAGTAATATCCCAGCTGGTTTATATGGATGGTGTTAATTTTAGTGTCTAAATTTTTAACACTACCTATGCCACTACTATGGAGCACTCTGGATAAATGCTATGACATATACATTTAACCAATTAAATGAGTGTATGTCTTTGTGTTTGTCTGTATCGTTTCATTTACAGGTGCAGATACTCTCCTGACTTTGGAGAATTTTTGGAATGAGCTAATCGCTCTACCACTTTTTTATGCACTTAATCACACTTTTCTTGATTTTTCACTTTCACGTCCCCAGGTTAGGGTGGACGATTAGAGAGTCCATACCGCCGGGGTTTAACTAGTCCTGACGAATGCCTAGGTAAATCTAAACCACTGTAAAGGCAGAAACATGTTGACTGACTAATTTAAAGAACTCTGAATTAACCAAACCATTACCTTGGCAAAACTATTCAGACACATAGTTCTTTTTTCACCTTTGTTCGTGTCTTAGGGATCACACATTAAAATAATTTTTAGATACCCTTTTGGCACTTTTAATATATACCTCACTGCACGCCCTTCACACACAACCAGCTCCGCAGTCTCCTGGCGTCGTAGCACACCGAAGAGGCCCTCGGCCTCTTTGGTGGGGCCCGATGATGAAGCATGACACCAACCAGGTCGGTGTGTGAGGGCCTTCTTAACCACCCATAGCGGGTGTGTGATTCCCTAGTGGCTTTGCTCCTTCTCTGTGGCTTATGAATCTCACATAACCTCTCTTCTTTTGTTGATAGGTTTTGGTTGGGACATCTCCAAAGAATATTGAAGGGGACTATATAGTCATTAATTTTCGAAACCCATCATCAGTGCAATCTTTATTATTGGTACAGGAGGTAAACACCACCAAATCAACCCACATCTGGTCACTGCCTCTTGAATATTTTTATAGACCTACTATGGGTTAAAAAAACAATGACATTTTCTCCCTAACTACGCACAATAGGTTTTTACCTCTGTCTGGTTTTGATAACCAGGATTGACTGCCCTCTCTTCCGGTTCTTAACAAGTTGAGTCCCACGTTAAATGAGCTCCTGCCCGGTGGACATTGTACCTCAGCCATGCTTGCTGATTATCCAAATTTAAAAATATTTAGTTGGAATGTTGCCGGCCTGGCATCTAAAATAAACCTGCCAGACTGGACAGAATTGGTTCAAAAACAGGACATTCTTATGTTACAGGAAACCTGGGCCACGTGGGATCTATACTTAGAAGGGTTTGAATATTTTAACATTGTTGTCCCCATTCCTAAGGCGGGTCGCCCGTCTGGTGGGCTTTCAATTTAGGTAAATATCTATGATGGAGGCAGTTTGAAAGCTCTTGATACAAAAAATGATAAGTTTCAGGCATTGATTTACACAAGGGTTCTATTTGTTTAATCAATTTTTATAATAATGATTTTTACATCTCATCAAACATGAATTTTATTAACTCGTCTATATTGATTTCAACTTTAAAAAATCATAAGAGCTATGATAATCTAGCTGGAATTTGTCTGGGGGAGTGATTTTAATGTTAGGATCTCTAGTGGAAATATACTAGGCATGGACTCTCTTAATTCTGCCGCCCCTTGTAGTAGGAGAATAGAAATGTTGGATCACCTGTGCACTCATAATTTACTTAATACTATGGAAATAGCTGTAGTACTGATCCAGCGGCCTATAGGAAATATGCCATAACCAACGCTACCCAACTCTATAACCTGTTACCTAAATTACTACTCTAACTCATGGACCCATTAATCACACATGACATATTTGACCCACTGAATCAGGTGATCAAATTAAATCTATATACACCTTATTCACAAACTATATACACATTATATACAACCGCTATAATTGCTGACATCATATGAACAAAACCTAACTATTTAAATGACCACCAAGTCGATGGCATCTAGCTAATAGTAACCTACGCTTCTGAATAACCAAGACCAGCTTGAGTTAAAAGTAAAATTTTATTAACTAATTGTAGATAAATCAAATTATAGTTTTATAAATGCAATTTTATTAGCAATATAATAAGCATGTTTGCAAAGAATCATGAGAAAATATAGTTTAAGTAAGAATATATAAGATTAGCATTTCTAAAGCCTAAGTCCCTAACTGAGCTAAATAAAATGGAAATAAAGTAAAGTTCTTTGAGGATTCTTACGTGCTCCACGCAATGTCCATCAGCACTTCACCCTCATCGGAAAGTCAGAAAGCAGCAGCCAGCCCATCCCCAGGGCATGGACTTTTTATACCTTTCTATGCTAGCTAATCTAAGCAAAGGAAAATTTTCTGCAATTGACGAGAGCTTATTGGACGAAGAGTGACAAGTGACATGTCACCTACATTTCAAAACTTCCATTCGGTCATATTCTTTGGGACCATTGTCTTTCTTGTACGTGTTCCAACACATCCTTGGTTTGCAACAAATTAGATCGAGAGTTCATACAGACTCCATTGCACTTCCGCGGATGCCAAGTTAATACAGTTCTTTTCTACCGGTTTCTGACCTTGGTCACGTCCGCCAGAATAATGACAGCACATCATCTTTGCTGAATGAATGCAACTTTGATGGAAAGCTTTTTTTTCTTTCTCAGAAACATCTCGTGCTCCATGCAGATTTAAATTTATCGTTTAGCAAACTCGAGCAAACTAGGCCCAAAAGCAGGCAACTTAATTTTCTAGTATAAAACAAACACAAGGAAAGTATTAATGTAAGAATTGTCATTTATTCTGTATCCACCCTTCATTTACTAATTGATTAACCCACCCAATTAGTCTAACGTTACCTAGCATCAAGCAACATATAAGCAGCATTTTATATCTACCAGTCTTCATGAATCCATTAAACCTTATGTGCACCTAGAATAGTAGAAATGACATCACATAGACAAGGAAAGCAAAATAAGCCCATGCTCTTTAAAATCTGCTGCAGTTTAGTAATGACAAAAACGAAAACGACAAATTAATTTATTATTTTACACGAACAAAAGATGCAACATTTATGCACGTTTATGAGCACACATGTTACCAACCCCATGTGTAAAGTTTAATCTAGGTTGTGTTAGCAAAACACACCACAAACGTTAATATTATTATTTATGTTATGGAAATGTGACTTCACGAGTTTAAACAGAATCCTGTTTTCTATCTCGCTCCATCAACTCCCTCATCTGGTGATTAACAAATCACCACACCACCACCCAAAATTTGGAAATTTAAACTTGTCTGGAAAATGATTCAAATTCATTTGTGTCAGTATTTCTAAAAATCTGTTTCTGCAAAATCCTTGCAATTATCATAACGAGCTCTATGTAATTCCTGCAACTCAATCTCCCTCTCTTCTACTTTTTTGAGTTTATACATTTTTTTCTTTTCTTTCATTTGTCTCTTTCTCTTATGCAACAAACAACCAATTTTTGTCAAAATGAAAATGAATATTATCACAATCAAAGGTGCCAAAATCTTGCCAAGAACTGAACTTCCAATGTCATGAAACCAATTTTTAATTGCTTGGAATCTTTTTGAAAGTCTTTCTGAAAAATCTTCTTCTTCTAACGGAATTATTTCTGAATGCACTTCTGTGATGTTTTTTTTTTTTTTTTTGCAAATATATTTATTAAATTTTTCCCAGCAATTTTCCAAATATACCAACATATGTTACAGCACATTCCAAATTTCTCAGGTGATTATGCATACATTATATTACAATATATCGTAAAAGATTCATCCAACAGATATAAATAAAATACCATACAAGCTACCCTATCCAAAACAACATTACAGATAACATTTCCTTATGCTATTCCTGGTTTAACCTACTATTTTTCCACCTCGTGATGGGTTGCCATATTTTATTACCTAATACCTTTGCCCTTCTGCCTTTCCTCTCATACATTTCTGTGATGTTTTTAATGTTCATCTCAAGGTTCTTACTCTCATCAGGGATATAGGTACAACAATGTTGCACATGTAATATGCCACAGACTCCTCCCTCTTTTGCTAGAAGTATATCTAAAGCAAGACGGTCTTGAATCACCATGGATCTAATTGCAATGACCTCAACGTTTACTAATTGGAAACCATCAGCTGTATCTGTTGACAATCTATCAACAATTGTGGACAATTTTCTGATTCTACCTGAGTTCAGGGTTATACCTACAATAGGTATTACTGCTTGGAAAATATCTCCCATCACTTCTGTAAAAGTTTCTCTTTTAACTCTATTTACATGATTATGAATTTTGAACAAACCCTCTGAATCTCTGTCAACATGAAATATCTTAGGAAACACAATCCCAACATAACAGGTTCCGTACCAATGGTCCGGAAGGTTATAATAAGCCTTGTCACCACACACAAAATAAATCCCAGGGAAAATTGGATCTTTTCCACCTTTGAATCCCCAACCTCCCATGATCTGATATGTATCTTCATAATTACTCGCACCCACAAAGTAATTATCAAAAAGTGTATTGTCTCTTCTAATGCAAAGTTTACCACTAACTGGTTTATCTATGTGAATTGCAACATTATCAAGCATTCTGCCATTAAGCTTCTCGTCTTCTTTCTGCCAAAACCTGGATTTAGTCTGCTTGACTATCTCATTTCTCTTGTAAATTGCTCTCCTTTCTTCAACCAGGTTCAAAAACTTCTTTCCCTCAGCACTTAATTTGCAAGTTAAATTATTTTTGTAAGCATACTCATAGGTAAGTTCATTAGTAACAAGGAAAAATTCCCTCATCTGTTTTGCTCTCTTATGCTTATTCAAAGTACCCTCAATTTTTAAATTAGCAAAAATCTCGTCGAAATCTGAATAATAATATTCTAAACGTCCAGTCTGATAAAATAGACTAGTTAACACACTGCATGTTACACCATAAGTAAGAGGAAGCATATTGTATGTTACTCCCTCAGAAACAGAAGCAGGTAACTTGACACAGACGTAGCAGTCTTTTGCATCCATTACCTTGACATATTCACTCAAAAGCTTTGTGAATGTATTGCTTGAAAAATCACTAATTGAATTATCCTGATGGATGTTAGGTTGATGATCAATAACTTTGCCAGTTGCACTAATTTTGTTTTGACTAACTGAAGCTTTGCTTGTCATATTGGCTTTATGAAAATTTGTGTTATATTCAAATGGAATAATAACAGCTAAAACTACCCAGAGCAGAATTAAAATGAGCAAACACACCAGAGTCATCTTACAGCATCTCTTAAGAATAGAACATCTCGAAGTACTTTGTTCCATAACGTAAGGCATCTTTGATTAGTTTTGCCTTAAAAGAAAAAATTAAAACTATTTTAAAATTTTAACTAAAAGATAAGAGAATTTATTTACACCCCCCTTTTAAAAGAATTTTTTTTTTTTTTCAAAACCCTAACAATATTTCTTCGACCTTATGTCACAATTCAATTTACTAAACAACTTTTCTTCGACCTTGTGTCACCTAACAAGATTTCTTCAGCCTTTTGCCAAAAATTAAAAACTCAAAACCCAACTAAAATTTCTGTACTTCAATCATTGTCACTAATTTCTTCGATCTTTTCTTCTTCTTCACTACTATCGTAAATGTCAATAACAGGTGGAATTACTAGATAAGTCCACTCAGGCGATTTGTACTTTTGATTTGGCCTTATAATCCTCTTTCCTTTTCTTGTTACAACTTCAATTTTCCTTCCAACTCCAACTTCCTTTTCAGAATCCTTTTGACTACTGATTTCTTCCACCTGGTCTTTCGGTTTCTTTATCAACCTAACTCTCAGTCTTCCACCAGGCCAGTAATCTGCTTTCTTCACAAACTTTCTCTTTGGTTCTGAAGTCTTCAACTCAGATTTCCAAGATCTTTTCTTTGGACTTCTGTTTTCACCATCCACATCACTTTCTCCAGTATCACTGTCTGAAACTTCAATTATTGACTCAGGAACTTCTCTATTCGGCAGTTTTACTCCTTCAGGAACACTTTGTCTTCCATCACTGGTACTCGGCAATTCGTCTTCCTCCTCCTCTTCAATTACCTCCAACTTCCCAGATTCTGGACCTCTGTTCCTTACTTCAGAGCTTAACTTCTGCTTTTCGATACTCTCCTGGTCAGAAATTTCTTTCGGTTCAGCCTCACTGTCTTCAATGGAAATCACTCCATTATTTCTCTTGACTGATTCCTCAGCTGATTTTCCTTCTGATAGATTCTCTTCTTCTCCAGAATTTATTTCAATTATTTCACAACTTTTTCTTGTTACTTCATTCACAGACACAGGTTCCAGATGTCGACTTCCCTGTCGATCTTCAGTCTCTGGATTTGCTTCACCTTCTACTTCTGAATCAGAATCATCTGTAGTATCACTTTCTACATCAGAACTCTCAGGAGTAGGCACTGGAATGGTGTGACTAGGATGTATCCACCTTTTCAATCCTCTGCATTTCACTGCATTTGTAGTAACCAGAATTACTTGTCTAGGCTTCTGCCATCTAGGAGATAGACAATTTCTTCTCCGATGTACTTTTGTTCTGACCCAATCACCAGGTCTCAAATCATGTGTTAGAACTTTCTCATTTGATTTTGCTTCAGTTCCCACCTGATTAGACACAGAAGTCACTATATCAGATAACCTTTTACAGTAATCCAAAATAGCACTGTCATTTATACTCAACAATTTGCCTACAGGTACAAAAGCCTGTCTCATGACTCTCCCCATCAGCACTTCGGGAGGACTTAAACCTGTCTTTTTATCAGGTGTACTTCTTAATGACATTAAAACAAGTGGAAGTGCATCAGTCCACTTTACACCCGTCTCTAGACACATTTTTCCAATTCTGTTTTTGATTGTCCCATTAATCTGCTCAACCACCCCAGATGCCTCTGGTCTGTATGCACAGTGTATTTTCTGCTCAATGCTTAATGCCTCACATATCAACTTCATCAGTTTGTTATCAAAATGGCTTCCTCCATCACTCTCAATAGTGACTGGAAAACCGTACCTTGGAATGATCTCCCTCAGCAGCAGTTTTGCCACTGTAATTGAATCACAATGTCTTGTTGGAAATGCCTCCACCCACCTTGAAAACAAACAAACAATCACAAGAACATATTTCAAACAATTGTGTAAGGGCATTTCAATGAAATCCATTTGCAGTCTGGTAAAGGGACCACCTTCTCGACCAATTATCCCTGTACCCACAACTGATTTTCTGTTTGGGTTCATTTGTTGGCATGACAAACACCTTTGACAAAAAGACTCAGCAATCGTTCTAAATTTTGTGTTGAACCAAGTCTCTCGGAAAAGTCTGATCATAGAATCTCTTCCAAGGTGAGCTGGACCATGATATAATCTGGCCATGTCAGCAATCAAACAATTTGGTAAAACTACTCTGCCATCTTTATAGACCCACACTCCATCCTCATCACGTGGTCTACAATCTGATCGCAACCATAGATCTTTTTCCTCATCATCTGCTTCATTTTTTAAGTCTCTGATCTCATTCCATGTTTCTACCACTGTTGTTAGCATTAATGAATTTGAATCAGTTTCTTTACTCTTTTCCCGATTGTATGCACAACCCTTTCTTGCGCAATATTTTGCTGTCTCATCTGCATAGGCATTGCCTTTTGAGATATAATCTACTCCTTTTGTATGTGCAGCACATTTTACAATTGCGATCTCTTTCGGCAACTGTATGGCTTCAATTAATCTTTTGATAAAGACTGCATTTTTAATTGGTGAACCTGCTGAGGTCAAATAGCCTCTCTGAGACCAGAGCTGTCCATAATCATGTACAACCCCGTACCCATACTGACTATCAGTAACAATGGTAACTCTTATATCTTTTGATATTTCACATGCACGAATCAAAGCAATCAATTCAGCCACCTGTGCTGAACGAATTCCTTCAAGACATGATGCTTCTTCAACATCTGCAACTGTACAGACAGAATATGATGCTTTCAAAATACCTCCTTCTGTCCTCAGACAGGAGCCATCCACAAAGTAGACAACATCTGATTCAGGCAAAGGTACATCTTTAATATCCTGTCTTGGTTTGGTGCAAAACTCCATGACATCCAAACACTCGTGTTCTACTTCATTTTCATTAACAATTTCAGAATCAGGCAGTAATGTTGAAGGATTCAGATTTAAACACCTAGAAATGGAAACATTATCCGCTCCTAGTATGATTTTCTCATACTTTGTCAATCTGCTACTTGTTAAATGTTGAGTCTTACCTCTTGTCAGTAATATTTCGACTGAATGAGGTACAAAAACTTTCACAGGAAATCCCATTATAATTCCTAGACTCTGTTCAAGACTGACACTTGTAGCTGCAACTGCTTTTAAACAACCTGGTAATGCTTTTGCAATGGGATCGAGAACTGCAGAAAAATATGCAATGGGCTTCTTTAGATTCCCATGTCTCTGAATTAACACAGACAATGCACATCCTTCTCTTTCACTGCAATATAGTTCAAAATCTTTCTCATAATTCGGCATGCCTAAAGCAGGAGCTTGACATAAGCTTTTTTTCAGATTTTCAAAAGATTCCATCTCAGCCTCATTGAGAATAATTGGATCTTTCACATCAGATCTTGTCAACCTCTGTAGTGGTTTCGCAATTACCGAAAATCCACTTATCCATTGTCGACAGTAGCCAACCATTCCCAAAAACATTCGAACCTGTCTCTGTGTTCTGGGTGGTTGCATTGCTTGAATCATTTTAATTCTCTCAACTGTCACCTGTCTTTTTCCTTTGGCAATTCTGTGACCTAGATATTTCACCTCTTGTTTGCAAAACTGTAATTTTGCTGGAGACACTTTGTGTCCCTCATCTGCAAGATGATTCAAAAGTATTATTGTATCTGTCACACAATTCTCTCTCGTTTTAGCAGCTATCAACAAATCGTCGATATACTGCACCAACGTAGACCTATCAGGTAAGTCTAAATTTTCCAAAGATCTCTTCAACAATTCATTAAAGATAGAAGGACTCTCTGTATACCCCTGTGGGATTCTACACCATGCGAGGGTCCTAGTCTGGAATCTGAAAGCAAAAATTTCCTGACTGTCTGGATGTAAAGGAACAGTAAAGAATGCATTGCAAAGATCAATGACAGTATACCATTCAGCATCATGTGGAATCTGATACAAAATCACTGCTGGATTTGGAACCACAGGACAACATGGAACCACAATCTGAATAATTTTTCTCAAATCCTGAACTATCCGATACGTTCCATTTGACTTTTTAATTCCCATAATCGGTGAGTTACAAGAGCTACTCTCGATTTCTTTTAAGACACCTTGTTTAATGAATTTATCAATCACAGGTATTACTCCCTCAATTGTCTCTGCTTTCATTTTGTATTGAGGTATATTAGGAAACTCTATTCCCTGCTTCAGTGTAATTTTGACTGGATCGACATGTTTCATCAGACCCATCTCATTCCCAGTCAAATCCCAAATCTCACATTTCACCGTTTCTTTGAGCTCTTCTGGTAAATTCTCCTTTTCAAATGTAGAAAACAATTTTGTTTCCTCTGTTTCCATCAACATCATTGTCAATCTGTACAAACCATCTTCTTCCATTGTTTGTAATTCAACTCCTTCAGGAGAACATCATATTCTGCAATTCATTTTACACAGTATGTCTCTGCCCAATAGATTCACCGGACTACTGTTACAAACCACAAATCTGTGTTTATCTTTGAAATTTCCAATTTCAACTGGTACTGGATCAGTCAAATCAGTTCTGATTTGTTGATTACTTACTCCTACAACTTGGATGGTATCCCCAGAGAGAGGTAGGTTTTCAATTTCCACTGATCTAACAGTAGAACGGGTAGCACCAGTGTCCACTAGAAAAGTGATGTCTACATCATTAACTTTCCTATTTACAAATGGACCAGACTGGTCAACCTCAAGAGTGGCTCCAACAACACACTCTTCCTCCTCTCTCGGGCACCGTCAGTAACAATCATCAGAATCACTCTCTTGCCCTTCTGTTAACAAAAACTGTTGTGCAGTATTTTGTACTCTTTGCCTTTTCGATTTTACTACCTGATCTTCTCCTTGAAATCCCACACCTACATTATATTTCTGTGTTCCCCCACAATTTGGAAACGATGCCTGAGGCAACTGATTCTGACGGTTATTCACCTGATTCACCTGTTGCTGATTTACCTGTTGCTGCAACTGTCGTTGAAGACTCAATTCGTTTAGACTCTGTTGCAACTGTAGCTGTTGCTGCAGATCAACATCATTCTGCATCTGTGGATTTAATAATGGGCTTTTTAAATTCCTAGGCGGTTTCTTACACTCATCTTTCCAGTGTCCAATTTCGCCGCAATTAAAACAAGGTAATCTTTGTTTCATCTCTTCAATCTTTGGGTTAAATGTTCTCACAAAAGTATTATTTTTAAACTTTCCTTGCCCTTGGTTCGGATTTGCAGTTTGCACAAATTTTGTATTTTTATTTCCAAGACTAGCAATCTGTTGTTCAGCCACTTTTACCTGAGCCCACATGGCTTTTTTTTTAGCTTCTTTTGTCTAACTTCCAGCTCATCACTACAATACTTCGCCTTTCTCAAAATGTCATCAACAGATAATGCTTGCCATCCGACAATACTATTCCTGATCATATCTGCAATTTCTGGTTTTAAACCATAAACAATTCTGTAGACGAAATGACTCATATCTTTCTCGTCTAATTTTTCATAGCCACTGTATTGTTTAAAAATCAACAGTAACCTTTCATAAAACGAATGAACTGATTCTTTTGTTTCCTGATTTGTTCTTTCTATTTTAACCCAATCAACCTCTTTTGGTGGAATTTTGTTTTTCATCCAAACAATCACTTTTTCATAAAAATCCATTACAAGAGGATTTGGAGCACCTGTTTCCTTAACCCTCTCAGGTTCTGTTTTTGGCCAGCTTATGGATATTTTACATTCTGTCCAAAGATCTGATGGGACAACTATGTCGAAAAATCCATCCAGATCAATCCACAAAACTTTTGAGACTTTGATAAATCTATCTACCTGCCTATACCACTCCACTGGCTTTTCCCTCAGTTTTGGAAAATCATTTGTGAACAGTAGTATGTCTTGTCTTGACCATGGGACATGAACATATCCTCCACCTGCAATCTCTCTCATTGGAAATTATTTTGACAATTTTTCCAATTTCTCATCTTCCTTCCTTTTAGTCCATTTCACTCTCCACTTATTCAGTTCTCCTAATTTTTTAATGTACACAATCAGATCTTTTATGTGCATTATTCTTCCCATAGAATTCAAACTTTCAATGTCGTTTTCTGAAAAGTCTAATCTGTAATGTTTTGCAAAATTCTTCTGTCTGCTCACATCAATTTCTAATTCAGCTGCCAGTTCTTCCAACTGGTCATATTTATTTTTCGTTTTCCACTGCATACTCTTGCAAATGAACAGTAGTTCATCATCTCGATAATAATTTAGACTATCAGGACCAATCGTACTAATTATTAATTCCTCAATATTTGCCTTTAATTTTGCAACATCAAGTTTAGGTTTGGTCACCCTAACTTCAGGACTCTCAGCATCAGATTCTGCACCCATCGGTGTTTTTGGAGATAAATCCTCATTAAAAGTTAAATCAGGCATTCTCGATCTTGAAGAGTTTATTTCAGATAAATCTGAATAAAATTTTTCAGCAACCTTCTGGATTTCTGCATTTAAAGGAACAGTTAACCCTGTCTTATTAGTTTCTCTTTGTTCGAAAACTGGCTGAACAGGACCAATAGTTACTGGAACTGTCACAGCTTCCATGCTTTTCGTTATTTGTCGAATTAATTCTTCTTTTGATCGTAAATATTCAGAAGAATCAACAGCCTCAACATTTCTTGTTTCTCTCACATAATATTTTGGAGCTTCCCTTGCTCTTGGAGTTGCTGAAAAATGTCTACCCTCATTACGGACATTTTCAAATTCAGGTCTTTTTGGAGTTTCAACAATTTCACAAATATTTGGATAAAGTCTCGGAGCTTCATTCATTGGAGGTGCACTCGGTGAAGTTTCTGTAGAAACCACCGGAGTCGACCATGACCTAGGAGATCTTAAAGGCTGATTCTTTTTACATGTAGTATATATTTCTTCTAAAACTGCATCTTCCGATTCACTTTCCAAAGGAGCACTAGTTCTTTTTTCGATTTCTTTTCCAGTAGGAGAACCTGAAACCATTTCTCTAATTACAAAAAGTCCCTCACTCATGTTTCCCTGTCTCCACATTCGCATCCTATCCTCATGTGTCTCTCTCTTCCAACTTGGAGGTTTAGAGGTTCTTTTCATTCCACTTGCTTCCCTTTGTAATTGGTACATTTCATCTTCCCACTCGACTAAAGCCTCAAATTGAGTTGGTCTCGGCTTGGGTTTAAGAGCATTCATTTTCTCTCGCAAATTTCTCAAAACTTTTACATTAAATGAACCATCATCAGGCCATGCTAAAACACCGTCATCCTTTGTATATTGTTTCCAAGCGTCAAACCACAAAACAGTATGATAACCATATTCACCTTCCATATACGCTGCAGGTGTTTTGTACTTATGAAGTAATTTACCACCTCGCGTTTCAATTTTCTTGTCATGCGATATAACATTTTTAAGTTTCTGAAACAACGTTGGCTTTTTCTCAACGTGTTTAAAATGATAACTCATCTTTACGAGTTATTTCCAATTAATAAATTTGTTCGTAAATTATTTCCCGGATGTTTCGCTAAAACAACCAATCCGTGCGCGAAACACACCAACAGGCCAATGAGGGTTGAGCTACGTCACTTTTCTACTTAACCAATAAAATGAAAAATTTCTGAAGAACCAATCGGCTTACAGTTCATCAGAAACTCAAGAACCAATCAGAGCACAGCTTGTGACGTATGTCACCCAATCCCAGCGCGGCTCTGTGACGTACACAGCAGCTGCGGTTTCTCGTGTCTCACTCCTTGCGCTTACCCCTCCTTCACAAAATCTTTTCACAGCGCCATCTTGAGAACGCTTTCTCTGTTAAAATTAATTTTTAACAATGACAATAAGAACTCATCTGTCTGTTTCTCTAAATAGGATAGTTTACACACATTCAAGTATTCACGCTTCGGAATAGTCGACGCTATTCTCATTAAGAATATTTTTCAATTGCCAGTAGAGTAATCTTTTTACTCTACCCTTCTAACAAGTAAAATATGAACTCATTTCCCTCTGAACGCACAACTAAGTGACTGTTCGACAGTTCCACTTGAACATACATTACAAAACAATCATGCACTTTCACACGGAAAAAATCCCTAACTTCAAACACACATGAAATTCGTACAGGACTCTCACCTGTTTATAGAAATCATGCACCGTTAGCAAAATAACACAGTTATCCGTACAGGACTCTCACCTGTTTATAGATATAAAACATGTACCCCTACAGGACTCTCACCTGTTTATAGATAATCATGCACCGACATTACCCTACCCTTTACTCAAGCTCGAATATAACTAATACTTTTATCACAGTGAGTTTTACAACAGGCACTTTGTCCCTATTCTCATGCTGCTCTAATTTCTTAGAAAACCCTCACTATACAAGATTCACGCCTAGCCCTAAAACTGTCGTTGCACGACCACAACAACTGTGTTGCACGACCACAACACGTGATACACGACGATATCACTTGTGATACACGACGATATCACAAAACAGATCAGATGTTTTGCGTGACTACCTTCTCATCACACAATCTGTACCGGTACAATTCACATATAGCACGAAAACTAACTCAACATATGTTAAACATCAATCCTATTTCTATACCATAACATATCAATAACACCTTAGTTACGCCTAGCAACGCCTTGGTTACCCTTAGCAACCATCAATTTCTGCTACCAGAAGAATTGATCCAGCGGCCTATAGGAAATATGCCATAACCAACGCTACCCAACTCTATAACCTGTTACCTAAATTACTACTCTAACTCATGGACCCATTAATCACACATGACATATTTGACCCACTGAATCAGGTGATCAAATTAAATCTATATACACCTTATTCACAAACTATATACACATTATATACAACCGCTATAATTGCTGACATCATATGAACAAAACCTAACTATTTAAATGACCACCATGTCGATGGCATCTAGCTAATAGTAACCTACGCTTCTGAATAACCAAGACCAGCTTGAGTTAAAAGTAAAATTTTATTAACTAATTGTAGATAAATCAAATTATAGTTTTATAAATGCAATTTTATTAGCAATATAATAAGCATGTTTGCAAAGAATCATGAGAAAATATAGTTTAAGTAAGAATATATAAGATTAGCATTTCTAAAGCCTAAGTCCCTAACTGAGCTAAATAAAATGGAAATAAAGTAAAGTTCTTTGAGGATTCTTACGTGCTCCACGCAATGTCCATCAGCACTTCACCCTCATCGGAAAGTCAGAAAGCAGCAGCCAGCCCATCCCCAGGGCATGGACTTTTTATACCTTTCTATGCTAGCTAATCTAAGCAAAGGAAAATTTTCTGCAATTGACGAGATCTTATTGGACGAAGAGTGACAAGTGACGTCACCTACATTTCAAAACTTCCATTCGGTCATATTCTTTGGGACCATTGTCTTTCTTGTACGTGTTCCAACACATCCTTGGTTTGCAACAAATTAGATCGAGAGTTCATACAGACTCCATTGCACTTCCGCGGATGCCAAGTTAATACAGTTCTTTTCTACCGGTTTCTGACCTTGGTCACGTCCGCCAGAATAATGACAGCACATCATCTTTGCTGAATGAATGCAACTTTGATGGAAAGCTTTTTTTTCTTTTTCAGAAACATCTCGTGCTCCATGCAGAATTAAATTCATCGTTTAGCAAACTCGAGCAAACTAGGCCCAAAAGCAGGCAACTTAATTTTCTAGTATAAAACAAACACAAGGAAAGTATTAATGTAAGAATTGTCATTTATTCTGTATCCACCCTTCATTTACTAATTGATTAACCCACCCAATTAGTCTAACGTTACCTAGCATCAAGCAACATATAAGCAGCATTTTATATCTACCAGTCTTCATGAATCCATTAAACCTTATGTGCACCTAGAATAGTAGAAATTACATCACATAGACAAGGAAAGCAAAATAAGCACATGCTCTTTAAAATCTGCTGCAGTTTAGTAATGACAAAAACGAAAACGACAAATTAATTTATTATTTTACACGAACAAAAGATGCAACATTTATGCACGTTTATGAGCACACATGTTACCAACCCCATGTGTAAACTTTAATCTAGGTTGTGTTAGCAAAACACACCACAAACGTTAATATTATTATTTATGTTATGGAAATGTGACTTCACGAGTTTAAACAGAATCCTGTTTTCTATCTCGCTCCATCAATACCCAACAAGGATAAGTACGTTGAGCTAACATATAGCGGTAGGGGCAGTGCGTCTATTATCGATTATGTTTTTATTTCCGCTACTCTAGAAGATTGCCTGCTAAAAGCTGAGGTCATACCAACTGTTCAAGGTGACCACAACCCTATCCAAATAACATTAAGAATCGCCCCCAAGCCAATTTATGCAAAAGAATGTGGCGCTAGGAACCTATCACCCTCTACTGACAATCTGAGACTAGCCTGGCGAGGTATTGATAGCAACGATCTGTTCCTTAATATGGTAAAAAAAACACTTGCCTCTTATTGATACTTGCCTGACACTAAAATATTATAACCCATAGGCAATTAGTGCTTTCGTTCAACTCTGTGAAGGAATTAAACGAATTCTATGAAGGCCCTTAGTAGAAACATATTCATGTCTGGCCCAAGATGGTTCAATAGAGATTGTTCTGTAGCGAATAGAAGCTTCGCAAGGCACTCATATCAAACCCCAGTGACCAGAATCTCACTAAATCCTTGAGGCTGCAATACAAAGTAGCCATCAGCCAACAAAAGGATGAAATTATAAAAGACCGTTGGCATAACCTTGCATGCGCTGCCACTTCAAATGATGGGAATGGCTTTTGGGCTGCAGTTAAAGACATGAGGTCGATGGGACACTCACTGTCCCCCATAAGCTGTAATATAACCAGCGATGCATGGGGGGCCCATTTTTCTAAAATTTATTTAGAACTTGCTTTTAACGAGGCCTATTAAGAATATAAAAGTGCCCCTAGGATTTCAATATCCCTGTCAGAAGTGGAGGATGCTATCCAACAGAGTCTGGGCAATAAAGCTCCTGGCCCTGACAGGCTGGCCATTGATCTAATCAAGAATAAACCAGAGTTCTGGGCGCCCCTTTTTATTAAACATTTTTAATAACTTAACTAATGCTACAATTCCCAGCAAATGGTCTTCCAGTATTATCGTACCTAATTTTAAAAAGGGTGATCAATAAAATCCAAGTTGTTACAGACCGATCTCCCTGATTGATAACACACTGAATATTTTAGGGAGGATCTTGTATAACAAGATAAGGTAATGGGCTGAGGAGGGCCACATTTCACATTCTTCTCAGTTAGGGTTCTGAAGTAAAATAGGCACTGTTGAGCAGTGCCAACACCTTAATTTGATTATTGGCAAATATACTGTAGCCCAAAAATCACCTTTTTTTATGGCTTTTATGGATCTTACCTCAGCCTTTGACTGCGTTAAGAGGTCACGATTATGGTCAATTCTTTTAAAATATGGCTCGGATGAAGTTTAAGTTAATCTTTTAGCTTATTTGCAAATGGACTTGAAGGCCCGGGTGAGGATTGGTAAGGGCGGGGAGGTGTCAAAAGGCATCAAAGTTGGCAGAGGGGTCAGGCAGGGGTGTGTCTTGGCCCCTCTTTTTTTCATCTTATATATCAACGTTTTGCATGAATCTTTGGCAAAGCTTACTAATGATGTTCCCAGAATTAATGGTAATATACTCCCCGCCCTAATGTACGCTAATGATGCTGTCCTAATGGGCCGCACACCGAATGCACTGCGAACCCTTGTACAGGGTTTGTAGATTTTATGGCTGTTTTAAATCTAAGTACTAATTTGAAAAATCATTTTATTTTTAATGGCTTGTGGACCGAAAAAGTATCTTATTACCACAATCACTATAGATTCTGAAAGTTTACACCGCGCTTGCACTTTTCCCTATCTGGGGCTGGTATTTGCCGCAAATGGCTCATGGCTTGACCACGTGGCGCATAGCAGGAGTACGTTCTCAAAAGCCATTGGCCTCCCGCAAACCAAAAAGACAGAGGTGGTTTCGCTATGAATACCAATTGTAATTCTTAGTGTATCCCGACTGCCACATATGGTGCTAAAGTCTGGGATTTCACTAAGTGTAACAGCATCTAGGGTGCACAAAATAGATTTTGTTTGAGGCTCCTTGGCGCTCCGATCTCCTCACCACAGTATGTTTGTCACAAAGAATTTAAATTGCCATTTGTCGAAGACTATATTAGGGCTCGATCGGCTATATTTTGGCTTTCAATCTGGAAAAACCCGGCAGAGATCCTCACTAGAGACATAATAAAGGACTGCCTTAAGTGTGAGAAGGGCAGGGACATACCCTGGCTTGTTGCTGTAAGGGAGAGCCTAAATAGTTTCCAAAACCCCAGTAATTTAGAGGGTATAAATAAAAAAAACATTCTAGATGTTTCATATGCTCAGTATAGCAAAGCAAGACATGAAAAGGAGTCACAGAAAACTCAGTTGCAAGGTACATGTCCATAGAAGATGCCTCTTACCTGCTGTCCAGCTATCTTTAAAAACCCAAAGGGGGCGGTACATTGAGATATTTACTTTGTTTTCCCTTGGGATATTGTCAGGAAACATACCATTGCATTAGCACAACACCTGCCTAGACACGAACCTCTGCAAAAGACACATGTGTTGGTAAAACCAAACAGGGTCAATCTGTGGGTTAATGTTTAGGTAGGATGATTCATACCCAAGATGGCCGCCGCATTAGCGATAATTATGGAATGAGTCATGCATACATGCAGTCTAGTTATTTCTGAAGTGCGCGAGATTCTATCTGTGCACTTCAACTGAAGTTTGTCGGAAGCAGCAGCTTCGTTTGTCAGCTCCGCGTCTGAAGCCAAGATGGGAGTCATTTACTTCAGACACAGCTGGTAGGCTATTTCTTAATTAGAGTATTGCTGAGTAAGACCAGAACTGGTGGATTGCTTATGTCCTTCTCCTCTGTGCATTAGGCTTCCAAGAAGCAGTGGGTGCAAACTAACTGAAGATTCCTACTACTGCTAGAAGATAGCTGTGGACGGAGTGTCTCTTCTTTTATCCCATTCCCCTTTTCCCCCCTGCTGGTTCCGTTGCTTCTATGCAGCGACACCGGTGAGCGGGCATAAGGAACTACGTCGATCCTGCTACTGCAAAGAACTCTGAGGCCTTGACAGATTGAAGTGCCCAAGAATTCTCTTTGCCTGAGCAGAATGGCTGAAGGGTTTAATTGCAAGGCGTTAGGAGAATTGTTGGCGGGAATTCAACGAGAGATTGGGGCGGTCAGGGAGGAAAATAAACATTTAAAACAAGAAATGGTAGCTTCTCGCCAAGAAACCCGAGTTCTATCTCAAAGGGTAGAGGGGTTGGTTATGGGAAACCCAGTCTCTAGTTCACCAACTCCTAGTAAGACAGCTCCTATCACAGACCCAAGAACGGTGGCTCAGGTTATTCACTCGGACTCCCCGCTAATTCCTTTAGCAGCCCCGGAAAGGTTTCAAGGGGATCCTCAGAAAGCTCAATGGTTTTTAAAGCAGTGTTCATTGCGCTTTATGTATCGACCTACGTTATTTCCAGATGCCCAATCGCAGGTAGCTTTTGTTTTGTCCTATTTGGGAGGTGATGCTGCCAATTGGGCTATGCCTTTAGTTTCCAGGGATGACCCTTTTCTTTACGACTTTGATTTGTTTAAGACTGAGTTCCTCAGAATTTTTGACAGAAGAAGGGTATCCCAGGCCACCGATAACGAACTGCTAGAACTTCGTCAAGGATCTAAAGACTTACTTACTAATTTGACTCAATTTAAGAAATTGATTATTGAAACAAACTGGCCAGAAGAAAAGAGAGCTGCGCTGTTCTACAGAGGGTTATGAGATGAAATCAAGGATACTCTGGCCCAAATTCCTAATCGACCAAAGGAGTTATCCGCTTTAGTAGATTTGGTGCTAGAGTTGGATTTTCGGAACTCTGAGCGCAAAGGAGAGAAAAAGAAAGATTGGAGAGTTAATTTTCCTCGATTCGACAGAATGCACTCTGAAGGTGAAAAGAGTAAAAACGATACTGAACCAATGCAGATTGGAGCAGTGCGGGGTCCCTTGAGTAAAGAGGACAAAGATCTACGGAGACAAAAGAAGTTATGTTTGTACTGTGGAATTTCTGGGCATTTCGTGAGAGACTTCACTAAACGGCCAAAGACTCCGCTGAAGGGAAACGCCTTGAACCATCAGTAGAAGGGGTCGCTCTGATAGCGAAAGATGAAAAGACGACTCCAGATTCACATTCAATCATGAATACGTTACAGACTTTGATTCCCCATGTCATCCTTCATATGACCCTGAAATTTAGGGATCAGGAAATTCTCGGCATGGCCATCATGTTGGACTCTGGAGCCACGGGAAATTTCTGCGACATTAAGTACGCCCGCAGACTGGGAATCCAGGCAATTCGTAAAGAAAGGAGTGAGCCGGTACGTGCTGTGGACGGGACCAACTTGTCCTCGGGTCCAATCACCAGTCATACAGAGAGTCTAGAATTAATTCAAGCTGATGGGCATCGGGAAGTGTTACAGTTTAATTTGATCGATGCCCCACAATTTCAACTTATCCTTGGATTACCATGGTTAACTCTTCACAACCCCACAGTCGATTGGGAAAATCGCACAGTTAAGATGCAATCTAACTTTTGTAAGGAACACTGTTACCAGGATGGTGAAAACATGGAAGGACCATCGCAAGCTTCTTTACTTTCCTATGGAGGCCAATCAATTGGAGTCATTGATGCAATGAACATTCCTGCCGAGTATCAAGATTATGCAGAGGTATTTAGTGAACAAGAGGCCGAATTGCTACCACCACATCGTTCTTATGACTGTACTATTGAGTTGGAGCCATGAGCAGTGCTTCCTTGCAGCCAAATCTATGCCCTCACTGAGGCGGAAAATGATCACCTCAAGGAGTATTTGGATCGGTATCTCAAGAATGGGTTTATTCAACCCTCCCAGTCTCCTGTGTCATCACCACTTTTTTTCATTGCGAAAAAAGAAGAAGGGAACCTTCGAACTTGCATCGATTACCGAGCTCTCAATCAGGTGACGATTAAGAATTGCTACCCTCTCCCCTTAATTTCTGTTTTACTGGATCAGATAAAGGAGGCTCGGATCTTTACAAAACTTGATTAACGTGGGGCTTATCATTTGATTCGTATGAAGGAAGGACATGAGTGGAAGACGACATTTCGAACTAAGTTTGACTTATTTGAATATAGAGTGATGCCTTTTGGTCTTTGTAACGCTCCTGTCGTTTTTCAACATTTCATCAATGACGTGATGGGCGATTTAATTGACAAAATTGCCATTATTTATTTGGATGACATCTTAATTTACTCCAGTGATTCAAAAGACCATTCTGTCCACGTGAGGAAGGTGTTAGAACGTTTACAAGAACATCGTTCATTTGTCAAATTGGAGAAATGTGTCTTCAGTACAACCAGAGTCAAATTTTTGGGATTTGTACTATCCCCCCACGGTATTATCATGGATCCAAGGAAGATTCAAGCAGTGGAAACATGGCCATCTCCAAAAGATGTTAAGGAAATTCAAAGGTTTTTGGGATTCGAAATTTTTTATCACGATTTATCCAAGGGTTTTCACAATTGATTGTTCCAATTACACAATTACTAAAGAAAGGAGTGAAGTTTTTATGGACCCATGAAGCAGAAGAAGCCTTTCAGAGTTTGAAGAGACGGTTCATTTCAGCTCCTATTTTGTTACATGCTGATCCCTCTGAACCCTTTTTTGTAGAGGCGGATGCTTCAGGTCAGGCTATCGGAGGGGTACTATCGCAAAGACATCGGAGTACTGGGCAGCTTCATCCTGTAGCTTTCCGTTCTCGGAAATTGAGTCCAGCGGAATTGAATTACACCATTGCGGAAAAAGAACTTCTAGCAGTGAAAGATGCATTTGAGGATTGGAGGCATTATTTGCTTGGGGCTAAGCACACGATCACTGTATTTTCAGACCACAAGAATCTACAATTTTTAAAAACAGCCAAGACATTGACCCCAGGGCAATTACGATGGTCTTTGTACTTTGCCGATTTCGACTTTGTCATCACTTATCGCCCAGGCAATAAAAATGGGAAGGCCGATGCCTTATCTCGAATTCATACCGAAGAGTCAGAGCATCCTGTAGAACCACAACCAATCATTCCGGAAACACAAATTATTTGTACCATCTCAGTCGATAATTTCCAAGAAGAAGTTCGAAGTTGTCTGTCTTTGGAGAAAATGTATAAATGGCAGGCTCAAGGAACTGATAGGAAGATACAACATCAGTTACCCTTTCACAAAGAGGCTCTTTATCTTCCTACACCAACCTTGCAACGGAAGGCTCTTCAGGTCTGCCATGATCTACCGCTGGCAGGACATAAAGGAATCACTAAGACCATGGATTTGGTGCAGCGTTATTTTTGGTGGCCTGGTTTGTCTTCTGATGTCAAACAATATGTAATGACCTGTGAGTTATGTGCCCGAGGTAAACCTAGTCGGTTGGCTCCCCAAGGAATGTTGCAACCCCTTCCCACCCCGACTCATCCTTGGCACACCATTTCTATGGACTTGATAGTTGACCTACCTGCTAGTAAAGGACATAATGCCATTTTGGTTATTGTAGATACCTTCACTAAGATGAGCCATTTTATTCCTTTGAGTGGGTCCCCTACAGCCAAGGAATTGCTAGATTATTCAGTGAGAACATTGTGAGGATTCATGGGATTCCAAAGGTCGTAGTAATCAGATCGGGGCTCCCAGTTTGTTTCCCATTTCTGGAAGGCATTTCTAAGGGGTCTAGGAGTGGAGATCAGATTATCTACCAGTTACCATCCTGAGACTGACGGACAGACGGAGAGGATAAATCAAGCACTTGAGCAGTATCTGCGTTTGTTCCTCATTGAGCGGGGTGGGGACTGGTCAGATATTTTGTGGATGGCTGAGTTTGCCTGTAACAACGCCAAGAGTGCATCCACAGGGTACTCTCCATTTTACTTGAATTATTGTCGTCATCCTAAGCCTTTTCAGACTACAGAGGATTTGGAGGTTCCAGCAGTGGAGAATTTGATAAAAGATTTGACTTCTCTCCATAAATCAGCAGAAGATAATCTGATTAAGGCTAACATGACTTATAAAAAATGTGCTGATAGACATCGTAGGCCGGCACCACAATATCAAGCAGGGGATTGGGTCTAGTTATCTTCCCGTAATTTACATTTGAAAGGTAACCGAAAGTGTCAGCCTAGGTTTGTAGGTCCTTACATGGTGGAAGAGGTTCTGGGGCCACTTACTGTGGAATTGAAACTCCCTGCAAAAGTTGGTATCCATCCTGTTTTCCATGTCTCTTTGTTAAAAAAGACCACACCTCAAGTTAAATTGGTTAGGCCACCTGCTCCTCTAGCCATCTCTGGTCATACTGAATATGAAGTCAAAGGAATCTTGGATTCTAAATTCCGTAAAGGGAAATTACTCTATCTGGTAGACTAGAAAGGATATGGTCCTGAGGATCGGTCTTGGGAACCAGTAGAGAACCTTCATGCCCCGAAATTGTTAAAAAGATTTCATGAGCAACATCCACCCAAGCCTAGACCGATAAATTGGTCTTGGAGAGGGGGTACTGTCAGGAAACATACCATTGCATTGGCACAACACCTGCCTAGACACAAACCTCTGCAAAAGACACATGTGTTGGTAAAACCGAAAAGGGTCAATCTGTGGGTTAATGTTTAGGTAGGATGATTCATACCCAAGATGACCGCCGCGTTAGCGATAATTATGGAATGAGTCACGCATACATGCAGTCTAGTTATTTCTGAAGTGTGCGAGATTCTATCTGCACACTTCAACTGAAGTTTGTCGGAAGCAGCAGCTTCGTTTGTCAGCTCTGCGTCTGAAGTCAAGATGGGAGTCATTTAGTTATAGTTTAAGGGCTATTAGTGAGACAGGTTAAGGAACTGTATAGCCTATGAGTTCTGAAGCCTAGTATCCCCAGTATTTAGTGTGTGTACAGAGTTCTCACCCGGCTGACAGCGGTGACGCACTCCTACTCGCCGTCTCCGCTTGTGGAAGAGTTCCGGTATCTGCTTAGCTGTCAGAAAACGGTAGTGAGGAATTCTGTGGTACAGCGTGTGCACAACTGCCAAGAACTTCACGTCGAAGAGAACTGGTGTCTTCAAGCCGACTCCTTCCCGAACTAAGGAGCAGAGGAAGTGAAAGTCGGTATTGTACTCTCTCAATAGCAGCGTTTGTCTACAGAGATTTGTTTACCTTGCAACTGTCCTCCCCCTTGAAAAGCGCTTCTCCTTTTCCTTTCCTTTTCCCTATTTGCCTTACTTGCCTTACCTCATCCTGGGCTCCTCACCCTCCGCCTGGGACGACTCCTGGTGGCCCCCCGCCCTGGGCAACGCACCCAAACCGACAGACCACGCACGCAACCTGGGCTTCATCCTGGACTCCTCCCTCTCCATGACCAGACAAGCAAACGCCACCTCCTCGTCCTGTTTCAACATCCTGCGCATGGTACGTAAGATCTTCCGTTGGATCCCCACCGAGACCAGGAGGACGGTCACCCAGGCCCTCGTCACCAGCCGACTGGACTACGGCAACGCCCTCTACGCCGGAACCACCGCCAAGCTCCAGAAGAGACTCCAGCGGATCCAGAACGCCTCGGCGAGACTCATCCTCGACGTCCCCAGACAAAGCCACATCTCCAGACACCTGAGAGACCTGCACTGGCTCCCGATCAACAAAAGAATCACCTTCCGGCTCCTCACCCACGCACACAAAGCCCTACACAACCAAGGCCCGACCTACCTCAACAGCCGCCTCAACTTCTAAGCTCCCAAACGCCATCTCCGCTCGACCAATCATGCCCTCGCAGCCGTCCCCCGCATCCGCAGAGCGACAACAGGAGGAAGGTCCTTCTCCCACCTGGCCGCCAAGACTTGGAACTCCCTCCCTCCCGACCTACGCCTGACCCAAGACCACCTCTCCTTCAGGAAGAAGCTCAAGACCTAGCTGTTCGAGCAGTAGCGGACCCCACCCCCCCCCCCCAAAGCGCCTTGAGACCCTCCGGGTGAGTAGTGCGCGGTATAAATTCCTATGATTGATTGATTGATTGATTGTTCCTTTTTGCGCGCTTCACTGAAGGAGGGAGAACTGTGTGAGAGAGAACTGTGAAAGCCTTCAACAGTGCATTGCAGCATATTCAGAACTTATTTGATGAAAACTCTCTGCAGGTTCACTGAAGGAATTCAGGTATTAGTTGGGAAAGGTTCTTAGTTAATTTCAGAAGTACTAGAGAGTAAGGAGAGAGATTGAATGCTAATTGCCTTCTTCTTTTACAGTAAATGGAACTCCCTTCATGAACCACTTACATATAATTTACTAACAGAAGAGGGGCGATTACTTCAGACACATCTGGCAGGCTCTTTCTTAATTAGAGTATTGCTGAGTAAGACCAGAACTGGTGGATTGCTTATGTCCTTCTCCTCTGTGCGTTAAGTTTCCAAGAAGCAGTGGGTGCAAACTAACTAAAGATTCCTGCTACTGCTAGAAGATAGCTGAGGACGGAGTGTCTCTTCTTTTATCCCATTCCCATTTTCCCCCCTGCTGGTTCCGTTGCTTCTATGCAGCGACACCGGTGAGCGGGCATAGGGAACTACGTCGATCCTGCTCCTGCAAAGAACTCTGAGGCCTTGACAGATATAACACAAAACTTGATCAACTGTCATGCCCTTGTGATGACCACAAGTAATCAAACTATGTTACACTTTCTTTCTTTTTTTTTTTTACCAGGAAAAGCAAGAGATGTTTACAAAAAAAACAAACAGAGAATAACATAACATAAATAGGTCGTACAGGAGGTGATACAAGCTGGGCAGTTAATCAAACAGAAAAATAAACATTGATTTAAACAGAATAAGACCTGGATACGACATTAAGCAATTAAAACGTGAGATAGAAGTAAATAAGTTTTGGATCAACCAATACCACTAAGAATAATGCCCGCTTTCCAATTAGCAATCGGAGACCAGAGAGCCTCCCCGCGGGCCCTGGACCTAACTCCTCTTGTTTCAAATATAGCGGATTCAAATCTATAGACCGCCAGGAAGCGTGCTAGCCACATCTGAAAACTGGGTGGATCTGCTTCTTTCCAGCGGGCGGACAGAATTAGCCTTAATACTGCTGTACCTATAAAGATTAATCTTTCTTCAGATTTAGTTAAATTTAAAGAATAATCATGACCTAGTAAAAATAAAGTTTCTGATTCTGATATTTTATGACTAAATATTTCTTCCCAAAAGGATAATAACATATTTTTGACCAGCATCAATTCAGGGCAGCTATAAAACATATGAATAAGGGTTGCTGGTCCTTGGGTACATCTAGGGCATAAATCATTCTCACGTTTACCCCACGAAAATAATTTAGCGGGAGTAAAATAAATATCAAATACAGTTTTATACAGTTGTGCTTTAAGATTACTAGCCATAAGTAACTTCTGGCTCATCTCAAGCACTCTAACGATGTCTACATTAGGGTTATTTAATTTCATAGCCCATTTATTTTCGGTTTTATCAAGATCATCTGTTTGCTTGCTCAAAAGAATATTATACAAAGTTCCAATCCTGGTGTTTATTCTAGGTATTGCATTAAAAATTTCAATTTTATGAAGAGAAATTAGGGATTCTTTGGCTTTTAATATAGCAAGTATCTGTGCAAATTTAAAAAAATCTCCATTTGGTAAATTAAATCTAGCTTTCAAATCAAAAAAGGTAGTATCAAAATCATTTACTAAAAACTCACCAATTGTTCTGATTCCTAACTTGTCCCATTTCTTTGCAACGGAAGCAAAATCCTGACCTTGAAAAGGGTTAGAACGCCAAAGCAGCGTATATTGGTTGAGCTTCCCAATATGCATATATTTGGCCACTTTATTCCAGATTCTCCGTGCACTAGCCATTACTTCTCCCTTAAAATCCTTATAGTTTCTTGCCTCAGTCTTCCGTAGGAGTAAGCCCTTAGCTTCCTGACCTAAAAGGAGCTCATATATTGAAGGTATTTCTTCAAAGCCTTCTGGGTTCTGTAAACTATAACCACTAATCATGGGAGTGAGCTGTTTTAAAAATGCTGCCCAGTGATATAGAATTATATTGGGTATAGTAAGGCCGCCTCTATCAACCGGGAGTGATAAAAATGCGAGTGATCTCCGAGTCTTCCCATTTTGCCATATGAATTTCGATATAAGTGAATTAATCAGCACTAACGTTTCCTGATCAATGGCTAACGGGACCGCCCGGAATAAATAGAGGCATCTGGGTAGCGTGTTCATTTTTACATAGTTGGCTCTTCCTATGATAGAGAGCTGTAGGCTATTAACCCTCTCGAAATCACTCTTAATCTTAGCCACTAGCAGATCAAAATTAACTTTTGGTAATAGCTTAATATTTGTACAAAGAACAACACCCAAATACATTGCCTTTTCAGCTCTTCGTTGATCCAGACAGATGGTATTATCAGTACATAGAATAATCGTTTTTCCTTTGTTGAGAGAATAGCCCGAACAGCGTCCAAATTCGGTAGTCACTTTCTCTATTTCACAAATAGCCTCCATCTGGTTAGGTGTAGTGACCGCGATATCATCGGCATAGGCCAATACTTTAGTTTCAAAGTGATGACTAATAATAGGTTTAATAATGTCGCTTTCTAATAATTTCAAAATAAGGGGGTTAATATATAGAGCAAAAAGCAGGGGTGAGCAAGGACACCCCTGCCTAGTGCCCCTGGCAATGTTGATATGTCCCGATAATGACCCTGCTGCTAAAATTTTTGCTTTGGGGCGGAAAGACATTGATTTAATAGATTGGATAAATTTGGGGCCGAAATTATTACGTTTCATAACTTCCCAAAGAAAGCCCCATGAAACGCGGTCAAAGGCTTTCTCAGCATCGAGCAGGATCATCGACATTTGTCCCCCCGTGGCAACTATGGCATCAAATAAGGCGATTGCCCTACGGGTGTGTTCTGTGGTTCCTTTGCCAGGTATAAAGCCATGCTGCCACGGGGAGACAAGGTGTTCAATGACCCTGCTGAGTCTGAGCGCCAATACCTTTGCATACAATTTGGAGTCTGAACTAATCAGGGATATGGGACGATACGAAGTTAGCTGTTCGGGGGATTTTCCCTTTTTTGGAAAAACGATTATAGTAGCCTCATCCCAAGAGGCTGGTGGAACACCATTATATTGAATCCCAAGGAATAAGTCATATAAAATAGGACATAGTTGGTGGCTAAGGACCTTAAACAAGTCAATCGGTAATTTGCTGCTTTACCAGATGATACTAATTATAAAGCAGCACCGACCTCTGCTAGTGTGATTTCTTTTTCAAGTTCTTCCTTGGTGGCATCATCTAATAACTTCATAGCCTCAGAGTTAGTAAGAAAGCTATCCAGATAATCTATTATATCCTTTTCAGTAGCTGGAGTTTCTTCTGAATAGAGATTTTGATAATACCTTTGAAATTGGTGTTTGATATCTATCGCGTGGGTAAAAGTCTGTCCATTGTCTACTATTGAGGAGATATTATTCCTTACATTTTTCTGACGTGTGGAAAGTGCCAATTCTCTACCCACTTTCTCCCCGCTTTCATAAACATGTTTCCTATGTGTTTGATATATTTGGGCAGCTTTCTGACTAAGTTTAGTATTTAATTCGGATTTCAGCACTGCTACCTGTATCATCAAATGTCTGGCTTCTTGTTTTTGTATAATCTTGGCAGTGTGTTCTTCCTCGGCTTTAGCTAAGGCTGCAATTTTTAGTTCATATTCTTTTTTAATGCTTTTTCCATTTTTATTTTGAAAGCTGATAGTCTCGCCTCTTAGTGCGGTTTATAGGTATCCCATACAATATTTCTTAATGCGCTAAAGCGATTCATACTAAAAAATTCATCAGTCCAGGTTTTAATGTAATTGATGTATTCATTGTTAGATAGCAATTTCCTATCAAAAGACCAAGAGCTCTTTTGAACAGGATTGATATCGTAGGTAGTTAGCAGTACTAAAGGATTGTGATCAGAGATTATTTTAGGTGGTTTGTGCGAGATCCCTGGAAGTAAAGATGTAATCTATCCGGACATGCTTTTGATGGGGGTGGGAGAAGTATGTATAGCCATGGTCATTAGGATTGTTTTGTAACCATATATCAGTTAGGCCCAAGCTATATACCAAACTTTTAACAGCACGGTATACCCTTGGTTTCCTACCCACATATTTCTGTTTTGGCATTTGAGCAGAGAGAGAAGGCAAAAGTGAAATGTTGAAATCGCCACAGAGAATTAGCGGGCCTTGCCACGTAGCTAATTCTATTTCCAAAGTTTGGAATATTGCGGGGTCATCATGATTTGATCCGTAAACGGAACATATAGTAATTCCATTGGCCAATTTAACAATTGCCCACCTTCCATGTGCGTCGGATAAAAAACGTATTCCCTGGCCGAAGCTGGATTTTGCAGAAATTGCGACACCTCTGAAAGTTGAGGATTGGGACGTTGTTATCAACAGGTTATAACCCTTGAGGTTTAATAGGGCTCTTTTACTCCAAGGAATGTGTGTCTCCTGAATACACAAAATATCTACAGGATTTAGCTTCATTAATTCCCCCAATCTGAGACGCTTGTCTCTGGATAAAAGCCCTCCTACATTCCAGGATTGAACAGTAAGTTTACCCATTGTTAATATAAAAAGATTGCCTGATAATTTTGCTCCAGTAATAATCCTTTTCTTGCTGTACCTCCTTTCCCATTGTTTCAAAAATTAGACTTACTCTTGCTAATAAACCTGGTTTATTTTTCATTTTTGCCCCCCCTTCCCCACACTCCCCCCTTCCCACGACCCCAAGAATCCCTCCCCAGAACCCTCCCCATGAGCTTCCCCCTTTACCCCTCTCCCCCTTGTGTAGGCATTCAGACTCTACCAGAGTCTGTGTGATGAAGTAGCTGCACCTCTACTGAACTACCGCTTCCGACAAAAATCAAGGCAATGATAAGCAAAATAAGTAAAGTAAAAAGAAAGAGAAAAAAAAAAGGAAAATTCATAGATCATGTCCATGTACATTGGCTAAATGGCTACAATAGAATGTCAGACATCAATACCGTTCTCAACAAGCCAGCCAACTATTACAGAAATATCAACATGTATGTTATAATACAGACCAATCATAATTAGCTATTATTCTCCTTGAGCATATACAGATTTTTACTACAAGTGTCTATGAATTTATCTATTCATCTAGGATATTTCCTCAAGATAGGATTTTGCTTTTATTTCAGACTGAAAAAACTTTGTCTGACCACCATGAATGATTTTTAGTCTAGCGGGATTGTTCAGGAATGCCGAGGCTCCCTTATCTTGGAATGGTTTGATCAGTAGGCGTAGCCGCCACCGTCTTTCCACGGTTGCGTGACAAAAATCGGGCCTTGAAAAGAACGAAAAGTCACTAAAAGATAATTTATGATCAGGTCTCGCTTTCTCTGCCACAACCTGTCGTAGCAAGAAATTTCCGAAGTATACTAAGATAGCACGGGGGTATTCCCCTGGCTTAGATGGTAAATTGAACGGGACTCGATGGGCTCGCTGAATTTCCATATCCCAGTTCCAGTTTTGAATTTCAGGCATAGACTCACTAAGAAGTTTAATAATGAAAGCTCGCACGTTCTCCCCCTCCATTTTCTCTGGCACACCTAAGATGCGCAAATTATTGCGCCGCTGCCTATTTTCATAATCCTCAAGCTTCCACTTGATATCCATCAGCTCTTCCTCTTGAAGCTTGATTTTCTCCGAGTTCTCAGAAGAGTCTTTTTCCGCCGACATCACCCTTACTTCCATCTCTGTGACTCTTTCGCCTATATGGTTACAAGTCTTGGAAAGTTTCTTGACAACCCCTTGCATTTTGCGCAGAGCGGCCCGGGATCTTTTGCTGTCTAGCGCGGCCTCTTCTCTATGAGCTGCTATCGCTTGCAAAATAGTCTCAACCGCCGTGGAAGGTAACTCCGAGATACCGGGGCTGGCATCGTGACATATAACAGAATGTCCTGGATTACTTTGCATGGCTCTAGACCCTGCTTTAGACTTAGCTTTAACGGTATTAACATTCTGTCTTCCTTCCCCATAGCTATCTTCCTGAGAATAAGGGTGGGGTTCTGATTCCTCGTCTTCCTCCTCCTCCTCCTCCGTAGATTCATAGCTCTCTGACCATTCTCCTACAGCATCAGCTGCAACCTCTCCAGTCTCATCAGAGAAGGAATAGAACTCGCTAAGATCTTTTTCACCCTCCAGGATCTGAGCGTTTGGTAGCAGGGTTACATTCGGTATTAACTCGGTGATGCCTTCATTTACTACAGTCTGCTCAGGATAGATGTGTGGGGGTCTAGACAGTAGTTCTTCAGTGGAGGCTAAGTGCAGGGTCGGTGTTATAGATATGGACTGGTTTATGGCTAATGCTGTCTCCACAGTCAAATTTGCCAGTTCAGTTTGTACTCCTAGAATATTACCACCTGGGCCTGTGAATGACATAGCGCGCCCCTCCTCTGCTTGATTCACATTAGTTTCTAGCCCCTCTACCAACTCACAGTTTTGTATGGGTTCAGTCCCGGAAGTCTCACTAACAGGCAGGTTAGTAGGTGTAGCCTCGGTTAAGAGCTGGAAAATGGCGGGGGCATTTTGGGGGTCAGGTACTCCATTGTTTAAACTCGAAACATCGTTTGTCTGAGGCATGGCAAACACTTCAGGGCTCTCATCCAGTATAAGGTTCTGATCATCATTTAGAGATGTAGATATTAGTAACTCGGTCTCAGTCTGTGAATTAGCATGAGCCGGTTGTTTCTTTAGCAATAATTCGAGTACCGACCTCCCCCCAGTGGTACTTAGCTTTCTTCTTGAGGCGAGGACTTCTTGTCTTGGGGTGTTAATCGCAGGCAGTGTTGCTTGTTGTTTCTTTGCTTTAGATCTCGCCGCCTTGGCTGGTACACTGTCAGACTCTCCCTCGTCCAATGAGCCCTCACGTTGTTGCCTCTCCGCTTCTTTACGAAGGACTTTGGCTGCCTTCGCAACCCGTGCTCTGGCTGCGGCGGCTGAGGCCTTTTTCGGCGGCGGCATTGCTTTTCTCGATGTTCTCGGCGTCTTCTCCCGCAGACGTGGCTGCACCCGGCTGGCGAAACCGCAGACCACAACCACGAATCACCGCTGCGGCGGCTGCCCCGCCCGACACGACCACCGAAGCACAGTCAGTACAGCGGGTTGCAATCTACAGGATACGCTGTGTGGGAGAGCCGCAAATCTCCGTGTAGAACCAGGAAGGTTTGAATGCGTATCGAGGCTCCCCCTAAATCTGCGACAACCCTTGCAGCATAGCGTCCATACAAAGTAGCAAAAAAGGCAGGAATATAAAAAAGGTGTAGCTCAGACTCCCAATTTCACTCGGTTTCCACAATTTTCCTACAAGTGAACAGCCATCAGTCTTTTTTTTTTTTTAAACCTTTATTTATTAAGTTTTCTTGATGAACAACAAGAAGGTAAGACATTAAGGTAGGTTACACAGGTTCACGTTGCATTCCTCAGTATACATGCAAGCAAATATGACAGATAGCCAGTCCGAGCAGGCCGGGAGCCCGCAATTATCATCCCATAAGCAGTATATTAGCAAATTATCCCCACAATACAATACAGTAACCAGGTATCTCATTTCTCTGTCTCCTTCTTTTCTTTTCTCTTTTTTCTCTTATTTTATTTCCCTTTTTTTTTTGTTTTTTTGGGTGTTTGTGAGTTGTCGTCAGTTTTGTTTACTCTCTACTGTCGTTGTCCGAATCTGTAGTCGCCGCTGCCTCTTTCACTAAATAGGCCTGCAGTGGGCCCCATATATCAATTGGTCTGCTTTGTACAGGTAACAAATCAGCATATACATTGTTTTGATCCTGGCAATAAACCATATCAGCAATCCACTCCTTAAACTTTGGGGCCCTCCCTCTCCCCCAACGGCACGCAACACGTCTCTTGGCTAATAGGAGTGCAACATCCATAAACCTGCGAACAGGCTTAGGGATATCACGTGTGTACCCCAACAGCATTAATAACGGATCTCTATCGACCGTCCCTCCAGTCATACCCTGTAAGGCTAACTGCACCTGTGACCAGTAGTCGTACACACCAGGACACTCCCATGCCAAGTGGACAAATCCCGCCCCTTCCGCGCTGCAGCGGTCACACCTATCGTTGTCTGCTAAATGAAATCGTAGTTTTCTGACAGGCGTATAATAAAAACGTTGTAAGAACTTGAAATGAATAATCTTCAACCTGCTACTAGACGAGATTTTAGCTGTGATGGCACAACAATAGTGCAATTGATCGTCAGTGATATTGTAGTGTAGTTCCTATTATCCCAATAGGCTCTGCGCATTGGAATAATACCTTCAATAGTATAGGCCTAGACCAGACGTTAACTAGGCCTACTACTGTCGATATTAGACTTAAAGTTTTGGGTTTGCCAGCTAGCTCAGAGTTCACTAGAAACTTTCTCGAATGTTCAGGAAGGAATTAACTTCCCTGATTAGACAAGAAGGGATTTAGTTTCTGACAACCATAGAACATGACAACTTTGCTCTCCCCTAATCAAGAGTGTATCTCGAGAGTCGTGTGAACAAAAGGCAATTTATTTTACTCAGTCAGTACATGCATTCTTAGTCTCATCAGATTGTAGAGAAAAGGAAGAGACGGGCGTGTTCAATAAAAGATGTTATTTATTGATCAGTCTCTTTTCTCATACAAGAGAAATGGATCGATATTATTGCAATACTTATAGCTAAGTAAAGTGCATACATTAAAAGCAGAAGTATAAAATAATACTGTAAAAACATTGATATGGTTTCTAAGCCATATGAAGGTTTAAAATGAATAAAATATATTTATACACATATACATTTGACTAAACGTACTCAACTGGTGTTTCTAAATACGCCTACCCCGTGTACCTGACCTAAGCCTAATACGTGGGCGGGAATAGAAAGTTACAGTTTAAGTTAAGTTTGTTTTGCCAAGTGACTGACTAAAGAATTCTCTGCGAGGGGTTATTCAGTTCTGTACCTGGAATCTAGGATGAATGAGGGATGGTATCTCTCGTCTCTGGTCTCGATATTCCAGGCTGCCTGCGAGGGCTACCCAGAAACGCCGGTGCTGGATTTCTCGGCAGGAGAAAGCAGCACGTCTCGTTCTCAGCGCGTCAGAAAGGCGGGGCTGCGCCAGCGGGGTCTGCTCTGCTCTGGGCTTCGGCAAGTATGGCTGCTCCGTCTCGTCACCACCGCGTGTGTTTGCATAGGGCAATATCGGTAATATTTATACCTTTAAGGTGCCGAGATTGACGTACGGATGGACATAGATATGTCAATAAGGATGTCATACGACTTGCTCGTTAGCACATTCTTTTGCTGAAGTTCTCGGTGAAATCAAAACAATGGCCGCAGGGTTTTGCCCAGGTTGTCATAGGTTTGATTTGTTTAGAGAACTCCGTATGCCTTATCAGGGGCTGGAGGAATATCGCTTGTCTAATTAGATTGCAAGCGTTATGACCTAATCAGATAACACGTTCCTGTGCCGTAGTGTGGCTTAATCAGATAACGGTTTCTGCATCATGGGGGTTTTCTGCCTCATGGGCTGACTGCTAGTTAACTTGTTAGTTTGTTAGCCAGAATAGGGTCAGGAATAGGGGGATCGATACAGAACCTATAGGAATACATCACACCCACTCCACGCTAACTATGGACATATTTACTAATCTATGCATAGTAAAACATACTATAGAGTATTGTGTATACCTTACCACCCCAAAAATACATAAATGCATTTTGAAATTTTCAAATATACGGAAAAAATGCAGTCATATGTATTGTATGCACTCAAGCTGTGAATTAATGCTAAAGTAATCACGCATTTGTATACATTATTGCTATTTGGTATATGAGAATTTACACATGAAATGGCTCTTAATACAGAAAAAAGGTTCGAGACCATTTCATCACAGAATAAAATAATAATGAACATACCAGCGGGCAGCTAATGTCTATAAAGTATCTAAAAATAGAAATTTTAGTTCTCTAAGAATAGTTTCTTACTTTAAGCAGAAGATAAGTGTCCCGAAAAAATATGTAAAAATATTTTGGGGCTGCTGAAAAAATTGCTGTCCGTGAACTGGAGGGAAAATTGTTCATGTGACTTTATTATTAAAGTTGAAGGCCAAATTCAGGGAACGCCGTGTGCGAGCTCGCTCAAAAGTCTCTATTTCTGCTCTGGTGAGAACATCATATCATTTAGGCTTTCGAAAAAGCTGTCAACAGCTTCCTGGGAAAGTTCCACTAACTCGGAAAAAGGTGTAACCATGCATTCGTGCGCATGATTGTCTCCATTGACGTTCTGATTTGGATTGCTGACAGAAGGTCGTACCTGATCGATGCTGCTTTCATCTTGAACTTCACTACCCCTTAATCGTAGTGGTGAAGCTTCCACGAATGCCGTCATCAGGATTGGTAGCCGTTGAGGGCAGCACAAAGCATGAGCCTTGATTGGACTCAACAATGTTTCTGCATCCATTGGCGCATCCGATTGTAGCGTCAGACAGGTGTCTAACACGCATTCTTCTCCGCATAGCAGGCACCTTAATATAGGTAAAACACATCGTTGCCACATTGGTCGAAATGATAGAAACCAAGTCATGTTCAGGTCTCTAAGCCGGGATAGTCCCAGGATTTTTGATATCCGGTCCCGGTATCCAATGGCTAGGATTGTTTCTTCCCTTGTCGCAGGTGTTTTGTCTGTGACATGGTTTGCCATAACGAAATATTAGGACCAATAATAGGATTCCTGCAATTAGTCCCAAAATGAGGGGAAGTCCGCCAAAAATCGAATGGACGAAATCTGGAAAAATACCCAGTATGGCTTTGAATGGTGTTAATGCCATCAAAAATACTGTCTTAAATACTTTTGAGACCCCACTGGTATCAGAAATATTTAAGATTTCATTCAGGATTTCTGCGAAATGTATGGGGGAATTTGTTGATAATAAGGAGTGTATCTCTGCAGTCGTCCTTGCGACTTGGAGATCATATGTTTCTTTTGATGACGTGAGCCTGGTAGGCGTCTGAAGAAGCACTGTTTTCATTCTGCTTAAAGTATCTATTCGAATAGAAGTAATTTTCAAGTTGGCCCATGCCCTTGCCTCCCTGTCTGGAAAGGAGCTGGGGAACAATGAGCGTCCACAGCACTTGACCTTCGCAGTCGTAGTTACGAGATAAGGAGTCCCGGGCATAAGACTACAACATCTGCGATCTACAATTAGAATGTAACTCCCATTATAGAGTCTTTGAAAGAATGGTTCTATCTCTGTTGCAGGTGCGCCTTGCTGGTGACATGAAAGGTTATATGAATTCCCTTCACAGGCTCCATGCAAACTAATTCCATTGCACAGAAGTGTACCGCTTAGTGACATCGCACAATTATTGCCACTAAGAAACACTTTCTGTCCTTTATTACTGACACATGCATGTGAATAGGGCAGGTTCCATGTTGTTTTAATGTACCCCTTTCCCAATCTTTCGTACATGCCAGCCTGTATATATTTTTGGCAGTATTGAAACCTGAAGGTTGAAATTGGAATATTAATTATCCCATGTATTATCCATTCACTGACAGGTCGTTCTGACATTGTCACTGGTAATCTTTCGAGTTTCTCAATGCTCAGGATTGTATAATCAGCACCCTTTTGTGCCATACTGATTTGTCTATCAGTAAGGTTAAAGATATGGAATAGTGACGTTGTGTTGATTAAACGCCAAGGCACATAGCCTGAACGCAGATTTTGTAACGTCCAGCCAAGCTGTACAATAGAACGCAATTGGGACTGACCGTGTTGTAACAACAGTAAGTCCTGCGATAATATGTCGATTGCTGAAGACACAATGCTGTCCAAAGAAAAAATTCTGGAGGACAGAGTCATTAACCCATTGTCCACTACAGAAAGTGATTTTTCCAAATGAATACGGTCAATTTCCGGTATACTCTCTGCTGTTTCAATTTGAGTAACCTTCCAGGCCTCATTGTATGCTGCATATACAGAGGCTGCTATGAAACGTTTTTGACGCTGTTTGCGTGGTCCCATAATGAAATCGCGCAAGTCAGCACCATCAGTAAGTAAAGTTAGGTGTTGCTTAATTTCTGCCAGTGTGGAAGTTTGTAGCCATTGAAGGCATAATTTGCCCACACTGTAGGTGGTTATTATTCCAGGGTGATGTCTTTGGGAATATCTAGGGTCTGGCCTGGTCATTTTGAACCCCTGTGTTTTGTTCAGGAATCTGTCTTGACAGTTATTAGTATCTGTGGGCCAGATCAACCACTGTTTCCAATCAGGATGTGTTCTGTTTTGGTTAAATACATAATTTACGTCTATCTCTTCATCTGTAGAGCTATTGCTGTTCATTGTTGGTTTTGGAATAGACGGTTTATTTAAGTCTTTGATTTTGGCTAAGCCAAGACAGGTAGTTTGTTGAACAGTGTCATTTAAAAATATAATTTGTTCTGGGATCATGCAGGCTCTAAACAAAGATTCTATACCCTGTACTTGCCATTCTTTTGTACCCCAAACACTTTTCAATTCAACATTTTTGTCCCAATAATCAAAACCAAAAGTATTCATTTGTTTAAAGAATGAGTCTGAATATATCAATTTCGTGTTTGTTATCATGGTTTTTGTCCCTGTCTTATTTGACAATTTAAAATAAAATGTTTCAGCATTACTTGTGTTAAAACCTGAAAAGTATGAATATTTGTCATAAAAGGTTCTTGAGCTTCCTTTTGGAGGGGTTGCACAATGTTCCCATTGATTATAATTTAAAACATTTCTAGGTTGTGCAGATCTATGTAGAAAATGGTTGCCATAGTGGTTATAACAGTACATACTATCATAATTTGTAGAACCCTGCAAATAATCATGTTTGGTAAATTTAGCAGACATTACTAAGTCAGACATCATATTATTTATACTTTCGAAGTCCCAATCATCAGCAAATGAGCTTGGTTTTACAAAGTCACTCAATGAGATCTTAATTTGGTGTGGATATTTCAGGATTTCGACTGGACCATATATTTCGTAGTCAGTGTTGTCCCATGCTACCCCACCCGGTATAGGATTGGCTGTGAAGTTGACTGAAGAAAGTTCTCTTTTCTCGACGTGTGAAGATGTGTGTGGTTTGAGGATCAAGTTGATTTTCTGACTTGCTGTGTCCATTTTAGCATATTTTCCCTCAATGAAGCGTCCCAAAGTTAGTACCATGATGAGCCAAAGTATGAGGATGAATGCACCAAAACCCACCCAAAATTCGATCCATGGAGAAATCAGATATGTTTCTTTCAGTTGTTTCAAAAGTTCTTTAGCTTTATCTTTAAAGGTTTTTGTTGATGGCTGTGTTTTTGATTCACTGAAGCCTTCAGAGGAATCATCGAAGTTTATGAAGTAGCCGGATGCAGTTCTGTCAATTGTTCCAATTGCTTCAGGATTACTGTTTCTTGCATATTCATTTGGTACTTCATTGTAGATTGGTGTGTCTCTGCTAAATGTTTTTATTTGGGTTTTCAGAGGTCTAAGTTCCATTGCATTGTTGCATAGTCCTTGTTGTTCTTCTGTAGGCGTTTCGAATGTGATTAGCCTCTTAGTTAGGACCTCTGTACTGGTAGCAAACCTTGGTGTTCTGCTACTTATTGGGAGTCCACTTGGCCTACTATTTGTTATCGGCCACATGATTGTGGTTTTACCAGGTCGATGGATACAACTCGGTTCTCCTTTTTACCAGCAAGCGGCGGTAGTACAACTGATCTTGTCCCGTTGACAGACATGACAGGAACTGCTTTTCTGTAAGAAGGCCCAAATTCCTTCTTTACCGCGATCTTTTCTCTGACTAGATCCCCGACTTTTGGAATCCAGACAGGTCTTGCTGGGACAGGTGGTGGTTCTTCAGTGGTAGTTGGCTGTTGTTTCAACTTTATGTTGCTCAGGTCTTTTCTTGTTTTGTTTAAGTCCTGCAAAATAGCCAAACGGTCTTTGATATCAAAGCTTTTTTCCTTCACCACTGAAGTCTGACTATCAAGGTCAGAGATTAACATCCTAGTTCCAAATAATAATTCGTACGGACTGAATCCCTTCAGAGAATTTTTTGGCAAGTTATTTAGACTACGTTGGACACTTATTAGATGTTTGACCCACCCAGCTCCCGAACCTAATATCCTTTCCGTTATAGATTGCTTTATGCCTTGGTTTTTTCTTTACACCATCCCGTATCCCTCAGGAAGGAAGTGAGAAGATTCCCGCTGTGCTATGCTCATTTGGCTATGTTTCCCCACAGGCTTGAGGGCTAATGTGAAAACATTGGTCAAACGTAGCATGTTCCTAGCGTATATGCCATTTAGACTCGCAAATCTTTGTATAACAGTCCAGACGTCAGCCGAGTGCTGAGGATCTACATTATAAGTGGAAACTAGCCTGTATATGTTAATCGGACGCTTTGGTTTTTACTGTTGATTTTTTCTGGAGTTAAACGCCACGGTATTTTACTGTTTCGCTCACCACTGCGATTTCTGTTACAGTTTGGGCAGTTCTTTACAAACATGGTATGCTGCAGGCTCATGCCTGGCCACCAGTACCTTGATTGTCATTCTTCCAGAGAATCTTTTATTTTGAGGTGTCCAAGACCCTCGCCCATATGTGCGTCTGCAATTAACAAGGTCCTCCTGTCCATGTTTGGAATCACTCTATCCCCCACTCCAGGGATTCGAGCAAAAGGGACGGAGTTTGCATCGATTATGTATGTGTAATTGAGTGGATAGTTGATCGGAAGTGCTGAGCAGTCGCCTTTTGATGATGTTTTCACCGCCAGCACTGTTTCACCGTCAATATATTTTAATGTACGCTTTTTTCGAACTACGGAAGCCGATTTAGTGGCTGCCGCTGTGGCTGTCTCAGCCAATGAATTCCCTGCAACGTGAACGCCATCACGCTGATGACTCAGTGAGTGTGTCACGTGAGTCTTTGGTAGTTCTTTTTGTAAAAGAGCTATTTGTTCCCAAAGCAGTTTCTGCTTTATTGTTGCATCTGTATCATCTTTGTAACCGTTTTGAATCCATGTCTGCAAATCCTTGTTGTATGATTTGACGCAGTAATATGAATCAGACACTATAAGTGTCGGGAATTCGCGATCCGCATTATCTAGCGCCATTTTCAATGCTAATATTTCAGTCTGTTGTTCTGAATTAGTTTCAACCGAGTGTGTTTTTGTTAATAGAGGTCTTAGTTTACCTCCGCGCCACACTTCTTTTGTAATCCCACATGTGGGGTTGTATGCTTGTTCTCCCCAAACGTGGGGTTGAGCATGTCCGTCTGTATAGATTACACAGGCGTACTGTCGTAAGGGCAGAATGTCGATTGGCAGAGGGAATGTTCTTTCATATTCTAGATTTTTCATTTCTTTTAGTTCTGGATCAAAGTAGTAATATACTTTGTCCGTTGTAATTGAATTCACCCATTGTATCCATTCCGGATTCAATGTTGTTGTTGGTAAATTACATGGTGTTGTTAATGCCTCAAAGGCTGGTTCTGCTGTTCTGACCGGGATATGTCTACCGTCAGCTTTGTCTTTTTCTCTAGCTATTGCGGTTTGAACTGCATGAACAATGTTTTCTTTAATACTGAACTTCTTTTCAGCCTCTGTGCACAAGTGTGATTTGAATGCAATTGGTACCTTTTCTCCCTCATTAGAGGTCAGGTATGTGAATCCGCATCTCCCTGGGATGACTCGAATCACAAGATTGCGTGTGTTATCACGTGTTTCTAATTTTGTTTTAATTAGCATGTCTGTTTGTAAGGATCTCAAAATTTCTGTGTGTATTTGAGTCCAATTGGATCTTTTAAAATCTGATTTTATCAGATCATAGAGGGGTTTGACCCTTTCTGCGTAATTTGCAATGTATGTTCTTCCGAAATTTAGGAAGCCTAGAATTGACTGTAGATTTTTTAGTGTTCTAGGTGCTTGGATTACGGCACATTTCTCTAGAAAATTGTCAGCCAGGCTTTTGCCTTCACTTGATAATTCATATCCTAAGAACAGGACTGTCAGATGGGCAATTCTGGATTTTTTAACGTTGAATTTGTAACCCTCTGCTGCGAACCCAAGTATTATGGTGTTCACTCTCTTCAAGTGAGTATCCAAGTCATCATCTGTTAGGTATATGTCGTCGACATAAGATAATGCTTCATCATCATATATTTGTAGTAATTCTGTTACTCTCGCTGAGAATACTCCCGGGCTGTTCTTGTACCCCTGGGCTAACCGACAGAATTGTTTTTGAGTGCCATTTATAGAGAACGCACACAAATATCTGCTCTCTGGTGCTATGTTTTGACAAAAGAATCCATTAGAGATGTCTAATGTTGTTTTGTATTTTTTGCGCACTATGTTATTCATTAGTGCAGCACTATGCGAGTTTTGCACTGCAAAAGTTTTGCAACATGAGTTAAGGTGTCGGTAATCCAAAACTAGACGATATGAATTGTCTGGTTTGGAGACCGGAAACAAAGGGTTGTTCATTTGTGAGGTGCAAGTTTCAATCACCCCTTGGTATTCTAGCTGATCTAGTATTTCTTTTACCTGTTTTTTAGCTTCTTGCTTAATTGGGTACTGCCTTTGTGCAGTAGGTTGTGATTTTAACTGGATTTTGTGAGGAGGAGAGTCCTCATCCCATCCTACGTGATTTTTATATAAAGCAGGAGCTAGAGCTACTGCCCACTTTCTAGCAAGTGTGTATTTTTTATGAATTGGGATATGATTTGAGAAGGCAGGCATAATTATTTCTTCGCCATGAGGGCAATCCCTGGCAAACTCTGGTGGCCAGTCTTTTTCAGCTAGAAGGATGTCATAGCCCTTGGAGAGATTATCCCAAAATAGTCCCCTTATTTTTCTAGTCTTATCCCCCTCTATACGTAATGTTATTTCATATATTTTGTGAGGTTTGCTAACTCTGGTGTCTGCAGTTTCCACTTGAAGATATTCATTCGTGTCCACTGTCTCCAGATGATTCATAAGGACTTTGCGAGCTATGCTCACTTCTGCTGCGCTGTCTAGCATTGTCTGAGCCCATTCTCCGTTTTTCAGTTGTGTCCTCAGAATTCTCGGCATTGTTAACTATTTTAATGCTGGCTACCTTCTTTTTTGGAAATTGTAATTTCTTTTTTAGATGAGCAGGTTCCTTGTCTTTGGACTTGGCGTGCTCTTCTCTTTGTTCTGATCGTCCTCTTCTTTCCGATTTCTGCGAGGAAGTCTGAAAAGATTGAGAGGGACGTGTATCAATGTCTTGATATCTATCAGGCTTCTTTATATTATCCCTATTTCTAAGGTTATATCTTTTCCCAGAGGGGTCACTCTGGGGTGACCTGTGTCTTAGGTTCGGAGATTTTTTTCTTCGCCTAGGAGACCTTCCTCGGGACTGGAATTTCTTTTCTTTAGGATTGGATTGTTTGTTTCCATCCCAGCTCTTTTTCTGTGATGTTGAATTATTATTAAAAAATATTTTTTCAGGACTTTCAACCAGTTGTGGTTTTACTGGTATTCCACCTAAACTATGTCTACCTAGTTCCTCATAGGATTTTTCTATGATTCTGGCAATTTCAGCTGGTTGGTCTGTTATATCTGTCTCTTTTAACCTCTGGCGGATCGCCACGTTTGCTGCTTCTCCCTTTATGTTGGCTAATAATATAGCCGAGACCTGCTTGAAGTCTTTCAGTAATTTCATACCAAGAGTTAAAGCGGGTTCTGGACCGTATTCGTCTTGAATTTGTTTTAGCACATCTGGTATTACCGAGATGGATGGAACACCATGCGTTTTTGTGTAAATAGAAGCAAAGACTGTACCCCAAGTGTCACAGTCCTCCACGTGTGGTGCGATTCCCATTGGAAGACAGATAGTCAGAATCCTGTGTTTTTCTAACGGGGTGGTGTCTGGAAACACCGCCTCTATTTGGGTGATTTTTTGTGCTAGCCAGAATGGTATTTGTTCCCGTTTAGCCGGTACTTTACCTAGGCAGGACTGTATGTTCTGTGGTGTAATTTTATTTGTGTTCCCCTGGTGAGGGGTCAGCTGTGGAATTTTAATTGCTGGTTGAATTGTTGAAGTCCGCATCACATATTGGACTAATTGTCTATGTATTTTTATTAATTGTTTTAGCTGTGTTAAAAGCTGTGGTGCAGACATCCCATCGATGTCTGGATGTGGTGTGTATCCGGCTAGGACCGGCCACGTTGCTCCTGGTCTACCTAAAGGACCGAGCCTGGTGATGTGATTATTGTGTATTAGGGCGCCATTAAATAAGAGCAAATGCTCTTGAAATTTAAGTGGTACTTCCACCTCCTCGAAAGGAGTGTATGTATCAGGAGGTTCCTCCGTTTTGTAATAGTGAAAGTACTTTGTTACAGGATTCGCTGCTGGAAAGTTTATCCATGAATAGTATACCTCTGTCTGCCGATATCCGTGTGCCTCAATTACGAATATGACTGTGCCACCTCTAGGTGTCAGTCCATTTTCTATAAGTTTTAAGGTTATAGATTTTCTTTTGATGACCGGGATGAGTATTATACCCGGGTCTGCTTCCTGCATAGTAGCATCAGCTGCTGCGAGTTCAGTTGCTATTCTAACTGTCTCTCTTTCATCATCACTGTCTACCATTTTACCGACAGGAAGGTTATTCTGTTTGTTTGCAGATCAGGTTTCTTATGGAAACAAAGATTAGATGCACAATATTTTGGAACAGTGTATCCTTCAACGTTGACTAAACCAAGAACCATACATAGGAGTTCCCTCCTGCGAGGTCTGGCGGATATAACCTTTCACCCACTCCAGACGTCTTTGGAGTATTATGGAAAAAGGGGTCTGAGTGAGAAAGCACGACTGAGTTACCCTAAATGTCTTACGTTAGTTTTATCGCCCTTTCCAAACGCATTGGGCGCCATGTAGTGTAGTTCCTATTATCCCAATAGGCTCTGCGCATTGGAATAATACCTTCAATAGTATAGGCCTAGACCAGACGTTAACTAGGTCTACTACTGTCGATATTAGACTTAAAGTTTTGGGTTTGCCAGGTAGCTCAGAGTTCACTAGAAACTTTCTCGAATGTTCAGGAAGGAATTAACTTCCCTGATGAGACAAGAAGGGATTTAGTTTCTGACAACCATAGAACATGACAACTTTGCTCTCCCCTAATCAAGAGTGTATCTCGAGAGTCTTGTGAACAAAAGGCAATTTATTTTACTCAGTCAGTACGTGCATTCTTAGTCTCATCAGATTGTATAGAAAAGGAAGAGACTGGCGTGTTCAATAAAAGATGTTATTTATTGATCAGTCTCTTTTCTCATACAAGAGAAATGGATCGATATTATTGCAATACTTATAGCTAAGTAAAGTGCATACATTAAAAGCAGAAGTATAAAATAATACTGTAAAAACATTGATATGGTTTCTAAGCCATATGAAGGTTTAAAATGAATAAAATATATTTATACACATATACATTTGACTAAACGTACTCAACTGGTGTTTCTAAATACGCCTACCCCGTGTACCTGACCTAAGCCTAATACGTGGGCGGGAATAGAAAGTTACAGTTTAAGTTAAGTTTGTTTTGCCAAGTGACTGACTAAAGAATTCTCTGCGAGGGGTTATTCAGTTCTGTACCTGGAATCTAGGATGAATGAGGGATGGTATCTCTCGTCTCTGGTCTCGATATTCCAGGCTGCCGGCGAGGGCTACCCAGAAACGCCGGTGCTGGATTTCTCGGCAGGAGAAAGCAGCGCGTCTCGTTCTCAGCGCGTCAGAAAGGCGGGGCTGCGCCAGCGGGGTCTGCTCTGCTCTGGGCTTCGGCAAGTATGGCTGCTCCGTCTCGTCACCACCGCGTGTGTTTGCATAGGGCAATATCGGTAATATTTATACCTTTAAGGTGCCGAGATTGACGTAAGGATGGACATAGATACGTCAATAAGGATGTCATACGACTTGCTCCTTAGCACATTCTTTTGCTGAAGTTCTCGGTGAAATCAAAACAATGGCCGCAGGGTTTTGCCCAGGTTGTCATAGGTTTGATTTGTTTAGAGAACTCCATATGCCTTATCAGGGGCTGGAGGAATATCGCTTGTCTAATTAGATTGCAAGCGTTATGACCTAATCAGATAACACGTTCCTGTGCCGTAGTGTGGCTTAATCAGATAACGGTTTCTGCATCATGGGGGTTTTCTGCCTCATGGGCTGACTGCTAGTTAACTTGTTAGTTTGTTAGCCAGAATAGGGTCAGGAATAGGGGGATCGATACAGAACCTATAGGAATACATCACAATATCCCTGCCCAGCTCCTCACTCCAACATCGCCGAGCTGAGCTCTCAGGCCCTCGGTGCTGCAATCTGATATTGTTATATAACCTGGAGACAAGATGGCGGCCATCGGACAGCAGCATGGCGTGCAATGGCAGAACAACATCAGGTTCCCTTGGAAAGTCAGGCAAGACAGCTCTCAACCCCTGTCTAAGTCTGACGTAATAGAAGACCTCTAGAGGAGTAGGCATAGTATCCTGAAACATTTGTTCCCTCGTACGGAACTGCCCGTTGAGGAATAAATCTCCCCACGTGGTAATTTTTATGCGTTTACACATCACCTGAAAGCCCGCCTCCTGTAGGAGCGATACACCAGGGTGATACATGAGGGGCAACACAGGTGAGTACACTAGTTCAGCTTTAAGAAGCCTCGTAATTCGATTCCAAGCGTCTATAGTGCACGTCACCGTAGTAAATGGTGTGTCTATGTCCCGCACCGTACCCTGTATCAGGCCGTTAAGTGGAAGAGGTCTTGCGATCCAGTCCTCTGCAGCGACTTGTGGCATAAAAGGCGTGGGGTTAATCCAGTGATAGGCGTATTGTGCCTGGGCAGCAAGATAATAGGTTTCGAAATCCGGCACGTCGAAACCTCCTTTCTCATAAGGCTGGGTTAGAATATCCCATCGCAGCCGCGGTTGTTTACCCCCCCAGAAAAGACGAAGGAGTTCCGATCTTAGTTGTTTGAAGAAGAAAGTGCCAGGGAAGTAAGGCACGTTCTGAAATATATATAAAAATTGTGGCAGTATCACCATCTTTATCAACGATGCCCTACCTGCCATTGAGAGCGGCAGCATTTTCCACCTTGTAACGTTATCCGCCAGTTTCGAGATGGCCACCCCGTAATTCATTCTCAGTGTCTCCTCCTTACTCAAGGAAATCACTATTCCCAGATATTTAAGATCTGAATCGCACCATTCAAGTGGATAGTCCAGCTGATACCTTTGAACAGCGCCCGTGAGCGGGAAGAATTGGGATTTTTTCCAATTTATTTGCACCCCTGACAGCCGTCCAAAAACCAGAAATTCACGAAAAATAGGGTTAAGATTAGTTTGCGGGTCTTTCACATATATCGTGATGTCATCCGCATACAATGACACACCAATTTGGCGTTGGCAGCAACGAAAGGCACTGTCTTTGTGCAGCTGCCGGACACGGCATGCCAGTGGCTCTATCGCTATAGCGAAGAGCAGAGGGGAAAGGGGACAACCCTGCCTTGTGCCTCTAGTGATCGGTATCGGGGTCGACAGCAATCCATTTACAACCACTCTGGCCGTCGGTGCAGTATACAGCAGCTCCACCCAGCTAACAAACAACTGAGGAAACCCCATTCTATTAAATATAGTAAACAGGTACGACCACTCTACCGAGTCAAACGCTTTCGTGGCGTCCAGAAATACGGCAGCGACTGGGAGTGCCGGGGCAATCGTCTGTATTAAAGAGAACAGCGTTCTGAGATTATGTGAGGTGGCACGGCCCGGTACGAAACCAGCTTGATCTGGCAATACCAACTTAGTCATGATCAACGAAAGACGCGTCGCTAGGACTTTGGCTAGAATTTTCGCATCGCAGTTGATAAGTGATAGCGGTCGGTATGAATCTGTGTCCGTCGGGTCCTTCCCCGGCTTCAACAAGGAGGTCAGTCAAAATATCTTTATTCGGCTTATTTAAAAACCATACAAAGAGAAAAAGGATAAAATACATTTCATACAAAATTTTTCCATGATACGCATAATATTGAATATTAACAACAAATTTTAAAATTGTGACAGACAGTTAAAAAAAAAAGTTGTTTGACATAGATAACTAATCTTGACAGACAGCTTTCGCCCTTGAGGCGGCTACCAGAAATTTAGCAATGCAGAAAGTAATGTGGGGATTAGGCAGTAATTGTAAGAAGAGCAAAGCCGGTCTCACCTGAGTGAAGCCGGCTTCTTTAAGAATAGGCAACACAATTTTTTCCTTGGCTCTAAGTACAACCTACAAAACATAACAAAATGCATTGTATCTTGCACAGAAAACTGGTCACAGCTACAGGGCGGGGCTAGTTCTGGCTTCTGCCAATTGTTAAAAGAACCTAAGTAAAAATGCAGCAAATTAAATCTAAATTTGGTTAAAAGAAACCTGTGGAAGGGGATTGTAACGAAACCAAGATAAGGTGCGAGTGATGGCGAGCTGACCAACAAGCAATGATCCCTCACTGCCGGTTTTACTAGTTCGCGTTCTTCGCGGCAGGCTTCCTTCCTTCCCATGAAAGACTTTTTTACAAGGGCAAGATCTTGGATCCTAATATTCTTAGGGGAGGTGAAAAGCTCCGGGCGGCCTAGGTCTAAAAAAGCCCTGGCCAAATAGGCCAGCCAAGGTATCTTGTTGGATTTATCAAGGGACAGGACATCGGACATGATCTTGTGCTTTAATGGGAGATCTTCATTCATCCACATTTTTAACCAAAAAATCAAAGGGGCCATACTCAACTTATCAGAAAGGAACTGTAAACCAACTTCTTTATGAATAGAATACGTTAGGGTCGACTGGGGTACAGAGAGTAGGGTTCTGATGAATCCATTCTCCGCTCTCTGGATTGGTTCCACGTTTGTGTATCCCCACAATGCGGAACCATATAATGCAATAGCCACAGATTTACTATTATAGATTTTTAGTATGGCTTCCATAGGCCTGGCCCCTAGCCTGCCAGCAAAGCTCAGAAGTGCTGATGACGATCTAATAACAGCCAACCTCTTAGCTCTAACCTGTGGGCCCCAGGACCCTTTCTGGTTGAACAGTACACCTAAATATGGGAATGTGGAAACCCTAGAGACCATGTCCCCCCTGCATGTGAATGTTTTGTTTCTCTTCCTGCAGCACTCTAGACCCACCACCATAGTATGTGACTTGGCTACGTTTATTTTAAGATCTAGTTGCTCCATAAACGAGCCAAAGGCATTCAATAGGCGCTGGAGGCCAACTCCCGTGCGGGCAATCAGCACGGCGTCATCCGCATATAGGAGCGCCGGGATCTTTATGGCTCCTACACGCGGGACGTCGGCTTCCTGCCCCCCTAGGTGTGCGCCCAGGCCATTGATGTAGATGGTAAAGAGCAGGGGGGCTAAAATGCAGCCCTGCCGCACCCCCCTTAATGATCTAAAGGGAGGGGTGCGCCTACCCTCGTTCGTCACACGTACACTTGAGAAGAGTTCTTGGTGCAGGGAGGCCATAAAGGTGACCAATGCTTCATCAATCCCCATCTCCAGCAAAATAGACCACAACTTTGTCCTATTGACCAGGTCAAATGCCGAGGAGAGGTCCATAAATGCAAGATATACGGACCCCTCCTTGGCTACAGTATATTTGGAGATAAGCAAATATAAGTTGACGCACTGTTCAATAGTCCCCTTTCTTTCCCTAAATCCGTATTGGATTTCCGACAATCCACCACAGCCCTCAACGTTCTCCCTCAGCCTGGATAAAAGAACTCTACCTAAAATTTTAACTGAAGAATCCAGAAGGGATATAGGCCTATAACAGCCTGGATCATCCCGCTGACCTTTTTTAAAAATGGGGACTATGGTGGAAGTGTTCCATGATGCCGGTACAGGATTACCATTGACTGCATTGAACACGTTTACCAGAACTTCAGCCCACAATTCTGGGGAGTACATAAAAAAGTCGGCGGGCACGCCGTCAGGGCCAGGTGCCTTATGCTTTGTAGTGGACATAATGGCTTTTTCCACCTCATCTCGAATAAAAAGGATGGGGCGGGTAACTGGGCTTGTCAACAAGACATCTTTAGTTGCATCAACAGTATCCCCATAGACATTTTTAAAGTGAGATAACCACTTTTCATCAGGAATGACGCAGTCCATGGAATCGTTATTATTGTCTGAGAACAAGGGCTGTTTAATGATTTCCCAACATTTTTTGCTATCCTTCAGGACTGCCGCCGAAAGGAGGCCCTCCCATGCTTCTTGTTTAATGGTGTCCTTTCGTTTTTTTATTGCTAACTTATAGATTTTCCTGAGTCTGGTAATCTCATCTTTTACCCTGGGAGTATTTTTTAGGGCTGCCAATAGTGATTTGTGTGCTTTTGAGCATGCTGAATCAAACCAGCGCTTATTGCCTGGGATTCCTTTTTTTGACTTTGCTAGAAGGTCCTGTGACACCTGCCCACATATTACCTCAAATGCCGCTACAATTTCTTGACCCTGTGCACAGGGATTATTACAAACCTCGACCTGCCCCTTAATCTTTAAAAAAAATTCAGCATAAAATTTTTCCGGTACCACCTTTGCCCATTTCATACGTCTACCTTGGTCAGTAGTCCTCAGGGGGTGGGCAATTACTTTCAGTGGGGATGGTCCCATATTGCCTCCCCACGCCACTTCTAGTTCTACCGGATTATGGTCGCTAAAATGTGATTGTGTGGTGTGGTAGACGATAACCCTGTTTAAAATGCCTAGGGATACAAATATGTAATCTATAATTGTACCATGAGGGATGCCAGTAAAGGTTGGCAATCTAGTGCCACCATCTGGTTCATACAGATCAAAGTTGGCGAGAAAATCTTCCAACTCCTCTCCCTCAGTGGAATGTTCAAAATGAGGTCCCTCAAGTCCATCATACCCTTCAATACTACTTCTCCTGCAATTTAAATTGCACGGATGAATATTAAAATCACCTAATAAAATATAATCTGTATCAAACATATTATTCTGACTGACCGAATTTAAAATACTATCTAAATCGGTGATATTACGGCCTCTATAATCACTATTCCCTGAGTTATAGAAATTTATATAAATAGTCCTACTGGTGTTTTTAATCACTCTTTCGACCATCAGGATGTTAGGGGAATCAGTGCTAATCTGTCTGCAACTGCCCTTTAAATCTAAAGAGAACAGTAATAGAAGGCCTCCCTTGGCCCTCCCCATGCGACTATGGACGGCTGCTTTGGTAAAACTAATAAACCCATCCCACCACAGATTGGCAGAAATGTCCCAAGTTTCCTGAAGGGCAATAATATGGTGGCCTAAAACAAAGCTTGACCATGCTTTATCCTGACGCTTGCCATTTAGCCCTGCTATGTTCCAGCTTATTAGTCTGCAGGAGTCTATAGATGTCTTAGTTTCTGGGTGACGCGCCAATGCCACCTCAGACTCTCGCGATATTTGGGTCACTTCATTAAAAGCCACGTTCAGTGAACTATGTGGGTTAGCACAACCCTGGCCCTGAATCGAGCTATGGTCAGGCAAATATGGCGTAGATATGGGACGGTCATGCCCAAATGTAATTCGCCCTTTGTGCCCTGACTGAGAGGTGGACTCATTGGAATCTGGGCCATTGATGCGTGGGCTGATCTGAACCAATTGTTGGACTATGGCCTCTGTCCCCTGGTTTATAACCTCAATATGTCAGTCGCAGTCATTTAGGCCGGACAAAACTCCGTATCTATTCCCCGTTCCCAATCCCCAATCAAAAGGGGTAGACACCTGGCCCCATCCGTTTGCTGCTAAGTTCCACCTAGGCTGAGGAGTGTTAGGTCGCATCAAGAAGTGTTCGTTCCCCTGCCTGGACATGAACCCATTTCCCTGGCCTCTATTATCATATCCCGGAGTATTTGGACCCCACCTATTTATATTGGGCCAAATTAGCCCTGGTGTTCTGGCCATTGGCCCATTCGGGAAGTTGTGTTGCCCTATCCCACGACTAGTCATGGGGTGAAAACAGTCATTATTAAATCTGGGTCTAGTCTCCCCGCCCCAGTGAGCAACTCTAGCATTCCTTCTAGGCCTGGGGATATTAGAAGAGGTCGCCATCTGAGTCTCATTGTAAAAGAATTTCAGAGTGAGGGGGATTATGGATCCGGTTCTACGTTGGGGTGGGGGATATTAGCGAGAATGTTTGGGAGTACTTCTGCGCTAGCAAAATTTTGTATTACGCAGTCCCCTTTAAACTTCTTTGTCTTATTCCCAATCCATGATACCCTCCTTGTCATAACAATTTCCCCCGCTAGCTGGTCAACTCCCTGGTCTGCCATACGCATATTATTGGTGAGCCAGTATAAAGCTTTGTCTTTTAGTCCTTGAGCGGATTCTTTTTGTTCCTGGGATAGGACAGGGACATTCGCCAGTACCAGGACTAATGGTGAGGCTTCCATGATAAATTGTGAAGAGTCATCCCCTAAACACAATGAGGAGGTAATGACCACCTCCCTCATCGAACCCGGCAACACCCCAGCTTCCATTGAGTCTATAAAAACTTCCCTAAGGACCGGTGCCAAGATATCTATGTAACATTTATAAAACTCCGCAGGGAGTCCATCCAGTCCCGCCGCTTTGCCATTAGCCAATGACATGATCGCGTCGCGGATCTCGTCTAGCTCCAGCGGCGCGCTAAGGAATGCTCTATGCACATCACTGAGCCAGCACAATGCAATGTCGTCAAGAAAGTCGCCCATGCCCTCCACAGTCGTCTGTTGCGAAGTATAGAGGTGACCATAATGCAGCAGAAACTCCCTCTGAATACTCTCAGTATCTATATATCTCTCCCCTTCCGGCGTGACAATCTCCAATATATTGGAACTAAAGCGTGGCCTCCTCGTCATGGCAGCTAACACCTTGCCTGGCCGTTCACCTTCGCAATATCTCCGTGCAGACCAATACTTCCCCCTGAAGTTGACTTCTCTTGCCGCCTCCTCCTCATACTCAGATAGCTTGTCTCTAAATGCCTTATGTAGCACCACGTCAGGTCTTCTCGTCATGTCAGTTTCTAGTCCTCTCAGCTCGCACTCTAGTCTACTTAGCGTCCTCTGGATATCTCTCAATACCCCCCCTCCCTTGGATATGCACATCCCTCTGATTGTGACCTTGAATGCCTCCCACACCGTTTCCACATTAGCAACCGAATTCCTGTTTCGGGGGAAAAAATCTTCAATTTCCACTCCCAATTCTGTCTTAAATACTGTATCTAGTAGCATGGAGGGGGACATCCTCCATGGAGGTCTCATACGAGCATGTCCCGGGACAGCGAGAGACAGCAGCACCGGGCAATGATCAGAATAGGTCCTGGGCAAATGCAAAACCGTACCTATCCCCTCACAGAGTCCTCTCGTCACAAAGCAGTAGTCTAATCTAGCCCAGGTATTAGTATGTGATGTAAAGTGTGTGCCCTCCCTACGCGCATGATGCGTGTGCCTCCAACTGTCCACCAGTCCAGCTTCCTCAATAATGCCTACCAGCACATCGCGCGCTTGCCTGTTGTATTGCATGCAGCCGTCCGATCTATCCAGACCAGGAGTCAATGTTACATTAAAGTCTCCACCCCAGATGATATGAGTGGCACCCACCCCCAATATATGCCCCCAAAGTGTTGTGAAGAAATCTGGAGTGTCAATATTAGGAGCATAGCAACTCACTATCATAACAGTATCCGTACCCAGCCTTCCCCACAAAAGTACAAAGCGACCATTAGGGTCCAAAATCTCACCCATCAGTTGAAAAGCAATTGAAGTTTTGATCAACACAGCGGTACCCCTCGAGTACGAGGAATACGATGAAAATTTCCTGATCGAAGCCCATTTTCTAGCAAATGTTGGGTCCGGTCGCGGCCTAAAGTGCGTCTCTTGTAACAATGCGATTTGTACATTATGCCGATCCAGATAAGCAAGCACATTTCTTCCTTTCCTAGCATCATTAATGCCCCGCACATTCCATGACAATATCGACAGTTTATTTCGAGACTCATCCGCCATGAGCATATGCGACATCCATAATGATGCACGCTCCCTCCTGCTCCAACCACCCGCCAGCCATCTCATAGCAATCCCTCCAATGGACATGCAATTTCCTGTGTAACCATTGGTCGTAGTAACCAACCTCCTCAAACACACCCCTTATCTCTCGCCTCCCCCCACCCAGGTCAAACAACCCTCCATACACCTCCCTCCCCCATCCAAGCAGTAGTCTAGCGACCACAACCCTCATCCTATCCCAACAACCTCTAAACAGTAATACCGCATTCCTCCCCAGCCCACCCTCCTCCCACTGAAGCAACCCCAACTCTCCAGCATTCCATCCCCCCACCTCCCTCAGCACCGCTAGCAAACCCCCAATCAGCTGCAGTGTAACAAACAATGTGAGTGGGGCACACCCTGGCGGGGACATCTAAGGTGCGCACTTCACAACCCCCTTCACCCCGCCCATCGATCCGAACCTCCCCACGGAGGACTCCTCGAGGGAAGGGGGTGTCGCCTGGCATACATTACCACCTGTAGTCCCAACGCCGATGACAACAGTCTCTGGTATCCATAATAGTCGTGCTTATGCAGAGTCTCCAACGTAGTAGCACAACTAAAGGTGTTCAACATGTCTCAAACTTGGTACTTTGCGGTCAGCAATAATTCTCAGCAACATCCAAGGTAAGTTCAGACCCCTTCTTCCTCCGCTCCTTCTTCTGCAGGATGCTTTCCACGCTCTCTCCTCAATGTTTTCAGAAAATCCTCAACCTGTTGTGGATTCATAAAAAAGTGTTGTTCCGCCTGATGCGTAATTCTGAGCTTCGCAGGGTACAGTAAAGCATAATCAATTTGCAGTGTTCTCAGTTTTCTCTTCACATCTAGAAACTTCCGCCTTTGGTCTTGCACCAATTGCGTGAAGTCCGGGTATAAAGTAAAATTCACTCCCTCACACGTCAGCTGTTTTGTGTTCCTTGCAGCCCTTAGTGCAGTATCCCGGTCTCTATAATTCAGGAGCCGTGCTATGATCGGTCTTGGCGGTGCACCCGGTTTTGGCTGAGGTCCTAGAGAGCGGTGCGCCCTCTCAACAATGAATTGCTGCGAAAATGCCTCCTCCCCCACTGCTGTTTTCAGAATCCTCTCCACATAGTCCTCCATCCTCCCAGTGTTTGTTGATTCCGGCACACCAACCACGCGTATATTATTGCGATGGCTGCGCGCTTCTAACTCCTCGTTCTTTGCTGCTATTACCCGAAGTATGTTATCCATTCTTGCCAGTCTGGTAGCATGGGACGCCGTGGCATCATCATTGTCCGAAATCCTTCTCTCCGCCTCTGTGATGCGTTCCTCATGAACGTCCATCTTTTGTGCAATAGCATCCATTCTGGAGGATAGCCGATCCACCTTGTCCACCACCGTTGCGAATCCCTGCTTCATTTCCTGCAGTAAAAGGTGCATATCCGGCGCAGCTATGTCACGGCTAGTCCCAGCTGCGGATCCGCTTTGTGGTCCTCCGGCGTCAGATTCCAACCTCGTATTTTTCTTCGACGACTGGGTAGAGTCAAAGGACAATTTCGGCTGCCTAGTATCCGATCGTCCCATGGTAGCGGCTTTAACTGACTTGCCCCTAGGTGCAGAGGTCCCTTTACTCCCTCCACCACAAGGCGATCCAGAGGACTCCGTCATGAACTGTTACAGTGGCAGTGATCAGGCCTCCACTCCAACTCCGAGTCCACCAAGTGGAGCTGTGGTCCTTAGCAATAGTCTCACCACCTCCAGCATATATGTCCGCAGGTTCACTGTGCCCTCTTGTACGTTCCGTTCTTTTATGTTGTAGACGGTATTTAAGGGTATGCCTGACTTAGTCCTGCAAGGCCACCGCGCCGATGGCCCGGTGGCGGCCTTTCGGAATCACTCAGTGTCCTTGCGCCCTCAACGGTATAGTACAGCGTCTAATGGGATTCGAGTAATCCACTAATTGCACCCTCAAGACCACAGTTACCTCCGGCAGATTCAAAACAGCACTAACTTTTTTATTCTTCACGTAGCAGAGCGGGAATTCCAAGCGCCTCGCACGTCTCTCCGGAGGCTTCAGTGGTTAGTTGTGGCTCCGCGTGTTTTCCAGTCCCTATGGCCCGGCCGGTCACGTTTCGTACTGTGATCCCAGTATCACCGGTCCATAGATCAGTTTGAGCCGAGCATGACGTGCCCCTTATGGTCCACTCTGCACGTGGCCTATGGTACAGCGCTCCCTGTCTGCACCCACGTACTGCCGCCCGCCGCGTGAATTCCAGGCACTGCACACCAATCTCACCGGGGAGTGCTATAGACGTGATCTTCCGCGTCGCGCCCAGACTCTTTGTTGGCTCCAAGGCATCCGCACCAGCGCCGACCCATACAGTGCACGGTGTAGCAGCACGCTTCGCCCCCTTCTATGGAGGGGTGTCGGGTGAACCGAAGGATAGAGTCAGAGAGAGTACTTGTCGAGGTGCACCACCTCCTATAGTCTCAGCCAGCCTGTTACCTCTTCGCGCCACTATTCATTCCGTGTAGGACTCAGATCCCCGTAAGGCCACGCAGGATTGCCTCTGCCCTGTGGTAGAATGCCAAGCCGGGCATCCGTGTGCACAGCACCTCTTCTCGGCGTCTTGAGCAGCAGTTAGGCATGGCCGTTCCCTCTCCCTCAGGCCGGGGCCTGTAGACCTCGTGGGCTCACCGGTGTTGCGTATCCTCGGCGCCCAGGTGCGCGCAATGTAGGCTCCGTTACAGCAGTCGGTCGGATATTCCCACGGTGATATCTCCGCAAGTACCGGTCCGAATCGCTTCAAATTTTCAGCGAGTGTCACATTAGGGGTTCTCTGCACGCATACAACATTTCATCGGCATCGGAGGTGATTTAGCCAGGATAAATGCAGGATACCGGCACAGGCTGCAGGAGCCTCACACAAGTGCGGCCATGCTGCTCGTGCGCCCTCTAGCGTCCCCCAACAGCCATCAGTCTTTAGTTAATATCGTCTTGATCGTCATGATGAAACGGAGCTCAGCGAGGTGCTGCAAACCGGTCTAACGCTAGACCGCCATCTTGCCCTATGTTACACTTTCTAGTTTTTAGTTTTTTTTTAAAATAGGCAAAATGGATGTTGATGCCATTTTTTAAGAAAAAACCTATTTCTAACTATCAAGTAGCTTACACAGAAATCCTCAAATTGCAAGATGATAAATACATTTTCCGTGTAGGCTCTTTTTTTAAAGTAGCAGTATGTGCACGCAGAACAATTGGTACCACATGAAGGATGTTCGTGTTGATAGTCTATTGACATTGCATTTATGATTATTGTTAATTATCTGGATTCGCCCCTATTGGTGTAACTTATCTAACTTTCTAGATAGCAGCCACATATAACTGACCAGTTCATGTTTGGAAAATGTTTTTATATTGCTGTATTTTTATTTATCATATCTTTTATTGACCAATGTTTTATTATGCTGCTATTTGAGCTATGCTTTAATGGATACTTGTATACGAATAAACATTCTTTGATTTGAATTTGTACCATTGTGAATTCAATTGATAAATCAATTTAATTAAACACACAAAAAGACATGGTTAAACTAAGGTAGAAAATAATTTTTACATTTAATTGAAACGTACGGGTCCTCTTCACAAAATAATTTGTAAATCTACTTCTGTAATACTTGATGCATTTTATAAATGTGAAGGAGTAGGTAGCCTGCCAGCCAAACCTTCAATCCACCAGCCTCATTTAGAGATATGCAGACATTAAGCATTCTGGTGACAGAGCCGGTGATGGCTCTGTTGCTGGAATACTTAGGGGTTTGATGGCAATTGTCAAGAGATATTATGCCCTATTACAAAGCCACTACAAACATTGGAAATTATTATACATTAATATTCTGATTAACACAAAACCATTTCCCACATCTTACCTCTAACTAGACATATTTGCTTCAATTATGTTTAATTGTATATCTGATGGTAATCAAGATCTGATTGGTGCAGCAAGGTTTTTTCTTGCACTTTGCAAATATGTCTTCCTAGAATAATGGTTTAACAGAAGTCTTTCTTTTTTGCAAACGTCTACTGCAAATTTGGGTCCTCATTTACAAAGAACTGTCATAGTGCAGCACCGCAAGTCATTTTGCTGTGCTACTCTATGTCAATTCGAAAGGGCAGGAATGCACCATATTTACATGATACGACGCATTCCTGTCCTTTCGGCTAGCGCCTTTGCACAATTTGCAGCTGAGTGCCAACGCAGGCACCCTTGCTCCATGGTTCAAGGGTGTCTTGTTGGTGGTATGATTGTTGGCGCACCTTAGTTGCACAAAAACAATCACAATAGGCCTTTTCCTCATTCTATGTGTCTTACAAAATGCAGCACACATGGAAAGAGGAAACAACGAGAAGAAATGTACACATTTCTCCTTGTTATGCATGTTCAGGGGAGGCATATGTTTTTGGCGCTGCCCCAGGTTTATGTGATGTTGTAAATCAGAGTTTTGAGTGGGAACACCCACAGCATCGCCCATAAAACGCCTCCTTTACGCACAGTGAGGCTAGGCAGCGCAACGCCTTACTCCATATCTATGAGGCCATTCAAAGCCATGAAGGGTGAGTTTGCGTCGCCTCATAGATATGATTGAGGAGGCCTGTGCCATCAGATCGTCATGACAGAACTACATCAATATTCTTAGATTTTCATTTACAATGGTCTTCTTGTTAGCACATAATCTGAACTTCCTATTAGTGGCTGAGCAAATATCCCTTTTATGGACCTGGTTTAAATCAGCTGTCTGATGTCATTAAGAGATCTGTGGCCATATTACAGAAGGGGATGTATGACATTACAACGCATGCTTTTACATCGCATGCTTTTACAACGCGGTTTTTACAACGCATAGTGCTTTTAGGCGCTGGATAGTGAATTGTTTAATTTACTATTCCAACTCTAGTCCCCGTGGATAGTAGGGAAGGTGTTGGATAGTACATTAAACACGTTCCCTATCCTAGAGTGCCCCCCAGCGCAATGCGTTGTAATGGTTTGCGTTGTAAAAGTTGCATCGTAAAGGCACTGCTTGGTAAAAGTTGCGTTGTAAAGGTTGTTTACCTACAGAAGGTGCCCAGGGTGGCAGCGGGCATTTGCGCCCACTTTGTGTCCCCACTTTGCATGCCCCCTGCTGCCTGGTATTACATAAGAGGCAGCAGAAACGTGCGGGGACCCTTCTGTAATACCAACAGCGCTGGCACACTTAAAGCACCAGCATGACTTTCAGAGTGCGTTCCCTCATTTGCATGGGGGCATGGACCATGTAAATGAGGGAATCCCTGTGCCTCTGCGCCCTATTACAGACACGGGCGCAAAGGAAAAGACACTCTCAGGAGGCGCACTGACAGTGCACCACCTAAAAGTTGGCACAATGTCAATGCGCCCCCTGAGAGCAGCCCTCTGAAAGGGGAGAAGGAGGTCCTATGGACCCCCCCCAGAGATCCCCTTGCAGGTGGATGCAGTCATTGACTGCACTTGCCTGCAAGGGGATCTCTAATTCCCCTTAAAAATGCAGGTGGATTGCCGCCTGCACAGTAAAAACACGGCGATGCTTCAAAGCTGTTCCATATTTCACTTCAATGTGCTGCCCCCAGCGCAGCACAAGCTCGCCGCTGCTCTGGGTGAAACTCATTCTATGTAGTACGGCGCACCTTCTCTGTTTGTGCCCAGCGCACCTGTTTTAAGGTGCGGCAGGCGCAAACAGGGAAAGTGCGCCCTAATACATAATATGGCCACAAGTACATTCTTGGGTTGCTGCTTTCAGAGGTTGTCAGAGGCATTTTGCCATGAATAGGATTCCTCAACACATACTTCAATTTAGTATGTCATATACTTTCATGTAGCTCGCATCACGCCTACTTTTGTACAGATCCATTGTTTGGTTAAATTAGCGATATGACTTACAGCGTTCATGTCTTCCCAAAGATTCTTCAAGGACTGTGTGTACTAAATACATGCAAGAATGACTTTTACTATTAATTCCTCAAGCCAGGTCCTCTTAAATTAAGTGCAACAGAGTGTACTGCAACTGACAGCGTATTTGAGGAGCTTATGATGTTGTAATTGGCCTGCCACTCTTCATTCAGGGTTATTATAACTCATCTTGAATCCACAGCTCTGCATCCATTGTACAGCTCTGCAATAAAATCTGTAAGTAAATAGAGCCACAATATCCAGTTGCTTGTTCAACTAACTGGAATTAAGGCAGGACAAGCCTTTATGGCATTTTTGCAAGCACCAATGGGCTTCAAGCAATGGCCTGTCTACAGGGCTAGACAGACTTCCATGTTTGCCCGGAAAACATTAAAAATATATATTTGAAAAATTGTGCTGTAATTTGCTTCCTTTGGTTATTTTTTCTATCAGTTTCCTTAAGTGCGGGAGATCCCTAAACAAATCTCATTATGCCTTACATCAACTTTTTTATTAATATCTTGAATCCAGACCTATTAAACCTTCTCTCTGGCTGTATGAGTATTTTTAATGTAAACACCTTTTTCAACTTTCAACTTGACCCCTGTATCACTGATCACTACTGCACTAACCAGGGGCACACCTCCGGTTGGAGGAAGCATGAGAACTAACCCCATGATGATGCTGTCACGTCTCTAAGAGTTGGGCGGAAAATCAAGATATACCGCTAATTCCATCCTCTGTACGTAAATGAGGGTTTTTTATTGGTACACTGAACGAAAAATTTAAAACCCTAGTTACGCAGGACAAGTGATGCGTTCCCCTCTTGATTTTTTTTAAACAGATGAAGGAAGCTAAATGGATCACAGCTTCTTCTTTCTCCCCTCTCCTTGATTATATGTTGAAGAAATCTCCTCAACCCAATGGAGAGGCCCTGAGTTCAGCATTTTTGCCTGGATTGGTTTTGCTTCCTTATCAGATAACCATAGACCTACAATGAGGTAGCCACTGCTTTTGACAGAGCAATACTTATAATTTTCCTTCTATTGCACTTACATATTGTTGCCGCTTCCAGTTCGTGGTTGGATACAGTTCAGAAAAAGGTAGATTATATATAGAATTATAGATGGCTACCAAGTTTTGTTTTGCTATGTCATAGCAGTGAGTTATCAGATTCACAAACCCCCAGATTCATCAATGTCCCGATTTGTGAGTCCTTAATAGCGATTATTAAGGAATCGCTATTAAGGACTCGCAAAACGGGATTAATGTAGAAATCGCAATATTATTTGCGATTTCTACAGCTTCCTTATTTGCGATTAGCAAATTGCTAATCGCAAATAAGGAATGACTCCCCATTCATTCCTATGGGCCTAAAGGCCCATAGGAATAAATGGGGAGTCATTCCTTATTTGCGATTAGCAATTTGTTAATCGCAAATAAGGATGCGATTTCAAGGGTGCCAGGGGTGTCCAAAGGACACCCTGTAGCACCCCTGAAATGTAAATGTAGACTGATGTTGCGCATACACATGTCCAAAGGACATGTGTGTGTGTAACATCCAACTTAGAAAAATTCACTTTTCTAATTTTTCACTATTTTTCACGAAGTTACACTTCGCGGTAAATAGCGGGCCAATATTGCGATTTCGCAATTTTTAAAAGGTTCATGATAAGCATTTAAGGAATCTCTAATTGAGATTCCTTAAATGCGATTGCAATTTGAGAAATCGCAATTATTTGCGATTTTTCAAATAGCGAGTTCATGAACCATTGATGAATCTGAAATGCCATTTTCGCGGGCGCAAACGGCCGAATTTTGCGATTCGCACCATTTGCGCTCGCAAAAATGCTTGATGAATCTACCTGAAAGTGATGTAAATGATAGAGGCTTTCGATAGAGCCATGCATAAAGTGTTTCAAGGCAGCAGGCTGATGTGTGCTTCTGCTGAAGAGCTGATGCAGTTCTACAGTGAGGAGTCCTGTTTTATTCCTGCTGCTCGAGGATCACCGCTGTGATCTCTCAGGCCGTCCTATGGCAATTGGTCAAACCAAACCGATAACACGAATAAAACGCACTTAGATTCCATACGGCTCTACATTAACACCAATCAATTACTTCTTCATGAAGAAGGCCTAGTCATCTCCCACAGCAAGAAATGTATTATTGCGCTCTGTCCACTGTAATGGCAAGCCAGCTGTGAAAGAGCTCTCTGCTGAAGGAAAAGCTATTAGCTTGATGCATCTGCCACTCCCCAATGCATTCCTCCATTTTCAAACATGGTCTGTGACATATTGTGTTCTAGGAAAGGGCACTCCAGTCATTATGTGTGAAAATCCCTCTGCAGAGGCAAACGACAAAAATAATGATGTATGAACTGTTGGTGAATGTACAAGGCGAAAGTGACCGGCTGTCCTATCTCGTCTTTAACTACTGCAGTTCAAGAATGTATTAGCGCGTATACTAGACCGTCCGCTTTTATACTGATAACTACTATAAAAAAAATCCATCTTGACGATCTGTGGACTGGATCATTTAACAAATGGCGTGCTTTGTTGGAAACGGGGTAGCACTGAGGCCCTCAGGAGTGGCCCATTCTTTTCCATTTCCTGTGCAAACTACTGCTTGCACAGGAATCAGAATCACAAGTTTTCGGATACCTACCATATGCTTCATAATTTTCCCCTAGTAAATTGCAACATGTGAAACCTGAAATTTTAAATACATGAATGCATTTAGATTTTAGCACGTGAAGCATCAAAGTCTGCATGCCATGCCAAATTGTAATAAGTGATAATCGCACCTTTTAAAGTCTGATCCCTGTGGTATCGGATTAAAAAAATACAATTATTTTTCAAGTAAGGGCCTAAGTAAATGACCCTCTGTGCAAATAGATTGTAATTCTCAAACCATGAAAAGCTGATGGGCCTATTTATGAGAATGTCACTCAGCGCAGCAAAGCAAGTCACCTTGCTGCGCCACAGAGCGTGGCAGGGCAAGGGCAAGAATGCGCTGTATTTAAGTCAATATAGAGCATTCCTGCCTTTTCATCTGAGCTGGCACCCTTTGGGCAGCCTAGCACCAATGCAGGACCCCTTGCACCGTGGTGCCAGGGTGCCTGTGTTGTAGGCCGGATTGTTTTTGTGCAGGAAGGTGCACCTTCCTGTATAAAAATGTTTCTAAGAGGCATATTCCTCTTTCTATGTGTGCTGCAGCACACATAGAAAGAGGAAGTAACGAGGAGAAGGAAAGATTTTTTTCCTTGTTCCGCCTGACCTGAGAAGGCGTATCTTTTTGACACATTGCCAGTTCTACCACTTCTGGTGAATCTGGGATTCAAGTCTTGGAACAGCCACCTTAGCCTCTACTCTCACATTGTGCATCTGGACAAGCTCCATTCTTAGCAGGGCAGGGGATCATCGGTGTGAATACAAAGGTCAGACCCCCCTCTGATATTACTTTATTTGCACTGTTCCATCAGCATATTTATTGAGATAGCAAAATCATCACCAAGCAGGTGAAAGCTATGACTTGTCCAGGATTGTGTGCTGCATTAGGAACAATTTTAAGCTGCTGGTGCATTGCAAACTAGAGCTATAACCAACCAACCTTTAAAGTGATGTGGCAAACAGTGGGCACGCTCATAAAGACTGCCTACGGATGTGTAAGAGCTGATCACAAGACTGCTTTGAAAGTATGCACTGCAAAGCTTCTTCCATTTGGAATAATACTCCAATTTTGAGAATGGTTGTATCTTTTCTTCTCTGGTTCAACCTATTAGTGACCTGCAAGAAATGCTAACTCCACTTACATTGTGTTGCCTTGAATTGTTGACCACTAGATGAATAGAAACAACAAATGAGACAGAAACCAATGCAAACATGCCAAATCATAAATAGACCTATTTGTTAAGAAAGTATCTGAAAGATAATAAAGGATTAAAACACTTGGAAAGTGCATGAATCACCTTAAGGGTAGCACTTGGAAGGTGAAATTTACTCATCAAAATGGCTGAATGAGAAGCTGCAAACCTTCCAAGCTAGAGGCTGAGCAAAGAGTTATATACAGCTGTGTGACCTTCGGTAAAAGACAGACCCTAAAATCAGGGATTTTGAAGAGACACACTCTGGTCGAAGCCATCAAGGAGCACAGGGGATAGGGTAATATAAGTGAAATGTTTGCAATTAATAAAGAGGATTAATTAGTCCGAAGACTCCTAATCTTGATGAAGGTACAGTGATTCAAGCATGAACTGAGCCTTTAAGAGAGGGCCCAGTCACAATAAACATATTTCTTAGTGTAGAAAAGGTATGATAGACTAAAAACTGGCCTGTGAGAAATGTCGCAAAACTATTGCGAGAGAGAAAGAGACGAGATTCACAACACATCTCTAGGGAAAATGGGAGAAGCATTAGAACATGAAGCAGTCTTGATGGAAAAAGACATGTTGAAATTGAAGGACTGATGGTACTGAAAAATCAAGAGACATGGAGGACAGTTGAACTATCGAAAGAGCTGAGGGCCCAATGAACATAGTTATTAAGATGTCTGTGAATTGGGCTGTTTGCAACCACAAAAAAAGTATTTTTGAATGTACAGAACCCTATTTTGCGATTCGGTAACCTAATAACAAACCGCAACATGGGTTTACAATTTGATATTAGGAAGGAGAGTGTTAAGGGCATCTCTTCCTAATAGCGACTAGCAGTGGTATGTGTGAATGTTTTGCGGCTGAAATGAGGTTGCAAAACATTCACATTTTACAACCAACTCTGAGTTAGTGGTAAGCCTTTTGCAAATGGGAAGGAGTCCCCAAGGGACCCATTCCCCTTTGTGAATGGTTGTAAAAACGTTTTTTTAAGAGCAGGAAGTGGTCCCACGAAACAAAAACTTTTCATTTTTGTTTTTGAATACAGGCTGCTTTAAAAAAATAGTTTTTGCTTTATTTAAAAGCAATCACAGACATGGTAGTCTGCTAACCACAGAAGGCCACCAGCCCTGTGATTTTAGCGATTCCCAATGGGTCATCAATTTTAACCTACCTGTATATATTAACGAGGTAGGTCTATTTTTGACCCACTAGGAATCACAAACAGTGTAAACGCACAGTAGTACATCGCCTTTTGCGATTACCTAATAAGGAATTGCAAATATTTGCTATTAAATAATTGCAAACACAAATGTATGTATAACTGGCCCTGAATAAGCAAACTGAATTTTTCTCGATGATGAAATAAACCAAGAAAGAAAAACATTTGTGGGAATATGGAAATGAGAAAGAAAGTTAAGGATAGAACAAAATTAAATGAGATTGATAAATATTTAGACATTTTTGAAAGAAGCCTTGGTGACAACTCAATACATAGCATAGGAGATTATTTGGTAGCAATGTCTGCTACAATAAGAGAGTGTTTGTCTCTAAAGATTATGTAACTCTTGGATATGCTTTGACTACTTCACGTATCCTGAAAAGTAGCTCAAATTCTTTCATGATCAGTTAGATACACATATCTTTCAAAGCTCAGCAGGTGCGAACATGCAATATTGCAAACTTACAGGTGCTACAATGATTCAAACAAAGGAAAGATTGTGCCATTTGGTGAAAGGGTTCACGCTTTTGGGGAATGCACTATGCATATGCGCAGGAGCCCAATTTGGGACACAACATTCCTCATGAAGCCACAGAAATCTCACAATGTTTGGAAATTACTGTGGCCATCTTGAAGATGATGAGTCTAAGTTTATTTGGAAGCATGTTTGAAGTTGAAGCAGGTACAGAGAAGTATTCTAAGGATTTCAATTGTATTTTCTCAATCAATCAATCAATCAATCAATCAATCATATCAGTTGTAACGCGCACTACTCACCCGTGAGGGTCTCAAGGTGCTGGGGTGGGGAATGCTGCTACTGCTCAAAAAGCCAGGTCTTGAGGAGCTTTTCCGAAGGTCAGCAGGTCATGGGTCTGCCGTAGGTGGATGGGGAGGGTGTTCCAGGTCTTGGCGGCGAGGTGTAAGAACGATCTGCTGCCGGAGGTCGCACTTCCGAAGCGGGGACTGTGGCGAGGGCAAGGTCGGCGGAGCAGAGCTGGCGGGTGGGGGTGTAGAAGCTGAGTCGTCTGTTGAGGTACATTGGTCCGGTGTTGTGGAGTGCCTAGGGTGCATGGGTGAGGAGATTGAAGGTTATCCTCTTGTTGACCGGGAGCCAGTGTAGGTCTCTCAGGTGGGGTGTGATGTGGCTGCGATGAGGGATGTCGAGGATCAGGTGTTTAGAGGCGTTCTGGATGCGTTGGAGCCGTTTCAGGAGTTTAGCCGAGGCTCCTGCATAGAGGGCATTTCTGTAGTCCAACATGCTGCTGACGAGGGCCTGGGTGACCGTTCTTCTCGTTTCAGTGGGTATCCACTTGTAGATCCTGCGGAGCATGCGGAGGGTGTTGATGCAGGAGGAGGAGATGGCGTTGACCTGTTTAGTCATGGAGAGGGTGGAGTCAAGGATGACCCCTAGGTTGCGTGCGTGGTTGGTAAGTGTTGGGGCGGTTCCCAGTGAGGTCGGCCACCAGGAGTCGTCTCGGGCCGAAGTGGTGGATCCGAGGATGAGGACCTACGTCTTGTCCAAGTTCAGCTTCAGCCAGCTGTTCCACATCCATTCAGCTACGGCCTTCCTTCCTTCTGAGAGGTTGGTTTTGGCGGTGTGGGGGTCCTTGGTGAAGGAGAGGGTGTCATCGGTGTAGGAGATGATGTTGTGGTTGTGCCAACGGGTGACGTGGGCGAGCGGTGCCATGTAGATATTAAACAGAGTTGGGCTGAGGGATGAGCCCTGGGATACGCCCAAGATGATCTCGGTAGCTTCGGAGCGGAAGGGGAAAGGCGGACGCTCTGTGTTCTGCCGGAGAGGAAGGAGGTGGTCCAGTCCAGGGCCTTCTCTTAGATCCCGGCATTGTGGAGGCGTGTTCGTAGTGTGTGGTGGCAGACCTTGTTGAAGGCGGCTGACAGGTCCAGGAGGTTGAGGGCCGCTGTTTCTCCGTTGTCCAGCAGGGAGTTGATGTCATTGGTGGCTTCAATGAGGGCAGTCTTGGTGCTGTGGTTGCTGCGGAACCCGGACTGGGAAGGGTTCAGGATGTTGTTCTCCTCGAGGTAGTGGTTCAGTTTTTCGTTGATGGTCTTCTCGCGACCTTTGCCGGGAACGGAATCAGGGAGATGGGCCAGAAGTTCTTGAGGTCCTTGGGGTCCGCTTTGGGTTTCTTGAGTAAGGCATTGATCTAGGCGTACTTCCAGCTCTCCGGGAAGGTTGCTGTCTCGAAGGAGGTGTTGATGACTTTCCGTAGATGGGGTGCAATGGCTGTGCTGGCTTTGTTGAAGATGTGGTGTGGGCATGGGTCTGACGGAGATCCGGAGTGGATGGTGTTCATGATCTTGATGGTGTCGTCGTTGATGTTGGTCCAGGAGAGCAGGCGGTTGGTGCAGATGGTGGTCGTGGGGGCGGAGGTCTCAGTGGTTGTCGGGCGGTCGTGGCTTTGAAGCTGTCGTGGATGTCTGCGATCTTGCAGTGGAAGAAGGTGGCCAGCGAGTCACACGGGTCTTGCGAGGGTAGGACGTCGTTGCTGTTGGAGCTGGGGTTGGAGAGTTCCTTCACCATGTTGAAGAGCTCTTTGCTGTGGTGCGCGTTGTCTAGGTGGTCTTTGAAGGAGGCCCTTTTGGCGGATATGATGAGGTGATGTTGTTGTTCTCGAGGTGGAAGTTCAGGTCCCAGAGGAGGATGTAGTCCGTGGAGGCGAGGGCGTGTGTGCTGACGAAGTCGGCGATGGAGTCACTGAACTGTGGTCAGGGTCCGGGGGGTCTGTGAATGAAGGTTCCTCTGAGGGTGGTGTTGGGGTTGGTGTAGATCTGGAAGTGCAGGTGTTCGGCGGTGCTGAGGGTGTCGACGGTGTTGGTTGAGACTCTGAGAGTGTTCCTGTGGACGATGGCGATTTCTCCTCCTGCTCCGTTGGTGCTGTCCCTGTGGGTGATCTTGTAGCCTTCCGAGGTGCCGAGGCGGGGTTCAGCCAGGTCTCCGTCAGGAAGGCGACGTCTGGGGAGGTTGAGTAGAGTAAGTCCCATAGTCCAACGGCGTGTTTGGGGGCGGAGTGGGTATTGAGATGCATCTAAGGTGGTTGGGTTCTTTCCTGGTGGGCAGCATGGTGGGGCGGATGCTTGTGAAACTGCAGTTCCGGCAGGTGAAAGCTCCGTGGGTGCGCTTCGGGGGCGGCCAGGAAGCAGGTGTGTGATCGTCCGGTGTTGATTGCATGGACGGTTCTGGCATCGTAGCGGTGTCAGGCATCGTGGTGTTTGCGGGGTCCAGGGGTCCTGGCGCTGGCCGCTTCGGTGTGCTGGCGGTGCGCCCACTGTGCGGCCTCCATATGAGGGGATGTGGGAGGGAGGAGCAGCTGGGAGGCGGGAGCGGGCGGGGAATGGGATTGCAGAGGGGCGGGGCCGCAGGGACCCAGCAGCGGGAAAAATGGGCAGGGGACCCAGGAGAACTGGGCAGAGGAAGGAAAAACAAGTTTAGGGAAGAAAACAAGTACAGGCACAGAGGAATAAAAACAAGTCTGGGCAAGAAAGCAAGGACAGGCACAGAGGAATATAATCAAGTCTGAGCAAGAAAGCAAGTACAGGCACAGAGGAATAAAAACAAGTCTGGGCAAGAAAACAAGTACAGGCACAGAGGAATAAAAACAAGTCTGGGTAATAAAGCAAGTACAGGCACAGAGGAATAAAAACAAGTCTGGGCAAGAAAGCAAGTTAGGCACGGGACAAATACAAGATTAGGCAAAAACAATGCAGGCAGAGCTGTACAGCAGAGTGGGGAGTGACCTGCCTGCGAGCAGGGTCAGAGGTCGCTCTCAGAGACAATCTTGATTAGTAGAAACTCATATTTTCTTTTACACATTTGGATACCTACCTTCTGAGGAATGGCAAAGTTCCTTGTTGGTGTTCTTTAAGATGCATGTTTTGTATTTATTTGTAACCAGTGCAAAAAAATGTTTACATTATAATTTAAGAAACAGTCATACTCAAAGAAAATACATGAAAGATATATCCAGGGCCGGACTGCAAATCCAAAGCTGCGCTGGCAAGTTTCTGGGACGAGCCCCCTTGGGAAGCTCTGCCTGGCCATGGGAGGCTAGAAATGCTTGCCTGCTGATTTGGTTAGTGGGGGCCAATATTGCAAAACTGCTGCAAAATCGGCGCCCAACAACAAAACCAGCCCCACTACAAAATTTGCCACCACCCTTCCAACCTCCTTCGGAAATGCCCCAAGCCCTCTACGGCCAGTCGACCATGGATATATCATTCTCAAAACGTAACCACCTTCTAAATTCACCAATCTGAAATATGCCCTTGTACTGTAATCACGAAAAGAAAAGGCTCAAGGGAGAAAGACTCTTAAGGTGAACATTGAAGTATGGCTATACAACGTGGTAGAGCTTCAAATAATATGCTTATGATCAAAGGAACTGACTAATACAGAAGCAGTCAACCCTTGAGATAGAACTGCAATCCTTTCACATATGGAAGTTCGAGTCGATGAAAGTCACCAAATAAAAGCAAACATGCGTTAGACGTTGATGAGGTTACAGAGAATGTGCTAACAAGAGTGAATGAGAGTGTTGAAAAATAAAGTATGCAGCAACAGTTTATGTACAGTGAACACATCAGAAACAAAGGAAGGGCACTTTCATTTGTGCATTTTGGGTGACAATTGTTTTCAAACTAGGAGTGGACCTCAATATATAAATACTATGTATATTAGGATCCAGCCCAATTGAACCATGTAGACTCCACGTATATACCAACACTAATAAACTTCTTAAACGCTTTGCCAATCAATGTTCTTTCGCAAAATAATACCCTACGCTTATGGGGGTAACACTCCTATAGGTATCTTCCCTAATACTGAGACGAATCAGACCATTGTAAATCCATAGAGTCTATTCACTTAGAATACTGAATAAAATAATTCTCTCCTTTATACAGACACATCTCACAGCCTCTTCCTCAACTCATGGGACTATCAATGCTTTAAGCAGCAACACAATGTGCATTAGCATGAAGAGGACCTGCGGGTCGGCATGGATACTGCCAGCAGAAAGATTCTGCAATTGTGTGTATGATATGTGGTAGAAGCAGAAAAGACTTATCGGCCCATATTCTCTGGCATTTGCTTTCACAGCGAAAGAGAGGGTGGGAATATCACCAAAGCTAAATACATTTTTAAGCTGTTTACTTAGATGTGTAGGCTGCCCTGATAATTGGTATTCATATATCATAAACTTACTTTATAATATCTCAGGTGATGTCAATGTAGATTGAGCCACAGGAGAAGGCTATTCTTTCTAATATGCCAACCGTGGAATCTCTTCAGCAGAACTGGGTGTTAAAATTAACACTCCCTGCGGCCTATTTACATAGAATGTTGAAATGTGTAAAGAGGTAGGTATGTAGTACTATTTGATGTATTTACCTGCCTTTGTGTATTGGCCCTAAAACATCTACAACTTTATTGTACTATGGACTCAAGGGTAGGAACAGGAGCAGCCCATGCAGGTAAGAGCAGTGGGTCATTGTGCGGGGTGGTGGGGGGACTCGACCGACAACGGCGAGGGGAAATTAATTATTTATTTACTTTTCCATCATCGTCGTCTGTCGAGTCCCCCACTACCACTCCGCCCCACCGCTCTTAACTACATGGGCCGCTCCTGCATAAGAATATTGTGGTAACATAGTATTGTAGGCAAAACATTGAGGGACAAAATATTGAAATGTAAGTGCATATAGAGGGATTAGGTATGGAAAACTTATACTTACTTACTTTTCAATATTTTGACCTTTGATTTTAGGTCCAGTGATACTCTTTTCTTGATTTTAAGGAGGTTCACCCTTAAACTGAAATGAAATGTAAATATTCATTTACTACATATATAAATGACAGTGTCCTCTCTGCACTTCTGCTATAAGACAGTTGGATGTTTTGGGAACTACTCACAAAGGCATGCCAAAGTAAATGCCCCATTGCAATGACCCTATGCGGTCATCTGTAGGCCTATAAATTCCAGATGATGCCTACATAGTATTGCTGCAGATTGTTCAACAACATGGACAGTTGCAGAGATATTCTGTAGATCCTGAAAAAATGAAATAATCAGTGGGAATGGTACCACAATCACCACACCGTACCTAGCAAAATAGAATATATAAAAAAAAATGTATTGGTCACCTTGAACTAAAACACATGTACTATTTAAATAATATCTGGGATACAAAAACAACTGAACTGTTCCAAAAGTGCACATCTGGATGAAAAATGCACACATGTCCACCAAAGCCAGCAGTCCTTCGAAGACAAAATGGATCCTGGTGACATAGCCCCATTGTTGCCAGGCCAATGAAGACCCACCCAGGACTTGTGCCTCCCAGTTCCATTTCTTGTCACCTCCCAGGGCATTCAAAAGCATAGTGACCTAAAATCCCTTTCTCTGCCTTCATGAGTTTTTATACATACAGAAAGACGTCAACCTAGTTTCATTGATCATTTTTTCTAAACATGGGACAAAATATCAAAATAACTATGCTTTTGCCAGGAACTGCTGTAGTTTCTGTGCCGAATATGGCATGGTAGTCCGCATGTGTTTACAACCCCTGCCATTACAACACAGTCGCTACAACAACTGCATTGTTACATTGCACACCTTCACAGCGCAAATTGTAAAAATGACGTATCAGGGATTGGAACCGCCCTCCTACAAGGCGGCAGTCCCACAGGGGTAATTACAATGCGACCATCACCACGGCAGTCACAACATCTATATTTTACACTGCTGCGGGTGCTGCTGGCTGCAGCACCCGCTGCAATGTAAATATGGGATATGAAACATATCCCTGCACTGCCACATGGTACAGGTATAAGTAGGGGGGCATCATAGGTGCTCCCAGTGCCCATATCTGGGGTGCAGGGGGAAGGGGGCCTGCTACAAGGCCACAAAGTCCATTTCCGCCTGCCTTTTCATGGCGGGACCCCCCATGAAAAAAGCATGTGAAAAAAGACATCATATTCCCTATGGTGGGCCTGATAGGCACCACCACCGTTGTAGGGATATGAGTCCCCTCCGACGGGCTCAAGGTGCCCATCGGAACCGTGACGGTCGGTCTTTCCGACCGCCAGAGACACACCCGGCATTGTAACCTGCTTATGATGGTGGTGAAACCAGGCCATATGTGCAGTAGATTTCCTGGAAGATACTGTTAAAGGTAATGGACAGCTTAAAGAATATTATCTACAAATTCATATTCTAAAAGTAAGAAGTTGATACTGTACGGAAAGAATGGAAATACGAAGGAGTGGATAGAAAGAGAGAGCATAAGAATTAGAACCTTAGTAGACAATGTAACTGTTGTTATCCAAGGAGAAAGTGAACGACAATGGTTGATTAAGAGAGGTAGCCTGTTCAAATGTTACTTTTATTTAGCTTTACAATATTGGCAGTTTGTTAAACAATCTGCAAATATTTATCAAGGCCGTTCCAAAGGTGCTTAGCACTAAAGATGAGATCTGTTTTACCATTTGCTATAGAACGACATTTTTGTATATGTCTGACCCTGGCCCACCATCTGTGATTTTTGTGCTTGTTTTTATTTAGAGAGGATGTTTTTCGTTGCTATGGTAAAAAGAAGGTGTAGGAGTGATTTAGAGACAGGACTGAAAAAGAAAGTTGCTTGATAGCAACTTATAGTTCCATTGGGAGGTGTATGAAAGTTGAGGATATATACTAGTTTGTGTCATGTGCCGTTGCAGTATATTTATAGTCAACTAAAGTCATAAAGTATGTTTTCTTGGGCGTTTCTAACATGACGGTCTCAAGAGGAGGCTTGATTTTTATTTTTTCTACAAGTCCATAGTGCTCTATATAAAATCATAATCATATAATATGTCTGGGCTACATCTGCTGCTATCATTGAATTAAAGGGTTATTCCTAGAAATATGTCCATGTTTAAGCAAGTACTGGGCACAGGTGGTGTCCCTTCAGTGAAACTTTCATGTGTGGATTAAAATGTTTGCTTCATTTGATAGGTTTTTCAAAGGAAGTGGTCCATTTTGGAAGCAGTGTTCCCAGAGGTAAAAAAGCGAAGCAAGAAGCTGAGATTTGGAGAGTTGGGGAGATTTTCCTCTCTCCTGATAGTAAACATCAGTTTAAGGAATTTATAAAATTCTGGGTTTCGTAATTTGAGTTCCAACCTCGGTTGTAAAAATGTTTTGGAGTAACCTTTATGTTGTATTTCCTCCACTATATTGCTTTAGCGTTACAGCCTTACGCTATTCCATCTTATCCTATGCTCCACCTCAGGCTTCACCTGATAGAATGTTGATGTGTTGCCTGGTTACCCTGTTGCTGTGTTCTGTACATTCAAATGGTACTGAGAGCTGTTGGAGCTGGATAGGTTTTCACCTCCCTCTCATGTTCGCTGTGTAGCTACTCTACAATAAACTCCTGTTGAAACCTCCAATGGCTACGAGTATTCTACTACACTTTATAGCATAATTGGGAAATTAGCATAATTCCCATAATTAGACAATTCAATACTTAGCCTTCTAATTTATTTTTACCATTATGCTAAATAGATATAATTGCTTTTTTTTAAATCCTATTCTGCAGTTTATACTCAAACTACTGAAATGTCTTGATTGTGTCTAGAGTTATAGAGGGTTTGATTTGAACTATTGAGAAGACGGGGCTAACTTCACTTTTGGTATGTAAGGCAGAGAAATATCTTCCTCTGCTAGTACCCATTGAGGTTTCTGTTTTCAACACGGTACTCCACAAGTAAATGTGTCACTCATTGCAGCTTGTTGTATTAGAAAGGGTGTTCATACCACCATAGGACTTGGCTTGTTGAAGCTTAATCCTGGAAATCCTAGGTTTCTTTTTGTCCAATATAAAACATGACATTATTTTATCTAATGTGAGGAAAACATGTTTCAATAGTCTAAGTGGTAACATCTGCAGAACATAATTTATTATAGTGATAAAGATTATTTATGTCACGTCGGTTCTCCATCACACTAAGACAACATTTGTTGGATAAATAATTGGTAATATTTTGGTTTTATTCTTTAGTTTTTCTTTCGTGGGTGATGTTAATCTCATCTAAGTTATCTGTGTACAGTAGACTAAGGTATTTAAGATCTGCTTTCAGCTACTTCAAACTGGAGTAATGCACCAAGGAACCAGTACAGAGTGCATTTGGGGAGTTGATTTGTGAATATTTATCAGCGACCACTGCAGGGTACTCCTATGCAGATCGTATAACAGGTGAGAGTGAGTGATCTACCTTTGGTGAGAATAATATTATATCACTACCTAGGCAGCTGCATTGAAGTCTTTAGAACCCATTGTCATAACTTTAATATCGTTAATAGAACTTAAATTCCTCAAAACTAATTTTAAGGGTGGTTGAATTAATAGTGGGCAAGCCATACTTACCATTCAGCACATCATGGCAGGTGGCATGCTAAAAGACCTCCAGACCCTCAATGAGAAAATTCAACTTGATCCGAAACACCCTTGGGAGTACACCCAACTACAAAACGTTCTCAACTATGAGCTGAAGGTCTCTCCAGACAGTTTGCACATTTCAAGTATGCTTGAGTATCTTTGAGCTCATTCAAGAAACTAATCTCAGAGCTGTATAGCTTGATCATTGAAGAGTTATATTTTAAGCTCACGTACAGCAGCCTGAGGCATAGGCAGTCAATTTACATTCAGAAGAGAGCTATGTGCATCTTCTGTCACCCACAATCAAGGCCTGCATGAAGCACAACTCAAGTTAGAATACTTCAAACTTATCCTCCTATGGTACTGGAGCTATACAAAGCACCACAAAATGGGTCTGGTCCCATGTATGAACTGCTGGAGGTAGGGCCTATTGGGAAGCGTTATCAAGCATACTATATAGTTATGCCGTTCCTCTCCACATTCTGAGGAGACATCTGGAGGATGCTCAACCTTTTGGGTATTTCCTTTATTTGTCCCACCACTGAACTAGCACTCCTGCCTGACTTGGACGAGGTGGTGGGCCTCAATCCCCATACTAAATGCTAGCTCAACTCCTCACTTGCCTCAACAAAGTTATGCATACTTTGTAAATGAAAATCAACTTCCACGTTGACTCTACTGGACTGGGCAGAGGCAATTGCATCAATGGCCTCCTTTGAGAGTTCTACCTATGAACTGAATGACTAGCTCTCAAAAAAGACATCTTGGTTTCTATTCTTTTCTAGAGAATTTATCATGACCTTCTTTCTTGTAACTCTTTTAAGGAACCAGATATGTTGGTCCTTATACCTAAGCTCATGTCTTGCTTGCACTATCAGACCAAGGTCAATTTTCATTAACGGGGGTCTCATCCTTCACAACCTATCTTTGTGTGTCTCACTGTTCATCAGACACTCTGTGCTGTATACTTAATAGTACACCAAGGCCATCCAGTCAGGGCCCGCAGCAAGTCCAATAGCCTGGTATCATGATATATTTACCCCAATGGGGTTTTCCTTTTCTTTCTCTTTTCTTTTCAATGATTTCTTTTTTCACATGATGTACGTTCATGGTATGTATTTGTTGAGCTTCAGACAGTTATGGACCTTTCAATATTTTGCCATTTAAACAAGTTAATGCTGTTAGCCCCGTCGTTAGTAATTCTTTGCATTTTGCGTCTTAGATGTGAATAGTGTAGGCGTTCTTGGTTCATGTTTCTTTATAACAAGCATGTGGGCAACCCCAGACACTGGTTGTTTGAAATGATTTGAATAAGACCAGTAACCATTCTAAGTGCTATTACTGATTAGTAAAAAGTAATTGAACAAAATAATAATGGGCAACATACCTGCTTTGTTCTTCTGTTCAGATCAAAGTATTTGGAAGTCATGCCATTAACTCCTATTAAAGCCTAGGCTCTGTTGGCAAGGGCTGGGATTGTTACATTGAATCTTTGGCCAACCTGTAACTATAAAGAACCTCCTCAAGAACTCCCCAGCAGACCCTGTCAAACTCTTTTTCTGCATCAAGATTCATGACCTCTTCTGATGATTCCAGCTTATTCGTCTATTCAAGGAAATGGTAGTGTATTCCAAAATTGCTGCTGCATAGTCGTCTTTCCTAAAACTTGATTGCATCAGGTAGATTAGGTGGGATATAACTGTTTTTACTCTATTTGCTAAACGTTTGCAAATAGTTTTCCCATCTAAAACTAGAAAAGATGTGTGAATATTTACTGGGTCAGAATGTTCTTTACCTTCAATGTGGACAACAACAAGGACTATTTCTGACATAGTGCTGTCTCACCACCAGTATCATAACATTGATGTGAAACTGGGAGGTACTTTGGGACCAGAATGGGATAGAATGTGTTAAAGAATTTGCCTTTGATGCCAATGACAGGGACGTTTATTTTTCTATGTGCTTTACTTAGTTTGGACAATTTCTGGAAGAGAAATATCAATATCTAGTTCTGATAATATTTGGTCAAGGTTTTATATACAATATTATGATCTCATTAGAGGGAAGGCTGTCTTCTGTGTCCAGTTCTCTGCAAAAAGAACTCATTTTTCCATCAGTCTTGGTTTCGTTTGTTACTAAGGGCAATATGTAAAAAAGCATTTTTGCAGTCGCAAATGGCCTGATTCGCAGAATTGGGCCATTTCAAGCCACAAAAGGCTTTTACACGTGTACAGAGCACAAATTGCGATTGGGTAACATGGTAACGAATCACAAATTGTGTTAATCAGTGTTAAGGGTGTCCCTTTGAAATACCGAATTGCAGTGCTATGTGTGAATGATTTGTGTCCGAATTAGGGTCGCAAAACATAAATTTTTTACCAATATCTCAAGGGTGGTGATAGCCATTCTCAAATGGGAAGCGGTACCCACAGGACCCCTTTTCCTTTGTGAATGTTGACGCAAATAATTTTAAATGAAACTGAAACGTTTCATCTTATTTTTTGAAACACAAGTCCCTGTAAAGAAAATGGTCTGCCTTAAAAAAAAAATTGCTTTTTTAAAGAGCAATCACTGACGTGGTGGTCTGCTGACCCCAGCAGGCAACCATCCCTGTGATGGCTGCAGTTTCTAATGAGTTGCATATTGCAACCTACCTCATTAATATTCATTAATATTCATAATATTATCGCCCAGCCCGCTCATTGCGGTCCGAATCTCTCTTCATTGCCGTGGTTCCGCGTGTGAGGAAGGCCCGCACGGGGGGGGCGATCTTTCAGCCTCAAGGCACCCCAGTTGTGGAATTCTCTTCCTCTGGCGCTACGCAGCACCTCCAACCTGCTTCATTTCAGGAAGAGCCTGAAGACTTGGCTTTTTAATCTCTAGTTTCTTTCTGGTGGGTCTTTTGTCTTTTTCTTGTATCTGTTTTTCCCTGTTGTGTTATTTTACACTGAGCTGCCTGTGGAAAGCGCCGGGACACTCTTTCAGAGTAGCCGTGCGCTATATAAACTTACTTTAACATAACATAACATAACATAACATGAGGTAGGTCTATTTGGAACCCCATTAGGAATCGGTATTTACAACTTGTACATTTTTGTACATTAGGAATTACTATTTCCTGATTGCGATTCGCAAAGAATAGCAACTAGGAAATCGCAGACCCTAAATTCTGTACATATGGCCTTAGGTTACGTTAGTATGCCCTTGACGTAGTGATAGTTTCTTTAGCTAGCCTACCGTTCAAGCAGTCAGCAACATAGGCCCAGATGTACAAACATTAGGAATATATCGATTTCTTAATGTATGAAACTTATTGAGTTTCATTTAGGGAAACCTTATGGGCCACAAATCGACCGGCTTTATGTATATTAATGAGGTAGGTCGCAGTTTGCGACACATTAGGAATCAGAGCCATTACATGGATGGTGGCATGCTGAGGTCACCAGACCACCATATCTGTGATTGCTTTCTTAATAAAGCAATCTTTTTTTCAAATGCAGGTCGTTTTCCTTCACCTTTGCAAATGGGTTACCACCAGTTTTAAACTAGTGGTAAAATATAACTGTTTTGCGACCGGAACAGTAATGCATACCATACTGATTCAGTATTTGTAAGGGCTGCCCTAAACATGTCCCTTCCAAATACAGAATCGTGAATGCAAAATGTGATTTGGTAACAAGTTACCGAATCACATTTTGCAGTTTACACATTTGAGAAAGCATTTTTCCGGTCGCAACTGGAAAAGTGCTTTGTACATCTTTCCTTAACTTTCCTACCTTGTTGAGTTCACTATCCACACAGTAAAGTTTGGAATCTGCTACTAGTGCCTGGGTTTTACTAATAAGCAAGACAGAGGGAATTTTGCATATTGATGGGCATAGAGCAAACAAATGCTGGGCAATGGAATCACGATGCTGGAAATAGGTAGTTGGTATAAATTAGCCCTTCTACGCATACAGAAATACAACCCCACATACATAACTTTCAGAAATGTACACCCACACCTGCAAAACCTGTAACAAACCATTAAATGTCACTTGCCACACCTCTGCCCTTTAACCGCCCCATAGCCTCGCCCTATCCTTACCTTTAGCCTCACTAATGATTAGTGTCATTAAAAACTAATAATTCGACTTTATAAGTGTACACAATTGACATTAACCCGATGAAAGTCGTAATTTTCAGTAGGAACACATGTGCAAGAATTCTCCCACATTTTATTTGGCGAATCAAGTTGTAAGCATTTAAGAAACAGGTGATTTTGTAAGAGAATAATTTGGTGCATTAAGACGGCTCGGGGTCATTGAATGTTGTTTTAATACAGTGAAATTGTTCCTATAATCATACTGATCATCATTGACCTTTGTATGCAATATAGCCTTGGAGCAACGACAGGGTATTTAATAACATTTTTATGTTTCTCTTTCATACAAGCATTAAATAGCTATTTTCAGCATGTTCCTGCTCATTTTAGTGATTGCCTCAACTTTTTTTTCAGGTATAGTACCTTTTCAAAAATTACAATTCTATTCCCGGACCACTATTTCATGGATATTATGAAGTGAATCTGCTTGTTCTATATGCAGGTGTAACTTAAATGTTTTCTCTTTTAAGGGAATGTTCTGAAATCAGAAATGAATGTAAATATTTTATATGGAAATTGCATAGTAAGCATTAGTCATATGTAATAACTAATGCATGTAGGAATTTGGAATGTAAACAATAATGGTTTCTAGCCAAGCAATGTTCATATCAGAGCATTTTATAACATGCCAACTCACAGCATTTGCTGTGTTGAAAGAGTTAAAGGCTGTGACCATCTCTTCCATAGTGGCAACCAAGACAAAATTCTTGGTTTCCCTTCTTTTTGAAATCCGAAATCCCAAGAGAAACATGCAAGCCATGGCTAAGGCTGGAATATTGCTCTGCTTACTGGCCAACCCAAAAAGTTGTTCTTCATACTGCTGCCAGATTCCTCACCAACTCCAAAACACTCGACTATGTCACCCTACTCTTGCTTACTTCAAATGGCTCCTGGCTGAGTTATGCTGTGAGCTGCATGCCTCCCATTTAAAGCTGTGAACTTTCAAACTCCTCGGTATCTCTCACAAATGTATCTATATCTGGAGCTTCTCGCACCCTACATTGCAGAGGCAGGCATATCACCAATCCTCTTTTTATGAATAAGACCATGCTTCACAGATCATTCTCCGGGAATCCTCCCAGAACTGGGAATGACCTTTAATAATAATAATAATAATAGGACATTTATAAAGCGCATGGCTGCACACAACTGTGTATCCCCGCGCTAACTGCTAACAGACAACTCTCAAGGAGAGGAGAGCCGGAAAGAGGAGACCGAAGAACATTATTGCGGGAAAAGGTGAGTTTTTAATTTAGCTCTGAATAGAGTTTCCGAGGGTTCCATTCGCAAATGCACTGGGAGGGCATTCCAATGCTTTACAGCTAAGTAGCGAAAGGATCTACCCCCCATTTTTGCTCTGGAAATGCGGGGAAGTTTGAATTGTGTCATACCAGATGATCTTAAGTCTCTGATCGGACGATGGATGGTAAGGAGACTTCTGAGGTAGGCAGGCCCTTTATTGTGGGCAATTCGATGGGCGTAACAGAGGCTTTTAAATCTGATTCTTTCCCTAACAGGGAGCCAGTGAAGTTTGGAAAGGGCAGCCTTGGAAGAGGTTCTTTTTGGAAGACCCAACACCATGCGAGCAGCAGTATTTTGAATACATTGTAGCTGATGTAAAAGATTTTGGTTCAGGCCTAAGAGAAGTATGTTACCATAATCCAGGTGGGGCGTTATCAGAGCGTGAACAATGATTTTTCTGGCTTCAGTAGGAATAATATCAATGATTTTCCGCAGGGTTTTTAGCGTGCCAAAACACTTGCCTGTTAGGGGAGTTCCCCCAAGGCCGTAGGCCACCATGCCTGAGACCATATCGATGTTTTGTTCCCCACCACCAATACCTCTGTCTTGTCTCCATTTAAGCGGAGGCAATTGTTGTCCATCCAAGTGGCAACAGCCGCCATGCAGCTGGAGAAATTGGTGGCGTATTCCTCGCTGTCTGGGGTGAGTTTAAACATCAACTGGGTGTCATCGGCGTAGCTTACAATGCCCACCCCAAAGTTTTCTGCAACGTGAGCCAGGGGTTCCATGTAGATGTTGAATAAGGTAGGGCTCAAACTAGAGCCCTGTGGAACTCCATGGCTCACGCTACGAGAAGATGATTTAAAGGGTGGGCAGTGCAGTTGAAACGATCTTTTGGTGAGAAAAGATTCAAGCCACCGTAGTGCCTGATCTTTCACTCCTATATCCGAGAGTCGAGACAGCAGCGTGGAGTGCAGCACAGTATCAAACGCTGCACTTAGGTCTAACATGACCAACGCTGCTGTCTCTCCCTCGTCCACCATCTTACGGATACATTCCGTAGAGTACAGCACAGCTGACTCTGTGGAGTAGCCAGGTCTAAAACCCGATTGCGAGGGGTGGAGTATAGTTTCCTTTTCTAGAAAGGCCATGAGCTGTTTATTAACTATTTTTTCTATTATCTTGGCACATTGCGGCAGGAGAGAAATGGGTCTGAGGTTTTGGAACTGAGTGATAGGGATATTAGGTTTCTTTTTTAGAGGTATGATTTGTGCTGTTTTCCAGGCTTCAGGTACATCACATTCTTGGAAAGATAGGGTTATCATGTTTCTTATATGATCTATAAGAAAGTGTTCCATGATGTCCTTACTTTTAACCAGTGGACACACGTCACTAGGAGAGCCTGAGTGAATACCATTGATGATGTTGGTAAGGTCTTTTTTGTCAGGTGTAATACATTTGGTCAGCGTGGAATTTTGAGTAGTTGAGTTTTTATTCACTGCCTCCTTTCCTGATTTAATGGATTTAGGGAAGGTGGCATGAATTTTCTCGACTTTTTCGACGAAGAAATCTGCTATTTGTTCACAGATGACGTTGGAATATGTGTCTTGCGTATCTAAGCGTGTGGTGTCTGTCAATTCTTTATAGATACGGAATAGCTCCTTCATAGGATTGTCTGCCTCCTCAATTCTAGTTTTGAAAAAGACGCTTTTTTCCTCTCTTACCATTTTCTGGTATTTTTTTAGTTCAGCTCTATACTTTTCCTTAAGGTCGGGCGTGTAGATTTTTCTCCATTTGAGTTCTATCGCTTTGCATTGAGTCTTAGCGATTTTTAGTTTCTCAGAGTACCATGGCTCTGATTTAGTTCTTCTCACCGGAGGTTTTGAGGTCCACGGGGAGATTTTGTTTAATGCTTTATCAAGCCATAATTCATAGTTATTCCAAGTGTCATGTAGGGACTGACCTGCTGGGGGGGAGTATTCCTTTAATGCGCTAATAAATCTTTCCGGGGTGTAGTTTTTCCAATTGCGGCGCTTGCGAGATAATAATTTATTGGGCACATTATTAGTAATGTTACTCTGTATGTCAAAAGTAACCATATAGTGGTCGGACCAAATTATTGGGATAGGGGGGAGAACTTCAATTCCTTCCCAAGTAGCGAAAATTGGGTCAAGGAGATGACCTTGTTGATGAGTGGAATGGGTGGATAGCAATTTTATTTCCAGTGCTTGCAGTGCTGTTTTGAGCATTTGTGCCTCTTTTGCATTATTGTCTTCAAAATGCAAATTTAGATCTCCTAAGATCATAAGATTATTATGTCTTATGGCTAACTGGGTGGATGCTTCTATGAGTTGATTACAAAACGAGATTGGAGTGCCAGGAGGGCGGTATATAAGAAGACCCGTAATGGTCATAGATGGGTTCAGTTTTATAGAGAATGTACCACATTCACTATTTATGATGGCCTTATTAGTGAGGGTACATTCTAACTCTTTTTTGCATATAAGTGCAAGTCCTCCGCCACGTTGTTTAGGCCTATCAATTCGTAGAAGACTATAATTCGTGGGCACTATTTCCAAAATATCGGAGGAGGAGGATTCCTCCAACCATGTTTCAGTAAGAAACATTACGTCGAATCCACCTTCTTGTAAAAGATCGTGTATTTCAGTTTTATGTTTTGACATTGATCTGCAATTTAGCAACACCATTTTAATTTTGGTCATCGGAGCAACGTTGTTCTTTGCTGTGGGGAGTGATTTATGACATATTTTACAATGCGCAGGTATCGTCGCGCTAGGGTCTATGGTGTGCAGACAGGATATATTGGAGGTCTTACCAAGTTCAAATAGCGTTAAATTTGAATACTGGATTCTCTGGTAATCCGCCTTGCGAATTATCTCCCCAGATTTTTCTGCAGGGGCATAGAGTCCTGCCCCGTGCCCCGTCCGGTCACGGACGGGCGCAGACGGGCAGGACTCAGGCTTGACTCCGGCGTGCGACCGGCGCGCCTGCTGAACGCGTCCGCTGCGCGGAGCCATGGCCGAATGATTTTATAGAGGCACCCGAGTGACAGGAGAGGAGAGCCCACTCCAAGATGTCCGCCAATGAGCTCTTAGCTCGGTCCCTCTGTGATGACGGCCCTAAGTCGGCCAGTGGGTGAGGGGGAGGCAAGTAATCTGCCAAACACCGAGCAGAGTCACAGAAATGTTCATAATTAGATGACAAGGAGTCCTGTATCCCAAAATCAGAGCGCGAGTAGAAACGCCGAAATTAAGAGCAGCGTGGAGCGCTGGTGCAGGTGTGGGAAGGACACAAGGGAGGGGGTGAGTCAAAGTTTTAAAATCGTTAAAAAATAACAACCACCCGGCTCAAGCCTCAGGGGTCGAATATTAGCAATATAGAATGAAGGAATATACCCCACGCAAAGCAACAGAGGCTCCGTTCCCAACCTTTCTCTACATAGCCAGCATGCCCGTCCTTTTCAAATGTATAGACCACTCTTAAAGAACCAGCACTTTGGGAAACATGTACATTTGAATGCTTATTCATTTAGCCTGTGCGTGCCCCGTTAGGACAGTGCCTTGCTCTCTCGTCCCCTACTCAATTGGTGGGTCTGATCTCCTGGGGCAGTATTACACAAAGTGCCCCATGAGCGCAACTGGAGTTTTTGCCCGCTTTGCACGCCTCTGGGGTACTTTGGTATTACAGAAGGGGCTACAGACGCTTGTGAAGTCCCTTCTATAATTCTGATAGTGCTGGTGCAACATAAAACGCCAGTGCTATCTTCTTGGGGCATTTCCTCATTTGCATGGATGCGTACCCCATGCAAATGAGGGAATCCCTCTGCCTCTGTGCCCGCGCCTTACTACAGAAATGGGCGCAGAAGCAAAGAAGCTCTCAGGAGGTGCACTGACGCAGCCCTGAAGGGGGCCCCATGAATCCCCAAATGTTCCCCTTGCAGGCAGGCGCAGTCCCTGACTGCACCTGCCTACAAGAGGGTCTCTAATCCCCCTTCGAAATGCAGGCGGGTTGCCCCCTGCCTGTGAAAACACGAAGTGGCTTCAAAGCACCATAATATGAGCCACACCCATTTGTGGTACGGAAGCTGGTGGTGCATTATTGAGCACTCACAAATATATTATAAAGCATGATGTGGTAGCACACTGTCATTTAGAGACAGCACATTCCTTATTGAAGTGGGCACTAAATTTGCAAAGACACAGTTTTACTTATAAAAGTATATAGCACATAAACGTTAATATGTGGAAATCAGGTTTCAGCGCATCACCAAGTAAAGTGTCTTGATATATTTTGATCCTTTTAAAATCTTTTCCGTCACACTTCAGAATTTCAAAGAAAGAGCTTGATTTGTGATTTTCCAACTGCTAAGATATTTTGAAATACATCTTGAGTTCATTTACAGGTATTTAAATGTTGGTTGTGTGTTATAGGAAATTACATCCTGCAGCCTTTCCTTTCTCGCCAGCAAGACTGTCTCTCATTTTAGAGAAAGAAAAGTAAACACCAATGTTCATGTTAAAAGAAAAAGCAGCAATCTGTCAGAAGACAGTGCCTGACATTTGACCTCTGTCTTTGAACAAACAGCAAATATGACCTTCAAAACTCAATCCCATTTATTTTTGGGGGTGCTGCAGCACCCCCACACCTCTGCTTCTTGTGCTGAAGCCTTTACCTGACTCTCAAGTTCTGTTGCCCTGTCTGTAAAGTTGCACAGCCTATCTCCTATAAATTTAGGTTCATATTTGTCAAGGTTTTGTGTCGCCCAGGCCAGGGGACGTAGGGGCGGCACAAAACCTAAATAAGATTTACCAAGCCATGCAAGGCCGCACACTGCATGGCCCTGTGTGCCTTGGATAAATCTAGAGTAATGCAAGGCAGCATAAATCGTTGTCTTGCGCTACTCTGCAGCAGGGAGGCACACCCTGGGTAGAGTGTGGGTGTTTCACAGACCCACCCATGCATTCTGACACATTTCCAAATTATCCAACACTTGGGGACTTAGGAATGTGTCAGAATTGTACGCCTCCCCCCAGAAGGACAAGTACAAATATCTTTATTTCTCCTCGTTGTTTCCTCTTTCTAGGTGTGTTATATTCTGCAGCAAGAAAAGTGGAAAATGGCTCTGAGGTTAGTTTTTGTGCAGGAAGGTGCTCCTTCCTGCATATAAAACAATCCTGACTGCAATGCAGGTGCCTCTACATTGGCGCTAGGCAGCAGTTTGTGCACTAGCGCAGGGAGAGAGCAGGAATGCGCCATATAATGTTACATATGGTGCATTTCCACCCTCTTCCTTTCACGCAGCACATGAAGGTGGTTTGCTGCGTTACATCGCATGAAACATTGATAAATACGGTTCTTAGTGGCATGACATGCATGACTCCTTTCTCACGCGTTACTTCTCCTTCTTTATCCACTTTTCAGCCCTGCTAGATCTTCTCGCACTTTTGTAGATCAACATTTCGGTCTTACATAGCAAAGACAACTTATACTTGCTGTATTGTGCAGTGTATTGCATGGTTGACCGCTCACTTGTAACTAACCTATACATTTGGCAATACATATGTTTGCAAACGCCCTCACTGTTCAGTGCCCATCTCGGTATCAGCTGTGGCCAAATATGATTTCATGCTGTTTCTGTCTATACATATGCATGCTGTTATCGTTTTTACTGTATAGTACTCTAAAAACTTACAAATTTGACCTATTGTGACTAGTGTACACCTATGTTGGACTTATAGCTTGCAAGACGTCTAGCCCTGCATACTGCAGGCCTGCTACTATTCCATTATTACCTTTTGTAAATCTACCCGTTGATTGACCGGCACTCTGAAACATGTACTGTGCGGAGTTTAAGCATTAAAAGCTCAAATATATATATTTAAAAAAATCATAGAACTCATGTCTTATTCGCAAGCTCTGTCTGCTCCTAAACACATTTTTCGCATCAAAACAAGGGGCATTCTGCCATCTGCTGGCAAACCTCTAAACTGTATCTATTTCATTTGAAGTTTACTTGAGTTGAATGTAAAATCTGTATCTTTCAAATAAAAGTCATCGTAACTAGTAAAGATCATTAAATAGTAAGGCCTTGATTAACTAACTGTTCGCGCAAGGCGGCGCACTAAGCTAAGTTGTTGCGTTGCTGTGTGAAGGGGATAGAGCTGAACTATGCCTTGTTTACAAATAAATGTCGCTCTTTAGCTCTGCCCCTGTGCTGACGCACTTGTTGTGGCAGTCTAGCGCCAGTGCAGGCACCATTGGGCTGTGGTGCAAAGGTGCCTGCTTTGTGACCAGGATTGTTTTCCTGCACAACAACAATCCTTAGAGGTTTATTCCTCATTTTGTGTGTGTGCTGCATTCTGCAGCACTTGCAAAGAGAAAGCAGCACATGCAAAGAGTAAGCCATGAGGAGAAATCAAGACATTTCTCCTTCTTGTGCTGAACTAATGAGGAAAAATAAAGACAATTCTCCTCATTACGCCAGCACTAGTAGGCACACCATGTTGGCACAAACCCAAGTTTACAGACTTAATAAATCTGAATTTGTGTCAAAATACAACTGTGGATGCACAGGAATGCCTGTTCTACACCCATGGAACGCCTCCCAGCCACAAAGTAGCGTAAGGCAAAGCCATGGAAATTTGCATTTGCGTGGCTTAGTAAATCCCAAAACTTATTTTGCATCAGGGCTGCATCAAAAAAAGCGCTGCAACCTGGACGCAACATGCTAGTAAATCTATGCTCAGCACGTACGTTAAAATGCCTAGCGAATACAATTCTGCAAACTATACCAAACTGCACTGATCAAGAACACAATGTGAATTCTAAAATTAATCTTTATATAGGTGGCGGCAATTTAGCAACTAATTGGATAAATAGTGAATTTTCTCTGCTATGTACCCGGTCACTGGCTAAGCAGAGATTATTTATTATTTGGCCGGCAGCCTTGCAAAATGCAAACAAAACGTCACTATTTACTCAGCCAATAGCAGAGGTTGTGTACACTCTGACCTGCAGTTAAGCAAATAGTAAATACACATAATTATTTACTTGGCTGCTGTTTAAATAGCAGAAATAATGTATACTATTTGGCCGGTGACTTTGAAAATAGCTAACAAATTTCCCTATTACATGGCTGCTAAATAGCAGAAATAGCAGAAATAATGTACTGTTTGGCTGACGGCACTGAAAATTGGCATATAGCAAAGAGACATAATTATGTACCTGACTGCTGAATCTTTGGCCAGCACCATGCAAATAGAAGAGAAATTAAATGTTTCACTTTGTCGCCGGTTAATTATTAGACACTATGCACAACTAGGCCAGTAGCCTTACAAATAGCAGAGAAATGTCACTATTTAATCAGCTGCTGTCTAAAAATAGCTTGCGTTTGGTATTATTTTGCAATATGCAGATTTCAACGGCCCTACAAACAAGGCGTTAACACAACTGTCATACATTTCTTTAGGCAAGCTAGATCCCTGATGTATTATTATTTCAGTAACAAAAAGTGGTCACAAATTGCACACAGACTTTTGTGAATGGAAGAATATTTTGTAAACAACTATGGACTAGGTAGGTCAGAAAGTTCAGACTCACTGATCACTGCCTTCTCTCCTTGAGGCTGCCAACACAATTCCCAAAAGGAAAGGGGTCATAAGAAACCCCCTTCCCCTCTGTAAACTAGTTAACACCAAACTTGAGGGTCGGTCGATCATCAATGGTATTCAAGGTTAATGTAGTAAATTACTGATAATTGACTTTCCAACTTAGAAATCTGAATGGGGAACGCATTTTTCATAACTCCTCCTATTTACAACTTGGAAACGATGAAAAAAGTCCCTTTTCCATCATTCAAAGAATTTTCAAACTTGTAAAAAAGTTTTATACATATTGATAAACACTCTTGTGGTCCCGAACCCTGTGGTTTTGGACATGAGGCACTTAATGCTAGAACTAGCATACATTCAATTTCTATCCTAAATAATAAACTTATAGGTTTAAAGGGCCCACATGTTTGAATGCTTAAAAGTTATTTTGATAGACATGGCATAGAATGCCACTCCATTACACCATGGGCCAGGACTCACCAATATATCCTGCATAATACAATTTTGCAAATATGTGATGCATTACTTTACTTTTGACCTAGCTGATGTTCCGTACTCGTGGGTATTGCTTGTCCTCTCATTAAATACTGTACAGCTTTTTTTAAACACATAATGTTGCACTGATTTTATACAGCCAGACTACAGAATCAACAAGTGTAACCACACAAGGTGTGCTGAGATTTATTCTCTGCATGTAAAAAAGATGCAGTCAGTCTTTTAAGAGGCCACATTTTGTGTCCCACAGGCTGCCAATGACATGATTTCCTCTATTACTACACTGTTACGTCTAGCTGACCTCACGTTCCCTCCGTGTCCTTTACAGGACTAGGGCATAGGACATTGGATCACAGATGATGATGGTGACTCCTTGGCCCTTCCCTCCACTCCCACCTACTTGGCTAAACCAATATCATAGACTTATTTCTAGGACTGATGTAATCTATAGGGTTGAATCCAAATGTAAATGTAAATGTAAATGTGGGATACTTGTAAAGCGCACTGTTACTCTACCCGAGTGTCCTGGCGCTGTAGACCGCTGGGGAACCCGTCCTGGTTTTCCCTGTGAGATGGTCCCTTTTCTGGGTATCTCCAGGGTGAAACCAGGCATCCCCGGCGTCTGTGGGGGGCCGTTGTAGAGATGAGGCAAGCTTAATGCCCAGAGTTACCGAGTGTGTTCCCTGGTTAGAGTACGCACTGAGGCGAGAATTATCGAGTTCGTTGACCCTGGTCCAAGACCCTGCCGCGTCGGGAATTGAACCCTGGTCCCGGGCCGTTCTCTGCTTACAGGTCTGCCGCCTCTAACCAGTGAGCCACACCTCTCCAAGACTCCCCAAATGACCCCTGGTCCTTCCCCACCCTTTCCTACATAAAGTCAAGGGAGAGGGGGAAAGGATGTGGTCTGACGGCTAGATTACCAACTTTGGAGCTGGGAAGCCAAGGTTCGAGCCTCGGGGTCACGTCCACATCCTGTGATTCTGGGCAAATCACTTAATCTCCCTGTGCTTACCAAAAAAATGAATGCGTCCTTGTGAAACGTGACAGGTGGTCATGTGAAGCGTTCCAATACCTTCGGTCGAGTTTGCGCTACATAATACTGCACACAAAAAATAAAGTCCTTCCTCTTGTTCCACACGTGAAGCTGCACCATATCTGGAAAAGTGGGAGCCAAAATCTCATGAGCTTTTGGACTCCCACTTGAGCTCGGTGGAACTTGCGGAGTTTCACCCAGTGGAATTCTGCGAAGTTACAAAAAAACCTGTGAGAGTCTGCAGAATTCAGTGAACCGGTGGAAATAGACATGTTGCGCTGCTTGGGCTGTGATTTAGTGCTGAGAGCTCGTTCCATGCTGAAAAATCAGCTCACAGCTTTTCAAGCTGAGTTTGCTTCAGCCCGAGTATGGGCAGCTTTCTGACCGCGAATGGTCAAGACCACCCATGACTGCCCATGTTGGAGACGTCTCACTGGGTGCCCTCCTAGCAATTGAAACTCCTGTTAGGGGATGCCAAATCTCACTTGCACTTGGCACCTTACTGTTTTAGAGCAGCACATGAGAAAAATCTGCAAAACATAGCGGTTTGCAGAATTTGTCTAGAACTCTGTGTTACAAGCGTAACACTGAGTGGCAAAAAGTCTGCCAATCCATCTTTGGAGCAGAATATATCACCCACCCATAGCTCCCACAAGATTTGCCACCCATTTTAGGTGCAGTCCTATAAATATTGTGTCGATTGCACAAAGCCTTGCTCGGCTTCGAGACATCAGCCTGAGAAGACCTTCCCTGCCCGAATTCCTGCTTACCTCTGCCACGCTCCTGATCCTTTGTCATGTAGTGCTTGGAAACTCCAGTCACCTTGTCGCCTTTGGATTTTGGTGCAACCAACAACCTGCCAAGGCAGGAACGAAAAGAAGTCATCAGCACAACTACTTTAAGAAAGATCCTTTGCAGCTGTTAAAATGTCAGTGTACTGAACCTAGAATCCAAAAGTCTTTGTTTCATTCAGTCACTTTAGACTTAGGAAAAGACCAAGAAAGAAATTATTAATTATTGTTATAGAATTTAAGAATAAGAAGGATTATTCTTTAATAAAGGGCGCGGTGTTGTAATCAAAGGACAATCCGCGTAGACCCCTCTTCATTTTGGACACGAAATGCTTAGGACCCCACTACGATGGCGGGCGGTTTGTCCGCCCGCCACCGTAACGGAAAACAGGACCGACTGTCAGAGGTGCGGCAGGCCCGTGGGGCCAATTAGGATGCGACCACCACGTTGGTATTCGCATCCCGCATCTTTTACATTGTGGCCGCCGGTGCTGTAAGCAGCACCTGCTGCAATGTAAAATGTGCATGTTGTGCATTGGCATGCACAACGTGACAGGCACCGTGTGGTACCTGCCACCTTGTGCATGCCAATGTTACCCCCAAGTGCAGCCATCCCCCCACGTGGGCCCCCATAGGCACTTACCGCATACCTTTCCATGGCGGAGTCTCTCCCATGGAAAGGCATAAGCACAGCATACATCATAATATGGATGACGGTGCCTACAAGGCACTGCCATCATATTGTGTGCCTTTTTCGCCCGGCCAGCAGGCCGGCTGGTAGAAAAGCTGGGGACGGACTTTCTGTCCGCCATGGTACCCACCGCCATGCTTATGTGAGAAACATCATTTAAATAAATGTTGCATATGTCGTGCTTCAATTAATATTTGCAACTAGGCATTTATTATTATTAACACAACACACCCAAAAATGGAAAGACCCAAAATAAAAATTGCAATTCTAATCCAAAATGGATGTATAAATTAATAGAAGAGAGACCACACAGAGAGAGTGGTTTCATGCACCACTGAGTACCCCTGGGCATAATGGATGAAAGCAAGACAGACTGGGTGCAGGCCTATGGCACAAAGCACACTGCCTGGCTTCAAAATGGCCCCTAGACCCACACCCACATGGCCAGGCCCTGGACCACGCCTCAAAATGGCCCCACCCACATGGCCAGGCCCTGGACCAGGCCACAACAACACCCAAAAAATCAAAATACACACAAAAATCACCCCAAACCAATGCCATCCATGCCCTAAATGATGTTTAAATTCAAGAGAGCCCACAGAAAGACTTGACCCATGCATCACTGAGTACCCCTGGGCATAATGGATGAAAGCAAGACAGACTAGGTGCAGGCCTATGGCACAAAGCACACTGCCTGGCTTCAAAATGGTCCCTAGACCCCCACCCACATGGCCAGGCCCTGGACCAGGCCCCAACAACACCCCAAAAATCAAAATACACACAAAAATCACCCAATCCAATGTCACCCATGCCCTTAATGATGTTTAAATTCAAGAGACCCCACAGAAAGACATGGCCCATGCACCACTGAGTACCCCTGGGCATAATGGATGAAAACAAGGCAGACTGGGTGCAGGCCTATGGCACAAAGCACACTGCCTAGCTTCAAAATGGCCCCTAGACCCCCACCCACATGGCCAGGCATCAAAATGGCCCCCACCCACATGGCCTGGCCCTGGACCAGGCCCCAACAACTCCCAAAAAAATCGAAGTTCACACAAAAATCACCCCAATCCAATGCCATCCATGCCCTAAATGATGATTAAATTCAAGAGACCCCACAGAAAGACATGGCCCATGCACCACTGAGTACCCCTGGGCATAATGGATGAAAGCAAGGCAGACTGGGTGCAGGCCTATGGCACAAAGCACACTGCCTAGCTTCAAAATCGCCCCTAGACCCCCACCCACATGGCCAAGCTCTGGACCAGGCATCAAAATGGCCCCCACCCACATGGCCAGGCCCTGGACCAGGCCCCAACAACTCCCCAAAAATCGAAATACACACAAAAATCACTCCAATCCTATGCCATCCATGCCCTAAATGATGTTTAAATTCAAGAGACCCCACAGAAAGACTTGGCCCATGCACCACTGACTACCCCTGGCCCTGCTGGCTAGTGTGGCTTTAACACACACCCCAAAATTACAAAAAACTTCCACATAGATATAACAGTGAGCTATTCAATTCCATGCCATCTATGCCGTAAATGATATTAAAGTTCAACAAAACTCACAGAAACAGTTGTATCATGCACCCATGACTAAGCCTGGGCCTACTGGATACTATGGCTACCCACAATATATTTTTTTTAAAGTTGTGAAAAAAGTTTATAAATTGTAGTTGCAGCAACTGCAATGCCCCAAACAAACAACACCAACTAACTTGTAAAATCTCAACTCCAAAAGTGATCCAAACAAAAAGTCCTCAAATACAAATATCCAGCCGCAGCCACAAAGAGGAATCCTTCCAGCTCCAGATCCAAATGAAAAGTGAGCCTGCTGGACAGGAACAGGAAGTTGGAGACTCTGGGGCACTTCTTTCCTCCCAACCCCTCAAAAATGCACTCCTTGCACAAGAAGGTGCAGCCAAATGTCAATCTGAGGAGTTATTCTGATCCAAATCATCAATTTCAGAAGGTTTATGCTGCCAGCGATAGATTTCTTGTGCAGAATTGCAATTTTTGCGATTTCGGGAAAGCAAGATGTTCAAATATCCCGCCGGATGTCAGCTATGCGGCGCATCTACGTATTCGCAATTTTTTACTCTCGCGATACGTGATCGCGGGCCCTTATGACGTATTCGCGTTCTGAAAGTCTCGCATTGCAAGATGGCGGGACCCCATGACGTACTCGCGGTCGAATAGTCATGCTCGATCACGCCATGACGTACTCGCGGTCAAAAAGTCTCGCGCGATCACGCAGCAAGATCGAAAATGGCGCAGCGCACGTAAACCGGGAGGAAAACAACTCGCCGAACTCAGAATCACGGTAAGTCAAGGCCGCGCGCGCGAGATTGTATTTTTGAAGCGCGACCAAGCAAAAAAAATCCTCCAACTCGCAAATTGCTAATTCTTTGACAATTTCGTGCGATTCGCGGACCGCGAAATTGCCAAAAATTCACAAATTCCGCAAGCGGAACGGATTTTCAGCCCATGCTTAGTGCCTAGGTCATTTTATAAGAATACCACTAGTAACTGGAATAATGACAGTGCTGCAAACAGAGTGAACACTTAATTTGTAAGTGCTTACGTATTGGTGGAGTGATAGGATAAGTAGATAGAGATAGATAAGTGATTAAAGAAGTGCATGGGACAGACTGGACGATTCCTACACTGCATGAGTACTAACTGGGTATTTAGAAGAGTGTATAAATAGTATGGAGCTAGTTACAGGTCTGCTTGGATAGTGCACAAAATATTATAGCTGTACTTGTGTTAGTAGCTAGGTCATTCCATAAGTTCATGACTAATAACTAGAATAATTACAGTATTACAAACAGAGTGTATAGTGAATTTACAAGTGCTTAGGTATTGGTGGAGTTATAGGATAAGTAGATAGTGCTAGATGGGTGATTGGAGAAATGCATGGGACGGACAGGAGGATTCCTACACTGCATAGGTACTAACTTGGTATTTAGAAGAGTGTATCAATAGTTTTTAGCTGGTTAGAAGTGTGTATGCATAGTGTACAAAATATTGTACCTGCACTTGCGTTACTGACTATGCCATTCCTTAAGTATACGACTAATAACTGGAGTAATTTCAGTGTTGCAAAGAAAGTGTGTGCTGAATTTATAAGTGCTTAGGTATTGGTGGAGTGATAGGATACATAGATAGTGCTGGACGGGTGAATGGAGAAGTGCATGGGACAGACAGAAGGAATCCTAGACTGCATAGGTACTAACTGGGTATTTAGAAGAGTGTATCAATAGTATGTATCTGATTAGAGGTCTGCATGCATAGTGTACACAATATTGTACCTGCACTTGTGGTAGTGGCTAGACCATTCCTTAAGTATATAACTAATAACTGGAGTAATTTCAGTGCTGCAAAGAGAGTGTATGCTAAATGTATTAATGCTTAGGTATTGGCAGAGTGATAGGATACATAGATAGTGCTGGATGGTTGAAAGGAGAAGTGCACAGGGCAGACAGAAAGATTCCTAGACTGCATAGGTACTGAGTATTTAAAAGACTGTAACAATGCTATGTAGCTGATTATAGGTCGGCATGCATAGTGCACAGAATATTGTAGCTGTACTAGTTTTACTGGCTAGGCCATTCCTTAGGGACATGACTAGTAACTAGAATAATTTCAGTGCTGCAAAGAGAGTACATGTGGAATTTATAAGTGCTTAGGTATTGCGGAGTGATAGGATACCTAGATAGTGCTGGATGGGTGATTGGAGAAGTGCATGGGACAGAGGGGAGGATTCCTAGGATGCATTAGTGGTACTTTACTAAGTATCTGGTTAGAGGTTTATATAAATAGTGCACAGCTAAATGTAGTTGTGCATTGATAGTGTGTGGATTACTTAATCTTGCCTTGACAGTAGTACATATAAAAAAATGCTAAACATTTTTTTCAGTTATTATAAGTGCTTAGGTATTGGTGGAGTAATAGGATAAGTCAGTGGTTCCCAAACTTTTTTGACCCCTGGCTCCCTTGACCTGTTGGCTGTTAGCCACGGCTCCCCATCATGTTCATTTTGTTTGGGGGGAGGGTGATGTAAGCCCAGCTTTGCGGGTACTTCTATTTTCCTCCCTGAAAATATTTGAGATGAAGCCAACGAAGGTATTCTAATCATGTAGTCTGGGAAAGTGTGTCGATGATAGGTTTTGATGTGTGTGACAGGTCAAGGTAGGACCTTTAGGTCAGTACTTTCATGTAGTCATTTAACTCACAAATGAGTTTTGAAAAACTATTGCTTTAACACCAGACTTTGCATGTATGCCTGCTTGTGCATGTGGTGTTCTGTCACTAACATATGTTGTTTTATGCAACAAACTGAATTGTTTGCATAGATTTCTCTTTCTCTTTCTTTCTCTTTCTCTCTCTTTCTCTCTTTATTTCTCTCTCTTTCTCTCTCTTTATCTTTCCTTTTCTCTCTTTCTCTCTGTTTCTCTTTCTCTGTTTCTTTCTCTTTCCCTTTCTCTCTCTCTTTCTCTCTCACTCTCTTTCTCTTTCTCTCTCTCTCTCCCCCCTCTTTCTCTCTCTTTCTCTCTCTCTCTCTTCTAGCAGGTAAGGAAAATTAAACCACTTCACTGGTAGAGATGCACCTGGTATGTACAACACTTAAAAACACAAAATGCTAACACTGAAGTAGCATGCGTTACAGTTTACTATGTAAAGGCTTCCACTTGTGGCGTCTGTGCCTATCTCCTCCGTGCTTTCCTTGTAAAGCCCCTCCTGTCAGCCCCTCTCTCCACCCAGGCTTCTTTCTCCTCCGTCTCTCGGCCTGCTCTTTTAGCCCGGGCATGTCATGTTCAGCCCAGGTCTCTGCGCAGATGCTGCCACTGGAGCTTTATTTCCAAACACAAGGAATGTGACACTGGCAAAAACCCCGGTGGCCCCTGTAGGTACTGCACCCCTCGAGAGTATTTCCCTGTTTGTGTGCAGACATGCATTACTAGTATGGATCACAGACTTTATCTACACATTTGTATTACTATAATCGATACTGTCTGGGACTATTGAGACACCGGGATGAACAAATCAGTTTGATTCTTAAACTGTGCGTTTGGTGCGCGGTGCCACAGGCTACTTTATACGGTGCACTGGGGTGCCGCGGCGCACAGATTGGGAATCATTGGGATAAGTAGCTAGTGCTGGATTGGTGATTGGAGAAATGCATGGGACAGACAGGAGGATTTCTACACTGCATAGGTACTAACTGGATATTTAAAAGAGCGTATCAATAGTATGTCGCTGGTTAAAGGTCTGCATGCATAGTGTACAAAATATTGTACCTGTACTTATATTAGTGGCTAGGCCATTCTAGTATATGAGTAATAACTGGAGTAATTTCAGTTCTGCAAAGAGAGTGCATGCTCAATTCATAAGTGCTTAGGTATTGGTGAAGTGAGAGGATACGTAGATAGTGCTGGATGGATGAATGGAGAACTGCATGGGACAGTCAGAAGGATTCCTAGACTGTATAGGTACTAACTGAGTATTTAAAAGACTGTATCAATGCTATGTAGCTGATTATAGGTCTGCATGCATAGTGCACAGAATATTGTAGCTGTCCTACTTTTACTGGCTAGGCCATTCCTTAGGTACATGACTAGTAACTAGAATAATTTCAGCGCTGCAAAGAGAGTACATGTTGAATTTATAAGTGCTTAGGTATTGCGGAGTGATAGGATACGTAGATAATGCTGGATGGGTGCCTGGAGAAGTGCATGGGACAGACAGGAGGATTCCTAGGTTGCATGGGTGGTACTTTACTAAGTATCTGGTTAGAGGTTTATATATATAGTGCACAGCGAAATGTAGTTGTGCATTGATAGTGTTTGGATTACTTAATCTTACCTTGACAGTAATACATATAAAAAAATGCTAAAAATTTTTTCAGTTATTATAAGTGCTTAGCTATTGGGAGAGTGATAGGATACGTAGATAGTACTGGATGGGTGATTGGAGAAATACATGGCACAGACAGAAGGATTCCAACACTGCATAGGTATTAACTGGGTAGAGTGCGCTAATAGTATGTAGATTGTTAGAGATCTGCATGCATAGTTTACAAAACATTATACCTGTACTTGGGTTAGTGGCTAGGCCATTCCTTAAGTATATGACTAATAACTGGAGTAATTTCAGTGCTGCAAAGAGAGTGCATGCTAAATTTATAAGTGCTTAGGTATTGGCAGAGTGATTGGATACGTACATAGTGCTGGATGGGTGAATGGACAAGTACATGGGACAGACAGAAGGATTTCCTAGACTGCATAGGTATTAACTGAGTATTTAAAAGACTGTATCATTGCTATATAGCTGATTAGAGGTCTGCATGCATAGTGCACAGAATATTGTAGTTGTACTAGTATTGGTGTGTCTATGGTTTCAAGAATTGTAATCTGTATTTTAGGGTGTGAGGAGGTGCATCAGATGTTCACGTGGATAATGTCATTTGAAATGTCATCAGTTATGTCATCAGTGCAATCACTGACCATGTCATGAGTAATGTAATATGTGATGTCATCAGCAGTGCATTGCGGGGGTGCAAGTTATAGTTAGCACAACTAACTAGAACAGCCGAACTTCTCTTATTTTGTACGAGTGAAATGTCCAACTAACTATGACGTCCATGAAACCTGTGGTTTTGTCAGTGAATTTCTGAGTTTTTTTTTATTATTCCACAGTGGGAGCAAGTTAACAACAGAAAAGCAAGAGATGAGAGCAATTTAAAATAGTCGGAGGATTACACCAATAATACAAACATCGGATAGATATCACATCTCAAAGTGTTCATTAATTGCACCCCAAATCAACATACCAAATCTACGTTTGTTTGCCCCTTTTATAGCATAAAGACTCCATTCTAATTCAAACAAATTGTACAATTTTGCTCGCCAAAATTCAAATGCTGGAGGTTCTAGTTGTAACCAATCGGATGCGATACACAAACGCGCTGCAGTCATTGCTACAAATAAGAGGTACCTATGCTTATATAAAGGCGTTCCATTTCCTACAGTTTGTCCTACACCTAATAACATAAGTGCTGGGGAAATCTTAACAGTAGTCAGAGTTATCGCTGTGAGAAAACTTTTAATACTTGTCAGAAATGTATGCAATTTAACACAACTAAAAACTATATGCAAGCTATCGGCGTTATCACTCCCACAGCGAAAGCATTTACCATCATATTGCGTGCCCCATTTAATCATGCGATCTGGAGTGTAGTATAATTTAAATAAAGTTTTTAAAAAACTGAGCCTTTAAATTGGCTGACAAAAAAGCATTTTTAGATATCAAAATAGCATCCTCTATCAACAAGTCTGGTTCCCCAGCATAGACTGCCAATATGTATTATGTTTCTGTAAATCATCCGGTCTATATTCTAGCAGAATTTTGTACAGGTCACCAATTTTGTTCCGAGATCGAATCGCCTCTAATAGGGCATTGGATAAAGGTTGAATGTGTTTTCCGGTTACAAAAATCCCGAATCTGGAGATATTTAAAGAACTGAGTATGAGTCAAATGATATTTCATAGCTAAGTTTTCGTATGTTGAAACAGATCCCCAATTTGCACAATGCCCTTGTGCGACCAATCTCTAGCTACCCTATCCCAAAATATGGAAGGGAGTATTTTGTTAGCATTCAAAGGTGTATAGAAAGTTCATTTCCCTAGATTAATCAGTCTAGATACCTTCCGCCAGACTTTAAGTGCAGAATCCAAAACTTTAAATCGTGTTCTTTTATAATAATTACCGTCAAGTTCTCTGAATAAACACCTCCTAGCTTGATCCCCTAGAAGTAACTGAAATATAGAAGGTGCTTCGGCAGCTTCGTCTATCAACTCCCCCGTCAATAACAGACGCATTCTTTGCAAAAAGCAAACATAAAAGTACAACATAAAATCTGGAATTGCCTGCCCCCCCTCTTTCAACAGGAAGAGTCATCAATCTCATCGCCCAACGTGGTTTCCCCGGGGCCCAAAAAAATCTCTAACATAAAGATTGCAATTGTTGCAAATATGTTGAAGGTATCTCAAGAGGAATGGCTCTAAATAGATATAATGCTTTGGATAAAATGCTCATTTTTATGATATTTCCTCTTCCAATTAGTGTTAACTGAAGACGTCCCCATCTATCTAAAGATTGTTTTATATGCTGCAGTGTGACAACCCAATTAGCATCTACTATGTCCTTCATGAGTATCTTGATTTTGATGCCCAAGTACGTAACTTCAGATACTACTCTGGGATCCAAAATTAAAATGTTGTCCGTACATAATACTTGAGTTTTTGAAGCATTTAATTTATATCCTGATACTAGACCAAATTCATGTGCCCACCACTCAATCTCTGCTAGAGCCTCAACCGGGTCCACTGTAACTACCGCAATATCATCCGCATATGCGAATACCGAGTGCAGAATATTTTGCACAATGAATGGTTTGATTTGCTGACTGCTAGATAGTCTTTCTATAAAAGGATTTATAAATAGGGCGAAAAGGAATGGGGAGCAGGGACATCCCTGCCATGTCCCTCTTGTAATTTTAATCTTTTCGGATTTCATACCCATAGCAGCTATTCTAGCATTTGGAGAAGAGTATAACACCTGAATTGCCGTTAGGAATTTTTCTCCAAACCCTGCTCTATGCATAACCTCCCATAAATAATTCCACTTTACTCGGTCGAACGCTTTCTCAGCGTCTAGTAAAATCAATCCTAATTCACGTTTTTCTACATGAGCAATATCGAATAATGTGATAACTTTATTTATGCGTGTGACAGTTCCTCTATTAGGGATAAATCCATGTTGATTTATTGAGACTCATGGAGTAATAATTTTTGAGATACGATTGGCTAAAATTTTGGAGTAGAGTTTGCTATCGCAATTAAGCAGAGATATCGGACGATATGAACCAGGCAACTCGGGGGACTTACCCTTCTTAATAAAGACAACAATGGTGGCATCATCCCATGATTTCTGTGCGTTACCTAGCTGCGCTGTTCTAAAAGTTTCTAACATTATATCTTTTAGTTGATTAGAAAAGAGTTTATAAACTTCTCCCGGAATGAGATCAGGACCAGCAGCTTTCCCATTCGCCAAGCTTTTTATGGCATACTCTTACTCTTCCATGGTAAATGGGCTATCCAACCATTCCTTCTCGCTAGCCTCTAATTGCCTGAAACTCCCCTGATCTACTATTTTGTCTTCTCCCAAAACTTTCTGCTGTGTATATAGTTCTGTATAAAATTGATGAAAAATATCTAAAATCTTTTCGGGTTCATGACTTAGGTATCCGTTCTGGTCTTTTAAATTGATTATAAGTCTTGATGTTTCCTGTATTCTTAACCGTAAAGCGAGACATCTCCCTTTTGCTTCCCCATACTCATGAGATTGTCTTTTGTATACCATTTATTTTTTAGCCAGGTCGCTGCTCCAAACCCCCGATATTTTGGCCCGACAATGGGCCACTGTGTACTCAAAATACGAAATATTCCCTTGGTTAATGGTTTTTTGGATTTCTTATGTTAAGTTCTCTTCTGCAGTTCTTAATTCAGCATAAAAATCTCGCATTTCAGCCCTTAGCTTTTTCTGGTGAAAATTCCCATAGCTCAGGACTTCACCTCTGAAGCACACTTTGAATGACTCCCATACGAAATCAATGCTAGTGGAATGCAGATTAATGTTAAAGAATTCCGTTATCCAGTTTGACATATGAGTTTTAAAATGGTCTTCCAGACATAATTATCTATCAAATGTGAAATCTCTCCGTGTGTATTTAATCTTTAAATTGGGTAGTTCAATTAGAATTGGAGCATGATCAGACAATATTCTTGGGAATAATTGTACATTTGCCCCAGTTAATAATGACAAAGGAGTGAAAAAATAATCTAATCGGACCAATTTCCTATGAGGGAAGGAGTAGAAAGTATACCCCGGGCTAGTAGGATAAAGGTTACTCCAGGCGTCAACTAAACCATGATCTAATAAGAGATTATAGAGAGCTTTGAACACCCGGGGGTATACGGCCTATATAGTTTTCAGGCCCCCTCGCAAGTCCTGCGCACTCAAATTGATGTTAATATCACCGCATAAGATCAGGGGTGAAGCCCACGTTGTCAGTTCTATGTTCAACCCCTCCAAAACCTCTGCTTCGTCCAAATTGGATCTATAAATTGAACATAGAGTAATTTGAGAGCCAGCGAATTTAAGTTCCGCTATAGCCCATCTTCCCCATTTATCAGTTAGACTGCGAACGGCTGTACAAAATTGTGGCTTAGACAATACCATGACTCCCCGAGTCATCGACGTTTGTTGTGAAACAGAAATTAATGAATATCCTAAATCTGCTACTAAATGTCTGTTACTCCATGAGAGGTGTGTCTCCTGGAGACACAAAATATCTGGTTGTATGTATCGGATTTCCGCTGCGACCCTCTTTCTCTTGTGTGCATTATTGAGACCTGACACATTTAGGGAGCAAATTTTAATACTACGTGATGTCATAGTAAATCATATGGATATACACGTTATGCACATTATTCCAAAACTGTCTTGAACAACTTATGGCTATGTTACAATTTTTCTTTGTGTTGTCTCTTGCCCCAACCGTGGATTTTCCCCCTATTATTCCCCACCACACTGCAAACACCCCTCAAACCCCCCCACCCCAAACTCCCTCCCGCCCTTCCCCAACCCCTCCTTTCCCCCCCTTACCGAGGCGTTAGGACTAATAGTCCTGCAGATGGAAAGCTTCCCGAAACCCCCTGCCTTTCCTTACAGGGACACTGATACATAAAAATACCTGAGACTTTAAGAGAGAAAAGACAAGAAGATATAAATTATAAGTGAAAAAAAGAATGGTGATAGCCAAAGAAAATGAGAAAAAAAGACACGTAATTTGAGCTACATGTTTTACCCAGTGAATATTTTCAGCACATCCTACTAGGCCTACATAGAATGTAGAAAATCTTTAGCCACCACAGCATTTGTGAAAAAGCGTGTATTCTCTTTATAAATAATTTTGAGTTTAGCGGGGTTCAATAAATACGCTTGAGCACCTTTGTTCTGAAATTGAGTAATCAACTGGCGGAGTTGCCAACGGCTTTCCATTGTATATTTACAAAAATCAGGCGTCGCGAAAAATTCAAAGCCTAGTATGCAAAAACACATCCTCCCTATCGAGAAAGCTATTGAATGAGATTAGAAAAGGCCTAGGTCTAGATTCCACTTGCCCTGGGCGCAGGCGGATATTAAGCGGATATCCATGCGCCCTTTCAATTTCTCTATCCCAATCCCATTTTGTAATTTCAGGGAAAGCAGTTTTAAATAGCTCTACAATAAATTTGCGAGAATCAAGCCCCTCTTTCCCTTCCGGAATCTGCATAAGTCTCAAATTATTGCGACGCGCGCGATTTTCGAAGTCCGCCATTTTACACTGTATATCTTCTTTGTTGGTGCTCAATAACTCTGTGGCAGCCTTCTGTTGAGCAAGTTCATCTTCAATATTTGAAATCCTTGTTTCAGCTTCCGTAAATCTTTCCCCAAAGTCGGATTGGGATTTTGCTAGTCGCCTTATTGAATTTTGTAACTTCCGACAAGCAAGAGTTCTGTATTCTTTGACTCTCCTGTTCTGTCTTATCCATATGGGACAAAATTGTCTGATAAATCGTAGTTAAAGCAATATCCTCTTCAGTAATTGCTTTTGCCCCATCATTAGTAGAATACAGTTGATACATTCCTGCAGCCCCTTTCTCCTTCAATGACTCTCCCTTTTCCCGAACTGTAGCTGGGCTATCTTCAGTAAAGTCACCGGAGTCTTCTAACTCAAGATCACTTTCATCGGCCATGCGCATCTGTTTCGAATATTGCGATGCTAAATCTTCACATGATGTAGCCGAATTTTCAGAAAGGGAATAAAAATCCCCAGACTCGCCATCCATTGCCAGTAATAATTGTACTTGTGGCTGTATCTGTTGTTGCATCTGTGTCTGTGGTTGTATCTGCCCATGCATCGGAGCCTGCTCTTTTTGTAAACTGCCATCATGTACAGCATGACTCGTATTGCTGATGAAAGGTTCATTACTCTGATGACACACTTGCTCTGAGCCGGGGGTGAAAACTGATACATTTTCAGTTGTTAGTGATACATTAGTATCTTGAAGTGTCTCTCTGCCATCTATGATTTCTCTCCCCTCACTCTCTGATGCAATCTCTGTTGTACATGCATTAGACTGTGTAATCGCCACTGGAGTCTTTTTCCCCTTTCGTTTCTCCTCGGCAACTGAAAAAATTGCAGGTATCATCCGATTATCGCCAGTGTTTTTACTCTTACCGGCATCGTTTGTTTTCTTCTCCGTCGCTCCGGTGTTCTTAACGGCTTTCTCGTTCCTCTCAGGTTCAGCCTCACCACTGGCCGCATCTTGAGCCCGCTGTTTTCTGCGAATTCCCTTTGGGGGCATTGCAAATCCACTGCTCTCTATTCCAGGCTCTCGGGTAGCAGAGCTGCTTAGTTTTCGAAAACCGCCAACAGCTGCAAGGGATACCTCCCACCAAGCGCGCCGGCACCTGATGGACCTGACAACGAACGCCGAGAAATCGCAAAACATTGGCCTCTGTCTCCACTGTCCACTCTCCTTGCTACAAAATTCGGGAAACATGAGTATATAAATAAAAAATAAAATAAAAAAGTGTTTTGCACACTTCTGTCATTGGGCTACATGTGGGCTACATCTGGGTGATATTTGTGCTACATTTGGGCTCTTTTGTCTCTGGTGGCCATCTTGAGAGATGTATATGTTATGAAGTTTCCTAATTTCCTCATTTACTACAGTCTCCTCAGTAAGAAATGCTTTCAGTTTTTCACATTGATTCCATCAAGAAGGTATTCGGATTTGTCACACATTTGCCATAAATTCAGAATGTTAGCACTCTAGTTGCTTATTAGATCACTGTAGTAAAGCTACTGTTCACCAGGGAAGTCTGCTGCTGGTATTGAAAGCGCATATTTCAGTCTGCATGTCAGAATTTTTTAATGAAATAGAAGAGGATTTGAGAAGTCACTCAAATTGTGCCCTAATTTTTCTTTCTGCAGCACTAATCATACTTTCTATGGCAAAATGAACCCCCTCATTTTGTTCCTTTTTAAATTAAATGTTTTAAGAGTTACCACTTTATTCCAATCAAGATGGCTTTAGGTGTGCCATACGTTTGTCATAAGTAGAACAGTAGAACACAAAGGAATCAACTGACAGTCTCTGCCCTTGTTGGATGGACATTTTTGACGGAGAATGTCAGACTTCATTCTCAAAAGACTGAGAAAGATAATGTTAATTTACAGAAAATGTGCTCTCAGTTTAGCTTATAGATCACCTTCCAAACCTCTGTGGGAAAAGCATGAGAAAATAGTTTTCTCTCAAACATGATTCATGATATCCCAGCAGAAGGCTAACATCACCTTAGAACACACCACAATTCCTAAAATGAGTAAGGTACCATCAACAAATGATTTATAAGGTAACTAAAGTCTTAAAAACTTTCTATTAATCGCAATGCTTTTTAATGAGGTGCTATCATGTATATTGTATATATGTTCGCGGGGCGCTTTGCGTGTTCGCGTTTTTTTTTTTGCCTGGTTCCTCACTGCCACCCTCTCGTTTTTTATGCCCTTCTGCCCTCTGTACCACTTGTTTTTGTGCTTTTCTGCCCTCTGCCCCACTCTTGTTTGTGCCTTTTTGCCCTCTGCCCCACTGGTTTCTGTGCCCTTCTGCCCTCTGCCTAACTCATGCCCTCTGTCCCACTTTGTGCCCTTCTGCCCTCAGCCATAAGTCAGCTTCAACAGGAAGCACTAATAGATAAAGTAAAGCAGGTGCTCGAGTTGAAGGTCAAATTAAGTTACGCAGTCATTAATCACCCCAAGTTTGGGGTGATTAATGATTGTGTAACTGAATTTGAGCTTCAACTCTAGCACCTGCTTTACTTTATCTAGTAGTGCTTCCTGTTGAAGCTGACTTTTGTAACTATTTTAGAGGCTCTGGCAGCTTGCCGGTGCCATTCTAAAATAGTTACAAAAAGTCAGCTTGAACTTTTGACTCAATCCGTTCCGCTCGCGGATTTTGCGGGAAATTCGCGAATCTCGCGGATTGCGAACTTACCGAAAATCCGCAAAATCCGCGAGCGGAACGGATTTTCCGCCCATGCTTAATGTGTACCATGGCTCTGTGTTTATGGATGTGGTCTTTTTAAACCATACTGCTTACGTTTTGTAAGGATATAAGCAATGGACATTAAAAAGGTTCCCTTCAGGGCCCTGTAGTCATGTCCTTAACTTTTCAGGTAAAACCACTCGCTGATTTCTGAATAGTGAGTGAGAGATCGTTAAGGTAACCATGTTGTTTCTGCTTACATTTCACATGCTTTACTTAATCTTGCATTCCCTATAAGTGTTTGCTTTTACTTTTTTTTAGGCACCATATTACTCTTTATCAAGTGCATCATTTGAATTGAGCCACATCCAAGTGTTTATAGCGGGCACAATTAGGTTGTAGCTGAAGGCAGTGCAAGTTTCTCTCAGTGGGGCAGTATGGTGTTCAGTGGGGGAGAGGATGTGGCACTATGGCCAGAGTTGTCGAATTTGGAACTGGGAAACTGTGTTCAGCCTTCAAGACCAGTCCACCAGACAACTCTACTGAGGGAGCATATTCCCGTGCTAGACGTTAGAAGGCCCCACTAGACCTTAGAAGGCTTGATGTCTTAGTACAAACAGGTGTACCTTAGTGGTGTCAATTGTGGGTTAACCTTGAAGGCCTGTCCACCACAATCCATACTGAAGTTCATCTCCAGTCTTGTGGGCAGGCCTACGAAGCAGCACACCCTAGAGCAACAATGATCCAGTGAACCTTGAGCAGGTTAGGGCGGTGAGAACGGTGTGACTGCACCGGGTACCTAGTTCGGGTGGGTGCGTAGTGTTTGCAAGTATATTATGGTTTAAAAAAAACTTGCTGCCTCCTTCCTGGCCTCTAGCAATTTTCAGAAACAATAAAAATGTCATGATAACTTTGGAGATTAATGTTCTTCCTAGAGAGAGTTTTATCTAGTGGAAGGGTTCACTCCTGGAGAGGTAGCACAGAGGGTTAATATGCCTGCTGCAAAGAACATGTACCATGCAGATCATAAAGTGCACTGCTTTAATGGGGGGGCCATGATGAATGGTCATTTAATGGCAGCTGTAGATGATGGATCCCTGAACAGTGTCATGTATGTGGATGTTTGCATTGTGCTTAGTGGATTATCAGGTAATTGTTCACGCAGCTCTCTGATGGATGTCACATGAGGTTTCACTGCGTCCCCAGTTAGATCATGCAGTCTGTGTGTTCTCTTTTGTACTGCCAGTCACCGGTGTATTCAACTGTGTAGCCTTGGACTGTGTCACTTATTTATGTAATTTATTTTTAGAGTTTTCTATAGTGTGAACCAGACCCAAAGTAGGGTATCAGAGCGCTTTACATAAAGAGCAAGGTGTAAAACATGTTAGTGAAAAACATTGACTACAAAGACATAGCATAAAAGTAGCAGCATATAGGAAAAGATTCCGGGTGAATAGCAGCAGTGTTATATGGGCATGTAACTTGCATGATCGAGGTAACTATTAGGGGCGATACTACGTGTCTCTCGGACCTCTTTCAAGTGCCTTGCCGTCCTTTTTCCCCAGACCCCCCCCCTCAGGGGTGGCAATCTGAGGGATAGCCTGGTGCCACAAGCTCTAGCTATGCCTCTGCTTGTACTTAAGTATTCATGTTAATTGCAGCCCCTTCATGAGCTGCGATTAACATGAATATCTAATCACAATCACTTTTTTCTGAGAGGTCAGCATCACAGTATTGCACACAGCAGGCACATAACTTGAGAACGGTCAGCAGTGTAGTACTTTACTGGAACTCTGTAGTGAGCTTAGTAGGAGACCTGAACATGCAAGGGATATGTCTTCCCTTCCTGCTTCGCATGGGGAGTGTTTGAACTTGCTACATGTAACTGTCTGAGTTCAGCCATACTCCCCAAAAGAATAAGTTTAGGCAGGCCTCTTGCATATGACAAGCAGGAACTGCCTCTGAAGTGCATTAGCATTTCTTACTTGTGCGCCTGGCCCACTGGAAATAAAGCTTGGTAGTCTGAGGAAGCCTTTTCACTGACATAGGGGTATCTAAAGTCCAGTCTACCTGCTGGCACGGGCTTCATGATGAAAGTTAATTCCTCACTATTCTATATTACAACTATAAGTTATAAATTGCAAGTAACAAAAGGATGTCTCTTTTAAAAGCAGTAACCTGCTGATCTATTTACATTATATGCACTCTGTAATCTACATGTTACACGTTCTTTACAGAAGGCATATTAACTCTCTGCATTATCTTTACATAAGTCAAAACATCAACTATACAAAACTCCAATCTCTCTCCTGGAAGAAAATTAATCACAGGAGTTAACTTGACATTTTTATGTGGCCTGGTAAATGCTGGAGGAAAGGAACATGGCAGCAGGTGATTTAAAGAACATAATAAACTTTCAACTACGGCGCCCCCAGGAGGCCAGCACCTGGTAGTAAAATGAATTGCTTTAAGGTAGCCTAACTGAGTGCTCAGTGCTAACCATGGGCCCTTCCCAGCCACTTTCACTGATGTTGTTGTTCTCTACCCAAGCATGTTGTTTTCTTCCCTGCCCCCTTGCACCAAGGTTTTCCATTTCTGCACCCTCCTGATCTGTGACTGCACTACTTCCCTACCCACTTGTAGCAATGTTGCCCGTTCCTGCATCCCCTGGTCTGTCACTGAACTTCGTCCCTGCCTCCCTGCAGCAATGTGTAATTTTCCTGCCAGCTTCCATTTTTTTAGCTGAAAGCCTTACGCTGTCTTGTTTACTAAAGACATTTTGGAGACATTCAAAAAGCTGATATAGGAATGCATTCTGCCCATTGCTTATCGTTGGCTTGGGGTTTGTAATTCACATTGTCATGCTTTCTATTTGCTGGCTTTGTTTGTTTTAGGCTGTCCAGCTTGAGTTCGTCTCTCCGGTTGCCCAAACTTTGATTATGTATTCTTCCACAAACTCACTTTCTGTAAACCAGCCTTTACATCTTGGTCTTATCTTGTCACATTTGCGGTGCATTCAAAGACAGAGGGCAAATGTCAAGCTCTCGCTGCAGAGGGGGCTTGGTCTTAACTTTTCTTTCTCTAACTTCAAAGTGAAAGAATGTATGTGACAATCCTGCTGAGCATCCATGTAAGAGCAGAGGGTGTAGGATTTTTTCCTAGCACATAAAAACATTGACTGTTAAAACACTGACATGGCAAAAGGTTAAGAAAATGCAGGAGAGTGGCTGGATTGTGTGGGGAGGTGCAGATAAGTTTAGCTTAATGGATGCTAATAATGAAGCCTATTTGCCTAAACTGGAAGCCCAAGTAACTATTTGGTCGGTTTTATTTTTGGAGTATCTGGGCCAGTACCATTCATTGTTTGTAATTCTTAGGGCCTTTGCTAACCATCTTGTCTTCAATTGAAGGTTTGCAGTCTGTAAGGTATTTGGATTTGAATGGTCAGGCCTGAGTACCCACAAAGACAAGGTAATTCTGTTTATGTTCCACATTGGATTTGGGGGGTGCTGGGTAAATAGATTCACAATCTGCCCCCCTTTTCTTTTGCAGGTTTGTGAGACTGTGCTACAAATACAGTTGTACAGGCAGACGTGAGTACAGGCAGAACAAACAGGTAATTGTTGGTAGAGTTAAACTGTGGTGCATCTTGTGCATTGTAGTATAACAACATACCTTACCCATGTTTTCTTGCATTGTAGGTTTTGCAGACAGTACTCCACATATTTGAATGGGCATACATGAGTACAAGCAGAGCAGGTAATTGTTTGGTAGAGTTAAACTGTGGTGCATCTTGTACATTGTAGTATAACAACATACCCTACCCATGTTTTCTTGTGTTGTAGGTTTTGCAGACAGTACCCCACACATTTGAAAAGGAATACACGACTACAAGCAGGGGAGATAATTGTTTGGTAGAGTTAAACTGTGATGCATATTGTGCATTGTAGTATAACAACATATCTTACTCATGTTTTCTTGTGTTGTAGGTTTCGCAGACAGTACCCCACACATTTGAACGGGCATTCGTGAGTACAAGCAGAGCAGGTAGTTGTTTGGTAGAGTTCCCTTATGGTGCACATGTTATATTGCTGTATCACAAATTCACAATGTGCTGAAACTATCTTTACTTCTATTGCGGGCTCTACGGACAGTGCTACATTTAAGTTTGAAAGGGCAGGGCAGTGGACAGAACAATACAGGTAATTACGTTTTGCCGGCGATGCCTCCGTATTATGTGACAGATTGCAATCATGAGCATGAGCATCAACTTTAGCCGTGTTCCTTTATTTTGCAGGCTTTGTGGCATAGCAGGCTAAACCCATTTATCACAAATATGTCCAAGTGTAAAGCTGTTCCTTCTGCAGAGTGTGATTCTTCACCGCAAAGGAAGAAATGTTGCCTTGTATTCAAGGAAGAGTGGATGAAAGAAATTGTGGTGGCTGAGACACAGAAATCATGAGCAAGGTTCGCGTGCAACTTGGGGAACTATTCCAATACAGTCCAGACGTGGGCTTGATTTGCAAAGCATGTGCCGAAGCCAAGATTGTTGGGGACTTTTCTACAGGGAAGAAACGGAGTGATGGCTGGAAACTGGGGGGCATATTATCAAGGGGGTTTATCTCCGCTTTATTGGCTTTAAAAGCCAAGAAAGCGGAGATAAAATTATCTCCCTATTACCTAGCTGTCGCTAACACCAGTTAGCGACAGCTAGTAGGAGATAGCGAGCATCTTGGGCCCCACTTTGCATGTCAGTGATATTTATCACTAATGACATGCAAAGTGGGCGTGCCAAGATGTTAGCGACTGGAAACAGTCGCTAACATCGCTATCTTCTATTACCAACTTTTGGAGATATTCGCGCTAAGCGCGAATATCTCCAAAAGCTAACACCTGCCCTGAGCAGTTCTTAGCCATGTTATCCAATGGGAGGTGGATAACATGGCTAAGAGCATTAGCTCGGTAATGCATGAATATCGCTGACTTTTCAGCGATATTCATGCATAGCGACCGTTTTTTATCGCATTTGGTAATACCAAGGTTTATCTGTGGTAAAAATCACCGCAGCTCAGCGGTAAATTTTTGTCTCTAACCAAGCAATAGCGATAATTATCGCTATTGCTTGGTAATATGCCCCTGGATTACCTGAAACGCCATCTTATTAGCAAAGTTCACAAGTCTGCCATGGTGATATTGAGAAACAGAAGTGCTGCTGCCAGATTTGGTTTTGGAGTGCGGGCAATGCTGACAGACACTGCCACTGACAAAGCAAATAGAATGAAAGAAGTTGAACGACAAAGATCACTGCCTGAGGGGATAAAGATTCTCATGAACAATGTGTTGCTGGCAGTCAAGATGAATACTTCAATGTTATCTGTACAAGACATCCATGACCACCTAGCTTTGTATGTGAAGATACCAGACAGCTGGAGGAGCAAGAACTATGCCTTTGAGTTCCATGAGGCTATCAATAGCGTGATACACTATGAAGGTATGGCAGAACTTCGGAACACTTTGTATCACACATTGATAATTGACAACAGCACTGATATTTCTGTTACAAAAAATGCTCATCCTGTACTTCAAGTTTCGACCTGTAACCTCAACAGAGCACAAAACACTGTTTGGGGGCATAGTAAAGCTGAATAGTTGTAATGCTGAGGCTATCACTACTGCTGTGAAAGAATTCCACACTGCCAATGAACTGGACCTTATGAAAATGGTCATGTTCACATCTGTGATGCTGGGTATAAATAATTGTGTTGCTACTTGCCTTAAACAATCCATTCCTCATCAAGTTGAGCAGCATTGTGTCGCTCATCGAGAAGATTTGGGAGTTGATGATGCCTGGAAGAGGGTTCCAATGATTAAAGAGATGGAGACATTATTGAGGACTGTCTACACTGTGTTCTCCAGATCTCCTGCAAGGAAGACCAAGCTAGATGAAATGGCATCGGTCACTGATTGTGAAGTGGTCTCTTTTCGACCATTGAATGAAGTCCGGTGGCTTTCAAGGCATTATGTAGTTGGTGCACTAATTCGGAATTACGAGGCTGCTCTTAAGTACTTTGAGCATGAGAAAATTGAAGAGAATGATCCAGTTGCTAAATATTGTGACAAAAAGCTATCTGACTCAAACTACCATATTTCCCTTGCAGTACTTAATGACATTCTGAGTGAAAGGCAAGAGTTTGACAGTGGGCCTATTTTGTCTTTTGTTTCCCTTCTTTGTGATCACATGCAAAAAAGGTTCCCTGAAGATGAACTGAAAGAATGGGCAAGTTTTGAAATCCAGGCAATAGCAACACAATCACATTTTGATTTTGGGACTGAGAATATACAAAGACTTGTTGAAAAGTATAAAAATGTCTTGGTCCTGGGTGATTGTGAAACACCAGAAGATGTTGTCCGACAATACAGAAACTATAAATATGTGGTGGCAGAACATGCAAAGGGTGGGTTATTTATCACCTTTCAAGATATGGTGAATTTCACTGTACGCAATGCTGCTCAGTATAATGTGGTGTCTCAGCTTGTTGATGTTTGCGCAACATTTCAAGCATGTAGTGCAGATTGTGAACGAGGATTCAGCCTCATGATTACTATCAAGAGTAAATTGAGGAATAGACTAGAGCAGAAGCATTTCGATATGCTGATGAGGACAAAGGCCTACCCCCTGAATAGGAAAGTTGACCTTGATAGAGGTTATCAGCACTGGAAAAATGGCAAGGATCGCCGTGAGAAGCAACCCTGTCACCCATCTAGTGATGCCACTTGACGTGTCTGAACGGCCCTCTCCAACAGTCCATGTTTGCCTGGATGTCAGAGTTTCACAAACTATCTCTGGCGGGAAAGCCCAACATTACTCAGTAGCTTTCAGATCAAATTGTAAATATGTTATGTAGTTTTGTAACTTATTGTGCATAAGTGATATTGTATAGGCTCTCAACATTTCCCCACCCAATGAACAGTGCTCCAGTTAAGACTATTTAGTAAAATCTTATGATAGTACCACCGTTGGAGTCTTGTTCTTTTCTAAACCTGAAGTGTACTTACCTGTGTAACCAATTCATGCCATGGCGTGTTTATCCAATTTGCAAACCGGCATTAAGGCCCTTAAAGTGGTGCTGTATGTGTGAAAATGGACCATCTTTTCACTTTTGTAAGTAAACGTTTGGAGTGACATTTGGCACTGCACACGCACCTGGTCTGGTTCCTGGCCCACATAGCCATGGTTGCAGCACACAGAGACCCTCCACTGCTGCACATAGAGGAACAACATTATAGGGAACATTGACCAGGAGATGTGTTTGCAGGGTGGTAGAGAAAGGAGGCTGGGCACGAATACCTCTCAGCAATCCATTAGTGTGGGACTTACTGAAGGGAACTGGAGGAGTAGTTGGCCCACAAGGACATCCTTCGGGCCAACAACGTCTCCTGTTACCCCCAGTAAGTCACAGACAGTGCGATTACTTAGAGGTCTTCTGAGGACAGGCCCCTCCATTGTGTGATTTAGCCCCGGGGAGGTGCTGGTCCCCAGGGCTGCGAGGGGGCCGTGTTGCCACCACATTGTTTTTGGTTAGAGCCCCGGGGATGAAGCAGTCTCTGGACTGTGGGGAGTCCTCGCCACCTCCCTGCATTATGCAAATTGAAAGCACCTGGGGAGGTGCCGACCCCTGGGGCTGCGGTGGGGATGCGCACAGCCCCCGCTTTGCTTATAGAAGAAGTACCGGGTAGGTGGTTGTCCCCGAGGCTTAGGGCGGTCTAAGAGCCCTTCATTTGTAAAACTATAAGCCTCGGGCAGATGGTGGTCACTGGGGCAGATCGGGAGGCCCGTACAGCTTTGATTTTTATAAAGATGCCCTGGGGAGGTGGTGGTCCAAAAGGCAATATTGAGCCCTATGTGAGTCGGCCTGTGCGCCCCCCTCCATTGCAGAAAGATGCTCCCTGGACCTGCTGTACCCGTGGTGGATATTGAACAAAGCACGGGAGCCCGTACTTCAATTTTTAAAAACATTTTGGAAAAATCCACAGATCCCGCAGAAAAGTTTAATAATATATATTTTTTGGGCCCTGGGGGGGTCCCAGTGGGACCACTCCAAGAGGCCTAGGGGGGGTCAGGGTGTTTTTACTCAGCCCCTTTTCTTTTTCTTACATCTTTTGTGGGTCTTGGTTTAACTGAGTCCTAACATGGCTGCCGATACATCCTGCTTGAAGTGTTGACAGATTTTGACACAGTGAAGGCTGTAGAGGGACACAGTGAAATGTTGTAAATTTCACTCTGTCAGTTCTACATGGCTTTTTGCGTGGGAGCGCCTAACCTGCATACATTATACTTGGTGCAGGTTTAATGTGACACAAAGCTTTACAATGTGACGCATCTCCCTAGATGTGTCTCGTTGTAAATTGGCTGCGTTGTTTGTGCTGCCGTTGCATAAACAAAAGTGATGCAAAGGCGGTGCAAAGAGGCACAAGGGTCTTGTAAATCTGCCCCTAAGTGTTTTGCACAATGCTGACATTGGGCTATACTTGGGCTACGTTTGAGTGATCTTGGTGCAATATTTGGGCTTTTCTCTAGTGGCCATCTTAGGAGACTTATCTGTTATGAATCTCCCTATTTTCCTCATTTATTGCAGTATCCTCAGTAGAAAATACTTTCAGTTTTCTACTTCCATTCTAGCAAGATGAGGTTAAGATGTGCTACACTTTTGGCATGAATTCAGAATGTTAGCACTCTAGTTGCTCATTAGAACAAAATAGTAATGCTGCTGGTCAACAGGGAGTTAACTGGCAATCAGCTGCTGATGTTGAATTTGCATGTTTCAGGCTGCTTGTCAGAAGTTTTTAATGAAATAGAAGAGAAAGATATTTGAGACCTTACTTAAAATGTGTCCTAACCTTTCTTTCTACAGAACTCACCATAATTTCTTTGACAAAGTGAACCCCCCGCATTTTGTTCCCTAATAAATTAAATGTTGTAAGTTCTACCAGTTTCATTCAATCAACATGACTACAAGTGTGCCGTAGTGCTCCTGTTGGGAAGTACATGATTTACTGAGAATGTCAGACTTAATTTTCATATGGCTGAGAAAGATAGTGTGAATTTGCTTTGCATGTTAGCTTCTGGAGCACCTTTCATAACCTCTATGGGAAAATTATGAGACAATAGTTTTCTTTCAAATACAATTCATGAAATCCCAGCAGAAGGCTTTATCAAAATGTAAAACCACCTTAGAACAAACCACAATACCTAAAATGAGTATGGTACAGTCAACAAATGATATATTTGGTAACCAAAATCTGTTATTACCGTTTACACACTCTCCTTTTTGTGACCCTTAAAACCTGCCATTCACTACACTGCATTTCAAGCATGTATATTGGTCCCAAGATGGCTGCCAACACTTCCTGGTTGAAATGTTGGCAGCCAATCAAATGTCAGCACCATTTTTTAGGTTTTGGGCAACCAGATAACTATATTATTTTAACTTAAATATCTCTAAAAAATACTGAACGGATTCACACCAAATCACAAACAGCATTCTCTCCGGACCAACAGCTAGCTTTCTGGCAAATTTGGTGTAATTCCGTTTAGCGGTTCCTGCTGTAGTTGTGTTAAAAAAATAAAAAATCCACGTAGCTTTAACATGGGGAAAACAAGCTTTGGGACCCCCTTTTTACTCAGGCCCCACTTGACGGATCCCCCAATACTTTCAACATAGCAGCTGAACCTAAAAGGGGAATTCTTTGTACATTGTGTAAAGATTCGTCAAGTGGCACCAAAGATATGTGCTTCTGATGCATTGTTCAGCATTTAAGTAACAGGATTAAAAAATAACTTAAAATGTACTTTAAAGTGAATTTCTTTACTACTAAAAATGCAATTAGACAATTCAAGATAGTGCCTAATAAATAAAAAAAAATTGGCTTATATGTAATATGTTTTTACCATTCACTTTTTTCTGTGAAGAAGTCGGAAACCTGTAACTGGCGCTAGGCTCACATAGTCTTCATAAACTATTAAATCACGCAAACTGTGATGTTTTTGCACTTTAATGGTCAGTAAAACTGCATTTACATGGCTTTAAGTCAAACTGACATCTAGCTCTTAAATTGAGTGTAGTCATTTTGTTTCACACAAAGAAAGACTATAGCAATAACGTTTCTTGATTTTAAATGTGAATAAAAAATTAAAAAGTTTAGAAAGCATTTAAATTTGACTTGAAGCAGTGTTTAATATTTTATAACATTGATTTGTTCCCTCAAAGTCAAACCAGGTAATACCCTTATTCCAGCTACTTTCATACAGCATTTATCGGATATGCCATTTGAGGTAAAACGGCAGCAGAAGGGCTTTCAAAGTAAGGGCGTAACAACATGAACAAGACAGAAAAAGCAGTAATGTTCTCTTGCTACAGATCCATAGCACAGTGACATTTAAAGGCCCATGCCTAGGTCTAAATAAATAACCATTCAATATTTGACGTATTTGAATAGATTTACAGTGTTTTATTCATTCTGTTGCAGTAAGGAATATAACAATGCCAATAGCAAGTGATCTTCGGAGATTTAAGGAACTTGGCAATGCACTATCATTTCAGCAATGATTTGAGCCTGGACAAATTCATAAAGTTGTCATCAAACTCAGTCAAGTAATGAAAGTTGCTGCATTGCATGAGAGGGAGAGAGCAGAAAAGAGCCATACCTACTAGGATATAGTTCTCCTGCTTTCTTTGCTAGTGCTAGCGCACAATCAGGCTGCCTAATGCAACACACTCACCTTTGCTCCATAGTGCAAAGATGTATACGTTATATCTAGCATAGGTTTTGTACTGTAACATCCCTGCTAGCACGCCAAGACAGCTGTGTCAGGCACAGCTTTTCAGGTATACCTCTAAGAATGTTGGATGACATTTTTTTAGGTTTGCCATTTTCAATCCAGAGTGGACATGGTATACAGGAAGAGTGAACCCCTTTACTCAATCACATATATTTTTTTCTTTTTGTGTTCAAGCAGTGAAAGCATTTTTCCACTTGGAGGAAGCCCATCGACTTAAACGCCCACCCCTAATGACAGGTGATACATTACCCTTCCTACTGTGGAAAGGGAGTTTCTCCTACCTTTTGCTGAAGTAAATGTCAACCGTTGCCTAGGAGGAAAGGGTGAAAAGGGGATAGAAAGAAGTTTGGGAATGCCCACAAACATATATGTTTGTGGGCATTCCCAACTTCCAGGGCAAACCACGCCTTGAAGCGCCAATTTTCTATTCCTAGTGTGAAATTTATATGAGTGGATTTCACTGCAATTGTGGCGGAGAAATCTGCACTCATAAATGGGTTAACACCTGTAAGGAATTCCTTTGTGAATACCAGGCAGGCATAAAAAAGGTCATAAACACAAAGTTTACAACTGAATTTGCTTTGTGAACATGTCCTGATATGTTACTTTCTAGAGGTATCTTTACCACTGACGTGACCTCTTGGCTCTAAATATTTATTTAAGGTTTCTTGTTATAGTGGCAGAGTGCAAGAATCAAAGTATGTGGAAATTCCAACACTAGGTACAATCATGGTACCAGGAATGTCTCCTTCAAAAAGGCACACACTTACGTCCCCCTATTGAATCAGTCATAAATGTTCAAAGTGGGAAACAGATATTCTAAGTTCAAACTCTTCAATGATTCCTCACATCTTTAGATTAAGTCTTTTGCAATATTGCAAAAAATAGTTTTCAAGTGTCTGATACTGTCACTACTTGTTAAGTTATGTTAGATATCTGAAAGATTTAATGCAAATGTTTGCCTTACTAGTTAAAAATGTAAGAGAACACAAAATCCAAAATAATTGTGCTGATAAGAACAACATTTACTGATTAAGATTAGAACCTTTATGTTTTCTTTCTTTTACTTGTGTGATTCTATGACAGCACTTGGTTCTTTCACAAGAAACATTTGACTTTTGTTAGATAGATTAAAGAGGGGGCATTGTATTTTCCAAATCCCATTGACCTATTCAAAACTACCATAGCCTTTAATGAACTCCTGTGGACAACTTACATATGCACATTGGCTTGGTCTTCTGCAGTAATAGGTGATTACTGGGCTTGCTCCTTGAGAAGGCACTGAGATACTTGGGGTTACAAGAAATTGTAGTTTAGAACACTGATTTCTACAGGAACAATGCTTAGTTGTAGAATGCTGTAATTCTAGAAACTATCATCAGGATTTACTGAATACAGCACTTCAGAAAGCTTGCCTGTGAAACAGGCACAGACATTTTCCCATGACAGACACAACACAAACCTCAGTACAGTCTATAAAAATGAATGACTATATATTGCACAGACATACCAAAATTCATAACATTATGAAAAAACAATGGAGTAGCCTTAAAATTGACTCAATCATAGGCAACAACGTTACTTATGTGAAGATGAGCCCGATCTCTCAGGGATGACCTGGTTTCTAGCCATTTGTCAAATATAGAAAGAACCTGTTTACAAAAAGGAAAAGGATTTAAAAGGGTATTGTAGGTGAGAAACGTGTGCAATTTGGAGTAAGCTGTAAATCTTAGATGGCTCAATTTTTCTCAGCTCCATGGAAAATATCAAAGAGATTGAACTGTAGAACATTAGTATGCAGTATGTATAAATCATCTAGCTCATGCCCCAAAATTTGGGTGAAATTTGTTTTATGCTGGAGTAATCTAGTGTAATGTATGGTACTTTGTGTCAGTGCTTGATGTGTTATGCCTAAGAATATTCAATTACGCCATGTCACGTAAACAAGATTTTGTTCAGTTGATAAACCTGTTGCAGGAATAATACTAGAAGGCTTTATACAATGTGAGCATCTGTTATACAAACTGTTGTTTCTCACTAGGCATGATTTTTTGCGCAAAATTCATTTTCAGCTGATTTTCTTTTTACCCAAGAGGACAGACTGGGCAATTTTTCTAGTGTGAAATCAATCTTGTTTCTTTTCCCACAGGTGCGGTGCAATAGAGAATTACACTACGATACATACTGTAGTAACTTTATCTTCCTTACCTGAAGACTCCTCCCTATTTTTCATTGAGTCCTTGTTTTGTTAAAATGTGTATTCTGGAGGGAAAGCATAACTCATACGTTGTCTGCAACTTCTGGTGCCCCATCTATCCACCCCTGGATTTTTTGGGAAAATCTAGAAAGTTTGGGCAAATCTACAAATTACTTTGCAAAATATTTGATGTTTGAGAAATTGCAGACCCAATATGTTTTAATATTTTCTATGTTTTTATTCTATTTGTTGTTTGATTGACTGGACTTTGCACTATGGTGTTTAGGGCGTTGGGCCATGTATGGATGAAAGGATAAGACTGCATGGGTAATGGTTTTTTGGAGTGATGAAGGACTGGGCTGTATCTCCTTCTTTCCCATGATGTTTTGTCCTACTGTGTGTTAAAAGCATTGTGTTTTACTGTTTTCAGCACAGTCTGTTGTAGAACATTGATTTTTTTCCATTGCAACCTCATCTGCTATAGACCAGTGATATTTTTCTTACTTAATTTAATGGATTTTGTCACATTCTTACAGTTGCTATGCTAGAGATATTTTAGAGGAATGTGACTGCCATTGTCTTGAATTCATGCCAAATTATGTTTATTCTCTGTGTATAGATTAGCCAAGATGGCCGCAGAGTAGGAGCCTCCTGAGGAGCTCCCAGTTTGGGGATCACCAATGTGGTTGTTATCCCCATACAAACCGCCTCACCCGCCCCCCATCTACCTGCCGTTTGGACCAGACTGTCTCCTCGACCAAACCCTTCTGTGGAAGCGAAACTAGACATCCATCCTACTTGCTGGATCATCCGATGCGGCTCTCGGGTCTGCTCCTACACTGCCCTGACTCCAACTCTGCTCATCGCAGTCGGACACTGTGGGCCAGATTTACCCTTGAACAAGCCCTTGCCTTCTGCAGCTGCGGGCTCCTCCGAGTACCGTTGCCGCCTATCCTGCCCTAGTGGTCCAAGTTCTCCGGTCGCCAGTGGAGGACCCTCTAGACAGGCGCCATCTAGCAGGGTCTCTCCCGATGCCATATTGTGTAGGAGACGAGCTCCTGCCTGCAGCCGGCGATCTCCATCCATGAAGCCCTGATTGAAGCCTGGCAACCGCACTGGAGGAATGACTTCTCTCAGACACCAGAGGGGGGCTGTGGTTTCCGCCTCCATTTCTATCTGACCCCATCTTACAGCCTTGAATGCTGCCACCCCTCGTTCCTGCTTGGAACCTTGTTGCCCGACGGTGGGCACCGGTGCTAGTTGATCGCCAGCGTCAATTTCCTTTGCTGCCTTTTCAGTCCTGCCTGGAGCCCATTCTGCCTGGCTTTGATCACCTGCACTAGGTTACCGCTGGCACTACTGTCCGATGCTGTTACCACTGCTTTCCTGAAACCCCGCATGGTACACAGCTGCCCGATGAGGTCCTATGCGAGGCGGCCCGTTCTGGAGGATCAAAAGCATTGCCCTGAAACTGTGCCCTGCATACTGCACCTTTGGCGGCCCCAACGGCGATCCCCGCCCGATGGCCCTACTCTTCCATACCCCGTGGGATCCTCTGGGACACGAAGACATGGCTCGGCTGAATGTGCGCTGAATGTGGAGTCCCTCCCCTCCGCCTACGATCGATCGAGGTGCACCAGGTATTTTAACACATTTGACGTATATTTAACTATTTCACTGATTGTGGGCTGAAGATTTCCAGCACCCAAAATAGAGGCACCTTAGCAACGCGGGGCTTTTCGTTGTGCTGCTTGTGGTACAGCAGTCCTCAAACGAGGTGTTATACATGCGTCGTGTTTGTGGACTGAAATACATCTCTGCCCTGGGAAATGTTATTCATTGCTGTGACTGTTTACCGTTTATGAAACGTATGCCGAGCAAAGCCTGACTCTAAAATGGCGACGGTTGAAGACATTGTCCCCGTCCTACAGCAGACCTCAAACGAAGCGTTACACAAGCGTTTTATTGTAGACTGAAATACATTTCTGCCCTGGAAACTCTGATTTATTGCTAGGACTGTTCACTGTTTATGAAACTTATGCCGAGCAATGCCTGACTTTAAAATTACAACGGTTGAAGACACTGTAATCGCACTACAGTGTCTGACCTCAAAATGGTGGTGCTACAAATACCTCATGAGTACCCTTTAGAGAGTGGCATTCCAGGCTTGTTTTTGCTCTCTTAAAGACCTGGTTACTGCACTAGGCTCAATTGAGACACCTGTATTGCTTGGGCAATTGGAACACTGAAATATGCTCGAGATGTGGCTCCGCCTTGGCGACTGATGAATAGCAATCCTGAGGGATCCCCCTGATGCCTATGTTGCGCTGCCCCCGAACGTGACCCCGGTACCCCCTTTGGGTCCAGGGAGCACTGACTTCTGCTGGGTCCTGGTGAGCACAGACCTCCGCTGGGCTACACCCGAACAAACCATGGCATACATCTGCTTCTCCACTACACCACTGCGATGTGGCTACCCCGCCTCTTCTGTCTTAAGAGATCAGCTTCATACACATAGTTCCCCCTCGCCTTGGCTCCTGGAGACACATCCCCTCTGTTGCTTAACTGACCCTTTTTGTTCTTAAAGTACCCCACCCTAGCCACCGTGGTAGGTCCTGGCCTGACCGCGACTGGGGAAAACTCATATACTCTGGTCTACCCCCCCAACCTCTCCAAAACCACTGCAAAATTATTCAAGCACTCCACCCTAAAAAGTAATTCCCAAAAACATTGATCTCTGACTTACGGTACTGCGCAGACAGCGGCATAGTCATTAACAACCTCATTTTCTACTCCAGAAAAACCTCCTGTTGGCGCAAGACCTTTGTTCAACTCCTTAATGTACGCGCAACCAGGAACATTCCATAGAGCACCAAACTTTCAACAGCGCCCTCCTCAAGCCTGCGAGCTGACCTCACCATCACCATCGACAAAAACTGCATCATTTTGATCCAGGCCACAACCAAAAACCTTAATGAATTTGTGAACCTTTTTACCCTCCTCAGAACCCACGTGCAAGATATTTGCACGGTAACTATCATCCGCTCTGACGATTCTCCGACCCCTCCAGCACGTCTCCGGGCCTTGCCTACAAAATTGCCCCAAGACCTTTAGTCTCCCCCCCTAACTCCTCGCTCTGACGGTGAGACTGGTATACCTCCAAAGACCCACAATACTGGTCGTGCTAGCCCCCCCAAACCCACTAATTTCCCTTCCAAAGGTTCCCAAAACAGATCATCCTAATCTCCATAGCACGTCCCCCGGCCTTAACAACAGAATCGTCCCTAAACCTTTGGTCTCCTCCCCTCTTGCTCCCCTTTCTGACTGCGAGATCAGTACACCTCCAAAGACCTACGACACAGGTCAAGCCAGCCCTTCTACCCCACCACCTACGCATGCCCATAGAACTGCACCCGAACCATTGCTCCCCTGCCTTCTTGCATCCCCCATAAGGATATCAAAACCCTCACTCCAGAGCTTCCAATTTAACTCAGAGCATCCATATCTCCATTCTGGAGCTAACTTGGTAGGTTACAGATTATAAGATCAATAAACTTATTATCTGTAACCTACCAAGTCTACTGAAACTTCTTACCTAAGACACAACATGAATTGGCGACGAGGTGGATCAAAACCACACATTAGGATCGTCTTCAAACTTCAAAAGGTACATTTTACTTAAAAACGCACCTACCTAAGGATTTTACACCCTTCTGTCCCACCAGTGTCCAAATTCACCGGACAGCCCATTGACAGGGCGTAAGTTTCTTGCTACCTGCTTCTTCCTGCCTGATTTATACTATCTTCTTCTGACTGGGCGCATGTTTTCTACTACATATTCTTCCTGCCTGATTCCTGCTGCCTTTGTCAGGGCATACGTTTCCTTCTACTACCTACTGGATGCATGTTTCCTGCTGCTTTGACACCCTACTGCCATTGACAAAGTGTAATTTTCAACTATCTATTCCTGTTGCCCTGGACACCGGCAGCCATTGACACAGTGTATGCTTCCTGCTACAGCCAGATCCACCTGCTACAGCCAGATCCATATTTGACATCGTCCCCCAATCTCGTCCTGTTTGGCTTTTGTTGTTGCTGCCATTTTGTTGTTGTGCCTCCAGCCCGTCTCTCCACCCCGCTCCCGCCTCCCAGCTGCCCCTCCCACGCTCCGCCCCCCTCCACTATCCACTTATGTCAGACGCACTTGCGTGCAGCGTTCACGCGCAGCGGAAGCGCCCCATGCGTGCCGAAGGTGCGCCAAAGGTAAGCCCGTCTGCGCCCGTCCGCGCCTGGACCGCGCCCAGTGCCAGATCCCCTGGCCCCCGCAAAATCCCCTCCACCCGCATAACGTACGATTCCGCTACCGTCTCAGCACTTAACCCCGGCCGACTCCCAAACTGCTACCATGCCGCCCCAGGACACACCCATGGACCCTTCACCTGCCACTCCTGCAAGTTCGACTGCATCAGGACCCACACCAAATCCACAAACTCCAAACAGAGCTCCCACACTAACCACCTGAAGTGCATCCTGCTCAACACCCGCTCGATCCACAGACACGCCATTGAACTGTGGAACATACTCAACACCACATCGCCGGACGTCGCCTTTCTTCCAGAAACCTGGATGAACGCCTCATCAACGCCCGACATCGCCATAGCCATCCCGGACGGCTACAAAATTATCCGAAAAGACCGCATCAACCAAACAGGAGGAGGCATCGCCATCGTCCATAAGAACACCATCCGCATCTCAACCAGTTCCGACGACAACCTCGCAGCCGCCGAACACCTTCACTTCCAGATCCACACCGACCCCAAGACCACACTCAGAGGCACCCACATCTACAGACCACGAGGACCCCGCACACAATTCAGAGAAGACATCACTGACTTCATCAGCCCACACGCCCTCCCCTCCGAGGACTACATCCTCCTTGGGGACCTCAACTTCCACCTGGAAAAGAACAACGACAGCAACACCACCACCCTTCTGGACAACCTCGCCAATCTCAGACTCAAACAACTTGTTGACACCCCCACCCACTATGCCGGGTACACGCTCGACCCTATCTTCACCTCCAGCAAGCACATCTCCTTCAATCACACCACAGCTCTCCATTGGACGGACCACAGCTGCGTCCACTTCAACTACAAAAAGACCACGACCCACAACCAGCCACAACCAATTCCCCGCAGAAACTGGAACAAAATTACCACCGACCAGCTCTTCACATCGCTTCACCAAAACCCTCCTGCCAAATCCTCGAACCCAAACCAAGCTGCCACCAACCGCACACAATGGATCACCCACAGCGCTGATGAATTAGCACCCTTGAAAAACCATCAAATCAAGCAAGGTAGCAAAAAAAAACCCTGGTTCAATGATGACCTTAAGAAATCCAAGAAGACCTGTCGCACCCTCGAAAAAGCCTGGCGTAAAAACCCAACCACTGACAACCTGGCCACCTTCAAGAACGCCACCTGCAAACACCACCAACTGATCCGAGCCACCAAGAAATCAGCATTCAAGGATCGGCTCGACAAAAACACCCACAACAGCAAGGAACTATTCAACATCGTCAAAGAGTTTACCAACCCCACTGCCGGCATCACTCCTTCCCAAGACCTCTGCGACTCTCTAGCCTCGTTCTTCCACAACAAAATAACTGACATACATAACAGCTTTGGAGACCAGTCCGGAGACCAGTCCACCCCACCCACCTCCGAACCAGAACCCCCCTCCAACAACCAACAACCTCTGCGCCTGGAACCCTATCACCACTGAAGACACCATCCGCCTGATGTCCTCACCACATTTTCAACAAAGCAGACTCCATCATCGCACCCCATCTCCGAGATGTCATCAACTGCTCCCTCAACTCCGCTACCTTCCCGGAAAGCTGGAAACACGCCAAACTCAGCGCCCTCCTGAAGAAACCCACAGCAGACCCCACTGAACTTAAGAACTACCGCCCCATTTCGCTCCTCCCATTCCCTGCCAAAGTCATTGAGAAAGCCGTCAACAGTCAGCTAGCCGCCTTCCTCGAATCCAACAAATCCCTTGACCCTTCACAGTCCGGCTTCCGAGACAAACACAGCACCGAGACCGCCCTCATCGCAGCAACAGACGACATTCGAATTATACTGGACAACGGAGAAACAGCTGCCCTCATCCTACTTGACCTCTCTGCAGCCTTCGACACAGTCTGTCATAGCACCCTTATACAATGCCTCAGCAACGTCGGAATACAAGGTAAAGCTTTGGACTGGATCATCTCGTTCCTCTCCAGAAGAACCCAGAGAGTCCGCCTCCCCCCTTTTAGATCAGAGGCCACCGAAGTCATCTGCGGCGTACCACAAGGATCATCACTCAGTCCCACCCTCTTCAACATGTACATGAGTCCCCTCGCATCCATCGCGCGCTATCACAACCTCAACATCATCTCCTACGCAGACGACACCCAGCTGATCCTCTCCCTCACCAAAGACCCAAACACCGCCAAAACCAACCTACAAGAAGGGATGAAAGAAGTAGCCGAGTGGATGAAGAACAGCCGGTTAAAACTGAACTCAGACAAAACGGAAGTCCTCATCTTGGGTTCATCCCCCTCCGCCTGGGATGACTCATGGTGGCTACCGGCCCTAGGAAACGCACCCATACCAACGGACCACGCACACAACCTGGGCTTCATCCTGGAATCCTCCCTCTCGATGACCAGACAAGTCATCGCCGTCTCATCATCATGCTTCAACATCCTACGTATGCTCAAAAAAATCTTCCGTTGGATCCCCACCGAAACAAGAAAGATGGTCACCCATGCACTGATCACAAGCCGACTGGACTACGGAAACACCCTTTACGCCGGAACCACAGCCAAACTACAGAAAAAACTCCAACGCATCCAAAACGCCTCAGCCAGACTCATCCTAGACATCCCCCGCCAAGCTCACATTTCTGGTCACCTGAAAGAACTCCACTGGCTCCCCGTCAACAAGAGAATAACGTTCCGTCTCCTCACCCACTCACACAAAGCCCTCTACGACCTAGGACCCGAAAACCTCAACACACGCCTGTCCTTTTACACCCCCACCCGCCAACTACGTTCGTCCAATCAAGCCCTCGCCGCAATTCCACGCATCCAAAGATCCACCATGGGGGGAAGATCCTTCTCCTACCTAGCGGCCAAGACCTGGAATTCTCTCCCCACCCACCTCCGCCTTACACAGAACCACCTCTCCTTCAGAAAACAACTAAAAACTTGGATATTCGATAAGTAAAGTACCCCCCCTCCCTCAAGCGCCTTGAGACCCTCCGGGTGAGTAGTGCGCTATACAAATTTTATACTTGACTTGACTTGACTGCCAGTTAAGGGGCATACCTTTTTACAGCCAGTGTACAAGCGTTTTACTGCAATTGCAGCAGCTAATAGTTATCAGCTGGCAGAGGTTCCTGCTGTCCTTGATGTCTGCTGCCTTTGACAAGGTGTATGTTCCTGCTTACATTCAGCTTTCTTCTACTGCTTACTTCTTCTATAATTCAAGAGGCAACCTGTTTACTGTATTTGAAGCAGCGTTTTTTTATGGATTGGCAAAATCACATTCTTTTGTCGTGAAGGCAAACCTGTGAGTTATATCTTTATTAGCTTGAATTTACTAGTGTGGTTTCATCATACAGCATTTTATTCAGTTGTTGCACGCACTCTTACCGTTTGCGACCTGCGCCATTCAAATGGTCCGCGAGGAGTCCTCGGTTGCTAAGCGCACACTTGGTCATGTGAGAGTGCTGACATGCCTGACTTCTCTCTGCTGCCATGCGCCTTCACTGCGTGCCGCCATTTTCATTGGAGTTTTCTTTAACGCGAGTCTGCATTTCTTCCCTGCGATGTTGGTGTGCACCCTCGTGAAGCCGGATGAGACTTAAGTGTTTTGGGCGCATTTTCATCTTCTATGCATCTCCTTTCTGATCTTGAGACGCTAAGGAGTCTACTTTGCTGCATTTCCTTCATAACTTTGTGAGGTATTTAGTGTTATTTTCCTGCATCTTTCCGGAGTTTCCTGCTGAATTTTCTTTAAAGTCAGTGGAGCCATATGTATTTGTGCTACTTTTGGAGACCAAATTTTGCCTACAGCTTTACCGCCTTCTGATTAGAAACGCTCCTTGCTGCGTTTTTCTTTTCACCTTATGTGCTAACCTTCATATCATTTTGCTACTCAGACAAAGTGTGTTGCTGTCTCATTTTGGCTCCCATAGTTAAGGCGTTTTCTGTTATGCAATTTTCTGCTTCTTCTCCCGCATATTATTCTAGTCTTATTTTTGCCATTTCTTTTATGCTATTTAACACTATTCTAATTTTACAATGTGTTGATGCTCATCTTATTTTACTGTAATACTGCCATTTTATTCTGATGTCTTACATATTATTTATTTACCTGTATTGATTCTTTCTTGGATGTATTTTTAATCATATTTCTGTTTACATGCTACTGTGTTATTAATGTAATTCTTGCTTGGCATGCAGGTTTTCATACGTTTTCTGTCTGTATCTTGATGTGGAGCATTTTTCCATGTTCCTCTAATTCTTTGCATGATTTTTACTTTCAACGCATTTGTTATATTGTGTGCAAGTTTTTATTTCGTGGTCTAATTTGAAGTGTGATTTTACTTTTATCATCGGTTTTGTACAGTTTACCCCGATCGCATTTTCCTTGCATTAACTGTTTGGGGATTCACTTTAATGTGTTTTCACCATTTTGTACTTTTCACTACATCTCTTCATTTGGGATGATGTGTTAGGTGTACGCCACCTGTTTTGCTTTCTTGTTGGGTGTTTCCACCTTCTGCTTGATCTCTGTTAGGATGTAGTCACCGGTCATTTACTTATGATTGCTTTCTGGTAGGGTGTAGCCAGCCGTTATTTACTTATGATTGCTTTCTGGTAGGGTGTAACCACCCGTTATTTACTTATGATTGCTTTCTGTTTTGGATGCTGGTCACCCATTGCTTACTTTTGTTTGTGTTGTTTTCCTTCTTCCTGTTTTTGTGTTCAGTGGTTCCATCCTCCTCGCCAGTCTGGCCAGTTGGAGTACTTGTGGTGATTACACTGGTGCGCTACTTCTTGTTAGTTTTCGTGATATACCCATTTCTTGTTCATGTATATTTTTTTCTCCAGTTGCTTTTCCGTTCTTGTACAATTTCCTTCCTTTTAAACTTCCTGCTTCAATTGTTTGCTCTGCTAAGTAAGGAGATGTGTGCCTTGTCTATTTTTTTATTTCCTTTACTCTATCTTGAGTTTACTCATTGCATTACTGTTTATATTTTGCATTTTCTTTTCCTTATTGCTTCCTTTTACATCACCTTTCTACTTGCCTATTTTAGCATGTTTTTCATAATTTACGTGCAATTTGCTATACTTCTTCTGACCAGTTTCCACAGTATTACTGTGATGTTACTGCAATGTTACTATTTATAATTGCTTTCTCTTTGTTCATTTTATAAAGAGGGAAGGTGTGTTATATCCAAAGTTTCTACCTTACATCTTCCCTGTTTCTCTGCCTCTGCTGTTCAGCCAGTGAGAGTAGAATGTTAGTGTGAATGTGATGTCATTGGTATGTTTGGTATGTGTTGTATGCTACCTGGGTGCTTCCCAGCACACAGGCTTCTTAGAATTTAGAATGCTTTATTAAGATTTCTTGTGGGGGTTCTATGTGAATCAGTTGGAGTCTGACTGCGCTTGTTGCCAGTCCCTGTGGATGTCAAGCTGTTCCTTCCTTATTAATAAATCCTTTCCTGGAACCTACAAACCTTGAGGACCTCCTATCTTTACAACATATTGGCGACAGGTTGGAGTATTATTCCAAGGAATCGAATTTTAAAAAGGACACAGCGTTCACTTCGTGTTTTATGGAAGTAAGGAAATCATATTACTTTTCTTGTGTCTTGAATACACCAGCTGCTGTGTTTACTCGTTTTTGTGCTTTGATTGCACCAGCGGCGGCTATTAAAATATATTATATTACTCACAAGTAACTTTTTCTTAACTATTGCCGAGTAATTCAATACTACTGCAGCCGTAAAAATTATCGTGCACATGATAGCACCTAAGACTAACATTCAAATTAATTAAGCGGCATATCTTTGAATTTTCGAGTAAATTTCACGAGTCTTGTAAAATAACGGTTACCTTGCCGTGTGGTCTCGAGAATCTTCCTCGTGAGTTGGAACGCACGAACAATCTCCTCCTTGCGTTCTTTGGCTTCAATGTCCCAGTGCATTTTGGGTACGCTGAGCATTGTGGGAGTGACATCATCGCGTTTACTCACGTTTTGGCCATTTTGGATTGGGAAGTTCTCAAATCGGAGATTGTCTGAATTTGTCAACTGAATGCTCAATTTTAAAGGTTACAATTCTACACGCCTGCTGCTCTAAAAAAGCGTTTTCACAGAGCTACACACGCTTAATGTAAAAAAAAAAAAAAAAAGAAAAAAAAACTTTAAAAAAAAAAAAATTCTTTCTCTTTGAAAGATACTAAGACATTAAATTCACATATAATTATTCCTATTTTATTTTTTAAAAGTTGCTGTCATGTCCAACATTATGGTTCCACCTCATTTTTTGCCTATAGCTGGGGATCCTAAAATGGATTGGGATTTATGGTATCCCATGTTTTTAGCCTATGTTAGTGTTCTTGAAGAAGATGGCTGTTCTTCCAAAAGGAAATTAGATATTTTACGTTTGTCTTTAGGAGGTCAAGGCATTAAAGAATTGTCGGATTTACCTCCGTTAGAAGACTCTGAGGCTGAATCTGATGTGTTTGAGACTGCTGTTAAACAACTCACCATTAGGTTTGGAAAGAAAGTCAACACTGTCATGGAACGTTTTAAATTTTATTCAAGAGCTCAAAAAGATAACGAATCTATTGAGAACTACATTTCTGCTTTACGTACCCTAGCCGGATCCTGTGCTTTTGACACTATCCATTATGAACAGGTTCTCCGAGATCAAATAATGATGAAAACCAAAAGCAAGAAAATACAAGAAAGATTGTGGCTAGGTACTGAGACCTCACTTAAGGCTGTTGTAAATATAGCGAAAGGTATTGAACAATCAGAGAAGTTTGTCATGGAAATAAGAGGTCAAAGCCAAGGAATTTCAGTCAAAATACAAGAATCTACACCTGAAGTTTCACTTGTCAAAAATCAACCAGTTCAGAAGAAAACCTTTCCTTCTACTTTCAAAAAAGATAGTTTTACAAAGGAGAATAAATTTATTAACAGACGTACATTCATAATATGCTATAGATGTGGTAGTTTTGAACATGTGGGGAATTTTAGGAATTGTCCTGCTCTAAATAAGATTTGTGTTAAATGTAAGAAGTCAGGACACTTTGGGAAAATGTGTCGTTCGTCTCAAAAAGTAAATTGTATTTCTTGTGATGACGAAGAATTAGTTGAAGAATTTAGCGAATTCAATTGCATTTCATGTATTTCTTCTGATAACTGCAAAAGTTTTCCTTCTAGTATTTTTAACGTTGATGGCAATGAGATTTCCATGTTGGTGGACTCTTGTGCATGGTATTCTATAATTAGCAAAGATCTGTTCGAAGATTTATGGCCTAATAGGAAATTCTTCGATCCTGATATCAAACCTGGCAGTTATACTGGACACAAAATAGAACTAATGGGTTTCTTTTGGGCCAAAGTATGTTTCAAAGACAGGTCCACTAGTGCTAAAATCTACATTGCTCGTAAAGGTGAGTCTATTTTGGGTTGGCCCCATCAAAAAGAGATGGGAATCAAACTAGATCCCAATGCTTCACCTCCAGTTTATATTGATTCTAATTTTTCACCGCTAGTTTCAGCGGTTACTTCAGGTAATTCTGAATTCGTTGATAACATTAAGAGTAATTTTCCTAAAGTGTTTGAAGAAAAATTAGGTCAGTATGCCCACTTTGAACACAAAATCATTCTCAAAGACAATGCTGTACCTATTAGGCATAGGGTTAGAAATGTACCCTTAGCTTACCGCGATAAATTGAAAGACATTCTTAATAATTTAGTTAAGGCCAACATAATTGAACCTATTGAGTCATCTCCTTGGGTTTTCCCCATTGTTCTTTCCCTTAAATCCAACGGCGAGCTCCGCTTATGTGTGGACCTTCGCAGCTTAAATAAGGAAATCTGGACTGACATGCACCCCTTACCTAAAATTAATGAGCTCATTTCTACTCTTTCGGGGGCATGTGTGTTTTCCACCCTGGATCTTGCTAGCGCATATCATCAGGTGGTACTGCAAGAGGAATCCAAGAACTTGACAGCCTTTGTTACACCTAAGGGTATGTTTCGCTACCTACGTATGCCTTTCGGTCTTGCGAGTGCTGCATCTGTCTTCCAACGCTTAATGAAAGAAATGTTGGAAGGGTGTAAGGGGGCCATTGCATTCCAAGACGATATTCTTGTCTTCGGCAGTGATGAATTACAACATGATGAGAACCTTAGAATTGTTTTAGGAAACATGCAATCCAAAGGGTTAACACTTAAATTCTCAAAGTGTAAATTCAGGCAACAAAAAGTCCAATATTTAGGACATGAGATTTCCAAGGAAGGTATTAAACCCAAGTTTGATCATATTGCCAGTATTTCCAAAGCTCCTGCTCCTATCAATAAGGATCAATTGTTTTCCTTTCTTGGTTTAACCGAATATTTTAGCAAATTTGTTAAAAACTATGCTTCTAAAGTATCTTCTCTTCGTGTATTACTAAAAAAAAAATGCTACATTTTCCTGGGGTAATGAACAACAATTGCAATTTGATGAGTTAAAGAGGGAAATTTGTTCCGCTCCTTTTTTAAAACCATTCGTTGTGGGCAAAGAATGCATTGTTTCAGTCGATGCTAGCAATACTGGTTTAGGAGCTGTTCTTCTGCAGAGAAGTTTTGGTGAAGAGTGTGTTGTTTTGTATGTTTCAAGAACGTTGAAAGGTGCTGAGTGTAATTATTCAACAATTGAAAAAGAATTGTTGGCATGTACTTGGGCTGCTCAGCATTTTAGACAGTTTTTATGGGGTACCAAATTTGTACTCAGAACTGACCACAAACCCCTTGTCAATATGCTAGCTGCGGGTGGTGGTAGGATTTTAACAGCTCGTTTGGCCAGGTTAGCAGCAAAGTTACAAGAGTATCAATGTACTGTGGAGTACATTCCCGGTAGACTTAATGTGCATGCTGACTGCATGTCTAGGTTGCCTTTGCCTCATCTGGACAATGAACACTCTGAGGAATGTGATGTAGCTTACACCATGAAAGACATTAACATGAGTAATTTGGATGCCATTTCAGAGGATGTTTGGGTGAAAGCTATGTTGGAGGATGATATTCTTGGTCTTGTTGGTACTTATCTTAGGTGTGGTTGGCCGGAAGAAAGGAAACTTTTTGGTGATTTGAGTTCTTTTTTCAAGGTCAATGATGAACTTATGTATTCTCACAATATTATCACCAGAGGTGACAAGATTATTCCACCTTTTTCTATCAAGGAAAATTTGATTAGAATTGCTCACGAAGGCCACATGGGCATGTCAATGACTAAGAGGCGTTTGCGAGAGTACTACTGGTGGCCCTCAATGTATGCTGTTGTTGATAGATGGGTCAGGAACTGCCCCTGTTGCTCCAATAGTGATAAAACTGTTAAACCTCTTTCCACTTCTATCACTCCTATTGAATGTTCAGAGGGTCCTTGGAGTAGATTGGGTATTGACATCATTGGTCCTTTGAATTTGCATGACTGTAGGGAAGTTTATGGTTTGGTCCTGGTTGACTATTTCTCGAAATGGCCTGAGGTCAAGATTGTTAATAAGATTACTTCCAGCCAAGTTATTGATTTTCTTAATAACATTTTTTGTCGTGAGGGTTTACCTGCTGAAATTATCTCTGACAATGGCACACAGCTTATCAGCAAGGAGATTGAATTATTTTTCAGAGAACATGGTATTACTCATAAGAGGGTTTCGAATTATAAACCGCAGGCCAATGGTCAAATTGAGCGCTTTAACAGAGTGGTCAAGGAGTCTATTCAGTTAGCTATTAAGAATGATTTGGATTGGAAGAAAGCGTTACGTGCTACCTTACTCACCTATCGGGTTTCTCCCAATTCTGTTACTGGATGTTCTCCCTTTGAATTATTAAGAGGTCGCAAAGCTGGTACTAAGTTGTTACCCTCATGGTTGAAACCTGACAATTCCGTTATGCCTCGTCCTGATTTTGAGAAGGTAAAAAAACGTGTTAAGATTTATCAGGAGAAGATGGGTAAATGTTCAAGTAGGAAAGTGTCTAGTTGCAAGGTCAGAGTTGGTGACTTGGTTCGTGTGAAATTTGGAAATTCACTTTCTAGAGGTTGGTCTAAGTGGTCTGATCCTGTCAAAGTGACTGAGGTTTTCAGCAAAGCTGTACGTGTTGAAGGGGGGAAGATCTGGAATTTTAGACGTGTATCCATTGTTAGATCTGACAAATCATTCCCTAATTCTAATAAATCTTCTTTTCTAGGGTGTGAAGTTGATGATGATCAGAACTTTTTAGATAATTTTTGTACTTTGCAGGATTCTCGAATTGTTTTGCCTAATGATTATGTTTGTTCTAATGAACCTTTTGTTACTGTGCTTGACTCACAGGATTTTGTTAACAACACCGATGATGTTTCTGAAGTTTTGGGTGATCGTGGTGTTGTTGACACTGTTCCTGTTGTTCAAGATGTCTCTCCTGATTGTGTAATTAGGAAAAGTTCACGTGTTTCTCATCCACCTGTAAAAATGAAAGATTATGTTTGTTCATAGTTGTTTTTTTTGTTTTTTTTCTCTCTTTTGTTTTTTTTCAACGGTGGGAGGTGTGTTGTATGCTACCTGGGTGCTTCCCAGCACACAGGCTTCTTAGAATTTAGAATGCTTTATTAAGATTTCTTGTGGGGGTTCTATGTGAATCAGTTGGAGTCTGACTGCGCTTGTTGCCAGTCCCTGTGGATGTCAAGCTGTTCCTTCCTTATTAATAAATCCTTTCCTGGAACCTACAAACCTTGAGGACCTCCTATCTTTACAACAGTATGCTGTGACTGGGACTGTCAGTTGGAGCCTGGGCTGAGCAGCAGAGAGGCTGCTCCTGGTGGGGCTGATTACATCTTTACTGGAAAACCTATCTGAACATCTAAGATCATAAACTTATCATCTGTAACCTACCAAGTCTACTGGAACTTCTTAACTACAACACAACAGAACCTCCTTCACCTCGCCGATCTCTCCCTAGCTAACCTCAAGCCCCGGCTGAACTCCACCCCCTCTGAGCACAGAGCGCCCTAAGCACTCACTACTGCTATCACTGGGACACCTGAGCCCCGCAAGCAACCATGCCACCTATCGGAGGAGGAAACCCTAGCTCTTGTCCTCTCTTACAACTCTACCCCTGCCACCCCAAAGTCTGTTAGATCTCACAGAAAAGGAAATCCTTGCCATCCTCCAGGACTACAACTCGGCCCCAGTTAGCCCTTGCCTACTAGATAGGAATGCCGAACACGCCATCCGCACGGTCACTATAAACCCTAACAGATCAGCTACCCTCCGTAACAGAAGTGTGGTTAAAAGCAATCTAGCCACTGTACTCCTGGCTGCCCCGATCCCTGACACTCCCTCTGATCCCCATCTATCTGGCCTTCTAATCAACTGCAGATCGGCAGCTAAGCATGCTGCCGATATCGCTGATCTCATCCTGAACAAAAGATTTTGACATAGCAATTCTAACAGAATCATGGCTCAACGAATACTCATCTCCATGCCTGGACCTCCTAGTCCCTCCCAAATATACCATTGTAAGGCTCGACCGACAACCTAGCAAGAAAGGAGGAGGCATTGCCTGCATCTACCGCTCTTACCTCCTTGTCACAGAACTTACAGCGGGTACCACTGACTTCTGCGAATACCTCGCCCTCTCCATTTGCAGTAATTCCAATAAAACTGTGCATTCTGCACATCTTTTACCACCCCCCTGAAATGAAAGACTCCTTCACGAACTACCTCATGGAAATCATCACAGCTAAGATTTCCTCCAACGCTAAAGATATTTTCCTGGGTGATTTCAACCAGCACTGGAACGATCCCAAGGATCTTCATGTCAATGTCATCAATGACCTCCTGACCAATCTAGCCCTGACCCAAGCCTGTTCACTACCAACTCACTTGAAAGGGTCCACTCTTGACTGGATCATATCTAAGGAATCTACAGTTAAGCTCATCTCTATAGATCCATGTGACTGGTCCGACCACCACACCATCGCCTTCCTACTACCTGGCACCCACAAGACAAAGGCACAGCAACCGGCGATTCCCAAACACTGGGCCAGAGACACTAAGTACCTGGACAACAGGGAACTAGAGGCTCGCTGCAAAACTGACCTCCCCCTTGCATATTACCACGGTCAGTGACCTAATTGATCACTACTCTGCGACTATGTCGAACATTCTGGATGACATCAACCCACTAAAACTAAAAAGAACCCAAGTCAAAGGCAGAAACTCCTGGTTCACCGGTTTCCTCAACAACGAGAGGAGATCCCTCCGGCAATCTGAAAGAATCTTGAGACAGTACGAATCTGCCGCTCATCTAAAACTTCTTTGCCAGGCTAGAAATGCCTACAACAAAAACATCCTCAACTCAAAAAAAGAATTCTTCAGATCTGAATTGGGGAACGCCAAGAACAGACCCTGCAAGCTCTTCGAACTGGTTAGACACCAATCCAATAAACTGGCCAGAACACCGAAAGAAACTCCTAAGGGCCAGATGTAGGTAATCTGATTTTACCGATTCTTAAATACCGAATTTTACCGATTCGGTATTCAAAAATCGGCAAATGAGATGTAGGTAAAAAAATCGGTATTTTTTACCGAATCCGTAAAATTCGGTATCGGACTTTCGGAATTTACCGATTCGGTATTTACCGAATCGGTATTTACCGAATCGGTATTTCCCATTCATCCCTATGGGCCAAAAGGCCCATAGGAATGCATTGGAAATACCGAATCGGTAAATACCGATTCAGTAAATACCGAATCGGTAAATTCCGAATTGGCAAGCAAGCAAAAGTGAAAC